>NW_027223754.1:2691107-3301107 GCF_028538775.1 Myotis yumanensis | reverse complement strand
TAGTTTTCACACATCCTCCAAATGAGTAACTCTTGTAGGGAAACGTTTTATTTTTTCTTGAATGGAAGATAATGGTATATTTTTTCTTTTAGTAAAATAACTAGGTGTTAACTGTTAGCATTTGAAAACCTGCATGAGACAAATTATTTTACTCTTATTGTATACTAGAAGCCCGTTGCACGAAGATTTGCGCAATAGGCCTTCCTTCCTCTGGCTGCCGGCTCCAGTTTTCCTCCGGCACGTGGGACCCAGGCCTTTGGTCTGGCTGCAGCAGAGAAGCCAAGCCTCGAGGTGAGGCTTCTCCCTTCTGGCTGCTTCTCCCTAACCCTAACCCTAACCCTAACCCTAACCCTTAAATCATTAGATGTAATATATACAAAACATTATCATTGTGTCGTTTACTCCATCAAACATGTGGCCCAGTGCCTGGATAATAGTAGTATCCAATAAATATTTGTTAAATTAATAAATGAAGAGAATAATATGCAGAGAAATAATACTTTTTAAAAATATTTTTCAGGAGTTATTGCCTACCTTTTATTTTCTATCAGGATGTAGGGGATTAATAAAATTTTATTTCTGTGTGAGGAGATGTATATATAGGGCTGGGCAAAAGTAGGCTTATAGTTGTGAGTTTGTGAAATACAGAGTTTATTCTTGTATTATTTATGTATTAATGATTGTATTATTTATTTGTATTACAACTGCAAACGTACTTTTTCCCACCATTGTACTAATTAGCTTGATTGTAGTAATCATTCACTAAGTATATGTGTATTAACTTATCAAGTTACATATCTTAAATATATATATATATATATATATATATATAATTTTTATTAAAATAATAATAAAGACACTGAGAAAAGAGAATGGACACTGATGTCACTTAAGAATTGGTACGTGAGCCTGGCTGGTGTGCTCAGTGGTTGAGTGTCAACCTATGAACCGGGAGGTCTTGATTTGATTCCCAGTCACAGCACATGCCCGAGTTGCAGGCTTAATCCCTAGTGGGGGGCATTTTGGAGGTAGCTGATTGATAATTCTCTCTGATCATCGATGTTGCTATTTCTCTCTCCCTCTGCCTTCCTCTATGAAATAAATGAAAATATATTTAAAAGAAAAAGAAAGAATTGGTGAGTGAGCCCAGCCGGTATGGCTCAGTTATTGAGCATTGACCCATGCAACAACAGGTCACTGATTTCATTGGGGGTCAGGGCACAAGGTAGCCAATCAATGCGTCTCTCTCACATAGATGTTGAGCTCTCTCTCTCTCTCTCTCTCTCTCTTTTTCTCTCTTTCTCTCTCCTTCTCCTCCTCTTCCTCCCTCCTCCCTCCTTCCTTCCACACTCTCTAAAATTAAATGGGAAAAAAATATCCTCAGGTGAGGATTAAAATAATAATCTATAATAATAAAAGCATAATGTGCTAATTAGACTGGATATCCTTCCCGACAAAGCCAGGGCTGCAAGGGAAGCCCAGGTCCTGGGTGCCAGAGGGAAGCCAGTGCCCGCAGCCGGGGGAAGGAAGGCCTACTCTTGCACACATTTCATGCATTAGGTCTCTAGTAATAATGATGATGATGATGATGATGATGATGATGATGACTCTTTTGGTCCAGGACAGTGGTTATTTTAACCATAAAATATTCTTAAGAACTTAATGAGTTTTTTCTGTGTTTGATTCTAGCCATCTCCATGAATCAAAAGGTTACTCAGTTATTTTCTTGACACTTTGAATAGATTTCCATCTTCTTTGTTTTGTGGCCCCTGTGTCTTCTCTTGCTCCAATACGCCCCCTTCCCCCTGCCTTCCCTCTCTCTCTATTGAATTGTGGTTTCTCTGGGTCTGTTGGGCTTCAGTGAGATGCCCACATGTAAACTCTTCTGTGATCTATTTTATCCTGTTGAGAATAGTTACTAACTACCAACCCCTTAGAGCAGCGGTTCTCAACCTGTGGGTCGCGACCCCTTTGGTGGCTGAACGACCCTTTCACAGGGGTCACCTAAGACTATCCTGCATATCAGATATTTACATTACGATTCATAACAGTAGCAACATTACAGTTATGTAGTAGCAACGAAAATAATTTTATGGTTGGGGGGTCACAACATGAGGAACCAGAAGGTTGAGAACCACTGCCTTAGAGGGATCTTGACTCTGTTATACCATAAGATGTTTCTGAGACGAACATCTTATGAAAAGCCTTAAGCTGATCACTGGAGGAACAGATGAAGGCTAATGTGGAAGATAGCCCAAAGTCAAAGAATGGTCTGGACATTTCTCATTATCCAATACTAATGGCCCAATGCACGGATTCGTGCACATTGTTCAGCTTCAGAGGTACGTTGTGCCAATAGTTGGTCCTTCAGACGTATTCTGTCGACAATGAAGCTTTCTTTCAGCTTCAGAATGTCAACAAAAACAACCAAATTCACGATCAACAATAACAGATCAAAACACATGCGTGCGATTGGCGCCAGTGTGAGCTTTATATGTATCACGCATGTGTGAGTCAACTTGATTTTTAAATTGCCAGTGTGCGTCATATGTACTAGTCACTTGAATAGTCAGATGGACAGACGGTCGAACACAGCCTTTTATATATAGACTAGAGGCCCGGTGCACGAAATTTGTGCACTGGGGGGTGGGGTTCCCTCAGCCCAGCCTGCCCCTCTCACAGTCCGGGAGCCCTCAGTGGATGTCCTACTGATGGCCACAGTCTGGCAGCAGAGGCTCGGAGCAGGCGTCCTGTGTGTGTGTGTGTGTGTGTGTCTGTCCGCTAGGGCCTGCCCCCAGCCACACCACGTAGGCTCGAAGCAGTTGCCGTGTGTGTGTGTGTGTGTGTGTGTGTCCCCACTGGGGGTCTGCCCCCAGCCACATTGGAGGCTCAGAGCAGGCACTGTGTGTGTGTGTTTGTGTGTCTGCTTGGGGCCTGCCCCCAGCCACGCCATGGAGACTTGGAGCAGGAGCCCCTCTGTGTTGATCTCTCAGGCTCCTGGCCTCCACTGCATGTTGTACTCTCCCTTGAGCTATGGCCAGGATGGGGGTGCTGCTTGCAAGCTGGGCTTTCCCGCTCCCAGGTCTCCATGGCAACCGGGGAGCAGGCCCAGCTTGGAGCTGCCTGCAGGCCGGGCTTGTTCTACTGCTCCCGGATCAGGCCCAGCTGGGGGCTGCCCTCAGGCCGGGCTTGCTTTCCTGCTCCCGGATCAGGCACAGCTAGGGGCTGCCTACAGGCCACACTTTTCTACTTACCGATGGTCAGATCACCACAGCGACCCAGGGCCCAGCAGCACTTTCCAATAGTCATAGGGTCCCGGCTGGGGGTGGGCTTAGCAGTGCAGGGCTTAGGCGGCACGGGGGTCCTGGCTGGGGGCTCAGGTGGCACATAGGGGTCCCGGCTGGGGGCGGGACTTATGCCCCACTGCCCAGGGCTGCACATGGGGCCTGGATGGCAGCTTGCGCTGTCCCGCCCTGCCTGTAGTATAGGATAGAGGCCTGGCGCATGGGTGGGGGCCGGCTGGTTTGCCCTGAAGGGTGTCCTGGATCAGGGTGGGGGTCCCGCTTGGGTGCCTGGCCAGCCTGGATGATGGGTTGATGGCTGTTTGCAGCTGATCACACCCCCTTCAGGGTGGGGGTCCCCATTGGGGTGCCTGACAAGTCTGGGTGAGGGCCTGAGAGCCGTTTTCAGGCTGGAGGGCAACTGAAGCTCCCAGCCTCTCCTTTTTTTCTTTTTTCTTTTTATTCTGGGATTTATTTACCTTCTATAGCTGTCACTGGAGCTGAGAGCCGGCTCCAGCTCTGAGGGCTAAAAGCAGGTTCTGGGTCTGTTTGTCTTCTATAATTGAAACTCTGTTGCCATCACAGCAGCTCTAAGCTCTGAGGCTGAAGCTGGCTGAAAGCAGGTCTCTGGGTTTGTTTGGGTTCTATAATTGTAACATTGTTTCAACTCCAGCTCTGAGGCCCAGCTGGCTGAAAGCAGGTTTCTGGGGATGGTGTAGCTTCTATAATTGTAACATTGTTTCTTAGACTGCAGCTCAGAGCCTGGCAGCGGCAGGCCGGGAACATTGGCTTCCTCCATCACTGGAGCAAGCAAGCCTCCTGTTCGCTTCAGCTGCGTGTCTGCTGGCCGCCATCTTGGTTGGCAGTTAATTTGCATATCCTGCTGATTAGCCAATGGGAAAGGTGTTGTGGTTATGGTCAATTTACATGTTTCTCTTTTATTAGATAGGATCGGCAAATACAAAGGTTTCCTAGAAAATGATTGATCACTTGTTTATGGAAGAAGAGATTATCATTTCATTTTCCTCCATATAGAAAGATTTTAGTGGAAAATAAAACAGGTTCCATTCATAGCATCATAAACCCATCCCTCTTTGTCCTGCTTAAACTTATGGTTATCTTTTATTTAAAAACAGCAGAGATAAAAACACTTAAAAACAAAGCAGGATATTGAATGAGAATTTTTTTCGTATGTGTATGTGTGTGCACGTGAGCTTCCTGTATACCATGGCCCACAGTCCTTTCTCAGTTATAAGTTTCCTGTGATTCTGAGATTCATTAATAGAAACTTTGTACTAAATATAAAGGCTTTGACCTTCCATGATATTACATAATTAATCTCAAGATATTTTATTTCCTGGGACGATTTTTGCTTTACATAGTCCAAACAATGCTAACAAAAAAGTTATCTGATGTCTGCATATCACCATGATTATCCCAGCTGCATACTATAACATGGGCAACATACTCTGTTGTCCTAAAGGAGAAAATGGAAGACTCAGTGGCCTTGCATTTAATGTTTAGTGCTAGAGAAACTTATGTTTCTGTATTCACTTCTCGGTTCTGTATCTAAGCAAAATTGGTTTCCTCTTTGCACTCCAAGAGAAATAGAGCCAATCTATGTTCAAACCTTTGCTGTCGTTTATATGGAAGCAAAGCCAGCTAATTAAATCTATTCTGTTGACTTCAGGTTGATGGAAAGTGCTGGAAAAGGCCATGGCTGACGATGTTGATGTATTTGTAAACTAAAGCAAGTGGTTGCTTTGTGTTCCAAATAGATAGCCAGGAGGGAAATGAACTCATCCCTCTCATTTATGAAATTCTTGGGCTTGAGGTAGAACTCTCTCATATTAATAGGTTTCCTCATGGGTGTTGTTTTTTATTCCCTTAAAGAAAAACATTGAACATTCCAGAATTATTAGACAGAAATCTAAAAAATGATGCCAGTGAATTCAAGGCCACTGGCTCATTCCTTCTACATGTTTTTAAATATGCTTTTTATTGAATTTTAGAGATAGACGGAGAGGGAAAGGGAGAGAGAGAGAGAGAAACATTGATCGCTGCTTCCTACACACCCCCTACTGGGGATCAAACCTGAAACCAGGGCTCCAATACCTTCCCCTCTACTGGTAATCAAACCCGGGACCTCTTGGCACACAGGATGGCTCAGTCAACCAACTGAGTCACACTGGCCAGGGATACATGTTTTTTAATTTTTCTCTTTTATTTCATGATTGCGGATTATACCCCAGATCAACCAGCCATCTCAGATAGGTGCCCACTGCTCCAAAGTCTGGCAAGCCCCCTACCCCCAGACACACACAGTTTAGATAAGAACATGTTGATCATGGATGAGTTACATCACCACTTTTTTCAAGCATTTAAGAGTTTTCATTATATTAAGTATTGTGCATTAGTGATAGGAGAAGAAAAATAAATAATATCACAGTCACTGATCAGCCAACTTACACTTGGTTTATTTTATCCTGTGAATCAAAATGTAAAGAGCCACATGAGTGGTAAAGGAAAAGACCGTTTATTCAAGGGTGATTGAGGCAGACATACAAATGTGCAGAGAGTAGGAATGGAGTGGGAAGAGTTTAGGATGAGGAATGAGGGTGGAGGGGTTCTGGGTAGGGGTGATGGACAGGGCTGTGGCAAGAAAGGACATGATGCGTTCAGGAGGATCCCAACCAGGAGAGTATGAATGTAGTCCCAGGGGAGTGGAGGGAGTTAATCTTAGTAAGATCTGAGGAATTCACTGCCTCCATATTGTGGAAGGTCAAGGATATTGTTTATGAAAACTGTCATTTTATTCTGATGAAACTGAAGACCTGTTTAAGACTTTGGAACAGGCCGTTTGGTGCATTAAACAATAGTTAGGAAATGGAGAGAGGTCTGCAAGGTGGAGAACAAAGGGATTGTTACTCTGGTCCGACCGGGGTGGCTCTGAAATTAGTAAAGATATATTTAAAACACACACACACACACACACACACACACACACACACACAAAACCACACATTACTCTGCTACTAAAAAACCCTCCAAGAATTTCCATTCCAATTAGAATCCAGCCTGAGCTCCTCACTGTAACCTCCCAGGCCAGTCCTCACCTGCCTTCAAACACTTGTTTGGCCCTATCCTCCCTCCCACTGCTCTAGCTCTACTGCCTTCTCCAGCTCTAGACAGGCCAAACTTGTTCTTGGCTAAATTTGTCCCAGCAGTCAGGGCTCATCTCGCATTACTTCCTGTTTTAGCGAGCCTTTCATTATTGCATGTTGTCCTCTTCCACCAGTCACTCTCTGCCACACCACCCCGTGTGCACTTGTGATTACCTGTTTGTCTGTGCTCCATCTCTTTTCCATGCATCGTAGGGTCCCAGAGAAATAGAGTTTGTGTCTTTGTTTGTTGCTTTCTACCTAGCACCTAGGACAGTGCTGAACACAGGCTCCGTCAGTACTGGAGAAGTAAATGAATGCATCGGAGTGGGGTGAGGTTGTGATTCCAGGCTGAGATTCTACACCTTGTGGGCAAAGCAGTGCCTAAATATAGAGTTCAAGGGCTGGAGTCCACGCAGTCCACATGGCGGTGCCCAAGGGGCTGTAGTAAGTGATTTGATGACCTAGACATTGTACCCCAGCTTCAGAGGCAGGCGGTAGCCTGTGAGAGGAAATGGGGTCAGTTTGGAAGGCAGCCTCTTCTGTCAAAGAAGCCATTGCCATGGAAACACACGTTTCTGTGAACAATTAGATTTGGTTTAAACTATAAAATTAATACTCTAGTTGGAACTTGGCATAAATAGGCTCTTTCATTGATTTTCTAAATTAGTTATCATCTTTGATGATCTTCTAATAAGGACCCATTTTGTGTTTTAAGTATTAATGATACCAAACTGGGACTATTTCATCAAATGTTTTGCAAAGAATTTGAAAAGAGTCCTTACAGTTTTCCCAAACTACAAGCACCCCCACGCACTATAAATCCAAAGGCCAAGTAAAACCAACACGAGCTTGCGGATGCTGGCTGCAGTTACATAAACTGAAGGCCCACAGTCCCTCACACCCTTGCTTCATTTTAACGATATTGGGCCCCGAAGACCAATGAAAAGCTAATTATGAACTAATGAAGGTTTAGCTTTTCAAATTTTTAACGGTATTAGTCATACACTGATTTTCAAATATTTGCGGTTAGATAATAAACTGTCTTAAGAAACATTCTCTGTACTTTATAACCTGGGTAACTAAATATTTACAAAATCAGACCCCTCTTGACCAGAATGAAGAAAAGTAAGTTGTAGAAAAAAATTGTGTCAGGATTTACTGAGAAACTGGAATACAAGAGCACAACTGGACTACGGTAAGACTACCACTGTCATTGTGTTCATTTCTCCTGCAATGGACACGCATTTCCGCACAGGGCTACGTGCCTGACCATCCACAGGCAGCACAGTGCACTGGGCAAGTCTTGTTGCTGAGTGGGAGCTGATTTTACCAAACTTTCCAAACAAGAATGCTACCCTCTACATTCGTAGTTGGCAAAGTATACAGTACAATTCTTACAAACCTTCCGGGTAGTGTGGAAACACCCGAAGTCGGCAGTAAGAGAGTTTGACTTCCTGGGAGAGTCCTGGCAGCCAGGGAGAAAGAGGAATGATGTTTCCCTTGAGTCACTAACCTCTGGAAATTCACTAATAGGAGCTGTGGGCAGCCGAAGGAACATAGGATGTTGTTGCTGCCACAAACGCCACTGGAGGAAGATGTGGCCAGGTGGGATTCCGCATCTCTTAGCTTCCAACCACAGAAAGAGAGGCCACCCACAAGCACAAGCCAGAGTGAGCGACAGGGAAGAAAAGTCCCAGGGAATCTAACCAAAAAGGGCCCTAATGTTACTCTGGCTCTGTCTCTACATCTCACCATTCCTATCCAGAGTGTTAGCCTGGCTGGCGTGGCTCAGTGGTTGAGTGTTGACCTATGAGCCAGGAGGTCAGGTTTCAATTACTGGTCAATTACACCCAACCCGCATGCCTGGGTTGCAGGCTCCATCCCCAGTGTGGGGGCATGTGGGAGACAGCCAGTCCATGATTCTTTCTCATCATTGATGTTTTTATCTCTCTGTCTCTCCTTCCCTCCCTCTCTGAAATCAACCAATCAATCAACCAATAAATGAATCAATAAAATATGTTCAGCTCAACCTGCAGTGTCTTCTATTGTGTGGGACTCAGGATGACTCAGCACTTTGGACAAAGGTTGGGTGTCCAAAGTGCGGCATCGAACAGCCTAACACCGGGGCAGTGTTTCCATGGAGATATGAGTGGGGGCTGTGAGCAATGGTTTCAGTCTGATGTCACTGAAAGGAAGAACTATGCAAAGCACTGATCTGATCTGAGGTAGTAACTTGGCCCCATGAGTGAAAGCGTGCCAAGTGTCCATCACTTACCAGCCAGCAGTGTTCACAGCAGCCCGGCTGTCTCTGCTGGGCCCCCCCACCCCCACCCCCCACCTACCTGGCACCAGACGTTCCAGATTCTCTTAGCTCTCACAGGGATAATCTGTAATGTGCTTATAAGTTCACTTGGCAATTTCCCAATGTGTACTGTTGACCTAAGTCTGTCAGTAGAAAAGACAATGTATTCATTTGTTCTTATAATGGGTGAAAACTCTTGTTTTCATATTGTAAATCGTTAAACAATGAATATCTTTAATTGATTGTCATTGGAAGTGATTCATTCACAGCTTGTGTGTGTAACATTTATATATACAGATCATTTATGGGACAGAGAAAACTAAAAAATGGTAGCTTGATATTGCCGAATTTGGGGAGGTTATTTATTTTTTACTTACAAAGAACCTAAATAAATATAAGAAGGTTATAAACATTCTATTATGTAGTAATTTAAACCTTTCATACTTATATTCCTTTTATTTCAGATTTCTTGAACATCTTTGTGCACTTGAAATGAATACTTATGTCATCACTAAGTACAAAATAAAAAATACAAGCTGTGACTGATCTTTTTTAAAAAAATTCTCACCCAAGTATATGTTTTTGTTGATATTTTTTAGAGAGAAAAGGATAGGGAGAAAGAGAGAGAGAAACATTGATGTGCTTCTCATATGCACCCTGACCAGGTATCAAACCCTCCACCCTTCTGGTGTATGGGACACACTCCAACCAACTGAGCCACACTGGGCAGGGCACGAGCTGTGACTGATCTTTCAAAAAATGTTTGACAAATCTTTAGATATGACTTTGAGTTTGGGCTTGCAAAGGAAAAGCTAAGAAATCTTTATATATACACTGAGTGGCCAGACTGTAGGCAAATTAGCTAAAATTTCACGCTGAAGTTGCTAGAGGGCCAGACCATAATAAATAGGGAAGCAGGTTGTTTGCCATGACAGTAGAAGTGATTTTTTTCTGAAGATATGGCTAAACAATGCGATTTAACAGCCTTTGAACGTGGGATATATATATATATATATACACACACACACACACACACACACACACACACACACACATATACATACACTGAGTGGCCAGATTATTATGACCACCTCATCAGTACTTCATTGGGCCACCTTTTGCCTTCAATACTGTGGCAATTCTTCTTGGCATTGACTCCATGAGATGTTGAAAGGTGATGCGAGGAATCTGGCACCATGCCTGATGAATAGCACTGTCCAGTTCTGTGAGATTTGATGGTTGTGGAACCAGCTGCCTGATGGCTTTTAACTTCGTCCCACAAATGCTCAATTGGATTGAGATCTGGTGATTGTGGGGGCCACCTAAGCAAGGTAAAGTCTCCCTCATGTTCTTGAAAGCACTCCTGCACAATACGAGCACCGTGGCATGGCGCATTGCCATGTTGGAAGAAGCCATCTCCATTGGGATACGCCATCAACATGATAGGATGAACTTGATCAGCAATGATACTTAGGTATGTTGTGCTATTCAGACGTTGTTCCACACGAATTAAAGGGCTCAAATCATGCCAGGAAAACATGCCCCAAACCATAACACTGCCCCCACCAGCTTGAAGGGTTGTACTCATGCATGTGGGGTGCATGCTTTCATGCTGTTTCCGCCAAATTCTCTTCCATCTGCATGATGCAAATGGAAATGTGATTCATTGGACCACATGACTTTTTTCCAATGCTCTACTGTCCAATCCTTGTGTTCCTGTGTGCATTGGAGACATTTTATCTTGGTAACTGCAGACAGCAAAGGTGTTTGAACAGGCCTTCGGCTTCCATATCCCATACGATGCAGTGTACGGCTAATTTGCCTACAAACGTCAGGTGGATATAATAATCTGGTCAATCAGTGTCTATCATAATTCCTTTATTGATTTTAGTTGAAATGTATAGTTTTAGTTGAAATTTATTTTGGAGCAGGAGCATGTTAGACATTTCAAAAGTTTGATTATCAAAGCCTTATAAAATGTCACAAAAATGTCCTCTAATATGCTAGATAATTTCCACTCTTCCTAAATTTCAAATAGGCATCTTATGTAGAAGAAAAATGCTAAAAAAATAATCAATAAATTAAAATAAGTGAAAGATATTTGTGTGTATTAAAAAACCCCAGGTCATAAAATTTAACAGGCAGATAAACTCTTGGCTGGGTTGGCCGTCGAATGGCACCGCAGGGAAACTGAGCTGATACCACAAATATGTGCGCAGGGTATTGTTTTGTTCCAGTGTCATGTGAGTTCTGCAAATCTAACACAGAAAGTTTATGCGACAGCTGCCAAGTCGATCTCCGCATGTGCTTCATTCCTCGTTACTCGGGAAATGATGTGCTTTCTGCTTAATGACACTGAAAATCACTCCAAGGACACACAGCCAAGAATGCAGAAGCCCCGCTCCTGGTGGAATTTGCAAATCATCCCTCATTTCCATCCTGCGGCCTGAGCTGTGTTTAAAGGGCCAGTGGCACAGAGTGCGACTGGTGGGGCGCACTCCTAAAAGACGCGACAGGGGCCACAGTTCCCATCGATGACGCGAGGTGAGCATCTTTTTAACAAACTCCAGCTGGGAAGCTTGGAACTCGGTACCACGTGGACAGTAAGTGGCCTCGCAAGTCTTTGGCATAGAGATGGCAGCGTGATTTTGGGCAATAATCCCGCCGGTGGTATTTTCGATCTGTGTGCTCGAGACCTTTCAGCACAGAGGAAAACGTATTTTTTTGTCTAAAACGTACTTGAAGAACTAATTTGCCAACCAATAAGGACAGCAGTAAGTTAGGGGTGCTCTTTCAAATTTAACATAAAACTCCATGAGCATTGATGTAATTCTTAAATGACATTCAGGAACGTCATTTTTAGCTTAGAGTAGCAAAGCTGATTCAAGATTGTGGCCATCCTGATCATCACTATGCACGAACATTAAGTGAGAAATCACTCAGATGGTCACGGTGGATTTAGTTAGATTATTTAAAGGGTAGCTTTTTACTGTTTTCTTCCTAGGAAGACGCTCAACTAAAGAGGACCCAATAATCCTTTGGCAATCTAAGAAATTTCCTATTGGGTGTGGCTATAGGTATTTACCATGAAGTTTATGCAAGTGAATTTATTCATTACCCTTCAGACTGGCTTGGTAGTGGTGTATTTATTTAATCACTAGAGGCCCAGTGCACAAAATTCATGCATGGCTAGGGTCCCTAGGCCTGGCCGGCGATCAGGGTCGATCTGTGGGGCGACCAGCGGGGCAATCAGGGGACCCCACTGGCACCCGCCTTGGCCAGCCTGGCCCTGCCCGCTCACCAGCCCTGCCCCCTGCCACCACTGCTGGTCACCTCCCTCTGCAGGGCAACTGGCAGGGCGATCGGGGGGCCCCCACTGGCACCCACCTTGGCTGGCCTGGGGCCTGTGGGCTGGGGGCAGCTCCTGCATTGAGCGCCTGACCCCTGGTGGTCAGTGCGTGTGATAGCAGCTAGTCGTTCCGCCGGTCGTTCTGTTCCGTCGATTTGTATATTAGGCTTTTATTATATAGGCTTGACTATCTTTTAAGGAGACCAGAAATTACCTTTTTGTAAACTATAGAATATTGAGTTTAATCTGTGAAATTTTCACTGCTATGAATGCAGTAACTTTGACTCGCTATTATTGGGAAGTCAATATATTCATCTTTGAATTTGACAGTATTAAACTGTCAAATTTTAGGAGTTTCAAAGCAAAGGAGAAAATACTTCTGCCCAAAATAAGAAATTGATGGAGCATATATGCAGTTTTTTAGATCTGTCATACATAACTTACTATTAATTACATTATGGAAGGTATTAAACTTATACCTTTCTTGTTTATCTTATTCACCATATGTATATTATGGTCTAGTCTAAGTAATTTACATATTTACTAATTAGGATGTTAGAAGAACCTCGAACTCTTTTCTGAGGGAGATATTGCCATTGTCTGCAAGTAATTGCTTTTATTAAAAAGTAATCCATTTAGATACAAGTCATTTTGCCTTCTTAATGAAAAAATAAATAAACTCATGTCATTTTAAATCTTATCACCCTTCAAGTTCTACACCAAAAACATTACATCTGGTCTTAATTAAAACCATAAAAAATTGTATTATGGGCACTTGCTAGGAATTATAACCTGAAATGTCCTGCTGCCTAAATCTCAACAAGAGTTGATTCATACTCATGGAGTATGATTTGCAGGATATATTCAATATCTTACAGAGTATTTAAAAAAAACACTAAATTTCATCCTTGGATAAAATTGGTTCACCAGAAAAGCAGGTAGACTACATGCTTTGAAAGCTCATTGTATCGTTTCCTAATGGAGAACTTCACATCGGCATCATGCTACACTAATCTATTACATTTTACGTGGAGCTGTTTCAGAGGACACTGACCATTATATAACATAACTTTACCTTTGTGAGGTTCCACAGGAGAAATTTATTTTAAGATGCAGTATTGTAAACACCTACTTTCTTCTAAGGAAAAACAAAATCTTATGAAAAAGGGCTCATCTTATTTATGATATTCTTATCCTTTCTTTGCACTACTTGGAAGCTTAGAGACAAATCTGAATCCTGTCTTCACATATGTATAAATTAATTTTACCTTTTGAATTATCAAATTTTCTATTTTAATTTTACTTATGACCTGATTACTTATTTTCCCATACAATATTTTTATAAACCACTTTGAATTGAATTTTTAACTTTTATTCTGGGTTATGGAGACTCTAAGTGTATTAAGTTTTGTATATTTGTAGGTGATATCATCAATTTACAATTTCAGAAAAATTATTATCATGATAACAAGAGAAATAGGTTGGGGACAAGGGTACTGGATAAAAATGAAGAGACAATAGAAAATGATGGCAAAATCTAGTGAATTGAAAAGGAATTCAGAGAGTAAATGGTAGTAGACATGGAGAGAAGACAGAGTTAGACTTGTTTATGGAACAGAGGTCACATGGTTTGGTCACCAGTTGGAAGTGTTTATTTGGGATAAACAAAATGAAGGAGGTGAACTCTAGCATGTGCCTTGGAAAAGCTGGTGGATGGTGGATTAGAGACAGAGAAAGAAGAATAGATGTGGGAGGAACAATTTGAGTTTGGGATGCCCTGGAATATGTCAGTATATACAGTGGGGCCTTGACTTACGAGTGTCCTGACTAACGAGTTTTTTGAGATACCAGCTGTCTCTCCGCGGATATTTTGCATTGAGCTGATAGAGTAATTTGAGTTAATGAGCTCCTTAACGAGCTCGGTCTCGGAACGGATTAAACTCTAAATCAAGGCCCCACTGTATACCCATTGGGAAGCTGGATACACAGAATAGGAACTAAGGGGGGAGGCATCCTGGAGCTATAGAGATATCCCTACCGATCCCAACCTGTGACTAAGAATTGAAGTCAGGATGTTGGGCAAGATTGTCCAGGGAGAACAAGGAGAATAGTGGTGGCCCTATGCTTTGGTGAAAGTTGATGTTTAAGAGATTGACAAGGCAGACTTTGTAATGTAAGTTTTTTGTTTTGTTTTTTAAAAAGGCCAAATGCATAGTATTCCATTGTGTAAATGTACCACATCTTTTTTATCCACTCATCTATTTTTGGGCACTTGGGCTATTTCCCAATCTTAGCTATTGTAAATAGCACTTCCATGAACATAGGGGTGCATATATTCTTTTTGATTGGTGTTTCAGGATACTTAGGATATATTCCTAGAAATGGGATCACTGGGTCAAATGGCAGTTCCATTTTTTTTGTTTTTTAGGAAATTCCATACTGTTTTCCAGAGTGCCTGCATTAGTCTGCATTCCCATCATCAGATTAATAATTGATATATATGATTAATAATTGATATGAGATGAATTAATATGTGTAGAAAAATTGATATGTTTCAAATAATTGATGTATATCTATATATAACCTTTAAATAGGGAGTTATAACAAGCACTAATAAATTACCTACTCTGAATGTTGTTGATTCAGTCAAAGTTGAGACCTTTGATAGTGATGGAATTTGTGAGTAAAATGTTGGTGATCTGAGAAGATATTCAGTCCTTGTCAGTTTCCGCAGGCATTGCTTCTTTGGTGACCATTGTTCCATAATGGATTTCTCATGAATGGTTTGTGATACAGTGCTGCTCCTTAAGATTTGTGTGTTTACAACTGGTTTACTATATGTTGATAGATGCATGATGTCATAGCTGGATATAAAATCTTAACAACCATCCTAGCCAGTTTGGCTCAGGGGGTAGAGTGTTGGCCTGTGGACCAAAGGGTCCCGGGTTCCATTATGGTCAAGGGCACATACCTAGGTTGCTGGCTCCTTCCGGCCTGGGCCCTGGTTGGGGCTCATGCAGGAGGCAACCAATCAATGTGTTTCTCCCACATCAGTGTTTCTCTCTGTCTCTCCCTCTCTCTTACACTCTCCCTAAAAATCAATAGAAAAATATCCTTGGGTGAGGATTAACAACAACAAAAAAATGTTAGCAACCAAAAATTATTCCATTGAAGTTATCTCCATTGTGATGACATGTAGTTCTGCATTCGTCAGCTGATAGACCTAAATTAAAGAGTCAGGCTTTAAAAATTTAATCTAATAGAGGGAAACTACCTCAACATGGTAAAGAACATCGATATAAAACTTACAATCAATGTTTTACTTAATGATGAGAAACTATACGCTTTCCCACTAATATTAGGAACAAGACAAAGGTGTCCCCTCTCGCCACTCCTTTTCGACATTGTGCTCTCTAATACAATAAGGCAAAAAAATAAATAAAATGTATAAATATTGGCAGGAAAAAAATATCTTTGTTCACAGCTGACATGTTTATCCATAGAGAAAAATCCCACAGACTCAACAACAATAACAACAACAAAACACTGGGAACTAAAAGGCAATTATTGTACGGTTGCAGGATATAAGATTAATATACAAAAGTCAATTGCTTTTCTATGTAACAGTAATAAACAACTAGAGTTCAAAATTAAGAACACAATATCATTTACATTAGTACCAAAAAGGTATAATTATAACAAAATATGTACAAGATTTATGTGAGACTCTGAGACTATAAAAGTCTGATGAAATCAGTGATTGAAATAGATACTTTATGTTCATGGATAGACAGGCTCTATATTGTCAAGATGTCAGCTTTATCAACCTGTTGGATAGATTCAACACAATCCCTATCAAAATTTCAGCATTATTCTGTAGGTTTCTACAAACTGATTCTAGCTTATGTGAAAAAGCAAAAGAATCAAAGTAACCAACAGGAAAGAATTGCAGTCAGAAGAATGACACTACCTGAATTCAAGACATACTATAAAGCTATAATAATCAAGACAGTGTTTTATTAGGATAATAATAGATTTTCATATATTTGATATTTTTTCATGTATTTGTTTTGATACTACATTTTCTGGTACATGTTTTGATATGTTGCCTTAAAATAATTAAAATTATTATCTTTCTTACAATTACAAAATTAGTCTTCAAACAACTACATATATTTGGGGTCCATGTGAGAAATGAAGGGTTAATACATTTTTTTTAATGAATAAAAAAACACAACAACATAAAAAATCTTCTAAGTTTAAAATAAAAACATTTTAAAGCTCATTATAGGGCCATATGAAAATTATTTCTCATTATCACAATGTTGTATTCCTTGGCAAGTTGATTCTATGAAGTTAGAATTTAAGTGTTTTAAGAAATAATTTCAGTATGCATTACAAGAAATGGCTAAATTTGAGTTTTTTATTATAGTTTCTAAAGTGGCATTTTTCACCTAATATATCTACAATCAATTTGAAGAAAAAAATTACTTTAGTAATCTATTTGCACTCTATACCGGAATATTGTGAACAGTTTCTAGCTTTACCAATTATATAAAGCATCACCTATTTTCTATTTCATCTGGTAGACATATATAAATAAATAATAGAAGGTTTAATTAAGCATAAATATATTAAAATATTTTGAGGTTCAAAGTAGGTTCAAAATTTCCTTTGCTTATTAATCTACAAAAATCTAGACATTGAATTTTAGAAAACAGTTACATATAGTAATAATTACAGTATCAACTATATTTGGCAGAGCTCAAAACTTTTGGTTTTTATACGTCCTTACACTCCTGAAAAATATTAAAAATCCCAAAGAACTTTTATTTCATTTGTTTCTTAATATTTATTACATGAGAAATTAAAAGATAAAATATTAAAAATCAGTCATAAATTTTTTAAAATAACAATAGTAAACTCATATCTTCCTTATATAAGTAGCTATATTTGCCAAAAAATAATATTTTATGATATTTTCTACTTTGCAAGTCTTCTTTTTGTTTATTTTTATATATTTTTATTAATGTCAGAGAGGAATGGAGAGGGAGAGAGAGATAGAAACATCAATGAGGAGAGAGAATTATTGATTGGCTTCCCTCTGTACTCCCCACACTGGGGATCCAGCCCACAACCCAGGCATATGCCCTGACTGGGGATCTGGGGTTCGAGCCCACACCCCCTGGTTCATGGATTGATGCTCAATCACTGAGCCACAACCGCCAGGCACAAGTCTTCTTACTCTCCAGCTAAATGGAAAAGGCTGGATTCTCTGTCTGCTTCTACATTCAGCAAATTGCAGCTTCACACTGAAAATAGCCTGTGAGAAACCCACTGCACACTCGGTCATGTAAGAATGAGAGTGAAAAAGGCAAATAATGTTCTTATATTTCTATGATGCAGCTTTGACTTCCCAGACCCCTAAAATAACCTCGTGGACAAAGCTTCTCACATCTGCTGTGAGCCACTGCACTAGTCGTTACTGAATATTCACGATGTGTTGGTAGAAGTGCTTACTGTGAATTACCTCCTTTAAACATGAAGATGGAAAAGGTGTCTGAGAAATGAGCGAAATCTTTGCAAGAGTGAGGTTCAACGGTTATGTTCCTATATTCCACACTGGCCTCTGCCCCATTTCTTCCTTCCTGTTCAGATACAAACCTTGTGACGAGGCTTTCTCTGCTAATTTTACCCTCTCACTTCCGACTCACCTTGGAATACACTGTAGTATGAATTCTGCCTTCCTCCACCATGAAATCAGCGCTGTGTTTTATGCAGAGTGTAACACTTCCAAACCTCCCAGGCACAGTTACTCTGATGATTTTTCTGGGTTGTTCATTTAAAAAAATATTCGCCGACATTACTTAAGCAAACACTTGCTGCCATAATGCAACACGCGGGCGGGGCCCCAACTTCCACATTGTGAAGTATGAGGCCACGATTTTATGAGGTTAAATTAAATGCTTTTAGTTGGTCTGAACTATGACCAAAATGGAGAAGAATAATAGTAATACTCACATGTATGTGATTCATATAAGAAAGAAGTAATATGAAAATTAGAAATAAATGAAAACCTCTGAGGAATTCATTGAATATAGTACGTTATGTTTTACCCCACCATGATGTCATATCCCATCTCAATCTTGTTTTCTCACACTTGTAGGCTTTGCTCCTAACTAGATTACACTCCTAACCAGAAAATTTCTAATGGGTTTAGAGGTATAATATGAATTTTTCTTTTCTTTTCTTTTCTTTTTTTCTTTCTTTTTTTTTTTTTTTAAAAAAAAAGCAATCCCGAGAGAACCTAATGAGGACATTTGGGCAATGAAGTCTGCAACCTCAGACAAAGCATATATTTTCATCGTGTGTGTGTGGATGGTTTCTTGGAGGTCATAAAGTTTGTCCACAAGGGCATTGGGCTTAACTCCAGATCTTTGACTCCTACCCCCAATAAATTATCTATCCACTAATGTCTAATTGAATATTTTGCAATATTACCTTTCCTGTTATGGTTGTTGTTGGATATATATTTATCCATGATTCTGGGAAACTTACTAAAAAAGTCTTACTTATTAGAAAATTATGTCCCAGCCTTTCTCAGATTTACAGGACATGGAACACCCCAGAAAAGAGGTCATTTTGCTCTCTTATAAATTTAGTACGTGTCCCACACATTCTGAATACAGTTTGAATTAAAAGCAAGTTTGGCAGGCTCCCAAAGTTTGAGAATGTCACTTATTTGGTAACTTGCCATACATTTATTTCCCTACTTTATAAATAAAAATTCAAAGATAAGATTGTCATTTTAATGCATCAGTGATAGACAGCAGAAAAATAGAGGAATCAAGCAGGAAATACCTTTGTGGCATGGTTTTAGGAGGTCTTCTAGGAAAGATATTTTGAGTCTTCTGGTACATGATTTTTTATTTTATTTTTCTACCAACAAGAAAACTGGGACACAAAGAATATACCCAAGTTAAATGAGCAATAATTATTTAAGTGGATAAAAATGTGACTTTTCATGACCTTTGATATATGGCAATATGATAATACATTTAGATTCCTTGCAAATATTCTGTGAAATAATTTAGTTCACTTTGATCTTAATCATGGTAACTAGTTTTTGAGGTTTCAACACTGCTTTCTCTGTATCACAAGTATGAAAATGAGGCTCAGAAAGAAAAAAGATAATTTATTTTTAATGAGAAACAATTTTACTAAAGATCATTAGTTGATCTTAAGAATTTTATTAAGTATCTACCTTTGCCTATAGATAGAGCAATGTATACACACACACAAATGAATGAAGAGGAATGTAAAGAAAGTTTAAATACAGTCAGCAGTTTTTTTTAATTAAAGGAGAACATATTAATATAGCATAACAGCTTTATTACATTTTAATTATATATTTCAGATGTTTTTGACATACTTCAAATAAACTGATGATTTTACTCTAAAATATATATACAGGGTAGGCAATAGTAGGTTTACATAATTCAAATAAATAATACAATATTTAATAAATAATAATCTATAATAATAAAAGCATAATATGCTAATAAGACCGGACAGCCAAATGACCTTCCGGATGTCATTCCCAACATCCTTCTGGACGAAGCTGTGGTGGCAGGAGCTGAAGCAGGGGTGGTTAGGAGCAATCAGGCAGGTAGGCAGTTAGGGGCATCAGGCAGGCAGGCGAGTGGTTAGGGGCAATGAGGCAGACAAGCAAGTGGTGAGGGGAGATCAGGCAGGCAGGCAGGCGAGCAGTTAGGAGTCAGAGGTCCCGGATTGAGAGAGGGATTGGGCCTAAACTGGCAGTTGGACATCCCCTGAGGGATCCCAGATTGTGAGAGGGTGCAGGCCAGGCTGAGGGATCACCCCCACCTCCCCCTTGTGCACGAATTTCATGCACCGAGCCTCTAATACAATAATAAACTCTCACGCATTTAGCAGTAAACCTACTTTTGCCCACCTCTGTATATATGGTGATAGGAAAGAAGAAAAGGGAGGGGTAGAAGAAATATTTTAGTTGTGATACAGAGATGAGTAAGACCTTTCCATTTCTAATTTATGAGCATTGGTTAGAGCAAGACCTATTGTTACTGAGATGCTTGCATTTAATCTTGAAGGTTTTGATGTTGATTTCTAACTTTGTGCTCATTATTTTCAAAACAACAGAACATGAAATTTTCAATCTGCTCACATTTTTTAAAAATACATTTTTTTATTGATTTCAGAGAGAAAGGGAGAGGGAAAGAGAAACATCAATGATGAGAAAGAATCATTGATCTGCTCCTCCTGCATGCCCCCTCCTGGGGATTGAGCCCGCAAAACAGGCATGTGCCCTTGACCAGAATCGAACCTGGGACCCTTCAGTCCACAGGCCGACGCTCTATCCATTGAGCCAAACTGGCTAGGGTCTTTCACATTTTTTATGTGTGTGAAAGATTGTTTTTTTTAAAGATTTTCTTTTATAATCCCCCACATGATTTCGTCTCCTTTAGCACCCTGACAATCCAGTACTCTAGTAGAAAGTGGTTTTTGTAGTAATCAAACTAGACTTTGAGAATTATACTGAGGAATGCCTTAGTTATCCATTTTGATCAAGCACAAATCCAAATGTTATCATTAAAATTGGGAGCAAACTGATTTTTGCTTTTACCAGTGATTCATTCATTCTTCCAGCAAACGCTGAATGAGGGTCATATAATGCAAGGCCCTGGGCTAGGTGAATTGGTGAGAGCTAAGAAAATCGATGTTCTGTCTTGGCTGGCTGAGCCTGGGGCTGTTTTCAGATGGGATACATAAAACCACTGCTTAGTGGCTTAACGAGGCAGAACCTAAGATACTGCCTAGACACAGAGACCTGCCCTCACAGCTGACAGAAGGCCGCTTGGAGGTCGGTGTAGCTATTTCGGCTGTATTAATGAACAACTTAGATGCAATTCATTGCTGAGCCACTGTGTGTTATGACAAAAAATAAAAACTACACCTCTCAGAGTTATGTGTCAGCGTCTCAGGGAAGTACTTTATTTCATGTTCACCTTGGTGCTTTGCTAGGTGTAATTTTCCTTTCCCTTACTCCAGAAAATGTGTTCATATGAATTTCTAAGGTAATATCTGCAGGACACTTTTACTAAGGTTTCCTAATGTCAGTAACAACAACAAAAGACTATGAGGTTGGGCCACTTTTTCTTCTTTTGTAATAAAATTAAGTAGGTGTTTATTCTATTTTTTATTGCATTTGTTGGGGTGACATTGGTTAATGAAACCATACAGGTTTAGAGTGTACAACTCAATAGCACATCATCTTCACACGGCACCATGCGCTCACCACCCACAGCCAAGTCTCTTTCTGTCCCCATTTATCCCCCCTTTGCCCTCTCCACTTCCGCCACTCCCTCTCCCTCCCTTTCCCACCATACTGCTGTCTGTGTCTATGTGTCACACATCTATGTATATATGTCACATATGTGTGTATATACATATAAATGCACACACACACACACACACACACACACACACATATATGGAGAAGACATTCCTGTCAAAAGCCAAAGTCACCCTTTACATAATTTGAGAGAGTGGCAATGATATTTGTGTCAAATTTTAAAAAATTCTAATAGTAATTATGAGTATTAGAACAATTTTAGCTTTCATGACTCTATTATTATGGCTACAAGTCTGACATCTACGGTAAATTGATAGCATTTTTTCTTTGTGATCTATAAAATATTTCCTTTTCTATGAGAATCCATATTTGAAATAAAACAAAATATCAGATTTACCTGTGAAAATGGTGTTGTTCCCACATGGAAGACTACTACAAAGACATCAAAGCCCTTTAGGAAGAAGGGTAGGTGGAATGAGAGACCTGAAACAGCTTTCTCTCACAAACCCGGAATGCCCTCACGTGGACATTCCCCACTGGAGATCTCAGTGTCTCTGTCTGTCCTCAGAGTTGCTTTGTTCCTGCTCATAGTCACTCCATAGGGTGATTTCCTTTTTCATGGGGGAAGTTGATCCCACTCAAAGACGGATGGGCAACGACATCTCTTCCCAACTGGAAGTGTCTATGCTCAGTGTGAACAGCTGTTGGAACAATTGTGGCTGAAAAACTTCTCTACAGAAAACAACCTTGATGAGCACAAGTGCTCACACTGCTTTCCGGACCGATGCCCATCTGTTGGACTGGCTGAGTGCCTGGCCACTCATTGGTCAGGCTTTAAGGCCTCTAGTGCCTCAGTCAGCAGGTTCCGGTTCCTCTCCTGCAGCAGCACTGCCCCCTGGATGTCAGATGTTGCTCTACCACGGGTACGCTGCAATCGGTTGCAACAGATTTAAATCCCTCTTTTACTAGCTCACCAAAAAAATAAAAATAAAACATAATGGAAGATGTAAAGGCCAGAGTATATTAAGTCTGTTATTGGCTTGAATTTTTCCATTTATTCTATTCCCTCCAAATGTGAGAGGGTCAGTATAGCATGCTGTGATCAATATATCACACACATATCACACATGATCATTGCATGTTGATGCTTGCTTGGTTTTCATAATGAATAATAGTTTCCTTACAAGTTACACTTCTGCACAAAGAAAGTTAAGTAAACAACAGTATCGGAGTATGAAAATAATTTTTTTGATTTTAATTTGTTTTATTATTTGTTTCCTTGTTCCTTTATTTCTTTCTTCCTTTACAACCCCCCCCCCCTTTTGTTTACTGTTTTACTGTTTTTTATATCATTACTAGAGGCCTGGAGCATGAAATTCATGCATGGGATGGGGTGGGGGTCCCCTCAGCCCAGCCTGCACCCTCTCCAATCCAGGACCCCTTGGGGGATGTCTGACTGCCGGTTTAGGCCTGATCCTGGGAATCAGGCCTAAACCGGCAGTTGGACATCCCTCTCACAATCCTGGACCACTGGCTCCTAATCGTTCACCTGCTTGCCTGCCTGGTCGCCCCTAAGTGCCCCCCCCCACCCCGCCACCGATCTGATCGCCCCTCACTGCCTCTGCATGCTGGCCTGATCGCCCCTAACTGCCCCTTCCCTGCCAGCCTAGTCACTCCTAACTGCCCCCCCGCCCCCTGCGGGACTGGTCACCCCTTACTGCCCCCCCTGCTGGCCTGGTCACCCCCAACTTCCCCCCTCTGCTGGCCTGGTCTCCCCCAACTGACCCTCCTGCCGGCCTGGTCACCCCTCATGGTCCCCCTGCCGGCCTGGTTGCCCCACGCAGCCTGCTGTTCAGTCATTTGGTCTTCCCTCACTAACCCCCCCCCGACAAGCTGGTCACCCCATGCAGCCATCTTGTGAGGGTGTGAGGGTTAATTTGCATATTACCTCTTTATTATATAGGGTGATTCTAGTTTACTTATTCTCATCCTTATACTGGATTCAACCATTCTTTGTAGGTCCACAGTCTTTTAAAATATATATATTTGTATTGACTTTTAGAGAGAAAGGAAGGGGGGGCAGAGAGAGAAAGCAGCATAGATGTGAAAGCAAAACATCTATTGGCTACCTCCTGCACACCCCCAACCAGCGATTGAGCCCACAACCTGGGCATGTGCTCTGACCGGGAATTGAACAGGCAACTTTTCAGTGCATGAGAGGGAGCCCAACTGAGCAACACTGGCCAGGACCTCCATCTTTTTTAGTTTCCTCTCAAGTTTGAGATCTGTGCAGTGTTTTCCTCCAATTACGTTCTTCTTTGTTAAGCCAGCCTCTTCACCCTATCACTGATCCCTGTTCATATTCCAAAAATTTGAGTTTTTCACCTTCTTGCCCTTTTGTGAGCATTCTCTTTGAGTTGATCACTTTTTGCTAATGCCGAGTGGAACTATGGTACATTATCTTACAATTCATGTCTTCCCCTCTTTGAATTAGCTGCTTTCCATTTGACCCTTAGCACAGAATAGGGCTCGGAAGGAATATTGCTCTAAACAAGTAAATTTCTCTGCAGGATGTGGAAGAATAATAATGTCTTTTCAGAAACTTGTGCCACCCAAGAGGAGGTCTGTATAAATCCCTGTTACTGGGGGTGTGTGACTGAAATCACGGACCAAACATGCTCAGGTTGAAGAGATAAGAGGCAAGAAGAAGATGACTATAGGGTGACCTTACACGTATTGCTCTTCTTCTTCTTCTTCTTCTTTTTTTTATCCAGCTGTGTGTCTTCTTTCTTTTCCAGCCCACAACCAGGATGGCAAAATCCAGAGAGGGGAGTATTCTGGGAGACAGAGAATATAAATATGGAACAAATATGTCACCTCGCTACTTTCTCCAGGAAGCAGGTATTTAGTACCCTGGCGCCGCAGAAATTTATGTAGAAGTGTGATTGTGTTTTTGTTGTTGTTTGTTAATCAAAGAAATGAGTAGAAAATACTTAATGAATTGCACTCATTGTTTAAATGAATGTTGATGAAGTGAACATACTTGTGACAGCTAATGTTTTGGCCCCTGGGGAAGGGTGAGCACAGTGTTTCAGGGCATGTGTCTGAAAAATGCTATTGAACCAGCATTAGGGTTGAAAAACCCCTCTGTCAGCAAATGTTGAAAATGCTACTATACTTAGAAATAATTCATCTCTACTAAGGATAAAAATGGTTAATGTTTAAAAATTGATGAACTATTTGTTGGAGTATACTTGACACATGGCATTGTATGAGTTTAAGACATATGATACATTAACATGATACATTTATATATTGCAATAGGATTACTGCCTTACCTTTAGCTAAGATCTCTGTCATGTCACCTAATTATCATTTCTTTTTTTGTGGTGAGAACATCTTAGATCTACTTTATCAGCTACTTTGAAATGTGTAAGGCAGTGTTATTAACTATAATCTCCATGCTGTGCAGTAGATCTCAGCACTTGTCTTCCAGGTGCAAGTGGGAAAGCTTTCATATCTTCCCAATTCCTACACTCTAAGCCCCCTATAACCATCAGTCTACTCTCCTTTCCTACAAGTTCAGCTTTTTAAGATTTCAGTGTATCTAAGGGATATGGCACAATACACAGGTGACAAGGGTTGGAGGTTGACAATGTGAAGAGGAGAAGTAAGATCAAGGTGAAAGGTAGCATTGTTTATTTGTGATGTATAATTGGAAGCCATCTAAAACACTAATAGATAAACCAACACAAAATACTCTCTCCCGGACTATAAAAGTTAAATCAAGGGGCTTTTATGAGGCAATGCCAATATTTCTTCCAGACAATAAAATTTTCTGTTAAATTTCACTTCATTTAGTTTAGCCTGATTATGGAATTGAAGGGTGCAAGGTATACTCCTATTCTGAATTTCTTCTGAAAACACAGAGTTATGAATGTGTTAAAAAATAAACTATGAAAAAGCATTATATCGACGTTCAGTATACCTGAAACTGGCTTATTGCTTTAGAACTTAGTAAACAAAACATTATCATCTTTCTTGTATTTGTTTTTACACGACTAAACTTTGGTTTCTGAGAATACACACACACACACACACACACACACACATATCTGAGGTTTTCAGATAAAGCTCACTTAAAAAAAATATGTAGGCTGATAAGATATTTGATGTTTAAAACCTTTCAAGTATACTTCACCTGTTAAGTTTTCTACTTCCAAGAAGCTGGAAGCAAAAAATAACAAATCACCCAGAGAAGTATTCTTCCAGTATCTCTCAGAGGGAGTAGACTATTGTTTTAAACTACACAAAAGCTCAGGAAGTTATAAAATTCATTTGTCAAATGTATCAGCATCTGCACTGATGTTGTAGAGACTGCCCCCCTCGGTCACCAAACCGTTTGTTATCAATGTGTGATCGTCTCAGGGGCACTTCAGGAGGTCAGAGAAGTTTTGAGTGTATTTTATCTATGATAAAAATTCAGCTTGCAGGGCATGAATGAATCACTCATCCCGTCTTTTTAAGGATTATAATAATATATTTCTTATACATTATCATAAGCAATAACATATTATATAATACAATAACTAGAGGCCCGGTGCACGAAATTCATGCATTGGTAGTGTCCCTAGGCCTGGCCAGAGATCAAGGCCTTCCGGCTGCCAGCCAGGGCCTTCCTTTGTTCTGCACCGCCCCTGGCTGTCAGTTCATGTCATAGCGAGCAATCAAACTCCTGGTCTCCAGGTCAAACTCCCAATGGGACAATTTGCATATTAGGCTTTTATATAGATAGATAGATAGATAGATAGATAGATAGATGATAGATAGATATTATATTATTCTATATAATAAATCCCTAATATGCAAATAGACCAAATGGCGGAATGACCAGCAGAACGACTGGTCACTATGATGTGCGCTGACCACCAGGGGGCAGATGCTCAATGCAGGAGCTGCCCCCTGGTGGTCAGTTCGCTCCCACAGGGGGAGCGCCACTCAGCCAGAAGCTGGGCTCATGGCTGGCGAGTGCAGCGGTGGTGGTGGGAGCCTCTCCCACCTCCGCTGTAGGCAGGTGGTTAAGAGCAAGGGGTCCCGGACTGTGAGAGGGCACAGGCTGGGCTGAGGGACCCCCTGGAGTGCACAAATTTTTGTGAACTGGGCCTCTACTATTGTAATAACATTCCTCAGGTTTGATCTCATATCTCATGTACTTGTTTTATTGTTATAAGCAGAAAAGATTGGTGGAGGGCAATAGCCCTTGCAAACCAGGATAACAGAAGCCAATTCTGGGGGAAACTGTTTAAGCCAAGGCTTGCCTGCTCCGTCATGTGCGCAGTAAAGGGCTGGTGACTAGTTGGGAAACAGCCAGTAAAAGGCTCAAATTAAATTATTCACATCCCTTCCACGCTGCTTCCATGATAAGAGCAGCCACATGGCTCTGAGAGAAATGCGTGGGCTTCAGATTCAATAAATCCTGAGGGTAAAGTAGGCAAATTAGCCTTAGCAGCCTCAGTGTTTTCAACTGTCCCATGGGAGTAGGAACACCTTGTTCCCGGCTTGTTACACACGGATTAAATGAGCTCATGGTGTACAGTGTGCCTGGTAACCAGTAGTAAGCCTCACTGCCTTTCTCATCGGGACCATTCCAGATAAGGCAGCGGCATGATTTTTGGCTGTATGTCTCTGCCTGTCTTTGTAATCTTGAAGGCTAAGCATCTTCATAAAACATAACTGCACCCAAAACTTAGGCCATAAAAGTGCGGATTTATTTTATGTAGGATTCCTTTATGCAGTCAAGCATGAAAGTGAAAAGTGCTTTGATGGCCTCTTCCCACTTAATTCCTCAGACGTAGAAAACCAAAGAGATTCACAGCCATATTATGTTAATGACCACAGTTTCAAAATGCCTAGAACCACAATAAATAACCCATGATGTCCATGACCATTTGTGACTCATTGTTCCTGACCAGAGGACTTCCCTAACATTTATATGCTCTGCTAAACCACCCGTATCTGTACAAAAACTTCTTTAAAAAGCATTAGCAAGTATGTTTGAAATGAACCAGAGCAAGACCATTCAAGCTTATGACCCAGAGTCTGCAGGCAGACTGAGTTCCTAGCACAGGCTGTTACTCAGTCACGGAGAAAGCAGCCTATCATTGCACATCAATTAAGAGTAAAATTATGCGTTGTTTCTCTCTAATATCTGGATCCTGACACTGAAAGTGATATTAGTTCAATTCTTATTTTTATATGCTTTAACAATGTATTCAGGGGGGCATACATGTCTCCTGACTGTCTTATTCTGATAGGCACCATCATGTGATTGCATGTGGCAGTTTATGAACTATAATCTCCTGATTCTTTCAGTTTCAGATCCCCCTTGAAGGGTTAGCTTCCCTGGGGAGAAAGTACACCTTAGGGTATTTTAGGTTATTGGGTATCTGGAGGCTGAAGGGCATGGCCTCTATCAGAGCCCTCTAAGGAGAGGCAGGAGGCAGCTCAGCAGGGGAAGCTGAGGAGGAGCAGAGAATTACATTCCAATGAGATGGTTTTAGGCTTTTACTCCTTAAAGTTATGTGATCCTTTGGGTTTTTTATTAAAATAGAAAAAACTCTGGGAGGTCTAAGACCTCAATCCATTATCAGATCACACATGGAGTTGGCATTTGAGCCTCGGCTGATCAGAAATATGTCCTGTGGGGCATTTTTGGAGAAAGTGAGAGTCAGACAAACATTTTCCTGCTTACCTTCTCCAGTTTGTTTCAGTTCAAACTCATTCCAATTCTATCCCTGTGAGATAGCAGAAAAAGACATAATTCTGATTATAGATGATTATCGTGTGGCCTTTCCTCTCCCAAGGAACTTCAGTTGAATGAAAATATTGTCCACATTGTGACATTATAAAAAATGATGACTACTTTTACAAATGTCATGACTGTTGACATTAACACATAGAGGACTTTGTATATGAGCCAACCTAAATTTGACAAGAATCCTATCCCAGTAAAGGCTATGGAATGAATCTCCCCCACTTGAGAACAGTAACCTATCTGTTACAGGAGGCCATGACAAATTGTGCCCTGATATGTAAAAGCTTCCATCTGCAATGACAAAATTCAGCTGGCTATTTGTTAGAGAAACTTCAAGTTGGCCAGGGAGTGTTATCTGTTCCATGTGCCCCCCAAAACTGAGTATTTGATGAACAGCACTTATGACTACGATATATCTGCCCTCCTGGTCACCAAATATTTGAGTTCCTCTCCTCCTAACAAAAAAACATATATTAACACACTTCCCAAGCAAAGTCCCATCAAGTCATGGCTCTACTTGAATGTTCATGATCTGCAAGTAATACCAAGTATTTATTCATGTAGACATGTCTCCTTGTCTGGAGATGTATGTACCAAACAGATAAAGTATCATCCTCCACCAACTTCTTAACTGCCAACTCAATGTTCAGTAGGAGTCAGGGAAAGGTCCCTATTGTAACTGAAACCAAGGTGCAGCTGCCTGCTGCCACAAAAGCCAATTGCAAGACAAAGACTGTTGAAAAAAGAAAGAGGTTTATTCAAGTGCTGGTTACCTGTGGAGATGGGGGACTCATATCCAAAGCTCATCTCTCCACCTCAGTGCAGGCAGAGGTTTTCATAAGGAGGAAGCGGGGAAAGCAGAACAAAGAAATCAAGGGGAAGAAGTTGAAAAGTTCTCTATATACAGGTCAGCACAGTCCATTTTGATAAGGATCTTGAAAATAGTCAAGTGATGATCTTGTGTGCATCATCTTGGTCTTTGTCATCCTGGTGTTATGGTTGAAGGTTAGCAATTCTCCCAGAGCTTGGATGACTGAAGGTCAGAGTCTGTATCTTCTGTTAAGTTAGATAAACAGCTTGTAGATAAACAGCTACGTATTAGTCAGAGTGAGCATTTGCAGAAACACTGTCAAAAGAATGGTGGGGAGTTACAATTCCCCACTGTTACACTAGCATCAGAAAAGGTGATGAATGAGAAATGCAGCGAAGTCACTGGTTTGTAGACATTTTGAAATAATGCTAGACAAATGTCATGAGGGGCTCTTGTGTTGGAAGAGTGGAAAATGTTCTTTTTCTAGACCAGTGGTTCTAAACCTTCCTAATGCCGCGACCCTTTAATACAGTTCCTCATGTTGTGGTGACCCCCAACCATAAAATTATTTTCGTTGCTACTTTATAACTGTAATTTTGCTACTGTTATGAATCGAAATATAAATATCTGATATGCAGGATGTATTTTCATTGTTACAAATTGAACATAATTAAAGCATAGTGATTCATCACAAAAACAATATGTAATTATATATGTGTTTTCCGATGGTCTTAGGCGACCCCTGTGAACGGGTCGTTCGACCTCCAAAGGGGTCGTGACCCACAGGTTGGTGACACACAGGTTGAGAACTGCTGGTCTTGACTGTAATTCTGGTTCCCAGAAGGGTCCTCCCTTCTAACTTTTCTCCAGGGCTCTTAGCTACTCCTGCTTATTCAGTCCTTTATTATTATCCTCTTTTGTGACATCTGAATTGGACACGAGGCTGTGACGCTATGCCTTCATTGGAGGTTAAGCAGCTTTCTCAGTGGTCCTCCTGCCCCCTCAGCTTCCCAAAAGGCTAGGGGCCAAGGGTCTTTTTAATTCTTGGACAGGCGTATATAAACACATGGTGGGGCAAAAGTAGGCTTATAGTTGTTTGTAAAAATAATACAATAATTCATAAATAATAATACAAGAATAAAGTCTGTTTCACATACTCCCAACTCATGATTTCTTCAACAGTAAACTCTCCTAGAACCTTAGCAGTTTTAAAATGTTTGACTTAGTCAGTTGCATGTACCAAAAGCCACATCCAGAATTCTTTCTAGGCATAATTCTTAGATTTACACTATTTCTTTGCTTCCTGCTCTGAGCTTTCTCTTTCTCATCTTAATTACAGGCTTAAGGCCAATCAGGCTGAGTTGGGAGATCACACCTTTAATCTCTTTTCCCTGAGCTATTTTATCCCATTGAAAGGATTTGCTGTGTGCTGCCTTAATCCATTCAAAGGGTTTTAATAATGGGAATAAACAGCTTTAGCCTTGATTTGATCCTTGCCTCAAGGCTAAGTTTTAATCAGCCTTTGTTACTCAAAGGGTGTTGTTTTTTTTCCCCCAACTCCACCACAAGTCTTTGAATTTTGTAGACTCTGGTTATTTTGTTTTGTCAGAGCTTTCCATTGATTTTTTTTAGTAATGTTCATGGGAATATTAAGAGTTATTCCAAAGAATACCCTGGATTCCGACTGTAGAACTCCCTACCCACATTGTATAGCAGCAGCCAACCTCCCTTCACTAAAAGGGACCAATCTCTGCCCATTTGTTCGGTAGGAAGAGGGCTTTCAAATGACCTGAAAGCAGTCTCAGCTTCTTTGTCAATGGAACTATGGCTTTTTCCCTTGTGGAAGGATTGTGTGCCCACTATTAAAGGGACAAGAAGCAAATAATTTGTCAATTTCTTTAGAACAATGTTGTATGGAATACCACAATTGAGAATTCTATAAAGGGTTCACGATGCCAGTGGAAGCTGCGCAGACAAGGGAGTATAAATCGCTATCTGTGATATATGCATCTATGCCCCTCTGTGGTGGAAGGGAGTCAAAATAATCAACTTGCCATCAGATACATGGCTGGATAGTAACCAGACTTCTGAAGACTCCAAAGAATGGTGCCATGCTGCTGGAGGCTCTCTGTTCATAGTTCATGTTGGCAGGTGGGACACTGGGCATCGGCAATAGCTGTATCTATATCAGCAATGAAGAAGGAAGTCTTATAATGTTGACCCTATTTTACATCCTTTATTGAGCATCATTGTCTGGCTAGAGAGAAAGGTTACCCAATATCCCCCCAAAAATCTCTTTGGCATTTCTCCTTCTCCTTCTCCTTCTCCTTCTCCCTTCTTCTTCTTCTTCTTCTTTTTTTTTGTTTGTTTTTGTTACTCCTCACCCAAGGATAGTTTTCCATTGATTTTTAGGGAGAGTGGAAGAGAGAAAGACAGAGAGAAACATCGAAGTGAGAGAAACACATCGATTGGTTGCCTCCTGTACAAGCCCCTAACAGGGCAGAGCCAGGTAGGAGCCTGCAACCAAGGTACGTGCCCTTGGCTAGAATAGAACCGAGGACCCTTTGGTCTGTAGACTGATGCTCTATCCACTGAGCCAAACTGGGTAAGGCAAAAATGAGTTTCTCTTGGTCTTCTGACTATTCAGAGCATCCTCCACAGTGGATGCCCTTTATTGGAAATTCACATAACACAGAGATGTCTGTACACTCTGTGTAATTCCAAGAGACAACCCTTTGAAATATCACCTTGTCACCAATCCTATTCTTTTCCACTGGCCAAATCATTATCCAATATTTATTATTTTGTGTAAATTCATACCTCAAATTCTTCTTTTTCTACAAAATAATGTAGAAACCAGATATATGCCCCAAATAATTCCTATTGGGAAAATTTTACTTCACAGCCATCTATCAAGGACACTTTTGAATGAGGAGTCTATAATACATTATATCTATTTCTATCCAACAACAACTTATCATGCAGATCCATAAAAAATATGCCTGATTTTTTTACTCTTCAGATAACTAGTCGTACTGGTCATTAGATCACAGATGTGAATTGAGGTAAAGACCCAAAACAGGAAGAGTGTAAGTCCGGGACACCTGCTCATTTTTCTGTGTTTTCTAGGTCTGCTTGGGACTGTCTCCTATAGAGCATTCCCGTTTAGAAATGGAATGCTGATGTCTGTGCTCAGGTTCAGGACTTGCTGAGCCACTAGGCAGCCTAGAAGGTATTGACTTAAATCACTGGCAAAGAAGCTAGCATGGTAGATAGAATGCTACCAGGATCGCCATAATGGTAACTCAATTCCTTGAATCGAGCCAGTTCATGGACCCGGAGTCAATTAATTAAGGGAGAGACTGTCTCCCTTTGAGGAGGGATTGCACTACACACCTCAAATACATGCTCTAAGTGCTTTCTAGTGCCTTCACTAGAGGGACAATGACATTTACCCGGGTAGCTGTGAACTAGAAAATGGGAGGTACCCAGACCTGCCAAAGTCTTGACATTGGCTTTGAGTTTGCATTAATCGTCATGACCCAGTGTATCACCAAGGTCTGTAGGTTGTAAGGGGTGGGGAAGAGACGGGAGGCTTTGGAAGTCAAGTGACAAGTGCAGAGTGAGGCAAAGCCATCTCATGGTGGGTTCTGTGAGCCATGGAGACATCCTTTCCTTCTTGCCCAGTTTCAGAATGCTGTGGGAAGAGATGTAGTTAGCACCTGGCAGAATCCTTTGTCATGTGGAGAAACGGCTGTCTGTGAAGCAAGAGACAACAGAAGCTGTATCACTCCAGTGCTAATGGGAGAAGAGGGAGGCATTCATTTTCTCAGAGTCCAGTAAAGACTGGAACCGGGCAGGGGGGCCAGATTCAGGGAAGGAACAGAGCAGAGGGAGCAGCTGTCCTGCACTGAGGCCTCCTGCAGCCATGTGTGTGCTGATCAGAACCAGCCAGGAAGGGAGCCTCGTGCAGTCCACGGGGATTAGCCCCGGCAGAGAAGAAGGCAAAGAATGAGAGAAAATGTGTTTTATTTAAGCACTACTAAGTGAGGCAACTGTTTTATTCTGAATTTTATGCTATAATTTGGGGAATAAATTATTAGAAAATGCCCCTTCCCATCCCTTATTTTTCCTGGTGAGTTACATTGTGGAGTTTCTAGGGCATTTTTTAAAATTAATTTTAGACAATTCATATCATAGAAGCCTGCCTATAATTCCATTTTGGTCAGACTTTCATTTGAAAAATCTAGTGATATAAGTTCTTGCTTGAGTACAGTTTCTTTCTCTCCATGACGGGACTTAGCTAGTAACCTTTAAATTAAACATTTCTTGGTCTACACACTTATAAAAACAGAAAAAGTAATGCCCCAAGGAAAGATAATTGCTTTTCTTTCAAACAGAAGAGTTATCTCTAGCTTATTTAGTTTGCATTTTGGGTATTTTTAAAAATTATTATCACCTTATAGCCCTTCTCTTTTAAAGCCTTCCTTTATTTTCTATTTCCTTGTTCAAGAACAAGCTTGGGAAAATAAAGTCTGTAAAATAAAGCCACAGCTCTTGTCTGTGTCCACATCCCCTAATACACTTTCTGCTCAGAGATGGTGACATTGAAGGGATTGGACAGGGTACTTTCTCAACATATGAAGTGTAAGAACCGAGTTAACAAATACTTCTATGTCTGTGCCTCAAAACTTAATTTATTTTAGTATAAATCATAGAGATAATCTTTACATTTTTATGACTTACAAGGCAGGGGAAAGAGGATCATGCTGATGTTGTGGTCAAATGTAATCTCTGGGATTCTATATCAAACTAAAAATAATTGTGTTTCTAGCCAGGACAGCCCTTCAATTTATCCTGTCATGGGGGTCCGCATTCAATTTTTTTCCTGGGAGGAGATGGATTAAAATTAGAGCAACAGTTATCCTTTGGTCTAAGTGTGGGTCCCCAGAGGTCCAAACAGTAAGCCCGACAATATCTTCAGAGCATTCTGTAGAAGTCAGGACGTTTACTATGCAGAATGCAGAGAGCATTCCAGACTTTTCCCTTGAGTGTGACCAAAGCTTCCATGGGTACTAGAACAATTCACCATGCCTTTACTTCTTAGTTAAATGCATACAGGGTCAGGCCCAGCCATTGTGGCACAGTGGTTGAGCATCAACCTATGAACAAGAGGTCTATTTTGACATTGGCTTTGAGTTTGCAGTTTCTGGTCACATGCCCAGTTGTGGGCTAGATCCCTAGTAGGAGGCATGCAGGAGGCAGCTGATCGATGATTTTCTCTCATCATTGATGTTTCTGTCTCTCTCTCCTCTCCCTTCCTCTCTCTGAAATCAATCAAAACATATTAAACAAACCAAAAAAACCGCAAAACATATGGGGTCAGAATTTTGAGAAAAGTGTCCAGTGACAGAGCATGTAGCAAAGTGGGAATTGGATTTGAGGTCAGAAGGTCCAGGTTTAAGTGAAGTCTTATTCTTACCAGTTGGTTACCACAGGTACCTGTCCCTGTGGAAAAAAGGACCTGTCTTCCAGTTTGCTGATTTGATTAAAAATTATAATGCATTTGAGAAATACATTATCAACTAAATACCAAAATACAGGTGCTACGTTTTTGTTCATAAACTTTGAGAAGTAACCCAGGGTCAGCTTTTGTGTGGGCAATATCTAGTGCTGGCAGATGAACAGACAATCTAAGGAGGTCAGCAACATCGTTTAGGGTCACAGAGACAGAAAGAAAAATTAAAAATTCAAGTTCCCAGAAAATCAGCTTTCTAGAAAATTTTCTAGAAGACTCTCTTGGAGGTAGGTATGAGAGGATGGTAGATTCGTGTTTTTCAAAACATGGTCTGTGGAAGCCCTGCCCATAATGTGTGCAGATTTGTTAAAAATGCAAATTCTTGGGCTTCGCTCAAGACTAACTAAATCAGAGTCATTGGGAATGGGCTCGTTTTATGCAAGCTCCCAAGTGAATCGTGCACGTGAGTCTTCGAAAATCATTCTTTTATAGAGACTGTTAAAGCGGAGTCAGACATCTGGCTCTGATCATGGAATATTTGCATGTCCTTGGACATGGACCACCCTAGTTTGTGGAGCTTTAAAGGAAGGTTAAAGTTGCTGCCATTTACCAATCAGTGCTGTCTTACAGGTAAACGTGGAAATAAGTAATTACCCACAGTGTAAGAAAAGAAAGAGCTCACTGGATAAATCCTCACACTGAGAGAATGACTTCAGCTCAGGAATAGGAGTATCTGAGATTATATCCTGGGGTGGGAGAGATGTTCATGGGCATTGCCCATGGGGCATTTCTTATCGTGTGAAGGAAACATCATGTCTTCAAAAATCTTGATTTCTCTCCCCTCCACACCCCCAGTGACAATCTCCTAAATCTCTCAGCTGTCTGAAACTTGTGTTGGCATCAGCAGAATGCCAGTCCTTCTCTGCGCTCTGTGCAGGCTCCTCTTACTATGTCCCTGTGACCCAATGCCACTGCGCTCACCCAATCATTGTTTGATGGGGCACCTTTTCCCAGGAAGGTGTTGGAAGCAGACAGGAAAGGAGAGAGCAGGAGTGGGGGGGATACACATTGTACTGCAGTAGCATTGACTGGGCTTTGCTGTCAGTAGGGGGTCAATTCCTCATAAGGACTCATTGCTTGTGTGACCTTGGGAACGCTACCTAATATTCCTGAATCCCAGTTCCCTCATTAGTTAAATCCAAGTCAAAAGCACATGCTTCATTGCATTCCAGTGAGATTGAGATGAGAGATTGGGTAGCAGTTTGCCTGGCACAATGCAATTTATGAATAGATGTTTTCTCCATTGCTAGATACCCACCCTTCCCTGTCCTTTGCCACATCCCACTTATTGTCAGGTCAACGTCAACCCAACAAATACATATTTGGTAAAACTATTTACAAACATTAAGTACTGACATCTCAGCTCCCCCACAACCCATGGAGGCCTTCACGGGGGACTTCCCTGCCCTTCACTGTAGTAATGATAGCAGTCACAACCTAGTGAGATGCGGTCAGCCCTCCTAACATACACTGTTGGACAAACTAATCCTGCAAGGAAGGAATCATGTCCTCATTTTACAGCCCGTCTCGTGGCTAAGGAGGTAGAGGAGAAGCAAGGCCACAAGTCTGCATGACAGAGTGGGGTTGGAACTCAGCTCCTGTCTTCCTCCAAGCGTATCTGTCCAGTAGACCACACCAACGCCCAGTCCGAAGCGGCGTTAAACACCTTTCTGCCTCAAACTTAGTCCTTCATCTCTATTTTCTGTTCCAGAGACTGAATCGCCACTCACTTGGCCATCTAAGAAGGAAATTGGGGGGCTTTTCCTCGGTACTCCTTTTTTCTCATCTCCTGCTCCCAATCAATCCCCAAAGTTTCTTCATTTATAGTCTTCATATTTTTGAAATTTGCTCTCTCATCTTCAGACATGGAACTAGATAGGACAAGGTTTCTGACATAGACATCCTGTCTAGACGACTCTTCTGTGGCCTGGTGGCATGTTTTCCTGTTTGGATCACAGGTGGCGATACTAAAAGGAACATAGAAGGACCTTTAGACCCGTGGTCGGCAAACCGCGGCTTGCGAGCCACATGTGGCTCTTTGGGCCCTTGAGTGTGGCTCTTCCACAAAATACCATGTGCGGGTGCGCACGTACAGTACAGTGTGATTGAAACTTTGTGGCCGATGCGCAGAAGTCAGTATTTTGTGGAAGAGCCGGTATTTTGTGGAAGAGCCACACTCAGGGGGCCAAAGAGCCGCATGTGGCTCTCGGGGCACATGTCTGGGTTGCAAACCCCAGTAGGGGGCATGCAGGAGGCAACCGATCCATGATTCTCTCTCAACATTGATGTTTCTATCTCTCCCTTCCTCTCTGAAATCAATAAAGATATGGTTTACTTATAAAAAATAAAAACAAAAAAATAGAAAATATATTTTTTAAAAATAAATGATTGATCATGCCTCTATGGAAGGAGAAGAGTATGGGGAAAAAAGTCCCTTAATTTAAAAAGAAACTATAATGAACAAACACCCTTAAATGGTTTGTACTCCCTGGGTCAGAACTTCCATAGAGGAATTTACAAAAATATTTTGTTTTAAAACCATTTTTGGTAGGATGTCAGTAAATTGTGGCCATTTATGAACTTTTGTAGAAAACTCAAGTAAAATTCAGATCTAAAAATAAGCAAACACGAAAGAAAGAGGAAAACTAAACACTGAAGCTCACTCATGCTCATCCTTTCTGCACCCTCAGGCACCTGGGTGACAAGACAAGAGCTTCTAGATTGAGGAGTCAGCTGTCTGCAAATTAAGGAGGGATTCATGAAACACAGTGGAACACAGGTGATCCAAAAAACCTCTGTAGTGAACCAGCATTGAGTTATAACAGATGCTGACTCCCCATGAAATCGTAGACTAAAAATAGGAAAGACAAAATAACCTTGGAAGAGTTTAAGGAAAATTGGCAATCTTTAGACTCCATAATTTTTTTTAAAAAAAATCACTTGGACCTCAATCCAATGTGAGTTTATTTACAAGAAATTTGGTTACCTTATTGAATGCATTATTCTAAAACTTTATCTTTATATGAGCTATTTGGCTGGATCTGTGCTGCACTATTTGTATTTTAGGGAAAGAAAAATGTACAAGCTGCAAGATATGGTGAAGCGATGTCATTTAACATTTATTTTCCCAACAACTTTGAGAACATAGCGATAAATTTTCCTTCAGGGATTTCTGGGGAGCAGCTATGAGGTTGAGCTGTGGAGACAAAATGATCTGTAACTGGGTCATAACCCTATATGCTCTTGCTTCACTGGGGAAAGCAAAACAAGTCTGAGATCAATATTTACACATAGAGAAGATTTCCTAAATATTTGGGGTTTTTTTGCAATGGTTGATTTGACCACACAATGCCTTTTTTTTATGTTCTGCAATTCCTAGAGGAAAATGGATGAATACTCAGATACCTTTAAAGAAACATATCAAATTAACAACAATCTTTATCGTCAGTGACTCACTTTTATTGCACAGAATTCATAGTGTGTTCACTGTTAATAAGCAACCACATTGAGTTCTAGTCACACAGAGACTCAGCAAGGTCATGAGCTAAGCCTTTAAGGAAACTCTAAAGATGGCATCTAGAGAGAAACGGGCCTCCTTACAAGTCTGGCCAGCAGACCGTGCCTTTCAAAAACCACCAGCTTAGAGTCACTACAAACCACTCGTAGACTGAAATAAAAAGTTGTTTTTAAATGTATTGTTTTTCGGGGAATTCAAAAACATCTAAAACATTTATATAGTGGGCTGTATCATTGGCCAAGCTTTTCTAGTTATGGCAGACCCCTTGACAATCCAGTTAACAAATAAGCTATTATTATGTGTTAGGTGCTATGCTAGAAGTATATGACTGTCTAACCACTATGCTGTACACGTGAAACTAATGCAAAATAATGTTGAATATAAACTGCAATTTTAAATTTAAAAAAATGATGTAGCTTCTCTCAACACATTAGTTGGGTGAATAAGAAGAACCACGTGAAATACTAAATAAAAATGGGTATTTAATAATAATAGAGGCAATTATAACAAACAAATTGGCTTATTATAAATAACACAACTAACTCAATTTAGTTTAAACAATAAAACTAACTGATTTTATCACACTAGAGGCCCGGTGCACAAAATTCGTGAAGGAGGTGGGAGGGGTCCCCTCAGCTCAGCCTGCACCCTCTCCAATCTGAGACCCCATGGAGGATGTCCGGCAGATGGTTTAGGCCCAATCCTCAGAATCAGGCCAAAACCGTCTATCGGACATCTCTCTCACAATCCAGGACCAGTGGCTCCTAACCGCTCACCTGCCTGCCTGCCTGATTGCCTCTAAAGGCCTCTGCCTGCCTGCCTGATCACCCATAACTGCCCCCCCCCCCTCCCACCAGGCTGGTCACTCCCAACTGCCCCCCTGCCAGCCTGGTTGCCCCCAACTGCCCCCCTCTGCCGGCCTGGTTAACCCCTCATGGCCCCCCCTGCAGGCCTGGTCGCCCTATGCAGCCTGCTGTTCGGTCGTTGTGTGAGGGCGTCCCGACCAATTTGCATATTACCCTTTTATTAGTATAGACTAGAGGCCCGGTGCACAAAAATTTGTGCACTCGGGGGGGGCGGAGAGGGGGTCCCTCAGCCCATCCTGTGCCCTCTCGCAGTCTGGGACCCCTCAGGAGATAATGACCTGCTGGCTTAGGCCTGCTCCTGGGTGGCAGAGGGCAGGCCCAATCCCTAGGTGCAGCCCCTGGTCGGGCTCAGAGCAGGGCCGATTGGGGAGTTGGGGCGCCGCCCCCTGTCATGCACAGAGCAGGGCGGATGGGGAGGTTGTGATGCCACCCCTAGTCACGCTCAGGGTAGGGCCGATTGGGGGGTTGGGGCACCGCCCTCTGTCACACTCAAGGCAGGGTTGATAGGGAAGTTGCGGCGCCACCCCCTGCCATGCACAGAGCAAGGCCAATCAGGGGTTGGGGGCGCTGCCCCCTGCCATGCACAGAGCAGGGCCGATCAGGGGGGTTGGGGCTCCGTACCCTGTCACACACAGAGCAGGGCCCATCAGGGGTTTTGGGAGCTCCCCCCTGTCATGCACAGAGCAGGGCTGATCAGGGGGTTGGGGAGCTGCCCCCTGTCACACACAGAGCAGGGCCAATCAGGGGGTTGAGGAGCTCCCCCCTGTCACGCACAGAGTAGGGCCAATAGGGGAGCTGGGGTACCGCCCCCTGTCACATACAGAGCAGGGCCCGTGAGGGGGGAGGGTAGTTGAGGCACCACACCCTGTCACACTCAGGGCAGGGCCGATGGGGAGGTATGGCTCTACCCCGTCTCACATAGAGCAGGGCCCGTGGGGGGGTTGGGGCGCCGCCACTGTCACACACAGAGCCGCAGGGCAATCAGGGGGTTGGGGCGCTGCCCCCGTCACACACAGAGCCGCAGGGCAATCAGGGCGTTTGGGCGTTGCTCCTTGTCACGCTGATCCCGGTGCCGGGAAGCCTCACTGCTCCGCTGGGTCACAGATCCGGGTCCCAGACCGCAGACAGCCTTGCCTGCTGCTACCTGCTTTCAGTATGCAAATTAGCGACCATCTTGTTGCTTCAGGGTGGGGGTCCCCTCTGGGGTGCCTGGCCAGCCTGGATGAGGGGATGATGGCTGTTTGCAGCTGGTCACACCCCCTTCAGGGTGGGGGTCCCCTCTGGGGTGCCTGGACAGTCTGGGTGAGGGGCTGAGGGCCACTTTCAGGCTGGCGGGTGACTGGAGCTCCAAACCTCTCCTTTTTTTCTTTTTTTTTATTCTGGCATTTATTTACCTTCTATGGCTGTCACTGGAGCTGAGAGCCGGCTTTCTCTCTGAGGCTCGGCTGAAAGCAGGTTTCTGGCCTTTGTTTTCTGTATTCGAAACAATGTTGCGACTCCAGCTCTGAGATCCCGCTGACTGACAGGAGGTTTCTGGGGTTTTGTTTATCTTCTGTAAATGTTACTATGTTTCCAACTGAAGCTCAGAGGCCGGCGGGGAACGTTGGAGTCCACAGCAAGCAAGCCTCCTGTTAGCTTCCAGCTGCCTGGCTGCCGGCCGCCATCTTGGCTGACAGTTAATTTGCATAAGGATACGCTGATTAGCCAATGGGAAGGGTAGCGGTCGTACGCCAATTACCATGTTTCTCTTTTATTAGTGTAGATACCTGGATGGTTGGAAAGCTTCAGTATACAGTGGCTTATCAAGAGAATCAAAGACACTTTCTCTCTCCTTCTTTGTGTTTCACCTTCCATGGTGTCAGGTTCATCCAAGCTGGTCTTCCCTCATGGTGGCAGGTGGGCAGCAGCGGTGCCAGATGTCTTGTTTTCATGGCTCATCACCCAAAAGGAGAAAGAACAATGGCTTCTACTGGCTCTCCCAGAAGAACAAGGAACATTCTAGTGCAGAAGTCCCCAGACACCTTTGGCCTGAAAGAAGTCTAGCTTATTTCTGAACCCATCACTTCACCCAGATTTCCCAAGTTTATCTCAGTGGCAGGGGATTGAAAGCCTAGACCTAGGATCAGGCTGGGTCCCACTTGCTCCCTAAGACACATGAGGATATGCAGTTGAAGGGCTATGTGTGCAGGGACCACATGTCTCAGAAGGATCTATTGGCTGCATTCGGGTCCTCATGCAAGGTCTCTTGGCGACACACCATCCTCTTCGTTAGATTGCCTAAAACTCTATCTGGTCCAGTGATTTATGGCTAAATGTTATTTTATCCATTCTTGGTTTTCCAAGTCTATAATCATGAGGAAATCTTATGGTAATGTCAATGAAATTCTCCTTTGAAAAAGGAGGGAATGGGAAATACATTGTTATTGTTAATACTAGAGGCCCGGTGCATGAATTTGTGCACAGGTGGGGTCCCTCGTCCTGCCGGTGATTGGGACCACAGGAGGTTGGTTGACTGGGGGGGTGTTGGAGGGGAGGGACTGCGGGAGTTTGGCTGTGGGAGCACACTGACCACCAGGGGGCAGCTCCTTCATTGAGCGTCTGCCCCCTGATAGTCAGTGCGTGTCATAGCGACCAGTCATTCAGTTGTTCGGTCGTTCGGTTGCTTAGGCTTTTATATATATAGATTTCACAGTCCCAAACATATACTCCTGTCCAGGAAAAGCCAGGATTCCCTTTTCCTTGAAATAGAGTCAGTTTTTTTTTTTTTTTAATCACATGTAGTAGCTGCTCAGGAAGCTTTCTGGGAAAATCTTGTGCATTGTCCTACACGGCCACATCAGGGGACGTTCCTATCCAGGCAATGTAACACCTTAGCAGTCGAGTGGAATGATGCCAGGTTTGGGGAGATTGGTTGGGGAAATAAAGCAATCACTGGTTTCAGCCAAGTTTGAGATTTCTTTGGTAATCCAACTCACTTAAAAATGCAGTCAGCTTTGGTCTGTTTGCTTCTGGTGAGTTCCATGGCCTATTAAACACAGGCAAAGACTGAGTTTAGCTCCCGTCCCTGAGCCTGTGAGCGTCTGTCCTCTGTAGTGATGCTCTGTAGTAACAGGCATCTGCACAACCTGTTTTCCCTGGCTGTTGATCCATAGATGTTAACTTCATCCTCACATCTGCCTCAGAACAAATGGAAAAGCAGCCTCCTATAGGAGCTGAAATTTGCCACCGGTCCCCATGTTCTACCTCAGGCACATCTTTAGGGTGAGATTTTGTTCCACTGTCATCAGTCAATGAATACTGAGACACCTGGGGTATCAGACTTCTTGTTTACCCCAATATTTTCTATTTTATAAGCATCCCACCCCTCTGCCCTTGCTCACATGGCCTCGAGCTTGGGGGTAATGTATCTGGCTTTTATAATTCTTCCAGATTTCAAATGACAAATATTTGATGCACTGCAGAATATTGTTTCTAAGCAGAGCACACTTGCTGTAGCAGGGCTCTCTCCTTGTCTCCCTCTGCACTTTCAGATCGCCCTGCTTTAGAGAGCTCCTCGCTCTTTAGTCTTTCTATTGGGAGTCGGATGAATTAGCCAACACTTGGAAATTGTCACTTTTACCCATAAACACTCGTAATGCTATAGCAAAGCATCTGATCTTCGCCCTCACATCCGATTGGTGGACTGCAGCTTACAGTCACTGTTTCTCACCCACGCCAGAAGGTCTAGAGTCCCACTCCCTCAGTCCTTCTTCAAGTAAGTCCTCGTCACATGGAATGGCCCACTCCAATAGTAATGCCACGTTTCTGTCTTCACACTTGGCCATTTTACAGTTTTTCAGGAAAGAGATAACATGGCAAAAGAGAGGGTTTTCCAAGATCCTACCCCTAAAAGGAACTCGTGGAGCTTGTACCCAAGAACATAGATGTGTGAGAGGATAGAGATGAGTAACCAAACACGTCCCTCTTAAGCCCTGATTACAGTATTCTAAATTGGGGACAGGGAAGGACACAGGTGAGAATCACAAGAGAGTGGATATTTTGGCAGGGGGTGTCTCTTTCACTACACTAACCTCTTTAAGTGTAGAGTATCTTAAAACAGAGGTCCTGTGCTGATATTCATAGGAATTCCCCTAGGAAAATAAGAAAATCCCAGAATAGAAGCGTTGGGAATGCTTAGGCTGTGATTCTGAGAGACCTGCATAGACTTGTAGGTGTTCCAGGGGGACTGGAGTTCCAATGTCCCCAAATGGCAGGAAATGGAGAATCATGCAGGCCTCGTACCAGATAGACAACCCAGAGGTCGAATTTGCGCTTGCGTACATGATTGCTCCAACTGGAAGAATTCCCCTGGAAAGTCAATAGAACTATGGATTAAAAAATAACAAAAAGGCCCTGGCTGGCTGAAGCGTTGCCCTACACCAAAAAGGTGGCAGGTTCAATTCCTGGTCAGGGCACATACCGAGGTTGCGGGTTTGATCTCAGGTTGGGGCATGTACAGGAATCAGTTCTTCCTCTCACATTGATGTGTTTTGTTTTGTTTTGTTTTTCTCCTTCTCTCTCCCTTCCTTCCTTAAAAAAATCAATAAAAACATATACTCTGGTGCAGATTGAAAAAAAGGAGAAGAAAGTGAAAGAAGAAAGCTTTTTTTTTATGGGGAGAGGAAGGAAGGTGAAACAATTTTGTATATTTTGGGAGAAGAGGAACAGACAATTTGAGATTAAGTTTCTAACTCTTTGCCTGAATAAACTCTTTTAACAAAATTAAATCTGGGTGTAATCAAGTTAAAATTCCTGAAAGCTGAGTTTGTACCTGCTGCAAAATGATCATGTGTGAAAAAGGATTAGAAGCGAAAAGTAGGGCGTATTTAATTTATAACAAACAAACCAACTTAGCTGTAAGAAATGACTTACGTTGACAAAGAGGAGGAATTTATGCTACAGGATTGTTTCTGAGCAGGCTGGAGGTTCTTTGAAAATCAGACTGAAGAAGTCTTCGGCCTGGATGGAATGAATCAGGGAGCAGGATGTTCTAACTGACAGATGCACCTGGTAACTGTGGAGAGGATGAAAGCGTCTCCAGTTGGTCTGATTTTACAAGTTTGATATTTGCAATAAGAAAAGGTATTCTTCCTGGTACTTTTATGCAGCAGATAATAATAGTTAAGGAGACTGCAGCTCAGAGAAACTGGAGAGAGATAAGATTACTCACACAGAATCCCATAGCTAGTGATAAGAAGAGCTGGAATTGCACCTCCAATTTTAGCCACCACATAAAATATTCTTTCCACCATAACTAAAAGCATATCTGGCTCCCTGCTCCAACATCCCTCTAACATCAAGGTCACAGTTTAAGTCAAATGCATGGTGTTTACTTTCTGATCTTTGGAAATGCAGTATCTTCCAAAAGAAATTCTTGTGAGTTAGGTTTTTCTGCCTTTGTGCCTCAGTTTCCCAGGTTGTTGACCCTGTTGCCAGATCTTTCTATGATGGCTATTATCTTGATGTCTCCAGTTTCCTGTTGCTTTTGACCAAGTTTACTATTTCTTCTCTGTCCTAAGACAGCTCAAGTGGTATATACATTTCTGACCTTCAAAATATGAAAGGGACAATTCAGAGGCCCATGAAGGAAATGGCATAGCTTTCCAGTGAGATGGGGTTGACTCCCTTCTCTACTACTTAACAGCTGTCTTAGAAGCATGACATACTCAGATTGCATTGTCTTCCTCCAGAGACCTCCTGGCCTTCCTTTGCCATCCACTAGGGGCTGCTGTTATATCTAATCCATGATTACTCTCGGAAACACTCTGTTCAAGCCATGCATTCTGAGTAAGAGAAATCCTCATGATAGCTACTTACACCATGACATTTAAGATATCAAGGTATTAAAGGTATTTTTCATACCAAAAAGGTAACTTCCTGTGTTATTACCCTACTGTTGTCTCGGGAGTACATCTCCCTTGACACAAGCCCCTTCCACTCCCTTGTCTCCTATACTTTTCCCACTTTGCCCACTAGAACTCCAAGGAATCCAACAGGAAACCAACTCCCCATCATCCTTACTCTCATAGCTGAGCACACAGCCCACTTCTGGGCACTAAGTGAAACCTGACCCTAAGGATATAAGTTCCCCTTAGTCAGTGAGTAAGATGAGCTGAGGAGGGTGGGAAGGATATGATAGACAGGAGGATTTTAAAAGAGCAAATTTGGAGGTGTGTGAGAGGGTGGGAATTTGTTGACATGCTTATTTTTAATCTGAAAAGAGGATCAATAATGGTGAGAAAGCTACATTAGGAAGACAGGAAAATGCTAAGCATACCTGTTTCTTGGCTCACCTCCTGGTCCAGAGATGGATGGCATGCAGGGAAGTGGGAAGCAAATTAAATTTAAATTAAAAGTAAAGAACAATAAGAAAAAGTAAATATAAATATTGAAAAAGTATAAATGACATATGAATATTTAAAAAAACACTAATATCTGCTCAACATTCCACAATATTTCACAGGTTAACCTTTCTCCCAATACCAACCCTGTAACAGATTTTAACACAAGCTGTGAGGACAGTGTCAGGAAGTAAAGGAAGATAAATAAACAACTTAATTCAGCGTTTGCCTAAATTGGGAAATGTGTGTGCATATTGCTCTTATCCAGTGATGTTATCTTCTCCTGGTGAGTTGTGGATATAATGTAAGGGACAAGACTAATCTTCCGGGAGCCCAACTAATTTATAAATCTAAAGGGCAGGTACTCTTAACCCCCTGATAGTTGGTCTAACTCATTAGACCTGTAAAAATCTAATTACATAAGCCCTACCTATCAAATAATAAAAAACAAAGCTTCAGATAAAAGGGCTGTAAAATATAGAGTGGTATAAAGTAGAAGATAGAGAAATTTGTAAGAGACCCTAGTCCTGGATAACTCTGGAAGACAAATAGATATTTCTCAAGAAAGGCATGACTCCAGTCACCCACACCATAGGTAGGGCGCTGACCTCAATGCTGATTAAATATCCTTTGTAAAAAATTCCATTATAAATCCAGATAATTTATTTAAAGTACCTATCTAAGACCTGACATAGCACACAAGGCTCATTATCTATTATGGGTAATGATCTTAGTACCAGCATTAGAATATTTATTGTTAGTTAATTAAACAAGTGGACATCAAGAGAAATATGATTTAAGTAGGTTTGGGAGCAACCCAAAGATGCAAGGGAAAGCACAAGAAGATGAGGACAGCAATGACCAGAAGGTGAGTCACACATCAGCAAGGGAAACAGCAGATGTGGGCTCAGCAGCTTCCCGCTGGACAACGATTCACAGGAAACCCAGCTTTCTTAAAGGCCAAGGCTAGAGTGAACAACTTGTTCTTAATGACTATTTAACATACCATAAAGTATGTTAAATACTTTATTTCCCTAAGGATGTGTCCATTTTCCTTGTTTTCATAAGTGATTTTGGTTAATGTTATTTCATTGGTTGGTCAATTTCATAACTGATTTGTGTTAAACATTGTGCTAAGTACTGTATATACAACGATCAGTAAGAAAAGCAAGTTTGTTTCAAGCACTTGACTTCTTTGTCATAAGGCCTTTTTCATACTTAGAATGATTCCCGTAGGATGGCTTTCCAAATGTGAACAAAATAAGTGTGAACATGGTAAAGGCTCTTGCTTCTTAAAGGGTCCACCAATTCACAATCCTTTCAGAAACAAATGAAACAAATTTATTTTTCCATCATTTACTCTAGACCCTTTTAATTAAATCAGTTAACATGTAGTGAACAGTGAATTCATGTTATAGGTCAGGTCTTACACAATGAAATAAGAACATAAAAATCAATAAAATGCTGTTCTTGTCTAAGCTAGTAGATGGGAAAATTTATATGGAAACTATTAGTGCCCGAGTGGAGCTATTTAGTACCATGGGAATGAGAACAGAGCATGATTAATTCTGTCTGACAGGTCATGGTTCATAAAGCCTATGATATTTTGAGTTTGGTCTTTAGGGATGAGAGGGGTTTTTCGGAGTTGGCATGGGGAAAGGAATTTCGTGAACGAGTAGATAAAGTGTGTGAAGTCTAGATTGTGATAGTTTATGGCATCTTGAAGAGAACTGTGAGTTGTCTGTTTTGGCCATAGTTCAGGAAGAGGGAAGAGCAAGAAGATGATAATGAAAATAAAAGGTGTCCCAGAACTGGAGAATATTATGCTAAGCGAAATAAGTCAGTCAGAGAAAGTATCACATGATCTCACTCATACGTGGAATCTAATGAACAAAATAAACTGATGAAAAAAATAGATCCATAGACATAGAAGCATGGAACAGACTGTTGAATCTCAGAGGGAAGGTAGGGGAGGGTAGGTGGGAAGAGATCAACAAAAGAACTTGTATGCATATATGCATATATGCATAAATGCATAACTCAGGGACACAGACAATAGCAAGGTAAAGGCCTAGGGCAGGGGTGGGAGGGCAGGGACAGGCTAGAAGGGATCAGTGTGGGGGAAAGGGGCATAAGTGTAATACTTTCAACAATAAAGATTAAAAATAAATAAATAAATAAATAATACAAATAAAATGTGTCCCAGGGCCAGGTCATGGCTGAACTTGAGGTAATAATAAGGTCATTGGACTGATGGAGAAAGAAAGGATTTTAAGAAAGGGGGCTGGAATCAGATGTGTTGTTAGTGTTACTTGCAGTGGTGAGGATGGGTTAGAAAGGCCAGGAGAGACAAGAAGCAGGCAAAGACTGCTACATTGGGCCAAGCATGAGAGATGATGGCCAGATCTACAGGAAAATCAGGACTTCTGAACTTGACACAATTTCTGAGGTAAATTACTAGACTTAAATAACAATGGAGCATAGAGAAAGAGGAACCACAGAATATGACCTCTCTTATCTGGAACCCCAAGTGTATATAGGTATGCGAAAAATTTTGTTAGGAAAATTACAACAGCAAAAATGGTCTTTCACGAGAGGGGATCACATTTGAGATGCTAGCAGACGTTATATAAGAGGAATTTAAATGAAAATTGTGATCCTGGAAGATATGAGAGTATGGAGCCTGAGATACACACTTTTCAGCCACCCGTGTAGCGGTGACAGTTGAAGTCATTAGAATAAATGGACCATTCAGTGAAGCATGTAGTGTGAGAAAAGAAGATTTGAAAACATCTCATTTTTTAAAAAACTATTTTTTATTGATTTCAGAGAGGTAGGGAGAGGGAGAGAGAGCTAGAAACATCAATGATGGGAGAGAACCATTGATCGGCTACCTCTTGCATGGCCCGTACTGGGGATGAACTCACAACTGAGCCCATAACCGAGGCATGTGCCCTTGACTGGAATCGAACCTAGGACCCTTCAGTCCACAGGCTGATGCTCTGTCCACTGAGCCAAACCAGCCAGGCCAACATCTCATTTTTAAGGGCTGAATGGAGGAAGAGGAGAGAAAATTTTATTTATTTATTTATTTATTTATTTATTTAAGAGAAAGAGAGAGAGAAAGAGAGAGAGAGAGAGAATGATTCTTAGTTCCACCCACCCAAGCATTCATCGGCTGACTCTTGTACGTGCCCCAAACTTCTCTGCAAGGGCTCCTTACAGGGAAATGCCTCCTCTTAAAAGCCCCAGGCATGCCTAAGGAAGTTAGATAAAAGGACATTTTCTGTTTTCTCCATAGCTAACAGGAAAATATCTCCAGGATAAAGAAGAGATAAAGACACACCACGGATGTAGCTAAAAGATATTTGAAAGAATAATGTAATTGTCCTGGAAAAGTTACTCATTTCGTTTTCAGTGCTTGACTTCATTACAGTTCTGTTTACTGTTATGTTTGAAACTATGATAACAAAAATTACTTAGAAACGGAAACACTCAATAGACAAATAAACTAATATAATTCTGAGCACATGAAGGGATATCAGAAGATAGCCTGGAGCAAATTGAAGAGTTTATCCCTATGAAAAAATAACTCAATCTAAGGCACGCCACGATAAGACTCAAATCATAAGGAACCAAAGGGCCCCAAAGTGCCTTCACTGCGTCCTTTGATGATTGGTCCAGGACCAGCCAATCGGGAACACGGAGCCTAAAGCTTTTGAAGGTGCAGGTACACAGTGAGCAGGGGTGTCTGCGATGCTCTCACGCAAAGGCCGGCCTCCTGTGAGCATTTGGTGAGTACTAGTCAGACTGAAATATATGTTTCTAATGTTGGCACGTCCTCATCCGTGGAATGCCCTGAGAAACTTCACAGTCCTCATAGGCAATTCCCATAGCGTGGAGCAGATAAGAATGTGAATGTTTATGGTGGAGGGTTGGGGAGAGAGTAACATGTCTAGCCATGTCAGAGTGGTACTATTTCCAGCACCAGCTAGAATTAGTATAGAAGGCTGGGAATACATGTAATGTGGAACACGCACGCGCGCACACACACACACACACACACACACACTATCATTTCTAATCTGAACATGGGAGATGTACAATATGTTCTGAGAAAATTAAAACACTAGCCAAATAAAGGAAAAATTAAGGTGCCACATTATATAATGCAGCCCAAACAATGGACAAAAGTGCCTTGGTCTCCCATAACCACGTTCACCGACTCTACCTGTGTGATGCGTTATCCACATTTTCTGATGCCAGACCCGAGCTGCTCGAGGTGATCCCCACCTCTGGTATCCCTCGGAGCACATTCATCTAGCTGCCTGGACTCAGTTCTCATCTGTGGAGGGAAGTCAGTGTGTCTCAGCAAACCTGCCAAGTGCGCAATGTGAATAAGACGCAGACGCTTGCAAATTTCCCAGAGACTTTCACTCTCTCCGTTATCTTTGCTCTGCCTGGGGGTCTTCAGCTGGTGTCTGACTTCTCTGAAGCCCCAAACGTGTGACGTCATTTGCTAATATGACTGACGTCATTTATATCTTGTTCAAAAATGACAAAATTCTAAGATTTGATGCATGTTTATTTAAAACAATAAAAAATGACAGAGTTCATCACGCCTTTTGTAGTCATCCAAACATGTTCTAGTGATTACAAACAGTAATAAAACAAATTTTCTAGATTGTCTTTGATTTTCATGCTCCGTCTGAAAAGCTAATTTTGCAATTATTATTAGTTCCTAGAGCATACTCTTTAGGGACAATTCAAATCAAAAGAAGAGAATGGTAACCTCTGAGCTGGGGAAGTGAAAAGGGACCTCTTAGCACAAAGAACACAATGCACACATAGATTTCCCAGTATCTGATCAGAGCACATGCAAGAATCAACCAATGAATGCGCAAATAGGTGGAACAACAAATTGATGTTTCTCTCTCTCTCTCTCTCTCTCTCTCTCTCTCTAAAAATCAATAAATTAAAAAACTGAGATAAAATGGGAATAGTTTCCCATAGAAAATTAACTTTAGTCTGAGTTAATAAAATGATTGGATTAATTATGATCCCTAGTTTATATAAAGGTTCATTTAGTCTCATTCTCACCCATGGCTATACCAGCACTATCCAACAGAAATAAGCCACATATGAAAGTTAAATTCTAGTAGCCACATTAAAGAAAATTTTAAACTAGATAAAATTAATTTAATATTATATCTTATTTTGCTCAATATAGCCCAACTCTGATCCTTTCAACATATAATCAATGTAATAATGTTAATAAGATGTTTTACATAGGCTCTCATGTATCTTCAAAATCTGCTGTGTATTTATACTCACAGCACATCTCAATTCCAGCTCCCCACCAGCGCTCAAGTGTGACTGGGACTACAGTGTTGGACCCTATGGATCTAAAAGAGGACTCTTCGTGCACACCTGGGAATAGGAAGACCAGTGCGTTCTGAGGCATCAGAAAATATAGCCTGGCTCTTTACCAATTCTTAGAACTTTTATTATGTCAACTGGAACCACACAGCTAACAACTAGCTTAGACCTGTCATCTAATACCACCAGGACTTCAAATATTTTGCCATGCCTAACTCACATGAAAAGAATTTGGAGAAGACATACAGATGGAAAGAGGAAAGAAGGGATGGAGAAAGGAGATAAATAGAAGTCTTAAAGTATATCATTATGGTATTTTGCAATAATTCTCAAAATGTGGTCCATAGACTCCCTAAGAGTCCCCAAGATCCTCTTGAGGAGTATGTAGTCAAAGGTTTTAAAAGAAGAAGGAAGAAAGGGAGGAGGAGGAGGAGGAGGAGGAGGAGGAGGAGGAGAAGAAGAAGAAGAAGAAGAAGAAGAAGAAGAAGAAGAAGAAGAAGAAGAAGAAAAAGTAGAAGAAGAAAAAGAGGAAGAAGAAGAAAAAGGAAGAAGAAAAAGGAGGGGGAGGGAGGAGGTGCAGGAAGAGGAGAAGGAAAAACCTTCTTTGCTTTGTTGTCACTTATGCTGAATGATGCAAAAGAAATGGTGGGGAAGCTGCTGGTGCCTTAGTAGGAGATAAAGGCCATGGCACCAACCTGTGCTAGTGATCACTGTTTTCTTCCCTACTAGACACATCAAAGGAAAGAAAAAAGCCAGTTTCACTTAAGGATGACCATTTTTCTAAAACAGTGAAAAAGGTTATTTTTATTGATCTTAACTCATGATACACATCTTTTTCATGTTCTATATGACAAAATGGAATTACATATAAAGCACTTTCGCTGCATGTTGAAGTATGATATTTTTCTATAGAAAAGCCCTTGTATGATTAAGTTATGAGCTGAACTAGTCTCTATTTTCATGAAATACCATTTTTACCTGGGAAAAAATGCCTGAGAGGTATGATTCACAGAATTGGGTATTAGACATATATTTCCTTGAAAAGTATCAGTGATGGAAAAGAACGGATAGCATATATTATTAGGAAAAATTCGCCTTTCAAATGAAAATTAGAATTATAGAAAGCATAGCCATCATCATGAGCTCACCTTCCTCACAGTCAGACTTTTCTGATGTTATCGGTAATAATATTTTAAAATGTGACTTTTTCAATGTTATATAAAGAACTGTGCCAACATTTGGAAAATCTATCTGGATAAGTCATTGAACTAATATTTTTCTAATGACCATTGGATGAGGTTTTTAAAAGCACTTATGGGTAAAAGATTCATCAAAGTGAAAGAGAGACCAATGGCTTTTGACGTAATAGGGCACATAAAGTATATTGGTGTCATTTCAGACAGCACAGTGCAGCTATAAGAAAGTGCCATTTGTAGATTTCCATCTAGTATCCAAGAAGAATATTTACAATTATCTGAAAATGCTGTTAAAATACTCTTTCATTTCCCTATTGCATATCCATGTGAGCCCATATTTTATTTTCTTCCTTTTTTTTTTAATCCTCACCTGAAGATATTTTTCCCATTGATTTTTAGAAAGAGTGGAAGGAAGAGGGAGAGATGGAGAGAAACACTGATGTAACCAGGGCTGGGAGCGTACAACCAAGGTACGTGCCCTTGACTGAAAGGAACCCGGGACCCTTCAGTCTGCAGGCTGACGCTCTATCCACTGAGCCAAACCGGGTAGGGCCCATATTTTCTTAATGTACCTCAACCAAAACATCATATTATAGCTGATGGACATGGAAGTCTATCTGTGTATCTGCCTTCTATTAAGCCAAACATTTGCAAAAATGTCAAGCACTGACACCATTCTCACTATTTTTTTAAAGATAGTTTTTTCATTAAATATACTATTTATGTTAACATGCAGTGAGCTTAATATTCTTAACTTAAAATGATTTAACAAACAAAATATTTTTTAATTTTTAATTCCCAATATAATAAATATTGATAGATGTATCCCACATAAATGATAGCTTCTTGGAATTCTCAATAATCTTTAAGAGTGTGGTGGGGACCTGAGAGGAGTAGAATGAGCACAAAGGTTTTATCATGGAAACATCGTTTGATACCTTGGTTCGGGCCTCTAACCAGACGTGTAACCTTGATCACTTACTAGACTCGTAACCTGGTTGGGAATTATGGACATAATGGTCTGGCATATTACTTGGTACCTGGAAACCATTGAAAACTGTTGGCAGTTATTACATGTGTCACCATAGCCCTGTCCAGATTATCTCCCTACAATTGTTCTCTCTAAGTTCAACTGTATAAACTTACTTGGGAATAAGCTATAATTTCCCATCAGCAGTGTCACTCCCTTTGATATAAACAACTCATTGTCTACACTGGTGAACTGGATGGACTGCCATTGTGGGGGGTGGGGCGGGGGACATGCTACAGCGTGTTGGAAGTCCTATGGGACTGATTAGGAGTATATTTATTTCTGCTGGTCTGTACTGGCTCAGAATCCTGCAAGTTGGCAGGTGGCACCCTCACACAGTCCTGCTCCGGCTTGCAGGAGACACACTCTTGGAAGCAGACGGCTAACGATGGGTGTGAGGAGAACTCTCTGGTCTTACCATCTGTTTATCATTTTGAGGCCCTGAGCACTTTACTCTGTGAGAAATGGCATGATTTTGGCACCGGCTGAGGAAGGGTGGAGCAGGGAAACGGGGAAAGGCATCTCTCTGTAGGTGACACTTGGCAGGAAAGTGCGGCTTCCCACGTGCACGCGTGAGGGCTTGAGCGTGGAGAGTTGAGGAGCTCTACTGTTTCTGTTCATTCTACCTTGCAATGCTGTCCAATTTGGAAGGATGTTTACACTGGGCTGCTTGATTGAAGTAATTTCTCATGTTTCCTTCATACAGTGATTCCATATTGTATGGATGGATTAAAATTTTCCATGTGGATAAACATGTATCCTGCCCATAACCCCAAAGTCATACCATTTAGTAGAAGTATATGATGGAGACCTTTTATCTTGTTCCAGTTAAGCTAAGAGTCCAGGAAATCCCTTTCTATAATAAACAGAAACATGAATTGGACTTCACCTTCTAAGTCCTTGGCCATAAAAAAGCATTTTGAATAGAGAAACACATTTGTAATGAATAACAAAGGAGACTTAATGTTTTTTCCCTATAACATCTTTCTGATTAAACTAAAAGAATTATCCATTTATCAAATTGGAAGAGTCTTTAATGCATATATCATAAATGTGGCTCAGTAGTAGATAATATGAAGCTAAAAGTAAAGAAAATAGATGACAGGTTATGGAAAATAATTTTTATTCATTGAATGATTTCCTCATCAATTAGAATTCCCAAAAATATGTAGATTGTAGCATATTTTAAAATGTCTTGGAACATAGTAATGGAAGGAAGATCTTGTTTTACTTTGGAAGTTGCTGGGATCTTTGTAAGTCCCCAGTAGAACTTCATCAATTTTCGTAAATGTCTAGTGATGAAACTATAAATCACTTTCAGGTCATCTTTCAGGGATGTGCAAATAAGACAACAAGGTTTCATTTTTCAATTTGCAATCTACTCAGGAGACAGGAAGCTGGTGTTGATCATCCAGCTGTTTGCACTTCCAAAAAGTAACCTCCTTAGTTACCGCCCCATCAGCGAAAAGGTAAAAAGAAGCACCATATTTAGTAACTCTTATCAACCACATTTTTCAAGCATGAAGAGATGTGGGAGACTTTTTTTTCCCGGATAAAATTTCACATTTATAAAGTAAACTATGATGCCAAAGTTACGCAAAGTAATATTATATTGATCCAATTTTATGAGGATTAAATATGATAACTAGTCAGGACTCTTCGACTACACACATTATGTTGCCAGTGGAAGAAATAATGACCTGATTTGGTATAAAATTGTAACTCAGGGCATGCTTTTAGACCAAAACCAATTTATATACCCTCCGTCAGAAGTTCCTTTCTCTAGACCAATGGTTCTCAACCTTCCTAATGCTGCGACCCTTTAGTACAGTTCTTCATGTTGGGGTAACCCCCAATTTCATTGTTACAAATTGAACATAATTAAAGCATAGTGATTAATCACAAAAACAATATGTAATTATATATGTGTTTTCCGATGGTCATAGGTGACCCCTGTGAAAGGGTCGTTCGACCTCCAAAGGGGTCTCGACCCACAGGTTGAGAACCACTGCTCTAGAAGCTTGACCCCCATCACCACTGCGGACTATTTCCTGTTTCACTGTTGGAACTGCCTCACACTAATTTCCTATCCTTGTATATTTTTCCAAAATCATGGCAGACGCCTGTTAGTGGAGGACTCTGAAGGATTAATGGCTACATTCATTCTTGTAAGCTCTCTGTGAACTGTGAGTAGACAGTGTCGGAAACTAGCGTTTGGTGAGCATATGTGGGAGCATGTAGGCTGTGGCCTCTTGTCTACGTGGGACAGTGCTCATTTGCTGGAGTGCTGAGTACCTGTCTGTTGCTCCCAGCGGCCTGAGTGTGATTGCACTGTCATTGCTAATAAATGTTCTGCAGCTGCAGCTAGGTTCTCAGCGTCTCTGAGAAACTATTTTCTGTGTTTCTGGCTATGTCTTTTGTTCATATTGCACAACTGTTTTAAAACCTATCTTTCTAAAGCTTTACACACATTGCTAACACACTCCTCCATCCATTGTGCCTCCTATTATGCAATAAAAAAGAGTCCAACAGGAGTGAGTCCACTTAGTTTTCCATGCCCACATCTACAATCTTATTCATATCTGCTTTGCCATCTTATTTTTTTATTACCAATTTTAAAAACAAAGATGTTCCTCCTTCTGTCTACAAAAGGAATGTTTATTCCCCTATGCTCTCATCTCCTCCCATCTTGTCATGGACCCTTTCCATTAGTCAAGCAATTATTACTTAAAGAAACCCTTCCCATGCATAGCATGTGCAAGACATCAAACTAGATGTTATGAATATAAAAATGAAAACCATTCAGCAGGGCAAGAGAGGAGCTACAGTTGATTAAAAGAAACTGGTAGGCTCTACTCCGAGGAGTCTACGAAGGGTACAGCAGGAGCACAGGCTGCCGAAAGGCCCGTGGTGAGTGGGTTTGGGGAATTGTGGCTGTAGGGACCACAGGAGCCTCTAGAATATTGGAGTCTCCTCACTGGAGGCTGCTGCAGCGAGGTCGTGTGCAAGGCGAGATTGGATGACTTACAAAGATAGAGAGCTGGCACTTCCTCCATCAAAGATAACAGAATTTTTCTGATCTGCGCGATAGAAACATAATACATGTGTGTACACATGACAGATATCATTGGAGCCTTGCTTTGTTATAATAACCCTTTATAAGTCTGTGGGGAGTTGCTTTATGAAATTTTTGGTTGTTACCGCTGCTACCACACAATGTAAACAACCGATCTGGGTCAGTTAACAAACGGGCCGCGTGGTTTTTCCTCTGTCCGTCCTTTAATTGGAAAGACTGAAGGACATGGGCCCTCCTTGCTTGTCTGCTGCCATAGTTCCTCGACTGGATGGTGCCTGGGGCTCTTGCTTCAAAGGCCCATCACAAGGTCCAGACAGCAGCACTGCATGTCTGTAAATACACATGGTGAGCGGGTCACACATGCGATCAGGTAACGGGGACATAGCTGACTTCCCAAGGCTGATGCCATGGGGTACGGGAGGTGGGTCCCACACGGTCACGGGCTCTGTTATCTCGGGGGCTAGAAAGAGCCATTTCCCTCCCTTCCATAGAAAACAGTGCAGGAGTAGGAAAGGAAGCAAATCTGTTAGGAGGAGCTCAGAAATGAGAAGTGCTGGGAGGGAAAGGCAGACACTTCCAGAAAGCCCAGCAAGGCTGGCTGGTCAGCAGCATTCTAAGGTGGCCCCAAACTGCTTGCCTCATGAGTCCCCCTCCATCCGGTTATTTACATGCCAATCCAGGTATGGCTGTGAGGGGATTCCATGGGACCTTCACAGTCCAAATCAGCTGACTTTGAAATCGATGATAAGAAGGGCCACTTGAAGAATTATTCCAGGAGGCTGGAAATGGGTCTTTAGCTCAACACGCTGACGTCGGAGGTCTTCAATGAGAGGATTAGCCTGAGATTCTGAAAAATGTCCCAGTATTGAACCTCAGATTAACAATAGCACCTATTTATGGATTCCCTGACTCCATATGTTTCTTTAATGTGCAGAACCAAACAAAATTTAAACATACAGTATGAATTCATATGACATGTGCAATTCTATGTCACTACTGGCAGAGTTGCAGAATGCAATGGCTTCATTATTCTGCACTCACTGAAAATATGATTTAAAAAAGGGTGAATGTCTCCATAAAGTGGAGTAAGTTACATTTCACACAATTTCAGTTACCTGCTGCACTTATCTCCAGGATGTGGCTGCTCCTGGTTGTTGGGAGAAAATGCCCACTCGCCTCCTGTCTCTGTATGATTTATAAGCAAGGCACTTATCACCCTTTCGCCCCAGACCAAGATGTGTGTACAGTGACAAGGCTTGAGAAAGTGGGTCTCTGTTTAGAACAAAAGGCAAATTCCCTTGCTGCTCAGTGTAATGTTTGCTCTAGTCCAGGGGTGTGTGTGTGTATGTGTGTGTGTGTGTGTGTGTGTGGTCTGCTGTGAGGCACACTTGACTGTGTGTGTGGCATCCACATGGACCCATGTGCATCACCCTCATAATCCAGGGAGGTAACACATGTGCTGTGTCCATGCTTCTCTGAGACACAAATAATAGTTTGTCTTAAATCCAGGGGTCTCTTGTCTTCTGCTGACATCAGTGAGACTATGACAGAATAACTAGTTAATTGCAATTAATTTAAAATCTACCCTGGACACTGACCGATAAATTTATAACCCCAATAGGTTCACATACACCCTAGCTGTTTCCACAGTTATAAAACAGGATTTTGGTAAAAAGTAAAAAATGTGTTTTCCCTTGTTGATCTGTATAAAATATCTAATGAGATTACTTTCCTATATCAACCTCTGGATGTATGATTTATCTTTAAAAGATTAAAATGAATACTTCAAGATCTTAATACACTATTATCTTCCTAACGTCATTTGGGGAATTCGGCTTCAACCACGTCTCCTACATTTATCAACAGAAAGAATAAGAATGAAGGAATGTTCTTTGCTCATTGATTTAGAATTGCCAAAATTTTAGGGTGGATAAAGAATACCTTTTCAGACCTTACCTTTTTTGGTTAAATATGGAAACAAAATATTCTCATTAATTTTCCTTTCTCAATGCTCTATCAAATTCCTTGCATGAATACTATTCATTTTCTTTAGCATTTACTATAGAAAAGTTATTTCAGGATATTAATGAAAGTGAGAACAAATATGATACACATCGACTTCAAGCACTTGGTTCTATTCAGTGGTTCAGTTCAATCTGTTCAGCCATAAACTGACCTTTGTTAATGGAAACACTTTCATTTTACATATACATTTTTAAGATCCTGCATCTGAGGTAGATCATAGTAAGTTAATGGCTCTGTAGGCACCGTGGCTTCAAACCTTCTTGCTAAACTGCATCTGTACCGGCCTGCTCAGCTGGGGTGGATGTCTGTCCGGCCAGCCTTTCTCTGGACCCACTGCCACTGGGGAAAAGCTGGGGAATGCGCTAAGCGCCTGCTCTGCAGTCCTGCCCGAGTGTCCATGATGGACCCCGTCATTTTGTCCACTTTGTGTTGCCTCCTGAAGTGCTGATTACTCAGTCCTCTGGCATCTCTACACTATAATGGTTTGGGTGTTTCCAAGGACAAGAAAACACAAAAACATTTTCAACTAAGTTGAAAGCCATCCCAATAGTTCAGAGTAGGTTATATGATCTATTCCACAGCCTGGCATTTGTTTTAGAAGCTACTATTCTGAAAGAAAAGGAGTTGGGGAGACAGAGAGACACAGACAGAGAGAAGGAGAGGGAATGACACTTCCTGGGAATCAAGCATTATCATCTTCTACATTGACGACAAGAGGCTCTCCTCCCTTACAGGCACTGGGCCACTGTCACAGGTGCTGTCTTTACTTCCTGCAGAAGATTGATCGTGTCCTTTGAGCTCTGGGGTCCTGTGACCTCCTCATAGCAGATATATATTACTTGCGCCATGAGCATCCCATTTGTCAGTAGTAGAATAAGCTGCCAGCCCTTAGGAATCTTATAATTAAATTGTGCTTTTCTTCTATATCTTTGATAATCCTTAGAACACCTTGGGGTCATGGAGAACTGGTTCAAATATTGAGTGAAATATTGAATTAACTTTAAATTCTCTAGAATGTTATGAATAGCCCATTTTGCTACATCCCAGAGGACAGAGATTGTAAGCTATAAGTCTACAAGGAAATTGGTGCTTGGGGGGCCTGGGGGGATGAGCAAATAGTTTGAACGAGGAGGAGAAGGTCTGGCAGCTGTAAACACTATAATTCCTTATTTGTCTTTTTTGTTTCAACTTGAAGAAATGATGAGTTAAATGAACTATCAACACAGAAGACTTATCATTGTGCCTTTTCTAGCTCTGAGGAGTTGACCCTTCATCACTTGCATTATTCCACTGTCCCAGTCTTAGCTCAGGAAGAGAAGGGAGGCTTTGCAGCTAAGATATCAGTGTATTGCTTTTGTAGGAACCCCAAACCTTGACACTCAATCAATCCTTTGGTGAGTGGTGCTAATGAGGTCAAGTTTCCAAATCTGGACTTCACCTGAACCTACTATATGGCAGCAGATCACTTCATTATTTGTTGCCAGAAACTTTATTAAAATGTGCAATGATTCATTTACTCACTTATTAACTGAACTATATTCATGGTTCATGACTATACATTAGGCATTATGCAAGGCCTTAGTGGTATAATAATGATCAAGGTAACCAAGATTCTCAACTATAGGGAGCTTATGGTAAAGGAGATAAAAATGAATGGATACACAAAATATTGAGCAATTGGGCTAAACATAATTTAGTAGGCAAACAGAATGATAAGGTAGAGAATAATGAAGAGGGATACCTGAAGCTATAAGGATGAGCCTGGTGAACATGGCTCAGTGGTTGAGCGTGGACCTATGAACCAGGAGGTCATGGTTTGATTCCCGGTCAGGACACATGCTCCAGATAAAGGCTCGATCTCCAGTGTGGGCATGTAGGAGGCAGCCAATCAATGATTCTTTCTCATCATTGATGTTTCTATCTATCTCTCCCTCTCCCTTCCTTTCTGAAATCAATAAAAAAGATATTTTAAAAAAAGAAACAAAAAACTTCAAGGATGAGAAGGACTCAGCCTTGGGCAGAGCAGGTAAAGGTTGTAGAATAGTGTTCTAGCAGGTGGGAAAGAACTTGCTGGGTTAGAGAAACTAAAAGGAGGACAAGGTAACTTCCATGGGGTGAGCATAAGAGGAAGTGCATTGAAATGAAGTTGGAGAGGAAAGCATGGGCCAAATTACTTGTGTGTGATAGGCTGTGGAAAGAATTTGGACTTGCCCTAACCAGTTTGGCTCAGTGGACAGAGCACCGGCCTGCGGACTAAAGGGTCCCAGGTCTGATTCTGGGCAAGGGCATGTACCTTGGTTGTGGGCACATCCCCAGTAGGGAGTGTGCAGGAGGCAGCTGATTGATTTTGTTTCTAACTCTCTATCCCTCTCCCTTCCTCTCTGTAAAAAATCAATAAAATATTTTAAAAAAAGAATTTGGACTTTCAGTTCACTAAGAAGACAGTGATGGCTCTTAAGCAGAGGTCTGGTAAAATCCATGCATCCTTTAAATTGATGCTAGAAGGATGAGAACTAAGAGTAGAAATCAGAAGTCACATAGGAGATTGCAGTGGAAGTATTATTGTTGACTCCCACAGACACACTCTTCTCCATCCTTCACACTTTCCTGGGCCCCTGCGGCTGACTGCACAGCCCGCAGCACCCAGCTGCATCCCCTTCCTTGTGGCCTCCAGCTCTATTTGGCCAATGAGGAACATGGGCAGGAAATGAGAGAGAGAGTGAGAGGGAGAGAGAGAGAAACAGAGACAGAGAGAAAGGTAAGATCAAAACATTTGATGTGAATGAGTCTCTGCTAGGTTGTTAAATTTGTCTGTGTCCCTCTATTGGACACAGACAAATGAGCATGGTATTGCTCTTGGTCCTCACACTCCCTGTACAGATTCTGATAACCCTTTCTTGACATTCCCTCTCTTGTTACTAATCCTGGCCTATTGTACTTTACCTTGTTGTATTTGTATAAACCCTCCACTAGATTTGTAAATAATCATTTCTGTTTATTTTTTTAAAAATATATCTTTATTGATTTCAGAGAGGAAGGGAAGGAGAGAGAGATAGAAACATCAATGATGAGAGAAAATCATTGATCGGCTGCCTCCTATATGCCCCACACTGGGGATGGAGTCCACAACGCAGGCATGTGCCCTGACAGGGAATTGAACTGTAACCTCCTAGTTCATAGATTGACACCCAACCACTCAGTCATCCTGGCAGGCTAAATAATCTTTATATCAAAACTTCTTCAATTACTAAGCTCTGTTGTCCCATGTGTCTCTACCCAGGAATCTGCATCTAGAGACTACTTCAGTATTTCAGGCAAAAGATAAGGATGGTTTGATTTAAGGACATGGCTGTGAAGACTGAATTACATTGACTTGAGATGCATTTTAGAGGGAGACACAAAGGATTTTTTGAATGATACGATGTGCAATTTAAGAAAAAGGACAAATCCAGGATGAATCCATTTGACTAGATGATTCCAGTCCAAACAAGTGTTTCAGGGCTAACACCACTTATCAGGGAAAACTGGAACAGGAACAGGCTTCCAGGAGAGAGAAAGGTCAAGAAAATGTCAGTTTAAAGTGCTTGGGAGATTTCCAAATAGAAATACAGTGGGGCCTTGACTTATGAGTTTAATTTGTTCCGAGACCGAGCTCGTTAAGGAGCTCATTAACTCAAACTACTCTATCAACTCAATGCAAAAACTTGGCCGAGAGACAGCTGGACACTCGTAAGTCAAGGCCCCACTGTATCATGTTGTCATTAAATAAATAATTGTGGATTTCAGAGGAGGCCAGGACCGTAAGTATACCTTTGTATTTGTCACCTCACCCATGGCTCATGAGTGATTGCATCATGGAGGAAGTAGGCACAATTAGAATTTTGAGGTCTGCCCCTGGGTGATGGAGAAAAGGTGACATCAGCAATTGAGAATGAGAAGGAATAGCCAGTGAGGAAGGAGGAACCTGGGAGAAAGGAGCCATGAAAGCCCAAAAGAGGAACTCTCAAAGAGGCATGCTGGAAAACTCTAGAATTTGTCAACATTTGCAGATGGTTTGAAACTGATGAGAATGGCTAGGTAGTCACTGGATTTTGCTGGTGGTTCTGACAACATTAATTTCTGTTGCATATTTTGACCAAACAAGACTGAAGCAATCTGAAGAATGACAGGGAGAGGAGCGAGGGAAAACGTCATTTGTACGTAATGCTTCTGATAAGTTCTTTCAGGAAATAAATGTCCTAGCAAAGAAAGAGCTGAGACAGCTGGCATGTGAGAAGACAGGAAGATTCTTTTTGTTGTTTTCAGGTGGGGTACATTTGAATGAGATGATGGATGAGGTGGGAGTATCTTATGCAGATGGAGAAGCACAGAGATAAGGAGCAAAGTCTGAAAAGGTGTGAGAGCAGCAATGAGCTTTTCCTAAAAAAATTCAGTAACTTAAAAAAAATAGATTTGACTTTGCCCAAGGAAGGTAGGGCACCTTTGAGATATTATACCGAAGAGAATGATGTGGTGTGTGCTTTAAAGCAATCATTATCAACAAGTTAGAATTAGCACACACAAACAATGAAAAGTACACAGGAACAATGATCAGAAGCTATCACCTTTTCTGCAAGTGCAGGGTGAACTTAGACATGAAATATTTACACCAAGAGAGCTGTATTCGTTTTTCCATGCTCTGAGTAGCAAAACAAATGACATTAATTTTTGCTCAGTGTTCCAAGGCATATGAAGTCATGAATTATTACATGTTTTTGATACTTGTGCTATGCTCCTCTTTCAAAATTTTACACCTTTGGTTTTCTAAGGACATGAGAGAGAGAGAGGAAGAGGGAGAGAGAGAGAAACAGAGACAGAGAGAAAGGTAAGATCAAAGATAAATAAGACACTTATTTATATTTATCTCTTATAGTATACTTTTTTTTTTTTAAAACAACAGAAATTTTTTCTCACAGTTTTAGAGGGTGGGAAGTCCAAGATAAGGGTATCAAGGTATAGCGGGTAGGCAGCCTCCATCTTGCTGTGACTTCACATGACCTCTTCTTTGTGTGCAGGGGGGCGGAGGGGAGAGAGAGAGAGAGAGAGAGAGGGAGAGAGAGAGAGAGGAAAGTTCTCCAGACAGCCACCTTGGGGATTTGGGCTTCAATATATGAACTGTTGAGGGTCACAAAAATTCAGTCCACAGCATTAGAAGATAGTAACATAGCATACTTTAATTCTACTCTTAAAAGCTTCCCCAAAAAAGTTGCAAAAAAGAAAGAGCCAGCAGAATGTATTGTTTTTAACAACTATCAAATTGTCAAAAGAAAATCAGAGAACTTCATTTGGTATGAATATTTTATTGCGTGAGGAACAAAACTTTTGAACAGAGAGACAAACCCAGAGGCGGCAGGAAGCTCAGAAGCCTGACGTCACAGGAAGGCTCATGCAGTGAGTGAGGGAGGTGTTCAGCCTTCGCAGGGATTGGTTATTACAGAGGGAGCTTCGGAGGGCAGAGGTTGGTTAAAAGTAATCATCTTTCGCCATTTGAGGAAGACACTTAAGCTTCTTTTATGATTATCAGAGGCATTTACAGGAAATAACCTAAATTAAGGTTCACTTACATTTATGAGATAAAACTAGATTAAGTTTTGCTACTTGGCTTAACAGGTTATGTCTGCTTGGGGAGTTTTCAAGTCTGGTCTGCATTTTATACCATTTTAACATGAGTGATAGGACAGAAAATATCTATAGACTGAAGTCTTTCTGCTCCAGGGTTTATAACTTAAAGCTTATTAACACAACTCTAATTATTACTCTCTCATGTCCATTTTGCTTAAAATATTGGACTCTGAGTTTTTTCCCCAGTGTTTGTTTTCTACAATATTGGTTATTTTGAATCTTACCTTTGGAAAAATGTAAAATAACACAAGCAGGATATTTGAAACTTTATAATTCCAATGAATGTGTTTAAGGAATGAAAATGAACTGCATTTATATTTAAAATGAATATTCATATACAGATGCAGTTAGTTTATAGCCTCTGGCAAAATAGTATATTATAAAGCTACCTGAGATCTTTGGTAAATACTTCCTGAAGTCATTTTCCAGCAGCCCAGCATAGATGAGAGAACACAGACCTGGAGGCAGGTGGGCCTAGAGGCAGGTGGTCCTGAAGGCAGGTAGCACTGGTCTAAGTCCCAGTCATCACACCTATCTTCTATAATAATAAAAGTGTAATATGCTAATTAGACCAGACGTCCTTCCGGACGTCCTTCCGGACGACCTTCCGGACAAAGCTGGGGCTCTGAGGGAAGCCTGTATCCCGGGTGCCAGAGGAAAGCCAGTGCTGGCAGCTGGGGGAAGGAAGGCCTACTCTTGCACGAATTTTGTGCATCGGGCCTCTAGTGAGTTATATAATAACTAGAGGCCCAGTGCACGAAATTCGTGCACTCAGGGGTGTCCCTCAGCCCGGCCTGTACCCTCTCACAGTCTGGGAGCCCTCGGGGGATGTCCAACTGCTGCTGCAGAGGTGGGAGAGGCTCCCACAACCACTGCTGCCCTCATCAACTGTGAACCTGGCTCAGGGCTTCTGGCTGAGCACCGTACCCCCTGTGGGAGCACACTGACCACCAGAGGACAGCGCCTGCATTGAGCATCTGCCCCCTGGTGGTCAGTATGCATCATAATAACCAGTCATTTTGCGATTCAGTCAATTTGCATATTAGCCTTTTATTTATATAGATATACCAATAAAAATACTCAAGTCAAAATATTGTTAGAGTACATGAAAGAAATCATGTAACAATAAAAATAGCAGTTTTCTGGGTACATATAAGTGTTTTATTTTCATTTTCCTTACTCTCGATTTCCATATTTTGCCTTTAAAATGCTTCTTTTTTATTCCTTCTATGCCTTCTTCCACCTCCACCCACGCCCAAAATAAAATAAAATGAAAATACTTCTTTTTATTCTAGTAAAAATACACAATATAAAATTTATCATCTTACCCCTCCCCCCAACCCCCTAACACACACGCTCCTAGGTCACAGGCATTCTACTTTCTGTCTCTATGACTTTGATGACTTCAGATACCTCATATAAGTGGAATCACACAGTATTTATGTTTTGTACTGATTTACTTAGCATAGTGTTTTCAAGATTCAGCCATGTGGTAGCATGTCACAGGATTTCCTTCCTTCTTAAGGCTGAATAATATTCCGTTGTATGTATGTATATACCACTATTTGTTTACCCACTCATCCATCAATGGACATTTAGGTTGCTTCCACCTCTTGGCTATGTTAAGTAGTACTGCTATCAGCACAGGTGTGCACACACCTCCTGGAGACCTGCTTTCAATTCTGTGATATATATATGTATATGTATATGTATATTTATATATGAGATTGCTGGATCATATGGTAGTTCTACTTTCAATTTTTTGAGGAAACTTTATACTGTTTTCCATTGCAGTTTGACTATTTTAAAATCCCACCAACAGTGTACAAGGATTCCAATTTCTCCACATCCTTGCTATTTTCTGTTTTGTTTTTGTTGGTTTTTGTTCATTGTTTTGTTTTGTAATAGTCATCCTAATGGCTGTGAGATAATATCTCATGTATTTTTTATTTACATCTTTTTAAAACTTATTTTTATTTTTGACACTATTACAGATGTCCCCATCCCCCCCCCCCCCCCCCCCACACACACACACCTTTGCCCACCTCCACACACCCCTGCCTCTCTCGCTCTGGCCGTCACCACATTGTTGTCTGTGTCCACGTGTAATGCATATATGTTCTTTGGAGAATCCCTTCACCTTCTTGTATCTAGTGCCCCTCCCACATCCCTCTGACAGTTGTCCGTCTTGTCCATGCTTCCATGCCTCTGTTTCTGTTTTGCTCATCAGTTTATTTTGTCCATGAGATTCCCCATAGAAGTGACATCATATGGTATTTGTCTTTCTCTGACTGGCTTTTTTTGATGATCAGTAATGTTGAGTATTTTTTCATACGCTTGTTGGTCATTCATATATATATCATCTTCAGAGAAAAGTCTATTCAAGCTCTTTGCCTAGTTTTAATTGGCTGATTGTTATTTTTGTTGTGGAGTTGTCAGACTTCTTTATATATTCTGGCTATGAATCCCTTGTCAGATACATGATTTTCAAATCCTTTTGTCATAAAAGTTCTTAAGTTTGGTGTAGTCCCATTACTCTATTTTTGCTTTTGTTCTGTGGGTTTAATGTCATATCCAAGAAATCATTGCAAAGTCCAGTGTCATGAAGTTTTTCCCATGTTTTCTTCTAGGAATTTTAGAGTTTTACATCTATCCACTTTGAGTTAATTTTGCTTTTGGTGTAACATAGGGTCCAGCTTCATTCTTTTGCATATGGATGTCTAATTTGCCCAGTGCAGTTTGTTTTGAAGACTGTGTTTTCCACAGTCCTAGTAAGTGGTCTTGGCATTCATGTTGAAGATGATTTGATTACGTACACAAGGATTATTCCTGAGTTTGCTATTCTATTCCATTGGTCTATTTGCCTGTCGTTATGTCAGTAAAATACTGTTTTGATTACTATAGCTTTGTAATATGTATTGAAATAAAGAGGTGTAAGTGCTCTTTGTTTCTCTCTTTCAAATTTGTTTTGGACTATTTGGGGGATCCCTTTGATATCCCATGACTATGGAATATCGTTCTGTTTTTTCAAAAAAAATGTAATTGGGATTAGATAGGGATTGCATTGAATCTGTAGATTGCTTTGGGTAGTATAGACATTTTAACAATATTAAGTCTTCTAATCCATGAATATGGGATGTCTTTCCATTTATTATGCCTTTTAAAATTTCCTTTAGCAATGTTTGTAGTTTTCATTGCATAAATCTTTCACTTCCTTGATTAACTTTACTCCTAAGTATTTTGTTCTTATCAATGTTGTAGTAAATAAAATTGTTTTCTTAATTTCCTATGGGAGATAGTTTATTGTTAGTGTGTAGAAACAGAACTGATTTTTATATGTTGATTTTATGTCCTATAACTTTGCTTATTTTGTTCATTATTTCTAAGTGTGTCTGTGTGTGTGTGTGTGTGTGAAGAATCTTTGGAGTTTTCTACACCTACGATCATGTTATCTGAGAATAGATTATTTTACCTCTTCCTTTCCAGTTTGGATATCTGTTACTTATGTTCTTCCCTGATCTAGTCTTTATTACCTCCTTCTGCTAACTTTGCTAACTTTGCTTAATGTGTTCTTTCTTCTAATTTTTTGAAATGTAAAATTAGGATGTTGATTTGAGGTCATTTATAATGTATGCAATTACAACTATAAACATTCCCTTTAGCACTGCTTTCACTGAATCTAATAAGTTTTGCTATTTTGTGTTTTCATTTACATTGCATGACTTTTTTGTATTCACATGGTTTGATTCCCTTCTCATTTCCTTCCTATTTTAAGTGGGTTTACTATATATTTTTAGAAACCATTGTTACTGGGTTTATTGAAGGCTAGTCAACTCATGTTAAAGAAGCTTATACTAATGAAAGGGTATTTAAACAAGAAAGAAATTCTCTACTAGTTATTTAAGGTCACTATATTTGTAGCCTGTATTTAATATGTATGGCCAGCATATGAAAGTCTAGGCAAATAAGTTTTGACATTTAAAGATATAAAATTTCTAAAATTTATACTGAGTTTATGCAGAATTTATGGCAATAGCACATTTCTCAAGATCATCTATGCTCCCCAAATTCATCACTTTTTTATTATTAGATATAAATCAATAATTTCAGAAGAATATTAAATGGCAACTTGATTAGGAATTGAGAGCCAATCAATTTTAATATATTGTTTAGAAATAGCAGAGCTAAAAGTTTTTCCTTCAACTTGTGGATCATAAATATGGTTTTAGGTTTGTGGACTTTTGGTATATGCATTACTCTGTTTTAAATAATTAATAGAGTCATCTCTTCAATGATAATGCGACAACAATTCAACCACATAGGGGGATCTATATTCTTACATTATTTTATTGTAAACAAGATGTCTGCTTATGATTGTGGGTATTGCTAAACTTACAAATCCCTTTGCAACAGCCTTATAAGTCAATTGTGATAAAGCTTTGAAAACAAAATCTTAATTGATCGTGAGTTTACATTAATTAGAAATATATTACGTGCTTCCCCTTTGGAGATAACTTTGGTCTGCCATTTAGCTCCAGAAAATTTCATATTTAACTTTTAGTCATATTTTGGCAAAACAGAGATACTCACATGGTTGCCAAATGGGACCAGATGGAAAAGTTGATCTGATGGCCCTGCGGCGTCAGTGTCTCCATTTCCAAGTGTTTTCCATTCATCTCCGAGTCCCCGCCTCTTCACTCTCATCACACAAAGTCCCAGCAGAACGTGTGTCCCTGTGCATGCATGACCTTCAAACTGGAGGAATGCAATCTCCACGTGTCAGTGGGACTTGGTTGCTGAATGTCCAAAATAAATTCCAGGAGATAATTTTGTGACACAGAAAAAATAGCCTAAAAATAAATCACACTTTTCCAGTAGAGATAAAGAAATGAAACACATTTTAGATTTATTTTTTACTTTTTCTTGGTTGTTATCATTTGATAGATACAACTCAAGAATCTATGAAGCTTGAACACTCTATTTTGTTTCTGACATAAAAATAAATTTCTTTGCATGTATAATGAATTATAATAGCAATAAACATGGAAGTAAAAGAAAACATTTCAGCTGAGAACGACTATTAAATCACATGAGCATCCTTGTAGAATTTTGCCAAAATTCCTTAGAAAATGGATTGAATAATACTTATTACTGTTTTTATTAAAACAAACTTTAAAAAACATAATTTTCCAGTAGTAAACATTTCCTTTCTCCTGAAATCTTGGAGAGTGTTTAAAAACTAATTATTCATAGTCGCACTTTAAAGGCACATCTTAAAAATATTTTTTAATTTTCTAAATAATTCCCCATAGATTGTGTTGATTTTAAGTGTTTCTGAATGTTTGCTTTCAAAGTGTGTGTCACTGCAGCAGGAATGAATTTAAAAGTTAACACAAATTTGGAATCTTACTTTAAATTAATTTTATAAAAGTTTTTTTATTTTTCCAATTAAGAGACATGTCTTCTCTTTTTTCTTTTGTCCCTCTTGTCATCAAAGTTTTAAGTTTTTTATATGAAACTGGTGCCACTTCCGATTCTCTTGTAGTAGGTAAGCAAAGTATCTATGATTAGACACACCTCTTTTTAAGGACAATCTTCTCCTGCCCTGTCTGGTGTGGCTCAGTTGGTTGGACGTTGTCTGGGGCAGAGGTCACCAGTTAGATTCCCAGTCAGGGCACATGCCCAGGTTGTGGGCTTGAACCCCAGTGCGGGGTGTGCAGGAGGCAGCCAGTCAATATCATGCTGTCACATGGATGTTTCTCTCTTCTCCCTTCCTCTTTCTCTAAAACAACAAACTATTCTTTCTTGGGGAAAAAAAATCTTCTATCTTATATACCGAAAATAGGGTACAGATATCTCTGATCCTAATTTATTGAAAAACAGACTGTACTTAGTGTCAGTTGAAATAATGCCGGTTTTCTGTCATCCTCTCAGTAGAATGTCCAGCCTTTCATATGTAACAGTACACTTGGCACACAGGTGATATTGTAATAGCTCATTCAAAGCATTTCTTGGTCTTTGTTTCTATTTCTTCCTTTTCTAATGTTACCTTAAGATAAATCAAGAGAATATGTGCAGAAGTATACTTGGGAATGAAGCATATAAGACAGTATGTGAGACTGAAAATGGTGCACAATTTGGCATTAGCATGAGACCTTGTCAGAATGTTCCCAGTGGCAGAACGATGTATGAGGGTGGACAGATTTTTATACCTGAGAGATTCTAAGTTCAATTTATAAAGTAGTGAATGAGATAAAAGAAGAGATTTTTAACTATTTAAAATTATCAAAGCGTGTCTGTGACCTACCTGTGTATGAATATAAAATGTATGCATGTTGTGCTTCTTATTGAAACTCTAATAATCACATTGTAAGTCTACAAATTGTCCCACAACTAGGCATGGTAATAATGTATTTATCACCTTTCTTCATGATGCTCACCTCCACAAACAATATCTTATACTTCATTTCACCTGTTCAAATGCAAGGCTGAGCTTAAATTCTCCTTTCTTGGCCTCCCTGACTACTCCATTCTGCACTAACGTTTTCCTCCTCTGTTACCCAATTCACTTATGTCTTCTGTCCTATTGTTAGACTTGGGCAGTATGTATCATGAATGCATCTTGTTTAGCTAAATATATTTTCATTTCCTTGTTTTAGGGTCTGTTTTATCATACTTTTGAATGTCACTGCGGACTAGTATTTATTATAGCAAGTTTGACCCTCATTCTAGGACTATTTTTAGAAATACATCATGATTTCTGTTTCTTAAATTGATGGAGATAATTTTCTCTTTGGAAATTGTTGAGGAAAACATCCTCATAACCATTTTTGGCTGCGAAATAATTGCCCTCTCTATGTTCCTCCTCCGCCAGACACTTTAGATAAGAGAAACTAAAAATTAAAACACTATGGCATGCCTGAATAGTTATAGATTATTCCCAATCAGCTCCAGAAAAAATGGTTTGTAAGCTCAAGGACACCGAACACTATTGCAAATGGTCTTTACAAAATTCATTATAGTTGTGAAATTGCCTTTCCATCTGTTTATACAAATAAAACAGCTAGATTTGGAAAATTTTTAATTGCCTAATAAAAAGATAAGGGCCTGTCATTTAAGACTTTTAAAATCCTTTTGTTTCTCTGTAAAAAGCTATATAAAGGTAGAAAGAGCATTTATTATCACCAAGAGCCATACTTCCATTTATATCAGTGAGTGAGTGTTCCTTCAACTTTCTACCAGGAAAGCCAGTGGGCTCCTCTCTCTCGGAATATCTGTAGAAAATAGCACCATTTAAAATAAAAACATTATCGCCTGGCTGGTGTGGCTCAGTGGTTGAGCATTGACCTATGAACCAGTAGGTCGTGGTTCAATGCCTGGTCTCCCAGCATTGATCCTGGGTTGTGGGCTCAATCCCCAGTAGGGGCAATGCAGGAGGCAGCCAATCAATGATTCTCCCTCATCATTAATGTGTCTATCTCTCTCTCCCTTTCAATTCCTCTCTGAAATCAATAGAAATATAAATAAAAACACTATTCACATAAATAAATCCCAATAAATGGTATTGGTGGCTGGCTCACTGGGAGCAACCAAGTGGTTACAATCACACATCTAAAAATCAATACTCCTGGTAGATTTGCCTTCCTAGAGCAGAGGTGTTTTTAAAGCTTACAGAAACTCAAGAATATAATTGCCCAAAACTCAGGCATAACTGATACCCTTCTTGAGGAAGCCATTTAGGAGAAAAGATCTCATTATGATTACAAAGCTATTCAGTGAGCAGAGAATCAGAACAAGAGGAATTAAGGAATTATTAAATATTTACTGTCACTTGCTATCATAACTTGGTAGCATTATGGTCATTGATTTAGGGAAGGAACAAAACGGTAGCAGAAATGATTCTGAGTGTGGAGCAAACATACAATTGACCCTTGAATAACACGGCTTTAAGCTGCAAGGGGCCATGTATACGCATATTTTTTTTCCAATAACTACCTGTACTGTTTTATATCCTTGGTTGGGAGTCCATGGATGTGGAGGGCCAGTTGGGCGTATTGCTCTGCACCATTTTATATACAAAACCTGAGCATCCTTGGATTGTGGTACCCATGGGGCTCCTGGAACCAATCCCCCATGGAGACTTAGGGACAACTAAGTTTGGGGGGAGTCAAAAGTTACATGCAAATGTTTTTATTCCTGAGGAAGGGGCCAGGGCTCCCAACCCTTTTGTTGTTCAAGGTCAGCCTTTCCTGATGAATGGTTACACAGGTAGTAGAAAAGACTGAGGAACCAGGAAACAGTATTAGCAATAGTGGGAAGTCATTACCTTCTCCAGGCCAGAGGGGGTCAAAAGGAGAAGGCAGGTTTGTAGAGCCTACTGGGTCAGCTGGCCAAATGGAATGGAGTGAGTCCACTGGGGGCAGGGGGGGAGGCGGTGCTGGAAGAGCAACCCTGCCTGAGATAACATCCCAGGCAGACAAGGAAGGGGAGGGATACCCCAGCGTCTCGCTTCCTCTCACCTTCCCATTGCCCCACAATGCCCTTCACTGGCTGAACCCATGCACAGTCAGCGTTCCATGGATTCTTTTCCATATTTTTTTTTATTTACACTTTTAGGAGATGGTCACTCTTTTTTCTATTCTTTTGTTGGTTTCTCTAGAAATTTTAACTCACAGACTTATTTTATCAAAATCTAAAATTAAAACCCATACCCTTTCCCAAACTACAGAAGTATATTCACCACTCTTGTCTCTAAGGCAATTATTTTCATATAACTTCAGATCTTTTTAACCTCACACGGCATTGCCATTCTTGGTTTATACAGTAGTCGTAATAAACATAACACACACTCTCTATGTTCCAGATACTTTGCCAAATACTTTATTATGCTCTTTCATCTCATCCTCACAGTCACCCACAAGGGAAACAGTGTTGTTATCACCAATTTACAAAGGAGGAGAGAAGGGCACACCGAGGTTATTAAGATGGCATCACAGTCGGGCTTCCAACCAATACTATAGGCTTCCAAGGCCAAGCTCATTCTCACTCCTTAGAGCTTCTGTCTACGAATGTTGCCTTGTATCTTCCACATTTTCACAAATCCCTTCGCTTTGTAACACTTCATCTCTCAGCCCTGCTATCTGGAAACATTTTTTTTTCCCTTGTCTACAATTTCTTTAATGTGGATTTATTGGTGGAAACCTCCATTTTTATTACCTAACATTGTCTTTATTTTCCCTCATTCTTGGAAAAGATTATTTTTATTGGCTACAGCATTCTAGGTTGACAGTTATCTTCATTTAGGATATTAAAGACATTATTCGGCTGTGTTTGAACTTCCGTTGTTTTTTTTGTGTGTGTGTGTTTTCTGTAAAGCTGTGAGCTGTCAGTCTAATTATTGCTCCTTTATCAATAATCAGAATTCCTCTGGCTATTTTAAATGTTTGGCCTTTGCCTTTGTTATTGTTTTAATTTCACTATAATATTTAAGTGTCGAATTCTTGTACTTATTTGTGTTTTTTTAGTTGTTTTCATGTTGTATTTATTTTTATTTAAAAGTGTTGTGTTTTGTGAATCTGGGTTTGGTGTCTTTCAAGTTCTGGCCTGGATGGGGATTTTGCTGTACTATGTCAATATGCAAGTTACGCAGATTTGGGGCACATTACTCAAACTCCCTAAGCTTCAGTGTTCTTATCTGTACAAGGAGAATCATCATCATCATCATCATCATCGTCAGCCTGGCTGGCGTGGCTCAGTGGTTGAGTGTCAACCTATGAACCAGGAGGTCACTGGTTCAATTCCTGGTCAGGGCACATGCCCAGGTTGCAGGCTCAATCCCCATTAGGGGGCCTTCAGGAGGCAGCCGATCAGTGATTCTCTCTCATCATTGATGTTTCTATCTCTCTCTCTCTCTCTCTCTCTCTCTCTCTCTCTCTCCCTCTCCCTTTTTCTCTGAAATCAATGAAAATATATTTTAAAAAATAATATTAATAGTGCCCATCCTATAGGGTTGTGAGACAAAGTCCATTGCCATATATGCACACTACTAAATATTGTACCTGGAATGTCGTGCGTGAGTGATAGACAGACGTCAGTATTACACTCACCGGAGGCTCTGCACTATACTGGCTAAGAGCACAGGCTCCTGTCCTCATGGCCACAGTTGCTTCGTCTAGGAGTGGGCACTAACCCGGGGAGTCTAGTCTTCCTTGGGCCTCTGTGGTAGGGCCCCGTGGCTCTGAGGTTAATAAATGGGGTCCCCGTGGTTCCTGTCATTTGCTGGAAGCCGCTCTGCTGCAGGACAGAATGAAGCAACACAGGAGATGGTGAGAGGGTTTCCTCTGTCCCCTGAGCTCCCCTCTCTCCAATGATGGTGATCTTATCCTTCAAACGGCTCCTCCTTTCTACCCAAACCATTCCGGGTGGCAGGGCTGTCACACTATTTAACACTGTATAGGACTGTCCATGCAGGCACCCTCTACAGTGTTGACATGCTTTGTGGTCCAGAAGTGAAGAGGAGAATTTATCTTTCAACACTTATTTACCCAGAGCGGCATTCTTGTGAACACAGAGTTGCCATTCACAAACAGTGTGCCAAGACAGCCCTTCCTGGATACGTCACAGGTTTCTGGGTTATCACAAGCGTAAGATATTTTAACCATTAATAACGTTCAGAGATAAAACTCTGGGAAAAAATTACTAGTGCCTGGCATAGTTTGGATTTTTTTTTCTACAAGAAACTTAGTCTATTTTAATACAGAGTCAGGGTAGCAGTTACCATGTGACTTTGCGTTAGAGAAAGGAAGAGGCCATCAACAGCTGGGTATATTCTCTTAATGCAGTGCATGCTAATTACATATGAACATGTAGAATTATAAAATCTACAATTGGGATCAATAAGTATTCATCCACTGGCACTATGCCGATTTGTTCATAAAGCACTACAGATGGTGAATTTTCCTAGAAAAGGAACAACCAGCATACCTATCTGCCAATCAGATACATATCTGCTGGTGTGTAAACCTATTTCCCCCAGTCACCCACGCCTCTGTTTCTACATTATTGGTTCTCAGCAGCCCCATTGAAGAATATGGTGGCAATAGCAGACCCCAGTAACTGTGTGACCCTTGAGTTTAGCAGATGTTCAATACACTGAGCCCCACATGAGCCGCCTCCCTCCCCGCCAGTTTCACACCTGTTCCCCTCGTGACCTTTCTCCTGGCTGAGGAGGCCGCTCTGAAGGAGATGCGAGTCTGGAATATCCCTGGAACCATCTCAGCTCCCCTGGACGTCACAATGTCCATCACCATTTTTACGTTTAAAAGTTGAGGGAATTAAGCTGTGCAAAAGCAACTGAAATCATGTTTGCAATGAAAATAGTGGCAATATTTGATCAAGGTTGGCTATATCTATACATAACATTAAATGAGCTATTTTCTTTTTCAAGTTGCTTTTGATATACAAGAAAAATTGTAATGGGAAACGTCCTGCCCACAACATATTAGTGACTGTCCTATTATTTTAGGGAAATCAACCTTATTATCAGAGGCCAACTGATCTTATTTACAACATGTATGTGCCCTCTTCCAATGAAGATGTGCATCCAAATTCCTAAAGTAAAACCTCTTGCTGCCCCCAAATAATTCTGGAACCAGACAAAGCTGGTGGGAATGGCCTTCCCTGGGTTCTCGGCACAGCGACAGCACATTCCTGGGCTGGGCTCTCGCTGTGATGTTTCTCTCCTTGTGTTTGCACCCGCTGCTGCTCTTCGCGGTTGATGGCAAGACCGAGGTTGAATTGGGGCAATGCTTGCCTGGCTGTCTGGTGAACCCATCTTTCCCGGGTACACTTCTCAGGGTTACTCGACCCTTCGTGGTGCCCTGAGTGGGAGGCAGCATCGGAAATTATTTTCGTCAAGTGGCTTCAGAGTCCACACGAGATGGAAGCCGCGCGTTGATGGAGGGTGCTGTGGAGCTGACAGGACCCGGTTAGTCCTTTTCCCAGACACTGGAGGTTACATTTTGAAAAATAGCCTCCAGCCCCACCTCCCCTCCAGCCCTCTGCAGAGTGAGTGCCCCGGCCACCAGGAGCAGGAAGGTGGTTCAATTAGAGTCGCGAGGCCATCAGCGTTTACTACCCCGCCACGCAGAGGGAGATAGGATTTCCAAACCGGGGCTGTGTCTGCCAAGAGCTAATTAACAGGATTAAGCTTCAGAGTGTCTTTCTTCGTGCTGGGCAAACTAAAACATTGGGAAAGACACCCCGTATCTAATCTTAAACTAGTCTGTGCTGCCACTATGTTTATGTCTAAACTGCAGAGTGCAGTTAGGAGATACCAACACAGTGAGAACTATAACATGATAACAAGTAATGAAACGTATACAGTGAAAGGAGTTGATCTAAATAGAGGATGTTTCTAAGAGTTCTCATTGTCTTAAGAATAAAAAGTTTTAAAATTTAATTTACTGAATTTATGGTCTGAACTTAACCAGTATAACTGAATTCATTATTTACATAAGAATATGTACTAAGTCGATCCTTTGAAATGCTGTCTTTTCATGCTAACCAACAGTTTTTGAAATAATAGGATGATTCCACAATCTATAATAATAAAAGCATAATATGCTAATTAGACTGGACAGCCGAACGACCTTCCAGACAAAGCCGCAGGGGTGTGGGGGGTCCAAGGCAGAGGTGGTTAGGGGCAGTCAGGCAGGCAGGCAGAGGGGTTAGGGGCAGTCAGGCAGGCAGGCAGAGGGGTTAGGGGCAATCAGGCAGGCAGGCGAATAGTTAGGGGCAGTCAGGCAGGCAGGCAAGTGGTTAGGGGCAATCAGGCAGGCAGGCAGAAGTGGTGAGGGGCGATCAGGAAGGCAGGCGAGTGGTTAGGGGCAATCAGGCAGGCAGGCGAATAGTTAGGGGCAGTCAGGCAGGCAGGCAAGTGGTTAGGGGCAACCGGGCAGGCACGCAGAGTGGTGAGGGGCGATCTGGAAGGCAGGCAGAGTAGTTAGGGGCAATCAGGCAGGCAGGCAGGCCAGCGGTTTGGAGCCAGCAGTCCCAGATTGCGAGAGGGATATCAGACTGCCGGTTTAGGCCTGGCAGTCAGACATCCCCCGAGGGGTCCAGGATTGGAGAGGGCACAGGCCAGGCTAAGGGGACCCCCTCCTTGTGCACAGATTTTGTGCACCAGGCCTCTAGTATTACATAATATATTGTAAGTTCTTCTATTGATGATGCTGTCATTTCCCGTAGACTTGCTTGGTTGTTTCCATGAAAGGATTTGCTGAGAAACTGACAGTGAAAACTATAGGGTTAGAGAGATTGGTGTTCGGAGAAGGCCTGGGGGAGTGAGAGAGAGCAATTCACATTAAGATTTACATTGTTTTGGGTATTTTAGGACATTATCAGTGTTTAAATTACTACAAAATGTGATCGAGTCCCAGTTATAAAAATGTAACTGCTAATTGGAAATATTTTGGGGAGTTTCTCAAACTCTCTTCAGGAATTACTCTGTTATTTGGAATAAAAACCTTTTTTATTTAAAAAAGGTGACATAATATTACATTACCCTAAATGTGTGAACTTTCTAAAATGGTTTAAATGATAAACTTTAACTTTCTTTTATTACTAAGAAACAAAATTAGCTTATCACTTACTTGGATTATTTTGCATTGAACATATATTTTTTCTTATGTTAGTTCATTTCTATGTGTTTCCTTCCCCATTCCCCATAAGAAACAAATAGTAATTTACATCAGGATTCCTCCATCTGGGCACCCCCTGCATCTGGGGCTGAACAATCCTTTGTGGTCGGGCTGTGCTGTGCATTGTAGGACACTTAGTAGCATTTTGGCCTCCACCTGTAGATGCCAGGAGCACCCTCCCAATTGTGGCAACGGAAATGTCTGCAAATGTCCCTGGAGGGGAGGGGGGCAAAATCCCACTCCCATCTTGGCTGAGAACCGCTCCTTTATATGCATCGCTGAGGGGAAAAAATACTGAAAATTCCAGTGGGCCCAAATTATAAGAAACTTTTATCCACCAGCACTTATATAAAATCAAATAATTTAAGGAGAAAAAGTAGAAAATATCAAATGCTAAGTATAGAAAAATGGTATTCCATCTTAACATTTTCATTTTGAAATCTAATATACTGATTACAGATTATTCAAATGAAAATTGATACACTTTTATTCAGTTTGCATTGAGGTGTAAACTGTAATAAACTTTAGATATTTGAGCTGCACAATTTGATTATTTTTGACATATATCTCCATATGTGCCCATGCAACTATCATCACAGTCAAGATATTGAACATGTCACCTATACTAGGAAGTTTCCTTTTTCCCACTTGTCATCCGTCCTTCTCTCCAGCCCCAATTCTAGGCGATCTCTGATGTGCTTCTGTGACTATCCCTTAGTTTGAATTCATAGAACTTGATATACATGGAATCATGCAGTATGTGCTCTTTCTGCCTGACCTCTTTCACACAGAATAATGACTGTGAAAAGTATCCACATAGTGGTGTATGTCAATAGCCATTTATTTGTATTGCTCAGTAGTATTCCTTGGCATGGATATGCCACCACTTGTTGATCCATTTCCCTGTTGATTAGCATTTGGGTTATCTCTAGTGTGAGACACTCCAAATAAAGATAACCTTTTGTTTCTCTTGGGTAAATATAAGAGCAGAATAGATGGATCTTGTTGGAGTTGCTCTTTAAGAAACTCAGTTTTCTGATGTGATTGCACCATTTTACATTCCCTCCAGAGTTTACCCAGGAATATCAGTTGCTCTACATTCTCACCATCACTTTGAATGCTCATACACCCCAAAGCTTAGAAGACTCATCACCTCCAGTTCTCCACCAGAAGGAAGTGAGAGGAAGTTTCCTTCGAGTGGAAGGAAGTGGTCCACAATAGGAACGTGGATTTATATAAAGGGATAAAGGGCACCGGAAATGGTGACTGCATGGGCCAGTACAAGGACTCCTGTCTTTATTCTGTAAATCTCTTTAAAAGCCAGGCACATCACAGTGCAATGAGATGCATAGCATATCAAGTAGTAAAATGTACCACAATAGTCTAAAGCTGGGAGAGAAGAAACAGAAGTATGTTATTTTCAGATTCCTACAGTAAACATAACACCATATAATATTGCTGGAAGCAGACTGTAATAAATTAAAGATGTGCACTGTAAACCCAAAGCAACCATGAGGACATTATATAGTGTTTGTTATGGGAAGTGAGCTAACAAAGGAAAAATAATGTAATTATTTTTATATAAAAAAAGAGGGAAAAGGAATAAAGAACAGATGGGACGAGTGGACAATAAGTAGCAGATGGTTGGTTGATTTAAACCCAGATGTCCCACCCAAACACTCAGCCTGGAGAGCCCACAGCCTGCACATCCCGTGTGCAGTTTTGACAAGAGCCCAGTAGCAAACCTTTCAAAAGGAGTCCGTCTGGCCCTGTGTCAGTGTGGGACCCGTATCAGTGTGGGACCTGTGTCAGTCTGGGGCCCGTGTCAGTGTGGGACCCGTGTCAGTGTGGGACCCGTGTTAGTCTGGGACCTGTGTCAGTGTGGGACCCGTGTCAGTGTGGGACCTGTGTCAGTGTGGGACCCGTGTTAGTCTGGGACCTGTGTCAGTGTGGGACCCGTGTCAGTGTGGGACCCGTGTTAGTCTGGGACCTGTGTCAGTGTGGGACCCGTGTCAGGGAGGTTGCGAGCTCTGGAGTCAAAGGAGCGCCTCTGGCTGAGGCTCCTCTATCAGCCAGCAGCTCCACCAGCTGCAGCAGCAGCAGCAGTCACCAAGTTTGTAGCCCAGCAGGACCATGAAAATCTGGGGTCCACAGGTCGAGAGCTTCCGTGGCTGGAGAGCGTCCGGCCTGTTGGAGCCTGTTCACAGGGTGAATCTTTTCATGTTATCTCCATAAATGACCAAAGAGAAGGCCCCAGTGAGGCATGAACTGCACCCGGGATGCAAAGAATCAGAGGTTTTGAGGCTTTCCTTTTGGTGATGGAGGCAGCAAAAACATCCTTTCCCCTGAATCCAGAGGCATGGGGTGTTGCAAATCCCCCCTCATAGTCCCAAGAGGCCTTATTCACAGGGAAGTCCTGGACTTCTTTGGAGTTTATTGGCCACCCTGCAAGCAAAGGTGTATGTGCTATCTCTAAAGGCAGGGGTCTGGTGACTGAGGCATCTGACTCGACGCCTAACAGAGATCCTCAATATATTGGCCACTTCCGGAGAACTGAGGCGCGCATGTCCTCTGACGCGTCCGCTAAGGGTAAATGGCAGGCCAGGCGGTGTGCCTGTACTCACAGCGCCTCCCCATCAGGAGACTCCCTCTCCCACACGTGGAACAGAGAGCCTGGAACAGACAGGCACAGCTGTAGAACATCAGCCGCAGGTGAATAAGCAACGACAGTGCACGGAAGTGTCCAGCACCCCCTCCCCAGTCACATTTGCTTCCTTCCCCCACCATCACCCCTGCCCTACCTCATCAGGTGAATTTGGGTGTAACCTTCCCCAAGGGGAGGGGTGGGAGTGTGACTTGACTCACTTTGTCCAACAGAACCATAAACATGTTGCCTTCCTCATAGTCCCCCAGCGCACACTTGACTGTGCATGTCTTGGCACCTTTGTCCTTTAATTGGAGAATTTAATTAATTTACTTTAATACAAGTACTGATGTCTTTAGGTTCCTATCGACTCTACCATTATTTGTTTTTAATTTAACCCATCTGTTTAAATAGTTCCTTTTCTTTCTTGCCTTTTAATAATAAAATATTTTATTATTATCCCACTTTGCTCTATTAAGTTGTTAAACTTACTTTTAGTACTCTTTTTAGCAATCATCATAATAATTACATGCATTTTTGCCTTATTACAACTTAACAAACATCATTGCCTTTACTACTTCCCCTTATGGTAGACCCCCAGGACACTTTAACTCTATTTATTCCCTTCCAACTTTGGGTAAAATTATTGTCATGCATTTTAATGCTAACTTGTTATTTAAATCAAGACTAACATTATATTGTTGCAGTCAGTATTCATTTATTTACCTGTATATTTAAAAATTATACTTTGTTTTGATTACATTTCTAGTTTCCCTCTAGGATATATTTTATTCTACCCAACGAATGCCATGTAGTGTTTCTTTGAATGATCTCAGCATTTTTCTCTAAAAACATCTGCATTTCTCTTCAGTTATAGAGGATGCTGTGCTGGTTAATGGGTTCTGTATTGGCATTGTTATCTTCCAACACTCTAGCTATCCATTGTGTTATCTATGGTTCCCAGAGTTCCTCTGAGAAGCCAGCTGTACATCTCAATGCTGCTCCCGCGAAGGTGATTTTCTTTTCCGTGGGTTGCTTAGCAGTGTTCACTGTCTTTGCTTTTCTGTGGTTTTACCAGCATGTGGGTTTCTCTGCATTCATCTCACCTGTGTGTGTGGTAGAATTTCTAATCTGCTGTTTGATGTTTTGCATCAATTTTTCAGAATCCCTCCCACTATATCTTAAAATATTGCCTCTGCCTTATTTTTCCCTTCTTTCCTTTTAGAACCCCCCATTATATGCATATTAGACTTTTCATTGGCCTCAACACTTTCTACACCTGTCTTATTTTTAATGCCTTTTTTCTCTCTGTGTGCGCTTCACCTTTAAATGTGGCATGAACATGTCAATCTCGGTCACCTTGTCTGCTGTCTCCATTCTGCTGATAGGGCTCTGCTTTGATGACCAGTTAGTTCTAGGCGTCTTCTTTCCTTTTATAGGTGACAGTTCTCTGCCTAAGCCCCCATCTTCTCATCCGTTTTCCTGGACTGTAATATACTAATCGTAAGTATTTTGAAGTCCTTCTTCTCAGGTAACACCAGTGTCTCGGTCATCTGGGAGCTATTTTATTAACTCCACTTTTGGTCCTGATATTCATTTTGTGATCTAGCAATTTTTATTAAAGGCTGGTTGTTCTGCAGTAAAGCAGCTACAGAGTCTTCAGGCGATGAAGCATTTCTGCAGTCGGTGTTATCTTCCCCTGCGAGGCTAAGGCAGTGCAGGCGTAGCTGTAAGTCTCCTGGGTCGTGGCCACATCGCAGCCCCAATGACACATATTCCACTTCCAGTTTACCCGGACTCAGCCCAGAGCGGTGGGTGTGGTCCATGACCCTCCAGCTTCCGGTCTTAAAGTGTCCGCTTGGCTTCTGAGGCTCTTGGAGGCCCTGTTATGCTCTTCAGAGGCTTCCCACTGGCTTTGCGATCTCCGGCCCCCTGGAGTCCTCCCCATGTTTTCAGGGGAGAATGACTCACCTGCTTGGAGAGGCCCAATTCCTCCCACACCGCCACGGGGCCCTCTGACCTCCCGCAGCGCCCTCCATGGGCTCAAGGCTTAGATTCTGAGCCCCCTGTTCCTGCCTAGAGTTATCCGCTGACCCCAGACTTAAAGCTGGTGCAGAAATTATTTTCACCTCTGCAGGGTCTGCTCCTGATGAAATCTCTGTGCAGTTCCAGGCCCAGCCACAGGTCATTACCAAAGCTCCCTGGACAGACCCCAAGAGGAAGGTGACCCCAACCTTGGTGCACTGCAGTGCCTTGAAGTCTCTCAGGGAGTTGTGGTCAAGGACCACATGGCTGCCATGCCCTTCTCACGTTTAAATTCCAGCCCCAGGGTCTCATGCCAGATCTCATCTAGGCCTTGGGCCAAGGTCCTCTAGGTGTCTCTGCCACGGCCTCCTTATGGGGCGGGAACCAAGACTGTCCACTGACTCAGCACCCAGTACTACCCCATCCCAACCTCCCCCCTCACTCACCCCGCCCCACCCCCAGGGCCCATCCAACTGTGGGAGCCTTTCGTTCAGGGGTCCTCCAACTGTGGGATGACCCCACATCTGAGCTTATGCACTGACCCTCAACTGGCGCTCCTTCCCACGGGGAAACGAACAGGGCTTTTCTCTGGTCTTAGCCTCTCTTCTACCCTCTCAGGAAGCTATGAAAGCTTCCCTCTCATTTCTGGCTGCCGCAGAAACCAGCTCTACAACCCCTGCCCCTCGGCTCTCTCTTCCAGCTCAGCGAGCTCCTGACAGCGGCCTTCAGCTCTCTCCAGGCTCTCTATCTCTCGACTCCACTAAACCGTTCACTTCCGCACATTCTCTGGGTTTTGCAGTTACTTTTGGCAGAAGTGCTGTTGTACTGCTATCTAATCTCTCCAGCCAGGAGTGTGATTCCACCCTCTGCCTTTCCATGAAATAGCCTGGAAGTAGCACGTGCCACTTCTGATCACATGCCACTAACAGGCCTTAGTTACACGGTGCAACTAGCTTCCAGGGTGTCTTCCCGAGAACGGTCCCTCTTCCGCCTGTGGGTGAGGATAGCGGGGAGAGGGCTCTGAAGGCAGGGAACTGCCATCTCTTCCACGTGTTCCCACTCCTGCCCGGGCCCCATGTTGCCCATTCCTCCGGCCCTTTGTGAGCGCTTGTACATTGGGCTCTGGCAGAACCGATGATGCAAGAGATACTGAGTCACTAGTCACAGGTTTGGGGCCTGAAGTTAGAGTCATGGTCTGAGACTGGACAGTTGGGGAATTCTCAACACCAGTGTGGGTTGGGGTGGCCTGAAAACAAAGAACAGCATGTCCTAGTGAGAGGAAGGCATATGCCTGACGGATAGGAAGGTACTTGATTACATCAATATATTTTTTCAATTTTATGAATACTGTGTAGCTGACAGTTCCAATGGTTCATGTGTCCCTCAAAATGATCTGACATAACTTTACATGTTTTTCTTGTTGTGCAGACTACTCTAAAAAATGATACTAAGAAATTAAGTGTAACAGTAGAGTCATCCTAATTGCAGACAGTTATTTTTTTTTTATCTCAAAGTGCTGGAAATCTGTCCCCCCTGCCAACGCCAGGGGACAGAACATTGCTGAGTGACTGGCAGGATAGATGGCAAACAGGAAGGAACAGTCAGCCCCCTTGTTCTCCAGCCTACCGCTCTACTCGCTACCACCCCCTACTGGCACAGCCGGGAGCGTCTGGCAAAGGGGCAGTGTGGCTCAGGAGTGCCAACCCTGGCATCACAAAGCAGAGATAGAAGGCAGGAGCTGAACCTGAGAAAATAGCTTAGTACCGAGCACAGAGATCTTACATGTGTTATCAAGTGAGACGCCAGCTTATATGTTTCCTGTTCACTCGGCAGGGTTTGATGGAGGATACTATTAATATTCTTAAATATGGACAAAATAAAATGAATTTGAAATCATGTCTCCTAAAAGGGAAGGAAAAAGGAAATTATGTCCCCAAAATTCAAGTGGATAACTAATCTCATTAGCAAAGACTGAGAAAAAGGAAAAAGAGAAAAAGCCAAGTAGGTTTAAACTATAGTAAACATTGTTTGTACGCACACATAGCCTATATTTTATGACAGTCTTGGTTTCAAAAAAGTGAAGCTTTAGTTGGAAATTTTTTTTTTGTAAATATATTTGTGTTCATAGTTTAGGGCTTGTGCAGTGTGTGTGTGTGTGTGTGTGTGTGTGTGTGTGTATGTGTGTGTGAAGTGATTTTAATATATAGCTAGAAAAGTTACATCATTTTGATTGAGATTTTGGATTGAGAAAAAGTAGATTATCGTAACTGAGACTCTAAGTTAAATTTTCTCTGGACTCTGGCACAGATTCTGAAAAAGTGAACCACAACTGGTCTTGGAGAGAAGTGAGGATGACATTTGGCTGATGCAGAAATATATTTGGTTACATTCCACCTCATTCTGGAAGAATAAAAGAGTGTTTGAGCAAATAATACAAGTGAACTAAAAATATAACCTCAGTTGTTATAGGCAACCTCCACCTTCCAAGGGGAAGAAAGGATCAGGATAGGAAACATATGGGAAGAAGGACACACGATCTGAAAGTATGCACAGGAGAGCTGTAAGAGTAATGCGAACACATATGCTCTATGCAGCTAAGCAGGCAAATGACCAGCCAAAACCGCTCAGTGTCCCTCCACGGAGTCTCATTTACTTTGAAGAGAAGTTTCCGCAGACCCGCTTCCCTTCCAGCTGGCAGCGAGCAAGTGGAGGGGAACCGTTAGGAAGAAGGAGAAAGGGGGTAATTCTGAGTAATTCAGTGCGCATAGCAGTGCTAATCGCCCCTCTTCGGTTGCACCTAAAAACTCTCTTGTAAAAGGAAGGGGAACGATTTTCTTGACTAAGTCATGGAATGTGTGCTAGCGCTGTCACAGAAGTCATATGTCATGCACACCTTTTATTTTGCTTTGTCACCCTCCACAGAATCTGAGGTTACAATTATATATTTATTGATTATAAATTTATATGTTTGTAAACTTTCCCATTTCCCCATTGTCGGTCTCAGATCTAAGTACCCACTGATGCTTTACTCATATGGTGCGTCACTCTCTTAGGTGACAGCATGGACAGCAATTGTGGGCTTCGTTTTGTCTGGTTTTTCTTTTGTTCCACTTTCTTTTGATGTGAGCAACACAAAAAGCCAAAACCAGAGGTTTGCCACACAAAACCCAGCCTAGACCCATTTCATGATAATACAAAGTCCTGAGTGAATGTGCCACCATTTCAAAAGCAAAGCATATAGGACAAGAGGGAGACTTTAGGAGGGTTAATAGGTTGTCAATGAACAAAGCAGCAATCAATACACAAATGAGGAAAGGGTAGACAAATTCTCATTATTTAGGAAAAAATGTGATAAGTAAAACAGCAGCAAAACATACAACAGAGAAACCAAAATTAAGGCTGTTGCTCTGATGGTTATTACTGTATTGCTTTTCCCTTGAGTTCCAAGAGCTGAAAAAGCAGAGCAATTTTTCTGTCCATTATTGGCGTCTGTCTTGTATAATCACATAAAGTATGATGACCTATTCATTGAAAATTGACATTTTTGTGTGTGACTTAATAGTATAAAGTTTTGTTAAATATTTTTGAGAGTAAGAGGAATGAAAACATACACATACATATTTTTCTAATTATTAGATTCATAACATGATATCCAGTGGTTCACTCTTGTTTACTGTATTTTTTAGATATTCCAGTTTTTGTCTATTTACCTATCAACAGTTATTTAGAAAAATGTTTTAATTATAATCTTTTAGAAACTTCCTCCTGTAGATCTAGCAGGTTTTGCCTCATATTTTTCAGCTGTTTGAGATGCATAAGCTTTATTTATTGATTGATTTTAGAGAGAGAGAGGAAGGGAGAGAAACATTGATTTATTATTCTACTTATTTAGGCATTCGTTGGTTGATTCTTGTATGTGCCCTGCTTGAGGATTGGACCTGCAACCTTGGCATATGGGAACGATGCTCTGAGCTACCCAGCCAGGGCTGAGATGTATAATCTCTGAAGTTGCTACATCCTCTGAGGTAATAGAACGCACCATCATTAGGTAATGAGACTCCTCACTCCTCATGTTTTCTTTTAGTTTTTTCTTTATTTTATCTGGCTTTAACACATCATGGTAACTTTCTTTTTGTTAGTATTTTCCTGATAAGTCTTTACATTCAACTTTTCAGTACTTTTATGCTTTTGTTGTTGCTTGTAAACAGAAACTTTTATCAGGAACTTTTAAAATCTGAACTCTGCATCTTTATTAACTAGTGAGTTTAATCCATATAGTTTTATCTTAAGTGTGAGCATATTTGGACCTGTGTCTGCCATTTTTAACCTGTAAGCATCTCCTGGATTTTTCTTTCCTCTCATTTAAGTCACTTGATCCATCCCTATATTCAGTGTTGGTCTTTGTGTGGAAAATCTCCTCAGGCCTTGAATGTCTAGTAATAATTTTCATTAAATTATTTAATAATAATGAGAAATGATGGGTAGCTTGGCTGAATGTGAAATTCTAGACCCTAAGTTAATTTCCTTTAATACTTGAAAGTACAAATCCATAGTCATCCTGCATCCAGAGCTGTTAAAAACTTTTTATTAAGCTAAAAGTTGGTCTGTGTAAATAATAGTCTCTCTGTATACTTTTAATTTCTAATCTAATCTGATACTCATTAATTTTACTAGGTGTTTGGTTTTTGCTTTATTTTTCCATATTTCTCCCCTTTGGTGCTCTATGGGGCCTTTCAATCTGAATCATTTAATTTTTTCCACTTTAATTTTGGAAAATTTAGCTTTATTATTTCTTATGCATATTGCTTCTAAAATTTCATTTTTCTCTCCTTGTGGACTCCTATCTAGATATGTGGACTCCTATCTAGAATTACCGTAATTCTACATACCAACTTTTCTCTCATATGTTTTATTTTTTTTTCTTTCCCCTGGGAGTTTTCCTGATCCCTTAATTCATTCTTCTACTCTATTTAAATAGTCTACTATTTATTTCTAGCTCTTTACTGAAGCTATTATTTATTTACTTGATACCTATCTTCTGTTTTCCTTCTGTGTTACGTTCATACCTTTCTGTCTCTCTCAGTATGTTTACCACACTAACTTTGCTTCCGTGGTCCTTCTCTTGTCATCTTTGTGGTTCAGGTGGGATCCACAACACACTGGATGCCTCCCTTTGAAAGAGCTCTGCTCCGCAAATGCTTTGCTGTTTTGGCGCATGAGCTCCTGGGAGGCATTGGCTGCTCTCCGAGGCAATGAGTGTAAAGATGAGGCACTGGTCCAGTCGTTATTCGTGAGCTCAGGGAATGTGGAGTGGGGGAGCCACAGGCACCAGATACCGTGGGCATGGACCGAACTCCACAAAACCACTCCCTGGGTTCTGATCCGCTTTCAAGGAGAAGCAGCATTCGAAGGAGCTGCTCATAGACCCCAAGCCATTCTCTTCGTGATGAGCTGGGAGGGGGGTGAGGAAGGTGACCACCCCATGTAGACTAGTCTCCACCTGTTTTCTGAATTGCGCTCCAGGATAGAGCTCCCACCCTGCACCGATTTGACTCCCTGGGCCAGCGTGTGAGTCACTACAGGGCTGAACAGGAGCACCTGTCCCTAGGCCCCGGGGGACTTTCCTCTGTTTTACCCTCGCCCAGCTGTACCAAGTCATCTCCCCTCCAGGCCAAAGCCACCGTGCCATTCCGATAAGAAGCCAGTGTCGGTCACTCCCAGGGGTTTCTTGCTGAAATTTCCCAGGTGTTTTAAGTTGTTTCACTTTTTTCCTAGCAGTTAGGAAAATCTGAAATTTTCATTGTAGATGTAGACAGAATGATGTAAGTCTAGCCAATGATAGCAAAACCAAACCCGATTTTGTTGTTATGAATTGGAGGTTTTTCTAATACATTGTCAAGCACACTCATGCACATGAATGCTATTAAGAGACAGCACTTCCCCCCCACCCCCCGTTTTGGACTTTGAGACCAGTTCCCTGTGTCTCCACAGAAAGCACTGTGTGTTTTCTGCACCATTGGACCAGGTGGAGAATGGCAGGCAGCAGACAGATGGAGAGGGAGCTGACCACGCGGATGGAGGGAACAAATTTTGAAAAAAAGTTTATAAAATAATCTACATATAGCTTTTTAAAAATAACAATTGGTTGTGTTTCTAATTTTAAAACATTCCAGAAAAAAAATATGTTGCTGCAAAAAAGCCATAACCGAAAGAAGAAACTGTTCAAAGTCTTCCCTCTACAGGATAAACTCGCCTCCTCTCCCCGATGAAGGACTGGGCAGTAATCATATCTCCTAACAAAACTGTTACTTGACTCTATAGTTGATGAGTGGATTCATTAAAAAGTTAAAAGCCAGTACATTTTTTAAAGCCCGGGTGATATTAGAGATGAAATCACAAATTTCTATGCTCCATAAAAATTGCCAAGAATACTGAGCAGCAGCACAGCTTATCTAAATGACAATTCACAGAAGAACCCCAAGGATCCTTGATTAATGATGATTTGAGAAAGCAGGATGAGATGGGAATGTCTAAGAAAGGCAATCAGAAGTCTAAAGACCTTATCCAGCAAATGTAACTGAGATTCATTGTCTGGATGGCTCTCTCTTTTATTTACATAAGAAAAGAAATGGGAAACAGTGCTTTGCGTCCCTGTAACCTGTACCCAGACACCTTTCTCTCCAGTTGTTTTGTTTGTGGATGTGAGCAGGAAGCTGTCTTTGACTTTGTTCACTGACTTAGAGCCGATGTCTACAGCAGTTAAAGGTTGAAGACAATGTCCCCACACAAGGGACAGGCAGCCGAGAAACAATTGAGCTGCTCTTTGAATGAAGTTGAGCTTCCTGAAAGCAAAATCCTAAGCCCCTCTCTTTCTGAAACCTCACGTGGCTTGGAGACTTGCTCTAAGTCCCTGTGCAATGAATCCAACGGAAGTCGTGCTGAACACTGGCGCTCAGTCCCCTCATTTCCACATGAAAGCATTGCTGGTAGCTTCTCATACAGAAAGCGGACTTGATGCGAAGAGCTTCCAGGAAAGATCCTACATGTTTTATTTTTTCAGGATAGCTTCAAGTTTGTGAATATATTTCAGACATGTCTACAAAGAACAGGGCTTGTACAGAAAGCATGTTGGAAACCTCTAAAAGCCTCATGAAACACTGGGACTGTTTATTTTCCTGGATAGTCAAGCTGTCAAGCCACATCTGGTCATCCGGGGCTTTGGTGCCATCGGTGGGGTAAATAGAGGTTTGGGCCGTTGCTTTCAGAAGTGTGTGTAACGCTCTCCAGAGGACAGCCTGCCATGGGAAGCCTTAATCCCCAGGGATAAGAGAGACTTTAACAGCAAGAGATAATTTCACATTTGTCAGAACCTAGAAAAGAAGCTGTAATGTCATTTCCCACCTAATTCCAACTCTTCTTCCCACACTCACTCCATCTTGGACTTTTTATAATCATCTTAAGTCTAATTTCTTGTGATTTTACCCTAAGTATGCTGACATTACTGTATGCTGTAATGTCATTACTAGAGATCACCAGAAGGCAGGGAGTCATTAGGAAACTGATTTGGAGAAATGTTGATTGAATATTGCTAATAGAACATTATTGCTTTACTCAGATGATTTTGGAAATATATTTGGAACTCATATGGTTAAACAAAACACCGACAATGGGGGAAAAAGGAAATTTATATAATACTTTAAACAATAAAGATTTTAAATTAAAAAATAATAATCATTGAAAATAAAACATTGAAGGGGTCCTAGATTTTGCCTAGATACTCTGACTCTGATTACATGATAACTAAGTTAGTTATTCATTGCTGTAGTTAATTTTTAATCTAAATTTTGCAGACAAATGAATAAACCAATTATTCCTCTGTTAGAAAAACAAGCATTACACATTGACTCTTTGACTATGAGTGTTGGAGAAACCAATCCAAATCTACTTCTGAATCTCATGAAGAAGCTATGGAGACTTATGTTCAGATATCAAATTCCAGCCATCTTATTTGAAGGATAATAAAAAATATCCCATTATTTTACAAGATGTATACATAATTCAGTTTTCATTAGTTTCATTTATATTCATAAGATTTAAGTACAAATAAATAGCATAGACAGGTCAGGGTACTCTCGTACGTAGGACAGTGAAATGTGAACCCTGTTAGTTTTAGAAATTTAAAAGCTTAATCAGGAAACTGGAGAAACACACTTCAAACTAATGTGTGTGCCCATGTTGGCCGCCATTAGCAGTGTGACCATATTATTGCCTAAACCGCAGGAGTGGTAACTGTTGACCTTAAACAGAGCATTTGTTTCCTTTTCTCTCTCTGATTTTTTTCTATGTCAGTTTGTTTCCTTCTCTCTCTCTCTCTCTCTCTCTCTCTCTCTCTCTCTCTTACTATGTCAATTAATATAATATAAATGCTGGAAACTGCAAAAGTAGATTGTCATTGTCTTCTGGTATTCAAAGAACGATGATGAAATGTAAGAAATGCAAAAAGTTCCTTAATCACATAATTGGCCTCCTCTTTTTAGATTTCTTTTTAACAATAATAATTTACAAGTAAGATTACCAACAATAATGTTACCCCCGCCATATACTGGGTAGAAAGCAGCTGCTAGAAGGTTTCAGTTTTACATGTAATATGTTTGAGGAGCCATGAGACAGGCTCGAGGCTGTATCAATGGTGCTTTAGAGGAGACTGGTGTGGTATGAGGACTAAATCCACACACAGTGGCACAAAGAAGAGAAGTGACATTTATTTTAGAAGGCCGTCCAGCATGTGGTGGGTGGTAGGCATAAGGATCTGACCAACCGCCAGAATAAGAGAAAAGAAAACATGGTAACTCAGAGTAGAAGGATTGTGTTTCTTTCATTTTCTCTTGGTTAAGGAAACATCTGTGCTGGTGCCAAATTGTAGCCCAATCCAGGAAGCTCTGCTTACAGCCACAGGCGTGCCTGGCACAGCTGCCCCTGAGCAGGGTCCTGAATCGGGGTGGGCGAAGATGCTAACAATAGGCCTTAGAGTTGTGTCTTATTGTTACAACCCATCGGCTTCTATTCTGGCTCCATCCTTGTGAGCATCCTCCATACTTTAATCATCTTTCTTACTATTTTATTTTTTGGCCTTTTATTTTTTTAAATATATTTTTATTGATTTCAGAGAGGAAGGGAGAGGGAGAGAGAGATAGAAACATCAATGATGAGAGAGAATCATTGAGTAACTGCCTCCAGCACGCCCCCTCGAGCCTGCAACCCAGGCATGTGCCCTGACTGAGAATTGAACCCTGACCTCCCGGTTTTTAAGTCAACACTCAACCATTGAGCCACACCAGCTGGGCTGGCCTTTTGTTTTTTATGCTGGATGATTTTTCTGTGTTTTATCCTGCCATAATCTGTTTCTCTTAACTTACTCTGGTGGCAATTTTAGTCTTTAATGCACCCTAACATGGATTTTGATTGTTTTGTGCTTTATTCTTTCTTGACTGCTTTTTGTATTTGGACATCATCCTTACCTCTCTCTCTCTGCCTTCCAGGCTGTTCTCTGATGATCATACTCTGCTTCTGGAATTTAGAACATGAGTAACCTTGCAACTTTTTTAAAGGTCAACACTCAACTTTTTTCTGGTATGTTCTTGTAATTTTAGGTCAAAATATTACAATAGCTGAGCTTTTTTTTTTGGTACCAAGCGTTCATTCATCTGTGAAAGGCTTCTGGACTGAGGAAAGATCATCAGCTAAGAGGAGTGGCTCCCCTCAGGAAGACATTCCATGGGCTCCATTCAACGCAATAACTGCAAGGACACGTCCCTTGTGTCCCACTTCCCGTTAGTTGACTACGTGGCCAAAGGGGCCATTGTTTGCACCCATCCCTTTCTCTTTCCATTTTGCCAGGTACTGAGACTGAACATTTACATATTGTGTATGTGTTTTCCTTTCTTTGACCAAGGATGAGGCCTTGGTTTTATGCTGTTCTGTTCAGATCAAAGGCAGCTGCCTGCGTCTTGGGAAGCACTGCCTGGTTCAGAGAGGCAGGAGCGTACACAGAGCGAGTCGGAGTTTGCTGCGTCTTCTTGCAGGATCTCGCTACTATTCTGTTTCAGAAGGTGGAGACCATAAAGTGGTTCTCCCAGAACTCTCCCTTTAAGTACATCCACCCATATTGAGAACAATCATTGGAGATTCAGGCCTGGGGCCCTTTTTTAAACTAGTATTTCCAGTTTCGATCCTTTTGTGAGTTATCATACACATCTCATTGGCATATTGGAAACCAAAGATCGGGTATTACTGACCTAACATTATATTTAACGTAGAGTTTTCAATAATTTTGTCAGTATTGTATCTCAGTTTTACTCACGGTATTCAAGTCTGTGCCCTCCCAATTTACCAACATTCATTTATTCGTTTGAGGCAGGGACTAGAAATGCTATAGTTGTTCCTCCTGTGTTGATTATAGTAATCTCTATGTAGGAGGAGATGGATTAATAAGTTAATTTATCAAGTTAACAAAATATTTTCTTTTCTTTTTTTTAAAATATATTTTATCGATTTTTTTACAGAGAGGAAGGGAGAGAGATAGAGAGTTAGAAACATCGATGAGAGAGAAACATCGATCAGCTGCCCCCTGCACATCTCCCACTGGGGATGTGCCCGCAACCCAGGTACATGCTCTTGACCGGAATCGAACCCGGGACCCTTCAGTCTGCAGGCCGACGCTCTATCCACTGAGCCAAACCGGTTTCGGCAACAAAATATTTTCTATAGCCATTTGGACACTATATGTGTAGACTTCTGTGATCAAGATTAAAATATAGAAAGGCAAAAGTAGTATATACATTAAAATATATAAGCTTTTGTAAACACACACATATGTGCATGTACATATTTACACATGTGTTGAAAATGTGTTTTGCTAAAGTGACCAAAGACTTTTATCATTTGCTAAAGTGTCCAAATGTCATTGTGGTAAACATGTGTCTCAGCAAAAGCCACCTTCTTTGGGATTGTAGTCACCAGTTTCACCTCGTGGGAGGGTAAAGAGACATAGTCACATTTTGATCTGTTGAAAGTCAATACAAAACCAGTACACTGCCTGTGCTCTATGGAGGCAAATGAAGGTGCAGTGCCCTGGAACAAACAAGGCACCCAAACAAGGGCACGCCGACCACCTGTTTGAGGCTTCCAATGGCGTGAGACGTTTAGGGAAGACACGGAGTCACTGGGGTCCTCATCTGATAAAACTGGACAGTTAACCTGGGTACTAATGATAGGGGTATTCATTTCCTTTTGCTGCCGTAACAAATTACTGCAAAATTAATGCAAACAATGCAAGTAGATCATAGTTCTAAAGATCGGAAGTCTGAAGCAGGTTTCGTTGAGCTAAAATGAAGTTGTCACAGGGCAGCCTGGGAATGCTCTAGGGAGAATCTGCTCTTTGCCTTTCCAGCTTCTCAATGCTGCCATGTGGCCTGGCCCAGAGCCCTGTGTCACTCCACCATCTGCTGCCGTTGTCACACAGCCTCTCCTCCCTCCATCTCTGTCATCATGTTACCTTCTCTCACTCTAACCCTGCTGCCTGCTTCTCATAATAAGACCCTCCTGATTATATCGGGCCCACCTGGAGAATCCAGGGTAATTTCCTGATTTCAAGATCCTGAACTTAATCATATCTATAAAGTCCCTTTTGCCATGTAAGGGAACATATTCAAACTAGGAAAATCAGAAAACTCTCGGGGAAACAGGAAGAGCTCCATTATAAAATTAAAATTGCAGAGGCGCCAGAAATTTCCTTATGACTTGATACAGTGAGCCGACCACCAACACATGTAGACATTGTGTGCTAATAACTGAAACCCATGAATGTGTGTTTGTGAGTGTGGTTGTGTGTGAGTGTGTACGTGAGCACATGTATGGTGGAAATAACTAGTAGATGTGAACTTTAAATGAGCATCCACACTTTTTTTGGAATCAGTAAATATTTCAGTCACTATAATATGCAGGATAGATTTACATCAACCCTCTTTTTAATATAAATTAGAATTATTCTTTGCCCTCTGCAGCACAACTTTCAAAGATCCTTCCCGTTACCTTGGAGACAAGATGATAAGAGACTTACAAAATCACAAAATTATCAGACACCTCAGTGTTCATCACATTCTGTAGAGAGAGAATCCGAATCCCACGTACCATCTGGCGAGTTAGCGGCAGGAAAGAACAGGAGCCAAACCTCCAGTTTCAAATTTTCTGTTTCATTAATAGAGACAGAAGTGGCTTTGCCTCTCCCCGAAATCTAATCCATATTTAGCTGCAAACATCTGTGCAGATGCCAGAACGCATCATCTTATTGGACCATTTGAGTTTGGCATATATCTTGAAATATTTAATTAAAGGTGAGTTGTGTCCTTGAGAATTTTATTTTGCTAAACTTAAGTACTAGTAATATAAATTGCCCTATAAAGTTACAGTTGTATCTCAAGCTCCTGTGAAGTGATAATCTTATTGAGGATAAAGAAAACAGAAATAACCATTTTTGCCACTAAAGGGAAAAAATAAGCTATTTTAAATATAGGAGATGCCAGTGAAGTTATATGAATTACAACTGAGAGATTGTTACTTCATACTGCTGACAAATAGATATTCAGACATGTTGGGGTACCACATTTAAAAAAGAAATCCAACATTTTAATGGTTTGAAGAACTTTCAGGAATTATAGAGCATTTATTGTAATATTAAAATCTCACATTTGTTGCATTATTAGACATGGTAGGCACAGACAATGCATGGAAAATGACACACATAAATCTTAGTCTTTATGTCTTGGTTGGTAGTAATAAAGGATCTTTTTCTTTTGTATATTTTAGAATTTTCTTAATGTATGCATTAGTATTCTTTTACTGTTTTCATTAAAAATGACAGTTACAAGTTAAAGCAGCATGTAAGGAATGATTAAGTGTGCCAAACATTAAAAAAAAAATAACTACATGTAAAAGCCCCTAAATTTGGGATTGTCATATGAATTGTAGCTTACAGACCTTGGTTGTTCATTAGCGCTGGTTCATTAGCTCTGGTAACAGGGTGCCTCGTGAACACCCGGGGCTCCGCCTTAGAGTCTGCAGGACAGAGGATGAAAAGAGGACCTGGAATAAGACAGAGGCACAATTTGAACCACGCATGTCTCCCTGAGACTTCGGTACCTGGCATTGCTAATTCAGAGCACACAGCATAGGTGCAGGTGACATATAAATGTCTGTGCCATGTGTATAGTTGAAAAGTATATCCCACTTGCTTCTTTTATAATGTGGCACTTTCACTCTCAGAGGGAGCGTCTGTTGTTTGTATTAAGACCAGATTTTAAAGAAGGACTTCAGGTGTCGCTCAGGACAAGTAGCCACCACACGGCTGCAGTCAAAGATGAAGGAAAGTAGAGCATGTAGACACTCCTCCTTCCTGGGTGTGTCCAAACAGGGATTTTACTGTGCAGGCTCTGCCCCCCAAAGTGAAAAATGAAAGGGCGAGGGCTATGCCCTCCATTTTGCCTGTATCCTCCATGTTGTGGCAGCAGCCACGTGCTTCCTTCTTCCCGGAAGCCCAGGCCTCTGCTGGCCACGCCCGGGATTTTAAACTAACCAATGACAATCAAGGGACATGCGCACCATAGAGATGACCACATCCTGTGTAACAAGACCCGACTTGTGCCTGGCCAATCGGCAGGGCCCACAGTCAGCTCCCCTCGCCTCACTCCACCCCCTATTAAAACCCTGTTTTTCCCAGGCGGTTTCACTCTGCTTCCGGTCGCTGCATCAGCCAGGAGGGGGAGTCGGGCTAGCTAGCTCAATAAAGGACCTTCTGCTTTTGCATCAGACTGGCTGGCTCCCGGTGTGGTCTTTTGGGGATCTTGAGATCTGGGCATAACAAAAAATAGAGGGGAAAAAAGACAAAGTAATACATTTTGATGTCACTATTATTTTGATGCAACTCCATGGAGAGTTGAATAAATACACAGACACTTTCTTTTATTTCCACTTCATATTCACAGGAGGCATCTTTTGCCCTTCTTATCATGTACCTACCTAAGCTCTCCATTCTTCTCACCTCCTCTGAACTTCATCTTCTCCTCCCCTTTGTCTTTGCTATTGTCAAACTGAAAGATATTAGAAGAGCTGGGCTATATTTACTTCTATTCTCATCTCTCAAAAACCGTGAAATATCTTTGCCTATTGATGGACTGTTTTTTTTTTCATGTTATTTTTAATCTTTGAACTTTTCACCAAATTATCACCCATTTGCACCTCTATAATGCTTTTCCTCCCTTACATGTGAATTTTGACCCTCTATCAGAATCCCCCCACTGGACACCCACAGTGGCTGTGTGAATGTTTGGATACTCCACTTCAGGTTTCATTCGCAGTGAAGAACTCCTGGAACTAAGTAGTTCCATCCGACAGGGACAGTGACTGGTCCTTTATAAACTATCTAAACAGAAGATGTTTGTGACAATGCATGTTTGTCACTATGTATGTTCTTTAAGCTCATTTAAATTATTTACTAAGGCTATTTTTGAAAAGACATAAGGAATGCTTGTTATTTTAAGCGCTTTTACATTTTCATAAAGCACAGACCCTTTCCCAATGGGCCAGGGATGAAGGATGCGCAGGAATGGAGCGGGGCAGTGATGGGGAAATGGTGAAGTCTGGGCCACGACTGAGGAGGGGGGTCTAAAGCTGAACCATGGTTAGCAGCAGTATTATCTCTTGCCTCTGTTACTTCACAACAAGAAGCAGTGAGAATTCTAGGGGGGTGGGGGGGGCAGTGTGGGACAGGACCCAGGCCCAGGACTGCAGCAATATTAGTATCTACAATCACCAGTACATTTTTTTGAACATGGAAAATATAATTTATTTGTTGTATATGACAAATTGTCTCTAGCACCCACCAGTACGGTGGTATCAAATGTTGTGTGACATATATTGAAAAAACTTTATTAAAACAACTATCTATGTACTTTTAATGTCATGATAAAATTGATAATGTAATTGGTGAGTGAAATGTAGAAATTTTCTTTTAAGAAATTCCCCTTATAAGAAATGTCATAAATATCAGTGATCAAGGAATTCTTCAGAATGAACAAAAACTGGAGATGGTGGGGAGAAAATAATCAAATAATTCAAGGATTTTAACCTAGATCCCTTTGTGCATCCCGGATGCCTATAGCTGGGGTCTAGATCACAAGGTAGTATAACCAGAACAATACCTTTCTTCCCAAAAGATGCCCATGCCCCAATCCTGGGACTCTGTGAGTGTGTTATGTGCACCGCAAAAGGGATTGTGCATATGTGATTAAAGGTGTGGACCTTACAATGTTGTGATTATCTTGGATCAATCAAGTGGATTCAGTCAATCACTTGAGCTCTTCATTGTGGAAGAGGAAGGCAGGTAAGGGTCAGAGAGATGGGAGCAAGAGAAGGATTTGCTGGCTCCTTGCTGGTTCTAAAATGTAAACAACTACAAAAAGTACTATAGATAAGGGTGTTTCCCAGGTGCCAGGCAGCAAGGAATCAGAAACTTTAGTCCTACAATGTCATGGAACTGAATTCTGCCAACACCTAACTGAGCAAGGAAACGGACTCTCCTTCAGGGCTATAGAGAGGGGCACAGCCCTGCTCACACTGTGGTTTTCATCCAGGGAGATCCCTGCTGGACTTCTGCCCCCAGGACTGTAAAATAATACATTTATGTGGTTTTAAGCCACTAAATTTGTGGTAATTTGATATGTCAGGAATAGGAGACTTCTATACAAGGGTTTCCTAGAAGTGTGTGCAGTATTTTGTGTATTTGTGTGTAGCCATTTCTCTGATGAAAGAGGCTATATATTCCATCAGCCTTGTAAGCGTCAATGACACACTAAGAAAAGCAGCAATGATTGAGCCCTGTTGTCCTTTCCCATATCGTAGCATTAAACACATCCTTATGCCTGAGAAGAAGGACATTTCTCATTTTCCATATTCACCTGGGAAAGTGTGTTTTATGACAAACAACTCCCAGGTTATTGTTCCTTAGCTTTCGTCCTACCCTCCGTATCTCTAAACCAGGCAACATTTGGTCTTGGTGTTATTATGTTTCCTATGGACTCTGAGCTGCTGTGGTCACTCAGGGTGGATTATGAGTCCCTAGAGAACAGAATGTTTATTTTTTTCCTTTTAACTTTCCAGAAACACTCTGCCTAGTGATGGTAAGCCCTACAAAAATTTCCACGTGATTGAGTGAAAAAGGTAAGGTTCTGTCTCAAGACAGTGACCTGAACTATGTACCCATTGAAATTCTGCCCAGACCAGTGATACAGTCTAGATATTAATTTATTTTTACTCATTGCTATGAAAAGGAGAGTTTTCAGATTTCTATGGAAAAATATAGCAATGCCTTCAGATTAATTTCCAAACAGAGGGTTGGCTGGATTATGTGGAAATATTGGTGTAGGAGTGTTGACATTTCCCATTGATTACCTTGACTCTCTATGGAATGTTTTCTATTTCAAAATGGCCTAATCCACCCAGGCTCTAGTAGAAGCCAGCTTAATAGTCAGAAATATAATCAGAAGCTTAGTGATATTTATTAAACAAACCATTATGGGCCAAAGTTTATTTGGATAAACTGCAAAATTCACAGATAAAAGTCCTGGGGGTAAATGACTCCATCAGAAATTAAACAGGAGAGCCCTGGCCTGCATTGCTCAGTGGCGAGAGCATAGACCCACACACTGAAGGGTTTCAGGTTCAATTCCCGGTCAAGGGCAAGTACCTGGGTTGCAGGTTCAATCCTAGGACCAGGGCCCATGCAGGAGTCAACCAATCCATATGTTTTTCTCACATCAATGCCTCCCTCTCTCTCTCTCTCTCTCTCTCTCTCTCTCTCTCTCCTTCTTCTTCTTTTTCTCCCTCTCTCGCCCCCCTCCCTTCCACTCTCTCTAAAAATCAATAGAAAAAATATCCTGGGGTGAGGATTAACAACAACAACAAAATTAAACAGGAGAGGGGTGAGAATTTGACAGTCTCATAGTCTTGCAGGTTATGTCAGAATGGCTTGAAATAATGAAGTGATTGAATGCTGGCCAACAGCAGACCAAGAGGAGGAGGATGGCTGGGACTGACTCTGCATGTGGTGATCTGCTTCATGCTCCATCTCATTTAAATACCTTCACAGGATATCTGGAGTGGATGAAGCAATAAAATGTGCAGAGGTTCTCAATATACAGGTGCACTGAGCACCCATCCATCCAGAGGGAAAATGAGGGGACAAAGCTCTACATAAGTTTGCGATATGGTGAAAAAAGAAATAAAATGAGATTTTGAAATAATGAGAGGGAGTGTGTCTAATCAGAAACAGATATTCAGTGGGAGAGAGGCAACTGGAAAGGAGTCAAACCAAACAGAACAGAGGGGAGAGGATGCTGGACAATAAATTAGATGAGACTGAATACTGTGACAATTGCAGGGAAAGCTCAAATTCATCTTGGTGGCCACATAATATTATTAAACAAGAAAGGATGCCTCAACTGGAATTCCCTTTGAGATCATGTTCCTGTCCTCTTTCTCTGTGTTACAGAACTCAGAGGAACTGGAATTCAGAAACGAACAGCAAATACAATTAAGAGTCTAAGGGATTGATTTATGTAGTGAGAGGGAAGAAAGAGAACAGGAAAGCCTTGGCTAAGGACATCTAGAGAAAAGATAATTTTCAAAAGTCTTTACAGTGTTCAAGTACCAAGTCAGTGGATGGTGATTTCATTCAATGAAAGGGAATCTAGGCAGAAGCATAGGGTGATGCCTGTAAACTCTAGCGGTGAAAACATTTCTCTAATTTTTATGAATACTAAAGTCTATCAAATGGTGCTGACTCAAAGGTCTGCTTTGTTTGTTGTTGGTGTTTACAACCCATTTTGCAATTTGTGCAAAGGGTCCCAGAGAGACAGTTGTTGGAAAACTCTTTCCATCGGTCATTCTCTTTCTAGAGAGCATCGTGGTCCTTTGGAGGCCTCCCCCTCACAGCATATAAATAACTCCTGATCTTATGATCTTAGCTTTATAATACGTCCTCCTATCTGTCAGGTCAGCCCTACTACATTCTTCTTCTTCTTTTTAAAGACTTTGCTGTCTGTTTTGGCCCTTTGCACATACTCTGTGTACTTACCGATTTTAATAGATTATTTTATTAGTCCCCTCAGGCCGTCATAAAAAACACACACCATAGACTGGGTGGCTGAAACAACAGAAATTTATTTTCTCACAGCTCTGGAGTCCAAAAGTTCAAGATCAACTATAGAAACTTAAACATATTAGAGCATAGAATGATATCATTATAGTGTATTAACTTGAAGGACCATTATTCAACCACTATTAAGAGCAACGGAATTGTGTAATAAGAAAAACAAATTAATTATAACCTCAATGATGTTTAATTGATTATGTTAATAAAAATAAATAACATCTATATATATATATATATACACACACACACACACACACATATATATATATATATATATATATATACACACACACATATATATATGCATATGTGATATGTGCTGGCTATCATTGTTATTTTGTATGAATAGTAGAAAGTGGGAATCAAGGTCAGTTACTACGATTTGACCAGTTTCAGTGAGGAATATAGTAGTTGAGTGTTTTTTACTATGTTTTGAATGTGTGTACATGTACGTGTGTGTGTGCGTGTGTGTGTGTGTGTGTGTGTGTGTGTATCGGCCAATTCTTTTCCTTCCTTGTACTGTTCTTAGTGAGAACTGTGCAAAAGAGGAACGTTTCTGATAGCTGGAAGGCAAAAGTGAAGCAATGGCCTTCGCTTTGAAGATCACCGTGGTTAGGTGAGGTCAAGGAGAGACACGGGCTCCCTGGTGGACTACAGCTTGTCTCACTGTCTTCTCTGCAGCTTGGCATCCAGCTCTTCCTTGATGCTGGCCCTGCTGCTCACAGTCACTGCCATCCAACCCAGACCCAGGGATTAGCTCCCCTGGCTCCCTCCCAGGCTCCTCTCACCTTCCAACCCTTTTTCCACTTTGAACCCCCCTCCACCCAGCTTCCCCCCTGCGTGAAGTCTAATATAGGTAATGACTTCTTTGCTCCTCAGTTCATACTGATTTTTCTCTTCTATGGAACTATGATAGTCAAAACACAGTTTTTCCTTAAATTATCTTTTACAAGGCTTATTATGGATAGTACACTGCCTTTATAAAAAGAATTTGGAAGATTTCTTTCCACTCCATGTTCTGGCAGGATGAAAATAGAAAGGGAATAAAATGGGCATCATCTTTTAAAGATGAAGATTTGATAGAATTCATTGTTTTGATCTTGGGCAAGTTGAGACATTAGACTTTCACTATTATTAATATTTTATTTGATCTTCAACTTCATCCAGGATTTCAAACCTTTTTCATAAAATTATGTAAAATAGTATTTCATACTTCATTTCCTTACTCTTCATCTTTGATTATTTCCCCATTATAACATTTCTACGTTTTTTTCTTGATTAGGTTGACCTCTGTTGTATGTACATTATCACTGCTTTTCTAATAGAACAAACTGTTGCTTTTACTTATTAAAAATTTGTAGAATTTTAGCTTATTACAATTCTGTTTTTATTCAGTAATAAATATTTTTATTTATAATGATATAGTTCGTTTTTTTCTATTTTCTAAATTTTTCATTTAGGTTTTTATTCTTTTTATTTTCATTCTCTTGGTCTAAATGTATACTTAAGGTTCTGAATGGTCTATTCTACTTTTGAGTAACCCATGGATTCTGCTATGTAGTTGTTATTGCTATTGATATCTTTTAAATATTTTACATTTTGACCTTATTTTCCCCAAGAGTTGTTTTAAGGAGATTTGAATTCTCAGATAACTGTGTTTTCATTTTCCATATTTGTTACTAGTTTATACTTTATTACATTATGAGTTTAAAGTGATTAGAAACTTTATAACTACATTAGGAAAAGGACACCTAATATGTAAATAATTGAGAGCAAAAGAAACAAAAATATATTTAGATGTAGACTAGAAGAAAATGTTCTAACCTTAAAGTATTAATTGTATGTGTCTATACATGAAAGGACACACATCCTGGGGAAAGTTGATGTGGGGAAACCAAAATGTACAGGCAAAATATTATATTGTTAAATATGAAGAAACATAGTTAATGAAGAAAAATAATCAAGTTAATTGTAAGGTGTGTTCTCTACAACAGCAATCTACTAATTGCTCAGGGAAATACATTTGACCCATATTTTATGCCAAGCCAGACTCCATAAACACAGTGAGATTATATCTGAAATTTATGCTTGTGGACACAAGAAAAATCTAACGTAAATTGTCTGAAATAATAGAGGGATATGACTGAATTGTTCACTGATTGGAGACCATCAATCATGGTTCAGTCAAGTCTCCAACTCCATTTCTCTGAGATTTTCACTCTGTGTTGACAACACCTATAGACTGGTAGAAGATGGCTATACACTTTCTAATGCTCATTGCCACACACAAAAAGTTTTCTAGAAAGAAGGATTGCCACTGTTTTTATAGATGCTCATTATTAAGAATGAACAACTTTATTTCCAGAAATCCATGTCCCATCAGGGCTAAACCTGCTACCATACCCATTTGTTTAACGGGTGCTTCTTGGCTGCTTATTCTCTTCCAGGGACTCCTCTCAATCTCTGAACCAATTCACCTGTCCAGGTGATTCTATGCACCAATTGGCTTAGGCCTAGGTTCCTGGACCAATCACTATCTGACAGATGGGATTACTCTTAGACCAATCAGGATGAGTCCTCAAATAAAGACTTTGTAGTAGTAAGCATTGACTTCATAATTTAGAGTATTCCATTATCACTTATATATATTTGGTTCATTGACAAAAGGGCAAAAGGGTCAAACATACTAGTATGGTGACGGAAGGAGACTAGCCTTCGGGTGGTGAGCACACAATGAGTATACAGAGGTTGTATTATAAAGTTGCACACATGAAATTTATATAGTATTATTAACCAATGCTATCCCAATACACCAAATTTAAAAAAGACTTGGAAATGGAAAAAAGAAACAATTCAATAAGGCTCTTCATGCAGTACAGCCTGTGGTATTAAATTTGTTAACTTCTAGATGATTAATGTTTTTAGGTTTTATATATGAAGATATTTTAAATATTGAGAAGAAATTTGGAATAATAGCATTTAAAAATTATAAGAAAATACTTTCTTAATTTAAACAGTTTCAAACACTTTTAGTGTACCATCTTTACCTCTCATACTCAATTGTGGAATGAAAGGTTATTTATGAAAAAAAATTATTTACAACATATTTATTGTATAACCTAAAGAAATATAGGCCCCTGAATTTAAATCATTCTGTTTTTAAAAAAATATATTTTATTGATTTTTGACAGAAAGGAAGGGAGAGGGATAGAGAGTTAGAAACATTGATGAGAGAGAAACATCGATCAGTTGCCTCCTGCACATCCCCTCCTGGGGATGTGCCCACAACCAAGGTAAATGCCCTTGACCAGAATCGAAGCTAGGACCTTTCAGTCTGCAGGCCAACGCTTTATCCACTTAGCCAAACCAGTTAGGGCTAAATCATTCTTAATATTAGAAATAGCTAATTGACCATATTTTAAGCCAACATCTAATTATTTGGAATATGTGTTTATAGTATTTTCTCATTCTTCTTGTTTCCGAAGTGATTTTATAAGTTAAAAAAACTTTTCTAATGACACAAAGTTATAAACCCAGTTTAGCAAATGAATCATCATGTTAGTCTATACTAAGTCATTATGGCTAATTCTCCTTTGAAAATTTTCCAGGAAGAGCTGGATCTTTCCTTAGAATAAGATCCCTGAGTTTAGAGTATTTAAGGGCCCTGTAATTGACTAACAAAAATTGAACAGATGATGTTTGGATGGCAGTTGACTAAATATTTTGTAGCTATTTCATAAAAAGGAACTCTGGGGATTTCCTATGAGTAAGTGGAGAATAACAGAAATGTCAACCCTGTTCTTATAAGAGGTCAGATATTATATCTGAAGTTGTCTAACGCTATGATTGTTTCTCAGAAATAGGAGATACAGATATGGAAAGGCATTATAATAGGGTGTACAATGCTCATGGTTGTCTGACAGAAATATTTGGACTTGAACTTGAAGATAAAGACAGTGACCCTTATGATAAAATTCCTAGGCTATTAGTCACTTTTCCACAAACACCTCTGAACAAAATGTTTATTAATTCTGATGTATTAAACATTCTACAATTTAATGCTGCCTGACATGCATTTTTTGAGATGAGGACAATGAATATGGCAAATTTTTAGAGTACTTTACGGACAAAATATTCAAAATCCTGAATTCCTAAACTTTGACCCTGAGCTATGCCGAATTAACTTACAAAAGTAACCAGACAAAATTGTTTTAGATTACTCCTTCATCAGTCACTAGTTGTGCATTTTGGGGAAAATTACTTGATCCTTCTCAGTCTCCATTTTCTTAACTACAACATAGAGATATGAAGGCCTACTTTTGGGGGGTCAATAAAGGTCTAATTAGTTGATAAGATAACAGTGATATTGTAATCAGGATAGCCTATGCAATACACTAAATCCATTCTGAAACAAGATGTAGGATAAATTAAAAAGTTAAAATCTAAACATTGCTCACTTTTACTAATGTCAATCAATTCACCTACAGTGATGTTTCTGAACCTTGGTTACAGATTGTAATCACACGGGGGATTTAAAATTATTGATGCCAGGCCCCAACCCTGAAATTTTTATTTTCTTATCTTGTTTATGATGTGGACACCAGGGTTTTTAGAGATTAACCTAAAAGATAAAGATCATTAGAATTTATCCCAGCTATTTTTGAATAATAATATGTACTTTTAAACCTGATTAAGAAGGAGCTGTTTGAAAACAGCCTTAAATATCTGACTCTAGCAGGTCTAGCTTGTTTGGTATCCTCCATTGATTGTAAACCCCAACCAAACTCAAATTATTGAGTAGTTTTTTATCTTGTCAACACAATGATAAACTTTCACCTGCCGTAATCAATATTTTTAGCATCGTTCTTTCTCTCCCTGCTGAAGTTAAATTGCAATTTTATGTAGAAACAAATCATTAATCTTTGACTTCAACTTAGGTTGAAGTTAGGACATGCTCAATACAGGTTGAATACATGACCGAGGAAAATGCCTCAAGGAGACACAATAAACTTTATTGAATAAAGAGCAGAAGGAGCATTAAATAATACAGACCTGGAGTTGAGCAGAAGCAATGTGCTCAACTTCCTTTGCTTCTCATTCCATTCACCCGTCTGGGTAATCGCACCCTCTCCAGGGCCTTGATTACTATGCCTATGCTCATGATTTCAAACTGCCACCTGCCCAGACTCACTCCCGATCTTCATTCCAATGGCCAACTGTATACATGACATACCCAACTATATATCCCCAACCACTTCAGAACCACCATGACCAAACTAGATTAATTCCTTTCTCCTTAAAATCACATCATCCCTTTGATTTGCCTTCTCATTAAATAACAACTATTGTGGACACTTTGAAAATATTGAGAGGACTCTAACCAGAATTTGTTCAGATGTTGAGACTGATGATGCCACAGTTGACTGAAGAGAGTATCAAAGGTTATTACTCACCTAATGAGGTTTTATGGGAAGAGCAGGGGAGCTCCCACTCAGGTCCAAAAATCACTTGAGGGGCCAGGGAAAGGAGCTGGTTCGACTTTCAATGCAACTGAGGGCTGGGGTTGAGCCGGAGGTTCTTTGTTCGGTGCAGGTCTTGAGTGGGTCGAACTGCCCAGCTGAGGCTAAAGAGGAAGGCACCTGGGGTTTTGCCAGCTTGCCTGGACTTGGAAGCTGTCAGCCACCCTTGATTTAGGGTGAATTGTAATAATGTTTCTCGCTCCACTTTTATGGGGATTTAGAACCCACTGACCACCCACACAACCCTAGGAGTGGAGTGTAATCTTGTCAGTGTGATAGCTTTAGTTCACGTCACTTATTCTACACACTGTAAGTGAGCTGATGTTATTCCAGGAACAAATGCAGTGAGTTAGGTCTGTTAAGTAAGTGAACACTGGCCAACGTTCACTGACAGATAAACTGCAGGATAAACACTGAATTCGAACTAATCCAAAAGGAAAAAAGAAAACCCATATCTCTCTATATGATAGGTTAATAGAGCAGTGTATATATATATATATATATATATATATATATATATATATTTACACACACATAAAACAAAATTGAATATTATGTTTAATAATCTGCTAAATAAAAACGCGTGTTGAATTTGAGGCCAGTTTATAGTGATCTCTGGAAAAACAGGCATGTATTACACTTGAGGAAAAGAGATGTTTGTCCCTTGGTGATGCTGAATCATTCATCAACTCTTTGGGATATAAAACGAAGCATTGAAACTGATGTAAATAGTTTAAAATTACACCATGTGAAAAATTAAACTTTAGTTTTTAAGGAGGATTGGTCTTTAATCATGCTGTGTTCTGTAGTTAATAGCCTCATGATTTTTTCCTACAGTTCAAATCTCAGGAGAGAGCCTCTCATTGCTATAAAGTGCCGTAGTATGTAAACTGTATGGTTTATATTACCGGAGTTGGCCAGATTTGATGAGAACAATTAATCATAATGGGACTTACAATGGCAAAAATGGATGGACTTAATTTTTTTTCCTTATTGAAAAGAAAAGAGGGAATAAAACCTCTTGGAATTTATTAAAATAGCTTACTGACAAATTTATAAGACAGGACATTTATTGCAAAGTCTTTGTTATTTTATTGTTGTAAGTATTTTGACTTTAATTTTGTATTAATTTCTCTAAAAATGAATTTGACCAAAAAAACAAAACAAAACAAAACTAGTCGTTTTTTTTGTTGTTAAGTATATAAATAAACTATAGACTGGAAGTGATAAGATAGATTTTTTAAAAACATATAACCCATAAAAATCTTTGGTTCTTTTACTTTAATTCTATGTTGGTTTCTATAAAAATACATCCAAAGTGGATATGATTTAAAAAAAAAAAAGAAAAACTTACTTTCTTTAAATTGCATAACCCTGGAAAGTACAAAGCGGTTACCTCAATTATATGAGATTAAATCATCTTCTTTGGTTGGATGGACCTATATAGTCTTATTCCAATATAGATATTTTAGTGGAACCTGGCAGATAATTATAAGAAATATCCAATTAAATTGATTCTATATCCAACAACATGCCAGGCCTGGCTACCCTGAAGCCCTGTAACCACAAACACCTAATGATTCAGATAAAATTTTACTTGTGTAACAAACGGTTTTGCGGAAGGACAAAGAGAGAAATTCCCAGGCACTGTGAACAAGAGAAGCCCGTCCTGAGGGCTGAAAATTGTGAGAAGTGCACACTCTTCAGTGGGGCTTTCATGCCACAGGCTGTTTCCGGTCCTCTATTCTTACTATAAAAACCATTTTCGTCTTTACATCAGTCCTCCGGTATTACCCTGATTGGCGAAGGTGAAACTGCTATGCAGAGGTTGCAGAGGGCAAGGTCACACGGTGTAAACTACAGACCTCAAATGAAAACCTAGGCGATCAGGCGTTGGAGTCAGTAATTTTTGTTGTTTTTGTTTGTTTGTTTTATTTTATTTTATTTTATTAATCTTTTAGTTGAAAGTATTACAGATGTCCCCTCCCCCTGCATCAACCCCTTTCAGCTGCCCCCCACCCCACCCCGGGCCTTCACCACACTACTGTCTGTCCATGGGTTATGCACATGTATGCATAGAAGTTCTTTGGTTAATCTTTTCCCACCCACCCACCCCTGCCTTCCCCAGTAATTTAACATGGATTAGAACTCCGTGGATTTGAGATAGAACAATCCAAGCCTGTAAAAGAGGCTTCAAAGAGATTAAAAAATAAATAGAAATCATGATGAAAAAAATAAGAGAGTAAAACAAGAATAAACCTATTGAAAAAAAGCTAAATAGAACTGGAGAAGTAAAATAAAAGTCATTGACAGTAAAACAGTTCACTTCAGAAGATATTACTTTAGTTCAGTGATTCCCAAAGTGGGCGCTACCGCCCCCCGGTGGGTGCTGCAGTGATGGGGGGTGGGGGGGGGCGGTGATGGCCACAGGTGCATTTGGGGGCGATGAGTAACTGCTATTAAAATTTTAAAAAAATTAATTTCCAGGGGCTGAGTAATATTTTTTCTGGAAAGGGGGCAGTAGGCCAAATAAGTTTGGGAACCACTGCTTTAGTTAATTATTACTATTAAGTATACTGGAATGTTGAAATTCTAGATGAGAGGAAATTTGACACATGCATTTTTCTGTCCCCAATTTAGGAGATGAAAACCCATTATATGCTGATGTATTGTAAATTGTAAAGCTCCACAGTCTCCTGCTGCCTCAACATCCCCACCCACAGGCCGTGAGCACCCACCTCCCCAGCCAGGTGCACCCGTGAGGGAAGGCGGGCCCTGCCACAAGTCATCCTTTTGCCCTGCCCATGACCTCGTGACATCAAACACACCAGGGAAATCCCCTCATGCCTTTTGCTGGTGAACTTCACCCTGACCTCCAATAAAAGGCACTTGCCCAGGGGTCCGTGCTCTCTCCACCTTCTCCCTCCATCTCCCTCTCCTTCTCTCTCAGGTCCCCACCTGCCTGGCTGAGCACACTCCTGGGTGTTCCCTCCTTGTGGCCCCCATGGACTTTGTCTCTGTAGGACCTGTGAGTATAAGGAACTTTGTTTTCTTGGGCCTCGCCTGGTCCCCTCTTGGCCACATCTGATCATCTCATGAAAGAATACAAGACAGCTGGCGCATAAACCTTCCTCAGCTTACGCTTGCCCATATCCAACCACACATTGATAGAATTCCAGAATCCTGATCTTTCTCAATTGAATGGGATTTTATAATGACAATTATATATACACGCTAGAGGCCTGGTGCACAAAATTCATGCACGGGACGGAGGTGGTCTCTCAGGCTGGCCTACACCCTCTCCAATCTGGGACCCCTTGGGGGATGTACACAGGGATCGGGCCTAAACTGGCAGTTGGACATCCCTCTTGCAATCTGGGACCACTGGCTCCTAACCACTCACTTGCCTGCCTGCCTGCCTGCCTGATCACCCCTAACCACCTCTGCCTGCCTGCCTGATCACCCCTAACCACTCTGCCTGCCTGCCTGATCACCCCTAACCACTCTGCCTTCCTGCCTGATCACCCCTGATCACCCCTAACCACCTCTGCCTGCCTGCCTGATCATCCCTAACTGCTCTCTGCTGCTGGCCTGATCGCCCCTAACCACCTCTGCCTTGGCCCCCGGCACCGTGGCTTTGTCCAGAAGAATGTTGGGAAGACATCTGGTCTATCTGATCTAATTAGCATGTAACCCTTTTATTAGTATAGATACAAAAATGTGTCCCAAAAATATACACGTACACTTTGAATAATTATAAAGGCAGTGTTTATTAAAATACATTTCATTTTCAAAATTGAGCTATCAGCTGTTAAAGTGTGTATACATTTTTTGGGGGGACACCCTTTATTTTTATGGGAACATTACATTTTGTTAAATATGTAGAGACCAAGTCTGCAATTCACTAACAATGAACTTAAGAGTGAAAACAAAATTTTTGAAGTTTATAGAAAGTAACAAGAGTGGAATGAACATTTCTAGTTCTTGCAAGGAAGACACTGTTTATGATAAATGTGTGGCGTTCTCTCTGAGCAAGATTCAGGCCCTACATCAGTGCAAATGCTTTTTTAGACAGTCGGAAAGGATGTGAGTCAGATCTATTAGTATTTTGTCCTTGTCTCTACATAAAATGAGGTTGAGGGATAGGAAGGGCAAGATCACAAAGTTTATCAAATGTATTGATTTGAAAGAAAATATAAAGAGAACTTAATATGTTATGTGTTCAAACTTTTTCCATCTCGGCGTTAGAATTTGTCTTAATTTTCTCTCTCTCTGTCTCTTTTGTTTTTCTCCACCCTTTGCTCCCCTTTTATGTAGGTTATCTTGTGCAAATTAAAATCAGAATCATATTGGAAGAATTCTAATTACCAAAGAATTAGTGATTGACTTTAGTTGAGACAAAGAATAGATTTCTGATTTGATCCTATTTTAGGAAACTTGTGCAAGCCAATTGTTTAAAGAAATTGAAATGCATCGTCACCAGTTTATCATTGCATCTTGAATATTATAGAGATTTTTATCCCAGTTATCTTAAATGCTTCTTAATCTTTTCTGTCATATCAAAATATATTCTCTCTTCTCCCTTCCCACAATTAAAAAAGCAAGAAATATCCCTGCCTGGTTTGACTCAGTGGATAGAGCATCAGCTTGCATACTAAAGGGTCCCCAGTTTGATTCTGGTCAAGGGCATATACCTCAGTTGCAGGTTCCCAGCCCTGGTAGGGGACATGTGGGAGGCAACCAATCAATGTGTCTCTCTCACCTTGGTGTTTCTCTCTTTCTCTCCCTCTCCTTTCCATTCTCTCTAAAAAATCAATAGAAAAAAATACCCTCAGGTGAGGATTAAAATTAAAAAAGCAGGAAATAAAAAATTAAAAGTTCTTAATATCATGTGTAACGTTTTTTAAATAACAAGGCATTTTAACTATTGTAATAAAGTAGTCAAATAATGGAATTATTAACTCAAATTTTAAAATAAACAGTATGTTTAGATAACATACACTTATATGGCTTAAAGGCATAAGCAGAAGACTAATGTAATGTTTCCAATTAAATATACTATTATGCTTGTAATAAAAATGTTGGTTTCATTTTAAAAGATAAACTCTGGGACTTACATTTCCTTAGTAAACATAATATGTTCACACTTTAGTTTTTAATATTTAGGCATGTGTAAGCTGTATACTAATTTAAACTTTAAAAATGGTACATTTCTTCAAAAGTACATTACAGTCTTTTAATACAATACCATCACCATGAAAAGACTTCCTTTGCAGTGTCAAAAATACTGGCTTTAACATCTGTTTTTATTTCATGTTCAAATGTGGATTATTTTTCTATAAGCACTTCCAACTGCTTCCTTTTTCCCTTAAATGATAGCTGCCTCTCAATAAAACAGAAACTTGCTTCATTCTACTTAATGACCACTTGTCAGATTAAAAGTGATTACTTACATTTTTGTAATTTTGAAATACACTATCATTTCACTATACTACCTTTGAAAAACCTACATTTTTAATCATGTCACCGCACTTATTTCCTTTCTTTATTTCCCTTAAATGCCCCCCTGTCTCTCTGTATTTTAGTCTTTTGAGCACAGGAATTTCACCTGGATCCTATCAGCTTCTGGTGATGTCTGTGACTCAGAGCATGTGTTCAATGATTGTGCTGTGATTGTGCCATGAATGGAGTCCACGTGGCTTAGTGTGTACCTATACTGTATTGGTAGAATTTCTCATCATACTTAATCAGTCTTCAATGTTGTTCATTTATTCATTTATTCAACAAGTATTTTTCAGACATTTGGGTAAGAAACTGACTCTGCAGGGAAGGCCCCACAGCTGTGCAGTGCTCTATGTCTGTGGTAACCCCCCGGGTGGGGCTCAGCCCTGGCATCCCTAAAGGTGACGCATATGCCCCACCCATGGCTGGGCTCTGAGCTGTGGTCTTTCTTTAGCTCCTACTATCATCCTGATGCTCTGGTCTGAAAAAGTTCAGCATGAAGGGGAAGAAAGTTGTTCATGAATAATGGATAATGTTGACTTCCATAGTGGCTTTCTTACTAAGACAACACATAGAAGCATCTGTTACAGACGCTTGGATCTTGTTTCTTTTGCTTTGTGTGTCAAAGTCAAGTCTGCACTCCTTTCCTCATCTGCAAAATGTAAATATCCACACCGAGCAACACAAGATTGCTGTGTTAATTGGTTCTGGAATACGCCAGGACTACACAACTGTTAAGTGCCATTCATACAGGAATTGGCCAGACATCACTTGTGGTCAAGTTGCCTGCTTTTTATTATTACTATTTTTTATTATTGATGTCAATTTTCCTTCTTTATTTTATTTTTATCTTTGTAAAGATATATTTTATTGTTGATAGTAAGTTGCCTGCATTTTGTACATAATATTTCACTGAATCACAGGCACACCCACTGATTTATGTATTTTCTATGGGGGCCTTTTTAGCTACAAGAGCAAATTCAGTAGTTGCAGCAAAGACCTCTGTCTTGCAAAGCCTAAAATAGATACTATCTGCTTTTTAAAGAAAAAACGTACTGACTGGAGCTCTAATAATATTACTACTACTACTATTAATAGTAACTAAGGTCAATTTCTAAAACTCTCATGAAAAATATTTGAAATGCCCACTGAGTGGCAATATACTGTTTATTTGGGGAGCGGGGGGAGAGAGGGAATGTATACAGTTGAATTTGCTACCTGATCAATAAAGTCAAAATAGCCAGTTAGTTTTATTTCCATATACCCAACCTTCAATTTAACTTTCACTTCAGTTTGTTTGCTTATTAATTTCTATGAAAGGAGGCACTACTGATAGGTGGTCATAGCCCACATCACAATATCTTGTTTTGTGTAACCAACACAATATTTTAGAAATTGGAAAATTTTATGAAACATTCTGAACTCTTGACTTCTCTTGAAAAAAAAAATCTTCTTAACATGGACCCACATTCCCCGATGGTAACGAACAGCTGGGTGCCCTTCACATCTGCCACAACCTCCACCATTTCTGTGACCCCCCTCCCCCCCAATGCACGCAAATCATGGTTCAAACTGCGTCTGAGCCTGAGATTCTCACTGTAGAATATCTACATTTTCTGGGTTGGCTGCATTTTCCGTGACATGGCCCCTAGCACTATCAGAACATGGCAAGTATGGATGTCCCTAAAGATTTAATTGGTATTTCCCACCTTCTTCCTTATCAGCTAACTAGATTCCTGCAGTATATGATATTGAAGAGCAAAGGACTCTAAGGTAGGAGACTGAAATCTCATTTTATTGATGAGTGAAACTGAAATGCTGTCTAATAGGAACAAGGAGACATTTCTTATGAATAATCAATGGCCCACTTTCAATAATAAATTATAGATTGCTTTCATTTATCATTTTGTGGCACACTGCAGAGGATTTCTGAACCACACAAGGAGCACTAAGCAACTGAAAACAAAGGGAAAAGTAAATGGAGGAAGTCAAGGGTGGCGTCATAAAGGGTTCTATGACACAGAAGAGTCTACTCACTAGGGCACATGGCAACTTCCGCTTTAGGAAGCAAAATAATTTTATCAGAGCCTCTAATTTCACTTCATTTCTGAGCAAAAAACACTTGCTTTCAGAAATAATTACTTTTTCCAAACAAAAGTAACCGAATAAAAATAAAGATTCAACATAATCAAACATTTTATTCACTAATACAATCTTTGGCAACATATATATAGCTGGTCTGAGTAAACATATGTCCTACCATGGGTCAGACGTGTATGCGTAACCTTTAGGAATGCTAGCAATAGACCTCAATCTTTCTTCTAAATCAGCGGTTATCAACCTGTGGGTCGCGACCCCTTTGTGGGTCAAAGGACCCTTTCACAGGGGTCGTCTAAGACCATCAGAAAACACATATATAATTACATATTGTTTTGGGGATTAATCACTATGCTTTAATTATGTTCAATTTGGAACAATGAAATTGGGGGTCATCACAACATGAGGAACTGTATTAAAGGGTCGCGGCATTAGGAAGGTTGAAAACCACTGTTCTAAATGAGTATTTTCTTACTCTCCCCTGTAAAAATCCTATGCAAAGTCTGATCTAACCTTGAGGATATGTCCAAACTAAAGTTTAATGTAAATGTCAGTCCAAACCCTTACATTTCACAGTGCAAATCATCAAGGATATTGAATTATAGGCACCCAGTGCCTCTGAGTTACCCAAAGAGGGTCCCAGTGCCTCCCTGGAATGAGGCCTAACATGAAGCCATTCCCTTCCAACAATTGACTTTGACCCCCGCCTTTTGACTTACTCTAGCTTAGTGTTTACATTTTTTTTCCCACATTTGATTCTTGGCAAATGCTCAGGAGTTTAGCTTGAGCTCATTTTCAGTGATACAATCATGGGAGATTTAGCAGGTGGTAATAAGCCCAGGCAATTCAAATAGTTCTAAATTTATATTCTAGGCATTTTATTCACTAACACAATCTTTGACAATATATATAGTTGGTCTGAGTAAAGCTTGTTCATCTATAATATACATCACAGGATAGTTTTAAAGATTAAATGAGAAACACATGTGAATGACTGGCCCAAGGCTGGGAATCTCGGTGCTCAGTAAATAATAACTATTAGTATCGCTGTTGGTTTGATGGACTATCTTGGGTAGAACACAAGACCTTAAATGAGGTCCCAATGGACCCGCATCTCAGGATCAGCCTCCTTGCTTGAATAGGGCAGTTTCATCCTCTTCCCACCACTGCATGAAAGAGCGAGGAAGGATCTACTCTTATAACCCTTTGTATTCCCCATAGACCCTGTACAGCTGTGCACACGCAGTAGGGACACATGTAACATGTGTACAAGGAGAACTATAATTCTCCTGCATTGATTGGCTCTGAATGTGTCATTGGAAGGATTAATAAGGCAATACAACCAAATGATGGTTCCCCCGGCAGTTAATTCAGTTCTTTCAACATGCACACCAGTGTATGCAGTGTACACAGGGTGACTTTGTATCATACAAGGAAATGGCATGAGTTCACGTAGGATGTGAACTTCTCCTTTAAGAGTGTCTGTGGTCATCTGCAAACTATAGGAGAATATGTTATGAGTGCTAACTCCTCGCTGTAAGGTCAAAAGAAAATCCAGAATGTTACCTATGCTGCTGGTTAATCTTAAAAGTCATTTATTAACCTACACTTCAGATAATCATCTTATTTTGTAAATGGTCAGTTAATTTAGGGGAAAAGTTAAGACAATCCAATAAATTGACACTAGATGGTTCATCTTCCAAAACATTTTTTTTTTTACCTCTGACATAGTATGGTCAATGATTAACTGTCTTTAAAATAGAAGATCAAAGAGTGGCTGTTTCATATTTTGAGCAAACTACAGATTGTCTTTGACTTTTTAAAGAAATCAATCTTGAGGCTTTTGGAGAAAAGAAAGAGTTGGATCAGTTCCTCACATCATGCACCAAAATGAATTCCAAGTGAACACGTAGTTAAATGTAAAAAAAGAAAAATACACCTTAAGTTTACCAGAGGTAACAGCATGTGTGAAATTCTCTAACTTGTGAATGCCTGAATTATGACTCAGAATCAATAAACAATAGAGATGTATACCTTGATTTTATAAAAATGACAGTATTTCGAAGTTTTGGCATGGTAAATGCAACCATACATAACATAAAAAGACAAATATAAAACTGTGAAAAATATTTGCAATTTATATCACAGACACAGTGTTATATGTCTAACATATACAGCCCCTTTGATAAGAGGAGAAAAGATCAATGTTTTAGAACAATGAACTAGAATAATGATCAGTTAGTTCACAACAAAAATGCAAATGGCCCTAGACATTAAAAGATTACATATGCATGAATCTTTGACTCACAATTCCATTTGGCGGAACCTACTGCAATTATACTCTGCCAAAATGAAGACATTCATATGCATGACTAGTTAGTAAATGACTAATTTTAATACCAAAAGACTAGTAACAATCCACCTGTCCATCAGTAGGAAACTGAATAAACTCTGCTATTGCATAGTCCTAGAAGGCATATAAGGAAGTTGTAAAAAGGAAATAGTGTAGAGAAATGGATGTATCCTAATACACTGCTATTCATATTAGTAAGGAGAAAAAGTGATCGTGTGTGAATTTTTAACTAAACAAATAATAAAAGGGTGGATAGTAACATTTTAAACTGTGTGGCTTAACCAACAAGCAAGGAATGTGAATATGACAGGGTGGAAAGCTGGACTTTTTTTTTTTTTTTAACAGTATCTTGTAGAACTGAATTGGGAATCACATAAAAACTTTTACACAATTATACAACAGTTTTTTGAAAAAATAAATCTCTACAAAGTCTAAAATAAAATGAAACAAAGAAGACTATGTATTCAGGTGGAGAGTGATTATAAATGATGTTAAAACACAGTAGTCTGACTAGACATTGCCAAAAGGATATGACTTACAGATAAAAGAACTGAAAGAAAACAAAGCTTTAAACTACTTTTGGTATCCAATTGTTCTAAGTGGTGTTGGTATTGTTATTATGAGATTTTTTATGTATAATGTAGCATAAAAGTGTTGAATAACTATTTTGCATGGTAAGAATATAATTTCAGGTATTACTGAGTTCGAATTCTGTTGGGGAGAAAGAATAAAAAATGCAAAATAGAAGGGATTAAACAAAACTCAAATGTGCTTGGTTTGAATTACAAGTATCATTACTAGTATAAACTACTGATGTGTTTTATCTTAAAATTGCATGTCTTCACTCCCCCCACTGAAAACAAAAAATCTAGAAACAATGACCAACCCAATAAAAAGGAGCCCTTCTATCACCCAGATTTAATACTAAGTTTTAAGATATTTTTCTACTAACCAGAAGTAGGGCACCTTGAAAAAATGTGGTTGATTAATGAAGAAATGCTCCACAAAGATCTAGAACATAGTTCTAGGCCAGTTATCAAGAACATTGCAAGATATTAAAAGTGTTGTGCCACAAGGGCTCAGTGCCATCTTGAAGAGGTTCCCCAGCCCACTATTAAAAAATTTGAGTATAAATTCTATATAATGAAAGGCTGATATGCAAATTGACCCAACAGTGAAACGACTGGTCGCTGTGATGTACACTGACCACCAGGGGGCAGACGCTCAGCACAGGAGCTGCCCCTGGTGGTCAGTGCGCTTCCACAGGGGGAGCACTGCTCAGCCAGAAGCCAGGATCACAGCTATCGAGCTCAGCGGCGGTGGCAGGAGCCTCTCCCGCCTCTGCAGCAGTTGGACATCCCCCAAGGGCTCCCAGACTGCGAGAGTGTGAGAGGGTGCAGGCTGGGCTGAGGGACCCCCCCCCCCCCAGTTCACGAATTTTGTGCACTGGGCCTCTAGTAGATCAATAAATTAAATGCTTGTATTCAAATGTCTGTAGTGATACTAAAGCAATGCAAAACCAAACTAAACTAATTGGTGCTAGAGAACTGGATCAACCTTTCGAACAACTGTTACATAAAGGGGAAGGGTCAGACATTTCTCCAGCCTTTCCTATCCATATTGTGCCACTGGGTAAGCAAAAAAAGGGGTGACATTTTTAAAGAAGTTTTTCAGTTAATAAGCAAGGAAAGAATAATAGAATAAAAAAAGACTCAATATACATTAACATGTTAAAAGATCTGTATTGAGCTTAAAAGCTGCTAACCTTCCCAAATAAGAAACACCCAGATATCACGGACCTCTGATGGGAACCACATTACCACTTACGATCCTACTCGTACCCAAGGGTGGAGAAAACAAGTGAAGTGTGAGCACATCTCCCATCAGAGGGCAGGGAGCCATGGGAAACTACGCCGCAGGCATCCGATCTGTCATGTTCAGGCTTTGGGAAGCTTTGCAGGGTAACCTCCTGGCTTCTTCCACAATCAACTGCCTGTGAGAAAGAAAAAATGGAAAAAGAGAGAGATGAAGGGAAATTCTATATTAAAAGAGATTTAAGCGACATCGGACCATCACAAAATGTTGACAGCATTTAACTCATTCTTCAAACAAATGTGAAAAATTATGATACTCATGAGGTCATTGAAAATTTGAACATTGACCTGATATTTAATCGCAAATTATATACATTTTAGGAACGTTAGTTGCTTTGCAATTGCATGAGGAAAGGATTCTTATCTTTTAGGGTTGCATATGGAAATATTTATGGATGGGATGCTGTACACTAGCATTTACTTCAAGTAATATAGATGTGGGGAAGTGGCTGGTGGAGCAGATAAAACAAGACTGGCCGGGGATTGATCACTGCCGAGGTTGGACAGTGAGTGCACGGGTCCTCATTATTCTGTCTATTCCTGCAGATGGTCAGCATCTTCTATAATGACAGTTGAACATGCACAGAACAGTCATTTCTTTCGGGATTTTACGTCACAGTCACAGCATTGATAAACTTAACAAGGTCAATTTTTGCAAAGCAAGAATAAGTGAATTCTACATCATTCTCAGCACAAGAAAATTTCCGTTTTATAGACTTTTGACAGATATTAATGTGAAGAGAAATATTACACATTTAATTACAAAATTACTTTCCTTGTGAGTGAGTATTGTTATCATTCTTGGTATCACTCTAATTCATATGAAACAGCCACAATGGTTTTATGCATTAAAGTTTTTATAATAAATTTTCATAGTTCCCCGTGTTCTTTTGGATTTATTTCAGGATTAAGGCTGTAAATTACTCAAGCCATCCCTCATAACAATTTATAGTTCTCAACTCTTGTTAGGACACCTTAGCATGGAAATTTTGTGGGAACTCCGTAGACCCTTTGATACTACTCCTGTTTTCTTCATCTCTCCATGTCTTCAATTCAACAACATTTTACCTATAAACAATTTTTAAACAATAAAAGTCTATCTCAAAAGTCTAACAATAAGTCCTGACTTCATCAACCATTAAGGACATGCTGTGATGGTTACTCACTCTAGCCTCCAATGTAGATAAGATGGTTTCAACACAATGCACAATTCTCTGTACGCTTCTCTCTCTCACCTGAAATACCCTCTGGAATTCATTTGAAAAAGTCTGTCATCATTATGGTAAAGACCTCAGACCAATTTACAAAATGTTATGCATCATTATTAGTAAGGAATTGCATTGTAGCAATACCTTATGATGTCAATAATATGATCGAAAACCTCAGCCTCAAAAGATAATTTGATTTAATGATGTTTTGAAGAAAACACAAAAAGCAGTTCCTTATGTGAAATTCTTAAATTTTGGTTTGCCCTGTCAAGAGTTACAATGTCAAGAGAAAATATAAAAACATTTTTTATTCTTAAAAAAAATGTTTTTGAGAGTGATGCTGTCCCAAAAGTTGGAAAACATGAATGGAATATATTGCATTCCTTCAGAGAGAAGAATAAAAGGAAAGTGAAAAAACAGGTATCAAAACATGGTGATGCAATTAGGCCGCTGATTCAAAGAACAGAAGTTCAAACGGTGCTTTAAAACTTTATTGAGCAAAATAAGAAAGTGTCTTATTACATGAAAAAATATTAGTGAGTTTTCAATCGAACTTACTGCTAAAGATAGTTATCTACTGTTTCAGTCTCATTGCATGCTTTCTACTCAGAAAACGAAACACCACCAACTTGTGCAGATCAGCTGCCTTGAAGATTTCCCACCAACTGGGATGACCTCAGACATGGGCAGCTAAGGAGGCCAGTAAAGCCACACTGTGACACTGGGAACTGCTGGCTGATCTGAGAGTTCAACAGTTAGACTTTACTTCGCTTCCTTAGAAGCACAGGAGTGCTGGTGAGTGTGTGAGGGAGGCGGGGTAATCTGGTATCTGTTTCTGGGAAATGCCAGATGGTTCTGCCTCCTGGTGTCTCATTTTAGAGAATGTCATTTTGAATTGCAGGGCTTTAAGGCAGCGATTTTCAACTGGTGGCCCCAAGAATGTTTAAAACGTGTAATACCCGGCTATTTAGTCAGGGACACTGACCTCTTTTCCCTTAGATCCATGGTTAGCAAACCACAGCTCGCGAGCCACATGCGGCTCTTTGGCCCCTTGAGTGTGGCTCTTCCACTAAATACCACGTGCGGGCGCACACATACAGTGCGATTAAAACTTCGTGGCCCATGCGCAGAAGTCGGTATTTTGTGGAAGAGCCACACTCAAGAGGCCAAAGAGCCGCATGTGGCTCGCGAGCCCCGGTTTGCTGAGCCGCAGTTTGCCGGATTGTCCAATAAAAAAATAACAACAGCCAACACAACAACAGCCATCCAAGGTGAATGAATCAAAATGATACCTATTTTTTTGGCACATCAGTAAAAATATCTTTTTTGTAAAAAAAAAAAAGATCGGCAAAAATATCTTTTTAAAATGTTAGTAATTAGTTTGTGTGTGCCATGAGATGAAAAAGGTTGAACATTGCTGCTTTAAGGGGTAAAAACTTATAATGTGTTTTACAAAATATGTACAAAATACGCCATTACGTCTTTGACACATCCATGCCTTTGCCATATAGTAGCATGCTGAAGTGAGAACGTACCATAAATGACACAGCTCAAGTTGTCTTTGACAGCGTACACAATTACTGCAAGTACCAAGTAGCAAAATTCACCAGATTCCAAATAATAATGCTATCACTTGATGGATTAATGGGAAATTGTCTAAAGGTAGGTTATAGTTGATAAATTGAAATAAATCACATGGCGTAAAGGAGAAAACATTGTAATATGTAGAAATAATACATATTAAAATTCCCAACCAAGTGTCCCAAACCTTTGGATAGTGATTCAGCCCTTAATTTTCCGGTTTAGATCACATGGGAAGTGACTTTCTCACTAAGGGTGGAAGGAGTCTGAGGGCTTGAGACTTGCTCCTTGACTGTAGGAAGCTGCCAACTAGTTAAACTGGCAGATGTGCTTTTACAGCTTTGACCATCTGGAGACCTTGATGTTGGGCTTTAGGGAGGAAAACGATGCACAAAACAGCAAGCGCCGTTGTGAAGTTGCGTTAGAGTGGAGATAGCTGGAGGTTAAAATGTTTTCTTCACACACTTCCCCCTTCACCACCGCTTGTTCCTCAGCCCCAATAAACCCCTCTGACTTAGGAGTGGTCATGTCACTCACCTTCACAGGAAGGAAATAGAACTTAGCAGATTGCCTATCTCCTGCTACGTAAAAACTTTTAAAATTTTCTTTGTGAGTTGACTTCTAAAAGTAATTATCCTTATCAAAATGTCCCAGGACACTGAGATTCTGCAATTTTAAGATAACCTAATATATCTTCTCAACTTAAAAACACAAAGCTTTTTCTGCAACTTCCTTCTTTTCAGAATTGCTCCCTGGGGAACGTGGCCATTGACTTGGGGTATAGTAGGTGCATAGATGTTATTAGAAATTTAAAACTTAGTCTTCTACACTTGGGTTTGATATCTCATGTGTATGTCGATCGCTATGGATACTTGTGGAATTTTTAAAAAGTCTTCAAGAATCTGAGGCGTGTCTATACGGTTTGCATATTCCTCCCTACAGCTGTCAATCACAGTAAACTAAGACGTGAGGAAGCACGCTCTCCACGGATTAGCAGCGCCGGCCCCTGAAACTACACAGAGAGCATCCCCAGGTTTGTTTGCAGAAGACCTGAACTGAGGTCACTTTCCAAGGCAGCGAGATGCTGCTCTCTGTGACCCTGAAAGGTCAGAGTTCAGGAATTTCCTGGAGAGACTGTGTTTTGGCTAGCGTTTATTTTGAGAGTATCAAGGGACTCAACTAGCAATAGCAGGACTCTCTTCATCAGAGACGTCAAAGGACCTGTGTTTAACAAAATGTACTAGAGGCGGGAAAGGGAAGACCACGCTTAAGAATCATCAACAAAAGAGCAATGTCTAGTTTTACAAAAGTCAGGAAGGTTACAAGGTTCTGTTTCTTGTATGGCTTATTATTCATTTGCAATAATTAACTTTTAAATGGAATGGATTTGAGTAAAATAGGAGCATAAGTGATACTCATGCTAGCAGTATTGTTACTCTATTGATATTATTTGTGCGTGGTAATATTTGCCCGTATCATATGACATATCCAGGGAGTGAAACTCAGGTTCCAAAAATTCATGGTAATGCCCCAGCCATGTAATAGCAAAGCTTCCACTGCAGGCACTTTTGTTTATGTTGGTTTTTTAGCAGTTTCTATGTGTTGAAACAGACCTGCCTAGAGATGATGGTCTGAAACAAACTCCCCAGCCCTCTTCTAATCTTATACTTTGGTCAACAGCTAAACTCCACATATGTGGTGTATTAAAAATAGATCATATTAGTAATTTCTATCTGAAATATAAGTACCTTGAAGAAACCAGGGGTTCAAAATACATATTTAAACTAAGTTCATTTTTTGCTTTTTGACAAATGTACATTAGCCAATGCCCGGAATTTTTCTGTGTTCCAAAATTCATAGGTGATGGGTCAAACTCATCAGTCAACTGAATTACTCGCATAAGTAGGGCTTTGTCCCAACTCAGCCGCGACTGATGTTACTCTTGGATCCTGTGCTGTGAAACTTAAGTGGATGCACACTCCCAATTCTTCTGGGGTCATGTATGATTTTGGCAAACCACAGCATTCTGTGCGTTTAACCAGCAAGTTGTACTAGGGAGCTAAAACGCCTGTTGCTGTAGAGACTTTAAACAGGTGGCGCCCGTCATGATAACCAAGGTCAAGGATCATCAAGGACTAAAAAGAAACAACATCATTGGAGCTGTTGGAGGGAGTTAGCTAAATTTCCTTTTGCTGCATATACAAAAATGTGTTTTTCTACATAACGAATGATTTGTCATACTTTCTAACAATACTAAGCCAAATATGTTAATCAAATATCAATTATACCTATATATTCTGAAATAAAAAACAACTCAGACCTAAAAAATAAAATTGAGCCTAGTGAGGCTTAGTTTTATGGTACTTTATGGATTGTCATACAAGGAAATACATTTTCTGAAAAAGTTTCTTTTTCCAGACTTTACAACAGAGAACTGGGCCAACAAAAAGGAAGAGGTTCCTAGGATCTACCTGGGATGAATTATGTTAGGGTTCTCTTTTTTTGACCAAAAGCTTTTTATAAATTTATACTGAAGAATTATTGATGTTGACTGGATAAATATTTATTAACAAGCACCTGATTTTTTGTCAGGCATTTTATGTATACACACACACACACACACACAAATATCAATATTCAATATCATTGGGATATGGTCAGAAAAGGAAAGAAACCACATAATACACAAGTAGAAAGCACGTGTTACTAAATGACCATTTTGTCCCTATTGGTGCTCCCAGTAGCTGTGAGATCTTTGAAAATGGGAGACAGCATGGCACTCACCTATCAACCAGAAACTTTAGAAATATCTTTAATATAAACTTAAAGGTTTTATATTTAAATTCTTATATTAAACTTTAAAACTTCCTTATATTTTGAAGTTATCATGAAAATATGCTGTATCTTAGTAGATCTTGGTAGATAATATTTATTATCCTAGGTAGATATCTAAATATTGTAAGAGAAGAGATTGACTCTGATAAAACATAAAGATGTGTTAATACAGCAAAAAATATTAATAACTACCTCGAAGTCATATAAAGCCATTTTAAACTGGAATTTTAAAAACAATAATGTTTAGAAATTCCCAAATTCGAGTTTAATCATTCTTTTCTGGTGTGATTATCCCTTCACGGCAGGATGCAAGTTTATTCCTCACACTTTCGCGTTTTCGGGTCTCGGCACTTCAGTGGCACTGACGAAAGCTGTGACCAAGCTCCTGTCCTTTGCTGTCACGGTGTGGATGTCTCCAGTGCCATCAGGCCCACCAGCCACCAGTCCCACGAATTCACTGAGCCCCAGGCTTCTCATGGATAAAACACAGGTATGAATTTTTACTTCAGAGGATTATGATCCTATTAAGTGAAAACATGTATGGGAAGCACAGTCCCTGGACACAGAGAACAGTAGAATTATTACAATGATTTCATTGTCATTATTATTAAGACAACTAGTAATAACCTTGAATTCCTGAAGGTCAAAGCTTTGACCTTGTGATAATGACAAAATTAACTGAATGATGTCTAACCACATAGTCATTGATATTCACAGAGAACATGAGACTTGGGAGGAAAAAAGTAATGGCTCTCAATTCTCTTTGATCTATAACTCTTTCCGTTTTATTTCTAAGTGTTTTTACATACCTCCAGGGCCAATACTTCTGGGACATACAGATTCATCTTGAGTCTGAGACATGTAATACATACCCAGTTTCATCCGTCAGCTCTTTATTTTTCTTCTATCAGTGTTCCCCGACACGCACTGAAGCCTTTTGTCACATAATGGGGAATTTTCATACAAGTGTGCTAAGGGGCAAATTGACTGTCTGCTGAAAAATTACTTTAAAAGCCAATCTACAAAGCTATCAACAACAAAATAACAAAAACAAAACACTCACACACACATACACACACCTTGGTCTACCGCCATCTGTGTCCCTCCTTTCTCTCATCACCATGATTCCTTCAACTCCAGAAATCCAGGACCTTACCTATTTCTGGTCATGGAATTTAGATGGATGGGATGCAAGGGACATTGGCCATATACAGTTGCAATACCAGCTTATTTTTTTTCCAACATGACCTAGTCAAACTTATGTTTTTAATATGTAGACTGCATTTATTATGAATTGGGACACATTTTTTCTACAGTTAAAAAAATACTAAAAGTTTTCAATTAGAAATGTAATTGAACAACTGAAAGAAGAGTTACTGATTATGTTGTAGAATCAATAAACTAAGAAAGGGAAATATTTAATTATAACAGTTGGCATTCCTAGTGCTTGTGAATCCCATAGATTTTGCCTAGTCTATATGACAAAGGATTACATGACAAAGAAGCAATGGAAACTACATTTTAAAAATCTGTATTCTGAACTTTCTTTTAAAGAATCATATTGAACTTTAGAGAGGAAGAGAGAGGGAGAGAGAGAGAAACACTGATGTGAGAGTGATACATCCTTGCCTGTCTCCTACATGCCCCCTACCCGGAGTCTAGCCTGCAACCCTGCATGTGCCTTGACTAGGAGTCTAACAGGTAACCTTTTGTTGCACAGGACAATGCCCAACCAGCTGAGCCACACCGGCCAGGGCTGTAGTCTAGATTTTTTAAACTAAAATTATGTCGCATTTTTGTGTAATCCTGGATCTCCAGTTTATCAAGCATTACTAGAAAATCATTTTTCCCCAGCTTTAAATATTTTCTTAAGAATAAAACACTAATGTCACATATTAACCATGCAATGAGATTTTTAAACATTCATTGATGGAGTGGAAAATGAACATGGTACTCTTAGAAAGCTTTTAGCTCTTGATTTTCACTCTGCATAGATTATTGTCTCTGGATACAGACTTGATGGAAACACACGCACAATGTCAGGATAGGCTCATTTCTTGATGATCCGTGATAGTGCATGAAGTTTTTTTCTTCTATCTTAATTTCTATTGGCATTATTATTTTAACACTAAAGTATTATAGTATTGCGTAATAATGTAATAATGATGCTAATAAAGTTAGCATTTTAAAATTATTTCATGCTTAAAAATGATTCCATCATAAAGACTACTGTTTATAATTTAAGTCTTAGTCTGTGAACTGGTAGAAATCAATAAAGTAAATTTGGAAATAATTCAAGGAAAATTTTAGGTACTCTATGACAATCATCTAGATATTTTAACTAAGCACAATTTTTACAGTGAGATATGTGAATATTTATGTATATTAGATTTCCTTCATTTGGTTGTTGAGAAAGTCTGGAATAAGTTCAGAGACACTTCCCCTCCCATCCCCTGTGTCTCCCTCCTCTCTCGGCACCATCCCCCAACCCAGTGCTGCCCAGCACAAAGTAAGGGTGGAGAGGTGAAACAAGATGAAGAAACTAATACTGAGAGAGGCCAGGAGAGAAATGTGTAACAGCAGTAATAAGAGAGGAGGGCGGCTGCTCACAGAGAAGTCAAGAATTGTATGTGTGTTACACAAACAAATGTTCTTGATTTTCATATAAACATATATCATGTTACAATAATTATAATATAGCATATACTGATTATAATGAGGTCTAATACACACACACGCGAACACATAAAGTCGGTTGAGAAAGCAGACGAGGTCGGTGATGTGGGGAAGGGGAATGCAGACAGAAATGTGCTTTCTGACCATCTTTGGAGCCTAATCTTGATTAGTTGGCTTACATGTTCTAAATAATTTATATCTCTCCCCAAAGCATTTGAGTCTTAAGTCAATTCTGTGCCTGTGGTTACAAATTAGACATATCCAATAATACTCCTTTCCAGCCTCAAACTCAGATTCTTGTTGGGGTATTTAATAGGATGTAACATAAGAAAATTAAAACTTTATCACGCATGATGTCTCAGGAAAAAAACTGTTGATAGTAAATACTGGATCTCTTAGCATTGCATTACAGACAAATAAGCCCGCCAGATTTCCATAGGAAATAATTTAACAATGAAATTCTTGGAAATGAAATCCCATCACAAAGTATCATCAAATACCACCCTTAAAATGATTAGAATTCAATAATTATTTGCACTAAGAGTGACTCGCCTATTATTTTAAACTCCAAATTGATATGGTTGATCTCAGAGACGATTTCATTGGAACGTTTCCCATAAACCGTGTCATGGAAAAGTGCCGGAGAAGCCAGCTGCTCAATATCAATTTTCAAAATTGTCTTAAAATGAGTGACTATCAATTGCCATTTTTCCCAGGGTTATTTATTTATTATCACATCTTTCCAGACTTGCCTCTAGCATTTTCAGATTCGATTTCATGATATTATCCTTTAGTGAAATGACTGGATTGATAATTCAGTAAGAATCTTCTGAAAGTTTTCAGTTTTGTGTTGAAAATGTCAGTAATTCAAAAGCAGTAGAAATCACGACTTCTGCCCTCTTTATTGTAGTGACAATTAGGGTGCTCTCAGTGGATGCACTAACATAATATAGGTTGCAATCAAACTAACTCAGGTTAAATAGCACTTACTCATCAGCATCTCTCTGCCAGTCATTCTGTGGTTAAATATTAAATGCACACAGATAATCATTATCATTAAAATATCTTCCAACCTAAGGAAAATAAGGCTCGGGATCACATCGATAGTACGAGGGAGAGCTTCACATCTGTGTCCTTTCCGCTAAACCTATATTGTTTTCAAGAGCAAAAACGAGGATTCATTTGCAGTTGGGCTTAGAGTTAAAATCAAGTCTGTTCCAGTTTGAATATTATGAGTCAGAACTCTTCATTGGAACAGTTTAAGTTCAAAAAATGGAAAGAAAACATATTTCATGAATTGACACAGAAACATGTTAACTAATTTGCTGCTCCTTGTGCCGCATCGATGGCAATGTTGACAAACATAATCTCGCTAAGACATAAATGCCGACCCTTTCTACAAACTTGCCGGGTCAGAGTGGGTGGAGGTACCAGGAGGAACTGGGTACTGGGGAGCCTGCAGGGACAAGGGCAGAGCTTTCTGAGTGACAGTTTGCTGAGGGCCTGCACTGTACCTTTCCATTTTCCTGTCTTACACATTCTCTCTGCACATACTGAGTTTTAATGAAGTTTAACTTAATGGATTTAATATACAGGGTATGGCAAAAGTAGGTGTGCAGGTGTGAGTACACGGACCACAATTTATTCTTGTATTATTATTTATTTATTATTGTCTTATTTTCCGTAGGAACAACTGCAAACCTACTTTTTCTCCACCCTGTATATAAGGAGTTGGTAGTATAGACCCAAATAATGGAAAAAACAATCATTGATTTATTTCCTAAAAACAATTGTTACCATACAAATACATTTTAAAATGTAAACAAATATAATATGAAAATAACACACTCAATAAGGAGTTAAATGTATTCTTTGGCATAGTGAGAATTAATTTGGGTGGAATAAGTGTTTTCTTTTTTTAGCGAATTTATTGGAGTGACATTGGCCGAGGCCCCCCTTAGCAATAGCTGGATTTGAAAGGACGGTAAGAGTTGAGGCTGTTCCCAACCTGACAGCTCTTTCCGCTGAACTCCATTGTGTTTGCCACTTAGACCTATTCCCTGAGTCCGTCACTCAAAGCCAGCATTACCGATGGGCGGGTTTGTTTTCCGCGTAAAAAGAGAAAAGCCAGGGGACAGGCTGCATCCTATTCCATTCATCACTGGTCAGGGGAGAGGTCTTTCCACACAGAACAAGAATTTGGGGTCATCCCAGCAAAATTCATCTTTTTCACATATTGCGTTACGTTGTCCTTTCTCCTAGAATAGGGATCCAACGTGTTCCTACTCTAGGGGTTGAACCAGAAGTCATTTGTTTCCATCAGGCATCTCTCATCATGGGCACTGCTCATACATGAAAGCATAGGCAGGCCGCTCCACAGCGCATTTGTGAGTCCTGAGGCTCGTGGCGGTGAGAATGGTCTGGAAGTCGTTATGAGATGCACTTCACAAAAGAGGATGACAAACACTGGGGTCACAGAGCGGGAAACAGAACTGTTTCCATTCCTTCCGTTGTAGCTCTTACAAGATCAAAGCCTCTTGACTCTTGAGTAAGCAGAGCTGAGACCAGAGGCTCCTGTCTTCCTGTGTCTTTCCTTAAAAAGCTGCAAAGTGTCTGCACTAGAGTCCATTTCTTTTCGGGCCCCTATATTAATAATGGGCATACGGTTAGGGAGATACGTTTCACAAACGGCTTGGAGAATGGAGAAGATCATGATGCCTTTTGCTATAAACTAAATAAAAGGGGTACCACTTTCAATGATTTAATGTGAAATGAAGAAAATAAATCAGTATTTCCTTCCTGTATAGCACTTGTGATTTTTATCTAAGTGCTTGTTTAATAACAACCTCCTCCATTCTCATCTAAATATCTGATTTGCTTTTCTTTTCAGAATAACCAAGTTTTTAGCAGAGACTGGAACCTAGAAAGGACAAAAGTAAATTTTTGACAAATGAGAACAATCCATTTTGATCCTGTTGTACTCAAGACTCTCAGAGTTTTGTCTTGTTTTAGGTAACTGTCTAAACACGGTGGCGTCACATAGTAATGGTAGAAGCTTTGGTGGGGAAACTATGAGTCGGAGATTTCGTTCCCTCTCTTCCTCAGTTTGCCCAGCAAACCTGCGGGAACATTGTGTCATTGCCTCCAAAGAAGTCCGCAGCTGAAGGACTTCAACCGCCCATGGTGAGTACAGAGCCGACAATCAACCCCAGGAAGGCATTTCTGAATTCAACTCTTGACAGGATAGGGAGGGAGCGGCTTTCTACCATCAAAAAAAAAGTGTATGTGTCAGATGTCAGGACCATTTTTTGCTAAAAACTACCCGATGGCACCCAGTGTAAGAAAATTGGGTAGTCTTTCCTAGAAATTCAAATTGTTTAATTATTAAATAATTAGATGTTATGATGAAGGCTTACAAGGACCTCTCCCTGTCCCCACATGTCCTCTGGGGCAGCACAGAGCACGGGACAGTGTGCGGCTGAGGGGCCAGGCCTTCCTGCCCGGTCCTCCTCCCAGGACACAGAACATGTTCTGAACATCATGAGAATCACCGCTTTGGCAGCATCAAAGGGAAGTGGGATAGTAATAATGTGGGGTTGACCTGCCCCAGGTGCTGTAGGGAAATGGTCATCTTGGCCTCCTCCACCTCAGGGGACTGTTCACTCTCTAAGTCATTACATTCTTTTTTAAAAAAATATATTTTATTGATTTTTTTACAGAGAGGAAGGGAGAGGGATAGAGAGTTTGAAACATCAATGAGAGAGAAACATCGATCAGCTGCCTCCTGCACACTCCCTACTGGGGATGTGCCCACAACCAAGGTACTTAACTGGAATCGAACCTGGGACCCTTGAGTCCACAGGCTGACGCTCTATCTATTGAGCCAAACCGGTTAGGGCTACATTCTTATTACATTCCTCAGGTCTAAAAATAACATTTTAGTCTTTGCTAAATGTGATAGATCCACCTGTAACAACACTTATGACTTCTTTTGTGGTTTTGAGAAAAGGCACGCTCTGCCTGGGCGAAGTTATTCCAAGCTCAAGGGCTGAGAGGTTGAGACTTGATGTTTGTGTGCTATACACCGACCGGCTTCCTGTAAGGTGCATTCCTAAATGCTCTACAGGTTCCGCATAGGAAACTGCCTTTAAAGTGAGATCTCGTCATGTCCTCTTTGGTTGCAGGCTTTTAGGGTGTCTTGTTTGAATGGGGTGAGAATGAATATGTACCCAATTACTAGGCAAATTAACTCATTTCCTGTGAATTTGTAGAACAGCTTCAAGTTCATCAGCAATTATCTTTTGTGCACCTTGCACGTGCCACCGGATCAGCACTGATCTGGACGCAGAGTGAATGAATCCAGGGCAGAATAGAAGTGGGGGAAATGTTGTTCTCCATTTGAACAAATGCTGAATTAGAATCTGCAGCATTTTCATAGCAAAGGGGGATCCAGAGGACCATCCGAAGGAGCAAGGAGCTATTTCAGGAAGCATAACTTGGCTTCCCTGTGAGAGAGAAAGTGCCCGAATGCAAGGCTCTGTACAGACAGAAGAAAAACAACAATATATTACTGTCCCATCAACCCACATGGAACATGCTAGGCCTTATTTTCATGTTGCTTTTGGCATGAACCACAACACACTTGAATCATTTCAAACGATGTTAATAGGAGAATTTGTGTTGGCAAGAGGCCAACTAAAAGCTGTGGATACAAAAGCAGTAGCCAGAACTGTACACTTCTGTCTGGAGGGGTTTGCTAGTCACAGAACGTGACAGGCAATTCCTGGCGGAAAACATGCCCCCTCCTTGTAAGTGGCAAAGGCTGAGAGAGGCCGGAGAACCCAGGGGACACGTGGTGCGGTAACTCACAGCACAGCTGGAAGGAGCGCGGGGAATTCCCATCCCTCTCCAACCCAACACTTCCTCCCTCCGTAAGCAGGTTCTCCCCTTCTCTTCTCTTCCACGCTCCTGAAAAGCCACCAACCTGCTCTCTCGCTATCAATGTACCTATTCTAGACACTTCTAAAATCAAACAGTAGTTTTAAAAACACCACCCGTGGCAACAGAGGCAGCGTTTGGAGAGATGCAGCTGAAACCAAGGGATGTTGAGGGTCACAGCCACCAGAGGAGGGGAGAGGCAGGAAGGACTCACCCAGAGCCTCCAAGGGCTAGGGCCTTGCTCACACCCGATCGTGGGCCCCGCCCTCCAGAACTGTGAGAGAATGACTTGGTGTTTTAAGCCACCAGTTCTCACATTCTGTTAGGCTGCCCTGGAAACTAATTCAATGGGTAACACATTGAGAAAAGCACAGAAAACAGAAGTACTTAGCTCAATAGTTAGTGAAAATATGTTCTAGGAGCTGCCCTTAGGACTCTTCCCAATGCCACTCCACCCCTTTCCCAAAGGTATGGACCGTCACGACTTCTAACAGCCTAGTTTCTTCTGTGGATTATGTTTGTGATGGAACCAGATACTGTGCATTCTTGTCTGTCTGGCTGCTTCCACCCCATCTTATGTTTCTAACATTCAGCCACACACATACAATTTATGTATCCACTTTCCCTTAGATACACGGATGCTTGGTGGTGTTCGTAGTTCAGTGCTGTTATAAATAGTGCTGCCATCAGCCTGCTCATGCATATCTTTCGGTTAACGTGTGTGCCCATGACTGTTGCTTATTTAACACAGACTATGCACGTTTACAACCTCTGTACAAAATGACAACTTTCTTTTTTGTTAGTCCTCACCCTGGGATATTTTTCCATTGATTTTTAGAGAGAGTAGAAGGAAGGAGGAGAGACACACAGAGAGAAATATCAATGTGAGAGAAACACATCAATTGGTTGGGAATTGAGCCTGCAACTGAGGTATGTGACCTTGACCAAAATTGAACCTGGGACCTTTCAGTCCTCAGGCCCATGAGCTATTCACTGAGCCAAACCAACTAGGGCAGAAAATACAAACAACTTTCTAGAGAGTATTTGGATCAGCTCACACACCTACCAGCAGTGAGTGAGGATTCTTATACTTGGTACCGATAGTCTTGGGGTTTCCATCATTCTCAGGGCAGTGCAGTCGCATCCTACGGTATTTTAACGTGTACTCACTTCCCTGGCCACTCATGAACACTTCCAGGCGCTACCGCGTGAGTGCCAGTGGTAAAACGACATGGGACAAGAGTTTGCCAGAATAAGTGCCATGACAACAACAAGAAACATATGAAAGATAATGGTTCCTAGAAAATAGCATCGTTGGTAATACGTTAGTAAATAGTTTTCGTATCTTAACTGAAATTAGTAGCACTTATTATTATGCACAAGAGACAAAAGCATGAGAAATGGGGTGAGACTCACGTCCCTCAATCCTCTGTGAGAGCGAGTTTTCTGGAGCACATTGCTGTAAGCTACGTAAAGCCCCATTGAAAATGGTTTAAAGTGTCAGGAGGTTTATTGCCGAATCTCATAACCACTTCAGAGCAGCATGGTTCCAGCGAACATTACCGAGGCCCCTTCTCCAGGGTCCCAGCCCGACAGTGAATACCCAGGCGCAGCGGTTCTCCATGGCTACAGACAGTAAGGAGGTCGCCTCGACATGTTACAGAAGAAAAGATGGTACGTGATCACCGATTATCTCTCATGGCTGGTAAGCTCATTGGTTGTCCCCTGATGACACGCGTCGTATAGTTTGGAAATGAGGCCAATGTCCTGAACCAAATTTCACACATGTGATGTACTAGATGTGGGGAAAACTCTAAATAATAGGCATCTTGAAGTATTGCCCAGTTTCATGAAAATTAAAGTTTAAATTCCAGATGTAACACTGAGCAAGTGTTTCTCAAACCCAAGTGGGTTGTTATACAGATCTTTAATCCAAAGATCATGCTTAAAACGTTATTTAACACCTTAATGCATGACACTGATTAATGCTGCAGTCACACAGGGATCCTCTTGTTTCAAAATACAAGTATCCTTGAAATGAGAGGTCAATGAAATTGAGAAAAATGCCAAGATGACAGAAAGAAAGGGTTTATTAAAATGTTTTTGGTGACAGCTATATGGAAATAGCTAAAACTGGCATTTTTCCCCACCAGCATTGAATATTTCTTTATAAAAAAATAAATAAATAAAAAATTTCCCTGTGAAGATTTTTGTACAAGAATTGCATTTTTAAAGTCTCCGCCCCCCCCCCCCGGAACCATGAATGTTAAATAGCTATTACCCACACCAGATTCTATACCTGCACTTGGAGGCCTCTGAGCACACATAGACACACACACACACACACACACACACACGTCATACTCCCTCAGAGGGACACAGTGACTTTTCCCCAGACGTTAACTCAGTGGCACCCCCTCTTTCTCCAGGTCACCCCTCAGCCATCCCCCTGACTTCATGTCTCGAGTTCCTGAGAATCATCGGTCTTCCTTTTGGCTGTGTCACTCAACTGCCACCTCATAGGAACCTTCTTCCTCTCCCCTGTGACCCTGGAATCTTGGGCCCAGAAACTCCCACATACCCTATGTGGGGGGAGAAGGAGGTGTGGAGCTCGGATGGAAGGAACAGCCCTTGAGAGCCAGTGCTGAGGAAAGAACCTCCCACGCCTCCCATTGCGGCCTTTGATGCTGTTCTTTCCTCCAGAAACAGGGAGGAAACTCGAAGCCGCGCCCGCATCACCCGCCCAGTGGGATGAAGAGGAGTGTTCCTTCCGCCAACTGCAGGTAAGATCGATGGTCAGCTAACAGCTCATTCCCAGCCCAGGAATGATCCAGTCTAGGCTGACCGGAGTCTGCTTTGCCTTCTCTCTACCTATGACTTTGATTAAATGCCTGGTGCTTAAAAAACAAACAAAAAACCTTCTTTCTAGCTTTAACTTTGAACAGCATTAAACCCAGGAGAAGGAAAACGGATCATCTCGTGTTTGGGGAAGCAGACACTTCAGTGTTTCTGCACTAACTTCCATGTCTAAGCAAGCACGTCTCCCAGGGTGTCTGGTGTACTGAACCCCAGAGGCCAGTACTCTCACCCCGCCCCGCCCCCCTTTACAGAGGAAGCAACAGAAAATTCTAGAGGCTGTTTGCTTTAACTGATGAAGTTACTTAAATAGTTGAACTAAGATTCACATTCTCTTCCGCTTTCAGGGTCTGCCTCTGACATTTTTTAAGACTCAGGTCAAAAGTACAAATGGAGGCTCATAGACCGTACATCTACATACTTACCAAATCAAGCTAATCAGATGTTAAATACAACATCTCATATATTCTTGCCATTATAAACACTGCCTCCTAAAACCCTAGAAGACCACATGCAAACTCAGATCTCTGACTCGTTGGTGTTCTCAGGACAAAGCTCACCTCTCCTCCTCCTCGTCCTCCCTCTGTCCTGCATCACCCGTTGGCATCGCAGCTGTCGTATCCACACTGGCCCACACACACACCACGACCACCCTTGGCATCTCAAGGCTGGGAGGAGCTCACTTCAGGGGTGTGATCTATGCATGAAGGACAGACTCGGAGAAGCCAGTCCAGGTCCTGGAAGCATTCTAAGAGCTGGTATTGAATTTGAGGGCCAGGTGTCTGGGGGATGGTCTAAAAAAGAAGAGTTGGCTTGAAGCCATGGCCATCTTGCCCAACAGGATTCTAAGAAGACCAGCATGAGGCCTAGCAAAGCAGTTCTCCTCAACTCTGGTTGCCTTTAGGGCACATGAGCCTGGGGCGCAGGGCGGGGTCCGTGACTGTGGTCTGAGGGCAGTGATGGATGCCACATTACAAAGGCTACACTCGCCAGGCCACTGCCACCCTGCTGTCCAAGCAGCCTCAGGAAAATAACACATATAGAAAAGTGTCCTGGGAAGAAGCTCAAATAATGAGGTCAGTTTAAGAAATTTTTATTATTTTTTTCTCTCCAAAATTATCCAAGTGTGGTTTTCTCTCTGTAGAATACATTATTTTACGCCTTATGCAAATCATTATTTGTTGGCTCTAAATGAGGTGGAGTGAGTTGAAATACTAAAAATACTTTGCAACTTGACTCTAAGGAATTGTGGAGAAAATCCTGGCTTGTGAGCTGGGTCTTGGCTCCAGCTCCATTGTTAACAAGCCGCCCTGGGCAAGTCACTTAACCTCCCACCCCTGATCTTGTGGTCCAGGAAAGCACCCTCATAGCAGAGGCCCTGCGGACATAGAAAAGGTAGGGGAGGGTGAGAGTAGGGGGGAAAGATCAACCAAAGGACTGGTATGCGTGCATTCAAGCATAACCCATGGACACAGACACTAGGGGGGTGAGGTCCTGTGCTGAGAGGCAGGAATGGGCAGGGAGAGGTCAATGGGGGGAAAAGGAGACATATGTAATACTTTCAACAATAAAGAATTAATAAAATAAAATACTCGATAAAAAAAATGAGATGTAGATCAAATGTAAAAAACATAAAATATTTATTTTGGAAATCACACAGTGAAGTTATCTAGAAATCTGTGTATAGGTAGGCTGATAAAGTATACTGTTAATGTGGAGAAGAACTTTCTTCATAGCTTCTTTTTAACCTTTAAATACTGCAAATATTATGTAATGTCTTAGGGCATTATTTTCAAAGATATGACTGGTTTTTAGGATGTAGGAAACAAAAGAGAAGCACTTTTAGAAAATCATTTTTCTTGGGGAAATGTCCATGTTAGTTTCTGCCTTGCGTGATTTTACACTGAAGCTAGGATGTGCAATAAATAGGCAGGTGAGGTTACAAGAGGCATGTTCACAGTGAATTACTGCAACTTCTAAATGTAATTCAAAATAGCTTTAAAAAAATCCACCATTCAATAGTAAAGCACCATATATGTGTGCAAGAACTGAAAATTACTTACTTATCACATCTAGGTCCAGAAATATATTTTTAAGAGTCACTGTATAAGATATCACATATGAAGGAATTGATTAGATACTTTCTTAACTTAAGGTAGAATGGAATAGTTTCCCTTTTGACATAGTTAATCATTAATCAGGTAGTGCCTTATTCTGCTTAACAGCTTTCTATTTATATCAAACTAGAGGCCCGATGCATGAAGATTTGTGCAAGAATAGGCTTTCCTTCCCCTGGCTGCTGGCACCGCCTTTGCACCAGCCAGAGCCGCCTTCCACCTTCATGCGCTGCCCAGGGGCCCAGAGTGGCCAGGGCAGGGCGGAATGCCTGCATCATTGCCATGGCGACAACACAAGCATCCCTGCCCGGTCGCCGCCATCTTTGTCGCATCAATTTACATATTCCCTCCTTATTGGCTGTGGGCGCCGCCATCTTTATCATGAAGCGATGGTCAATTTGCATATTCTGTCTTTATTAGAAAGGATACCTTCTTCTCACTATCACCTGACATTTAGTACACATATTATCATCATATTCATCAGGTAGTAAGGGCAATAGATCCCATGAAAAGTGAAACTTATATAAAACTAAAATTCAGTTCTTTAAAACTAGATTTTTAAATTATTTCAATTCAAGGATGAATTAAAAGTAAGTATATGATATGCTCTTCATACGTATTTAATTCTCCCAAACCTTGAGCCCTTGGTTTTGCTGTCCCATTGCCCTAGAGCTTTAGAATCTTGCCCCGAGACTTCCACATAGGACAGCACCATCTGAGATTGTGACCACGAGCCTCATGTGGTTATTGAGCACTTGAAATGTGTCTAGGGCAGCTAAGGAACTGAATTTTTAATTGCATTTAGTAATTAATACAAATTCCATTTAATTACTAGAAAACCAATGAGTGTGGTTGGAACAATTTGAGTACATGAGTCTACTTGTTCAGCTGCAAATGTTATGTAGTTTAAATAGAGATCAAGTATTTCCCTTATTTCATTTTACATAATCCATTATGACTACCAGATAATTTGAAGTTATGTGTATGGCTCTCATTATATTTATACTGGGCAGCATTGGCATAGAATATGGCTGGCCTTGGTAAATCTAGCCTTTCTGTCTGCCTCCCAGGTTGGTTATTTCTAGCAAGACTAGGCTGATGTTTGACTCCTTTATATTAGTCATTTGTCTTTGAGTTAATAAAAACACTGAATATGGTTAAAATGTAGGATGAACCAAAAACATCATTGGAGTAGACATTTTTATTCTGTGCTACTCCCAGTGACACTGGGGTGCTTTTAAGCAATATTAAATGATCCAAAACTGGTTGGTTTTAAGGTTCTTAAATATATTTCATTTTTTAAAATTATTATTGTTTTCTAATGTTTCTCCCTGCTCTCAGACAATGAATTTTCTCCCTTTGGCAACCCCACTAAAGACATGTTCCCTAGCGGGTGCATCTTCCCTAAGCTCCTTATACACCTTTGCTGTTCATTTTCTGTGAACCAGGAAGTCAATGAAAACGGTCCTTCAGCATTGGGTATAATGTGTCATCCATTTAGCTCTTGCTAAGCATGTACTAGTATCCAGACCATGTGTCCCAAAGACTTTCAGAGAAAAGCAATAATATAACATAATGTCCGTTTAATGAATATTTCAGCTGCTTAGATCATTTGATTTCTATTTTTCTTTTCTGCTTAACTTCCATTTCTGGCATTGTTCTAGATGTTCCATTTGGCTAAAGAAGTGAATGTAGGTGTTATAGTTTCCATTTTTAATATGATTTTGGCTCAAAAGCTAGTGCAAATTAATTAATTCTACAGCTGCTACTATCTACAAAAAAATGGAAAAAGGAATCATACTAACAACAGTTCTGAAATATAGTATATTAAACCAAGAATCAAAATATTTTATCTGCCAAATAATTTATTTCTGAATGAAAGTCCATTAAGAGAACATTCAGAACCATTCAAGGGCTCAGCATTATAAGTGACTTTGAAACACTAGCCAGGAGGGTGGATTTTGTTTTTCATTTATTTCCATTTTGTAATAAGACTACTGTTCATATTACAAAATGAATTGACATTGGATTATAAAGTATACTCCAAGATCCACTTAAGAGGTCTAACTAGTTGTTCTCATCTTGGTATTAGTATCAAAGTTCAGATAACATTTAAGTTTATTGACTACTTTTGTGCATGTTTTGTTTCTTTTGGAACCTATTTATTTATTTTCATGCCAGAATATCCATGAATCATGACAGTAAAAAAACAAAACACTTGAATTTCCACAGATAACTTTACTCATGCAGTTACCAGTTTTAAAAACCTTACAGTAGATTATAAAGAAATCAAGATAAAATACATTCAATTTTTGTAAAAGATATCGAAGTCAACTTTAAAAACATTTAAGGAGTTCCAAAAATGTAGTCATATTTCTTGCTTGAAAAAAATATTGGGTTGTGAAAGTGCTTGATCTAACGTAAGAAGAATGAAAACACAGTTGATCCCCAAAGACAGCATGTAGAGATGATCTGCTGAAGCAGTGGAGGAGCACTGTGGGACTCAGCGAACGGCACGCTCAGCTGGCCCACTTCCTGGTGCTTTGACAGATACTAGCTTCGTGCTCTCGTCGCTGCGTGAGGATAGGCATTTGTGAAACTGGAAGTGTCTTCTAATGTAAAGTCTCCAAAAGAGCAAAATGGGGTAAAGTCAGAACCCAGTTTCCAAAAGAACCAACATTTGAAGGTGTCCTTAGCACCTGTGGTTTCTAATGTAGTTCTGACAACATCGGCAATAAGAATGCCGATGCAAAGCACAGAACACATACAACTGTGCAGAGGCACCGGCTTCACATTTGTCCTATTCGTTTTTTGATCTTTTCTGTCAAGACATAAGCTCCACCCTGCTCCAAGCTGTCACCCCAATGTGTATATCAAGGGGGTAAACAAGATTTGTTAGACTGGAAGCATTTTGAATAGTTTTTTAAACTTCAAAATAACTTCTCACATTCTGCCACGTTTACTGAGGTTGTTCTAAAATGAACTGAAGAGAAACTTAAGTCCCTGTTCAAAAAGAAAAATGAAACTGAAATGGCAACAGACAGAATGCCAGCGCGAAGGCTGTGCCCAGCCCCTTGCGGAATGGAATTGTTTGTCCCTCTAACAACAGCTCTAATCATGCTTTTCAGAATGGCTCTGTTGCTGAAATTCAGTAAGAACCGAACTCATTCCTTTTGTTCCCTCATGCGCTGTGTCCTCTGAATAGAAATTTTACTTTTCAAAGTTACCAGTGGCCTATACTTGAAGAAATACGAAACTTTTCAAAAAGATATATGTTTAAAGTAGCTTATAATGTTTTAGGGTTTATGGTTTTCTTTAAGAATATGAAGAAAGCTCTGTGGCCCTTCGCCGCTGAAAAATGCCCTTGAGCACAAAATACTGCATCCAGTTTCAGTGGATTTGTGGTTGTACGGAAAGGCTTCTCCGACGGTAGGAGATCTCGGGTGGGATACTTCTGAGCTGTATTACTGTCAGCTAGTTCTCGAAATAATTCAATCGTGTTTTATTTTTAATGATATCGTTAATAGTTATTTGAAAGGGATTTAAAAATCATGTTGATCATGAGTGGATAGAAGACGATCAATTCCTATATAAATGTAAGGATGACTCATTTTTATTATTAATCTGGCAGTTGAGAAAACAGAGGTCAGGAGGAATGATACCCAGGCATTCAGCACACCCATGACAAAACAAAAAAGAATTAATAAATCAGGAGAGATAAGGAAATAACGTCTATATAGATTAGCCTTTAATAATTTTTTCTTTATTGATTAAGGTATTACATATGTGTGTTATCCCCCTTCCCCCTCCCCCACTCCCGTTCATGCCCTCACCCCCTGGTGTCTGTGTCCATTGGTTAGGCTATATGCATGCATACAAGTCCTTTAGTTGATCTCTCCCCCTTAGCCCCACCCTCCCCTACCTTCCCTCTGAGGTTTGATGGTCTGATGGATGCTTCTCTGTCTCTGGGTCTGTTCTCCCCTCTCCCCCTGCATCTTTTCAATCTCTAAATATTGGAGTTCCCCAGGAAACAGTCCTCACCCCTCTTCTCTTATCCATCTCTACTCAGGCCCTAAGTGATTGTATCCAGATTCCATGTCACATGCCACCTGGACGTTCAGCACAGCATAAACATTACCTGCAGTCCCCGTCTCTCTTCCAATTCCAGACTCATGTTAGTGTCTACTAGCCTTCTCCACCTCAAAGTCTGCTATGCAGCTCTGGGTGAAGCCCTTTCTCAAGACCTCTTCCTCCTGAGGCTTTGCTCATTTCAGTAAGAGAGCATTTCCAGTTGCTAAGGCCAAGAGTCTTGGTACCTCAATATCTTCCCCAGGAAAGACCCATAAAATATATGCAAACCCTGCCCAGTCTCTGGAAATCCTGCCCTTCAGTTTAAATAGTGCCGCTTTCTTCGCGGAGACGTGACAAGGTGCTCTTTTCTTTGAAATCAAGAAACACCATGGCTTTATTATGCCCGTGTTACTCTACAGTCACAAGGAGAAAACCCAGCTCACACACATCGCTGTCAGTCAACAATTATTTGACAGCGAACAATTCATTTGATCTCTCTGATCCTCAGTTTGCATATCTGTGAAATGCAAGGATTATAAAGATTAGTAAAATATAATGCAGGCAAAGTTTCCATTCATGTAATCAACATTTGTCAAAGACATTCTGGGTGAATCAGTGTAAACATGTAAAATGAAACATTTCTGGGTAGGAGACTCAGAATTTGGTTATTATTCAGGAGTCTGAGAAGCAGTTTTAACAGACACAGTCTAGGAGTTTAAAGTCCACAGCGGGTAAGAGCAGCATGAAAGGCATATTGTTATCACCCTAATAAATATTTAGTAAGCATCTACTAGGTGTGCTATGCTTTTTGTAAACACAGTTATAAAAAATGAAACACTACAAGCAAACAGTTGTACAAATTTGTGTGACAGCTAGACCAGTGCTTAAAAAGTCTTTTGTTATAACAAAAGCAAGCATTCCACATATTTTTGATACAAATATGACATCCAGCACCTTGATTTAAAAATAAAGGGGCTCATAAACAAATTATTTTGTCTTTGTGACAATAACAAATCCATCAGAGTGATTCTTTAATGCAGTGATTTTCCACCAGTATGCCACAAGAATTTTTAAAACATTCAATTTCTGACTATTTAGTCAGGGGCACTGACCTCTTTTCCATTAGATTGTCAAATAAAAATGACAACAGCCAACACAACCATAGCCATCTGGTGTAAATGAATCAAAATTATACCTAAGTTTTGTGAATTCAGCAAAAAATATATTTTTTGGTGTGCCGCAGAATTTTAGTAATTAGGTTTATGAGATGAAAAGGGTTGAAAACCGCTGCTTAATGAATTGACCAGTTGGTTGGCAATGCAGAGACACAGCCTCGCCTAGAACATAAAATAATTTGCCAAATCCTCCAACTCAATGAAAACAAAATTAAACAACACCAGCAAAGATTTCCAAATGGCTGGGTGGGACTCCCCCTCTTCGGCCTGGGCTTTGGAACCGCAGACACACGCCGTGTGCGCCTTTTAATATTCTGAATGAGGTCTTTCTTCTGTTGAGATAGGGGATGCTTTGTAGAAGATGTTCTTTTTCTGAAGAAAATGTCCCTGATGTAATAAACTTAGAGGGAAGAGAAGGCGGTAGCAGATATAAGGATGACAAAATAAAGACAGAGCAGTGAGTTGAAGGCAATGCTATTTTGCTGTGAGGTTTACTTGGCTGGGAAGTGTCTAAGTCTGAAGTGAAGGCAGAAAGAAAGCCAGGGATCCCTGTGTAAGCTGGGCAGGGATCACAGCCTAGTGCTGAGCAGGGAGCGGTGGGAGGATTCGTCAGGAAGGATCAGTCTACTGGATAGGAGTGGACCTATAACAAGCCTGATTTATACTCTGAAGTTACCTCTTTTCCTAGCTTATCATCTAAAAAGAGCTACTTCTAAAGTGAAAAGCATTGCCAATTCTTTTTCTTTACCCTGTTGTTGAAGACTCTACAAAAAAAGGAGTTTGGTTAAAACGGATTTATTGTTGTTAAGATCCAATTATTTAGATGGAAAAATCGAAGCAGGGAAAGGAGTGTCAGACAGAACCTGACCTGATGGTAATTCTAGAAAAAACTCTTAGGAGGGAGCAAATAAGTGAGATGAAAAGAAATTAGATCTCCCTGTGAAAAGGTCTTTCTCCTTTAGCTCATAAAAATAGTCTTTCAAACAACCTTACTTAAGACTTGAGCTTCCAGGGCTGAGCTGCCTGCCCTTACATCATCTGACATTCATTAACTCTATAAATCCGGGGCAAGGCATGCCAAAGGAACACTGAGTTTAGACTCAACTACACAGAAGGTGATTGAGCTAATGCAATCTCTGTTGCTGAAAATGGATTTGAAGCTCATTATTTTTGGTTGCTGTTTTGTTTTTCCCTGTTAAACATTTTTTTTAATGTCCCCCCCCAAAAAATCATAAAAACTGGGAACTTGTTATTTGTTTTAAATCTACAGATTTGGCATGTTAATTATGGGCATTGAATTTGTTCCCTATTAAAACTAACAGTAAATAGAGATTTAAAAATCTCAGGGATTTGAGATCTTTCTCTAATCTACTGAATGAATCTACGCAAGAGGATTGCAAGTGCAAACCAATTTCAGCTTCTTTTTTGCCTCAGACAGGTCTCTGCTAATTCTCCTATAATTACAAGCACTATTGACTTTCTATTAGACAGGAGTGATGAATAGCAAGGACCTAAAACCAAGATTACTCTACCCAGCAAAGCTATCAGTTAGAACTAAAGGTCATATGAAGAACTTCACAGACAAGAAAAAGCTAAAGGAGTTCATCACTACCAAACCAGTATTACATAAAATGTTAAAAGGTCTCCTTTGAGAAGAAAAAGAAAAAGAAGGAGAGGAAGAAGGATAGGAGAAGGAGGAGGAGGAGGAGGAGGAAGAGGAGGAGGAGGAGGAGGGGGAGGAGGGGGAGGAGGAAGAAGAAGAAGAAGAAGGAGGAGGAGGAGGAGGAGGAGGAGGAGGAGGAGAAATATAAATAATATAATGGCAAATAATTACATATCTATCAACAGTTGAATCTAAAAATCAAAATAAATGAATAAAGAATATAATGAACCAAATAAACAGATGAATAAAATAGAACCAGAGGCATAGAAACAAGAAACAGACTGAAGAATGTCAGCGGGAAGGTGGGAGGGGGCAGGAAGAGATTAACCAAAGAACTTAAATGCAGCTATGCATAACCATGGCCATAGACAAGAGGGTGGGGCAGGATCCTGGTGGAGGAGGGCAATGGGGAAAAAAAAGCAGAGAGGGAGATCTGTGATACTCCCAACAATAAGATTGAAAAAAAAAATGATCTGCATCACTATATGAAATCCCCTTTCAAAACTACACTTGAGAAAGCAAGCTGTGGTTCCTTAAGCAGGAGGTCCACTTAATCGAAGCCACTGATCATGTGTTTTGTCTTATTGACTTAGCAAGAGAATTCCAGAAGTTCCTCACTCTCTGTTCACACACATCAGCCTCTGACTTTAATATCTGAGTCATTTTCCAGAAGACTCCCTCAAAGCCTCCTCATTCTCTGTTAACAGATTCCTGTCATGCTGGTATTTCCAGGGTTCTGTTATATGCCCTCTGATTTTCTCTCTCACACTCAGAGTTTTCTCTGCATCTGCATCTGAGCGAACAGACAGTCTCACCTGGACGCCTCAGAGGCATTTCAAGTGTAACAAGTCCAACCGAGAAATCATATCTCCTTGCCCCCAACCTCCTACTGGGCCTTTCGTTGTCTCAGGAAAAGGCATATTCATGCCAGAAATGGGCATTTCTTATTCCTTTGCCTCCCTCCAATTTCACGGAGCCTCCATCTCCTAGTCTGGTCGTCCCACCACCCAAACATCTCGGGGTTCTGGACACTTTTCCCAGAACTCATTGACACTTTTCTAAACTAGGCCATCGTCATTTCTCTCCTGGGTCACTACAATCGTCTCTGAACTGGGCATCCTGCCCTAGCCTGCTCACCCCCACCCCATTCTCCACCATCCACATGAAGTGATCTTCCTAAAATATGGTTTCATGTGCTTTCACTCCCCTGCTCACAATAGAAATGACTCCTAACGGTTCTCTCTTAATAGAGCTGGAAACGGATCAGTTCCCTGCTAACCTCTCTGGGCTCATCCCCTGCTTCTCTTCCCACTGGCACCGCTGCTCTAACTTCCCTACACCTGCTTGGGTGCTCACCGGCGTCATGCTCTCTGTGCTCTCCAGGCCTTCGTGTAGGTGACTCACGTTTCCATGGAAATCGTCCTCTGTCCCCACATGCTTACAATGACTCACTAATGTCCCCCAGGACTCCCACCTCACCTCCTGCAGTCCTGGCTAACCCCCCAGTCGACGCCCTTGTGCTGCTCTGGCCACCTTATTAACTCTACTTATTGTTTGGAAGAATACATTTAAGAGTTCTGGGTGAGACTCTTTAACCTTAGAGTTTGGGAACGTTATAAACAACATGAAACGGAAAATATTCTCAACATGCAGGAGGATGTTTAATTTAAGGTGATACTCCTGGTTATTTGATCTCAAAGAATTTTTAGGAAACTGTAACAGCCTTATACCAAATCTACAATTTTGTGATAATTTTGTAAGCAAGTAATAAAAAATGGATATATTTTATTATTTTTAATAATTATTATTTTGATAAATGTTAGTTGCTATATAGTATGATTCATTACCCCATTTAGCTATCACACATGACATACAAGATCCAAGATTCATATTTAAGCTCCGAATCAGTGAGAGTGGGAGGGAAGTATCTGTACAAGGTTAAAGGTAATAAATCTGAATCCGACCACTCCCCTGATCCTCCCTCCCCAGACCCTCCCCCAGGTTTAAATAGTCAAAAAAGATTCTATGGATCTATATCTATGCCTAAATCTATATCTCTGTCTGCATCAGTGTCATCTATATCCATATGTATATCTCTGTCTCTATCTATATCTATATCTATAGCTGTATCTGTATCTGTATCTATATCATCTATTTCTATAGATATCATCTATATCTATTAGCAAGGCTGATCCTTTATCTCTTACATTTTCATGACTTTGAACTTAGAAAGAAAGGTTAGGAAATAAGAGATAATATGCAATTTATCAAAAGTGCCAACCTCAGTCACTTTTGAAATGAGAAATTTCTAACTGAGCCGGAGTAAGAATAAAATGATATGACAGCATTGAAGCCAGAAGGTGCGAAGCCTTGGAGACTGGCTTTATGGATTCGCCTGCGCTCTATTATCTCCTGCTGGAGGCTCAGCCCTGGAGACTCCTCCATTATACTCTTCATTACAATCCATCACCAGGACCTTGGAACGGCGCACCCTTGCTATGCTTTTCGATGAATACATTAAACGTGTTCAATGACCCAAGGAAAGTGTTTAAGAATGTCAGGAAGAGAATGAAATGGATCTTTCGCTCATGCAGTGTCATTTTTACTTTGTATGTGTTATTTCATTTACCCTGGCCCCCCGTCAATGAATTTGGTGTTACTATTCCTACTTTCACAGGAAGTCCATGAGGTTGAGAGATTAATTGTGTGTGTGTTGGCAGGGGGGGGAGGGGGGGGCGCTCAAAATTCAGGAATTCACATTGTGTTTTCTGACTTTAAATCCTCTTTGCCATTATATGGAAACATGGGTTATGCCACATGGGCAAGATACATTCATATATTTTACCTTAATTATTTTTAAAATAATAGAATAGCTGCTCCCCCATAATTAAAAGTCTCCCTTTGCCCCTTCCTTGCTAACTTCTGGGTGGAATTATGCAAATCAGAACTGAAACACATTAATTAACTATGCATAATTACAATAGCAAACACTCTTTATTACTGCCCATCTTCTAGTTGCTTGACACATATTCATTTAATTAATCACCGCAACAATGCTGGGAAGTCTGTCACTTGAGCCCGGGTAAATACTGCTACCACTCACTGAGTGAGAAGGAAATCAGGGGTTCTGGGGGACAGTTGAGGAGTTTGTTTCCTCCACCAGACAATGACCAGCAAGGGTTCCTGTTTGGCAAAGGGACTGAGATGCTGGAGAAAAGAGACAGCAAATGGAAAGTAGAGGTAAGTGTCCACCTTCATGAGGACACCCTTCAAAAGCAGCCAAGACCATGCCCTGAATTTGCTTCTCACTCTTAGCTCTAGTGAGGAAAATACTGTCCTGAGGAAGGGGCTGCAGGGCTCAAATAACTTGTTTCTCAAGAATATTCTGTATCAAACAGTGAAGCTCTTCATGTATTATTTTCTAGAACAAGTGGTAAAGCTGACACGGTGACATCAGTCTTCAGTCCCGAGAGTGAAGCTGTATGGATACTGGGGGCCTCAGTTCTCATAAGCCAGTCAGCCAGGTATAAAGTAAGTTAGGATGCCTGACCTGAAAGTCTTGTCCAGACAGGTGTACACTATGTGTCTAGCATGGGTGGCCCATGATTGCGATTCTTCTGTTTATGAACGTGGACTGCTCACTCTCTAAAACAGTGGTTCTCAACCTTCCTAATGCCACGACCCTTTAATACAGTTCCTCATGTTGTGGTGACCCCCAATTTCATTGTTACAAATTGAACATAATTAAAGCATAGTGACTAATCACAAAACCAATATGTAAGTATATATGTGTTTTCTGATGGTCTTAGGCGACCCCTGTGAAAGGGTTGTTCAACCCCCAAAGGGGTCACGACCCCCAGGTTGAGAACCGCTGCTCTAAAACGACCTTCAGAATAACCCGTGGTTAAGCAAAGCTCCATTTATTAACCTACTGCGGTAAGGAAGAGCGTCGCCTAGACAGAGCCTTGTTTGTGTCTCAAGGAAGAAGACTAAGCTGGGTTAGTATGGGCTTTGGAAGTCCAGGATCAGGTGGTTTACGGAGAGTCTCTCCATTCAAGGACCTAATTAAGATAAGACACATTCATCAGATACACGTTTAGATGGGTGGACATAATGAGGTGAGGGTCTGGAAGTAGTTTTGATAAGAAAACAGAGCTATGAAAATCTTTTTGTCTCTATAGTAAAGTCTTCATTGAAAATAAAAGCTAAATTGTTGGTCCGTGGTTGGACAAGGAGAGATTCTGGACAATGAATGATATGGCTACCCTGGTCTGTATATTGATGGGCTAAGCACGAGGGAGGGTCAGCCCACAGGGACACCTCAGGTTTCACGAGGAAATTATTCTTTCCCTATCACAGGTACAGAAAGTGAGCTAGTAACTTTCCAAGGGTCACACAGCTTCCAGTCCACAAGATTTCTCAGTAATGTGTCAATACAGATGTTGTATTTGCCTTTCTCTCTGCAAGAGTAGTGACTAGTGTAGACTTATTTCTGTTCTCATTTTGGAAGTTGAAAATAGGTTGATGATCATAAGTATTCCTTTGTAGCTATACCACACACTAAGTCTATCTGCCCTGTTTGAGGAAAATACTTTTTAAGTACTGTGGGGCCTTGACTTACGAGTTTAATTCGTTCCGAGACCTAGCTCCTTAAGGAGCTCGTTAAGGAGCTCGTTAACTCAAATTACTCTATCAACTCAATGCAAAAAATCGGCCGAGAGACAGCTGGTATCTCAAAAAACTCGTTAGTTGGGACACTCGTAAGTCAAGGCCCCACTGTATTTTCAGCAACAGATTTAGTTCTTCCTCTGAGATAAAATTTCTATTTTTTAATTTTTTGAAGAACCTCCATACTGTTTTCCAAATTTGGGGGTTATTTGATATATGAGTGTATAGTTTTATCAAATTTGGAAGTTTTCAGCCATTAATTCTTCAAATAGTTTTCTTCCCTACCTACTTCTCTTCTCCAGGAATTCCAATCACATTGTTTTTAAACTGTCCCACAGCTCACTGATCCTGTGTTTATTTTTTAAAATTCTCTTTCTCTGTGTATTTGTTTTGGGTAGTTACTATTGCTATATCTTCAGATTTACTAATCTTTTCTTCTAAAAATTTTAATTTGCCCTTAATACTCTCCAGTATAATTTTTCATGTCAGACTGCAGATTTTTTCTATATCTTCCATTTCTCTGACTTTTTTATTGGTTAAAATAGAATACAATATAACAACTGTTTAATATCTTTGTATTAATTATAACATCTCTGACTCTTCTGAGCAATTTTTATTAATTAATTCTTCTCATGTTTCCTACTTTCCTACTTTTTACATGTCTGGTAATTTTTTATGGCCAGAGATTGTGACTTTATCTTATCGAAGGCTAGACATTTTTATAATCCTCTAAATGTACTTGTGCATTCTTATGGGACACAGTTGTGTTACTTGGAAACAGTTTGATCCTTTCAGGTTTTTATTTTAAGTTTTTTAGTTGGAACCAGAGCTACACTGAACTAGATTACTCACTCTCTAGACCCAAGGCCTTTGTATGTTCTCTGCCCAATAACCCAGGAACCCTGAGGTTTTTCAGTGTGCTTGGTGAAGGGCAACTATTCCAACACTTTTAGGTCTTTAATGACCTTTCCCCAGTTTTCCTCACACGCAAGCTCACCCTGATCAGTCTGCAGTTGAATAGTCAGGGAAGACCCCCACAGGACTCCAGAGCTCTTTATCGGCTCAGTTCTCTATCTCTAGCACTCTGTCTGGAAACTCTAGGTGCCTGGGTTTCCATGGACCCTTAGCTCGCTCTCTTCAATTGAGGGCCTCCGCAGCATTCTGCCTGGTTTCTCCTCCTTGCACGGAAACTCAATCAGGGCAGTAAACTGAGTTAATTGCATGGATTTCCTTATTTGTTTTCTGTCTTTCAGAGATCACTGTCTTTTGTCTGATATCCAGTATCTTGCAAAGCAATTTTTCATACATTTTGTCCATTTAATGCTTGGTTTAGGCAAAAGAGACAATTCAGTCCTCATTATTGCATCATGGCCAGCAATGGAAATGCCCATATTATTATTATTAATTATTATTTATTATTATTATTTTAATGACAGTACCCTAGTAAGACCAGGTGAGGCAAAATAGTCCATCATCAATTATTTTCTCAAATATGAAAAGGAGCGTGTTATGTTTAGTTTTAGTTTTCATTTCTGCAGCTTGTGTCTTGAAGGAATCTTATGTCCCTAGTGTCATATATGTTCTATATACTCTAACTCCTGGGGGAACCCTCTGGGAAAAAGAATAATTGGCAGGATACAATTCAATTACTCTTGAATCCTGGCCATCATTGTTTGAATTCCATCAAAACCCCATCTCCCAAACCTCACATTAATCTATTGCCTGGAGGCCAAAGGCCCTAATAACACTTGACCCAGAAAAAATAATTTTTTGAAGACATAAACATTTGATCTCTTCAATAAATTTTAATAATCAAATAATGATTTCAGCTATGTTGCTATGTTTTATTTCATATTACTCCCAATATTTTTATTTCCCTTTGAAAAGAACTTCTTGGTTACTTTTTTCTGTCAAAATGAAAGATTTAATGCTAAAGGTTAACATTTAATATAACATTTTTGGTTTTAGATTTGGAACCCCTTCACCGAAAAAAAATTTTACTTTTTAGGACTAATATGGTTAGCGTGCATAGGATTATGAGGACTAGGTAATTGGGAAATGTTTAATTTAATTAGGGCTGAATTTGCAAATAAAAAAGAATGCTAGAAGAATATATAAGGAGAAAGAATAAGTAGGGAATAATGAAGAATCATTAATCTCTTGGTTGCTACATATCTGAAATAGCTTGTTTATTAGTAGTATTTTAGCCACATTGAGCAAAAGGCTCACCTTAAGAAGACATTTGCTGGGGGAAAAAGGAATTCTGTCCATGTTAAAATGACTAATGATGTTTTTACATAGCTATTAAAAAGAATAGTGTGTTGGGTATACATTCACATGTATATATATAACTTAAACATTATGTATTAGAACAACTGTGCACATACGGTATGTGACCACTGCAGAGATTACGCTGAACGTACTTGCTCCTTACTGCACACACATGATTTGTGCTTGGCTCATGTAGATTTACCATTTAGTTTAAATATTAAAAATCTAGGGTTTGTTCCTAATGAAATGTAAAGCAAGAATAACTTACGACTACTAATTTTTCATTTCGTAATCTTGAATGGAAATTTAAAATGTCTTGCATCTTGAGCTACATTTCAGCTGCATCGTATCAGGAAGAACAATAACAACAAATGAATAAAGCAAAACAAGGGGCAGGAAAAGAGTCCACCCAAGGGAACTGTGCTCACATGTCAAAGCCTTAGACAGAGGTTGTAAAACTAACAAGTACAGAGTGAGACACTAGAGTAAAAGCTATCATTATGAAGTGCTTATTGCATACTAGAGGCCCAGTGCACAAAATTCGTGCACTCAGCGGGGAGGGGTCCCTCAGCCCGGCCTACGCCCTTGCGCAGTCCGGGAGCCCTCGGGTGATGTCTGACTAACAGCAGTCGGACATCCTTAGCGCTGCCACAGAGGCGGGAGAGGCTCCCGCCACCACTGCTGTGCTCACCAGCCGTGAGCCCGCTTCTGGCTGAGCAGTACTTGCCCTGTGGGAGCACACTGACCACCAGGGGGCAGCTCCTGTGTTGAGTGGGATCAGGCTGAAGCTGACTCTCTGACATCCCCCGAGGGGTTCCAGATTGTGAGAGGGTGCAGGCCAGGCCAAGGGACCCCACAGGTGCATGATTGGGGCCAGGGAGGTCCGAGGGAGGTTGGCCAGCTGGGGAGGGATCACAGGAGGGCTCCAGGGCATGTCCGGCCCATCTCACTCAATCCCAATCAGCTGGGCCCCAGCAGCAAGCTAACCTACCAGTCGGAGCATCTTCCCCCTGGTGGTCAGTGCACATTATAGCCACCGGTTGAGTGGCCTTAGCATATCATTAGCATATTGTGCTTTGATTGGTTGAACAGATGACCGGACAACCAGACACTTAGCATATTAGGCTTTTATTATATAGGATTTTCTCTCATCAATCCTCACAACCATACCTTGAGGTAGGTCCTATTATTTCCATTTTATAGATGGGAGAACTGAGTCTGAACTAATTGTCTCACCTGGTTTACTCAGATGAAAATAGCCACCTAGAATTAAATCCTGGGCCTCCTTACTTTCAAAACTTTCTCTAATGGTCACATACAGAGCAATGACTAGATGGGAGCCTGTGTGTTATTGCATGATTTGTGCTGAAGAACAGTTAAGAAAAGTTGAATAAGAAAACTTTTGGAAAGTAGACTACTTTTTAAAATGTGTTTCTGTTTAATTTGCCTTAAATTAATTGTAGCAATGTTTATATTATTTGGATGCTGAGTCAATGCAATGTACCTGCATTGAGTATTTCATTTTCTTGCAGATGCTTGGCATTATATCCATGTAACCAGGAACTTGCATTCCCAGTTTTTGTCACCATTTAAAAACACACAAAAAGCCATATGTAATAGGAGAAATTTTCTCATGTGTTCAAAAGATAATGTTGATTGATAAGTAAGTCCTCAATAATCTTATTCAGTGATCAGTCAGAATGACTAGTACACCTACCTTCTTTCTATGTAGTATAATTTTAAGCTATTAATCAATAATATAAAAGACTGAGTATAGTGCTACTGCCAAACATTTGGAATTTGCTATGATTTCTGTCTATACATTTCCTAAACACAAAATATAATGAAGTGATTGGTAGTGATTGAAAGTAATTGGAGTCAGGGTTCTCCAGAGAAACAGAATGAAGGAATTGCCACATGGGAGGGAAGGGCCTGCAGAACCAAAATTTGTAGGGCAGGGTGGTAGGCTGGAAACTCAGTATTGAGACAGATTTTATTTTTCCCCAGGTAATCTCAGTTTTTGCTCTCAAGGCTTTCAACTAATTGGATGAGATCCCCACAATTTCACTGGAGTCATCTCCTTTACTTAAAGTCACCTGATTGTAGATATTAACCACATGGACAAAATACCTTCATAGCAACACCTAGAGTAGCATTTGATTAAATCCCTGGGAACTATAGCCTAGCCAAGTTGACCCATAAAACTAAGCATCACACTGATACAGAACAATATTTCTCACAGTACAGATTAAGACATTCCTAGGAGTATATAAGGAAGCTATTTAGATGTCTGAGAGTCACCAAGTTAAAGAACTGATGGTATTCATGAAAGCATTTTTTAAATCTCTTTTTCAGATAGACGGATGTCCTCTTGTATTGTTTTAATCCCACAAACATTTGACTTCTGTTCTCTTTTTAGACCAAGTCTGATCCCCTCATGAGCAGCCATCTAGCTTACTCTTTTCTGCTCTCTACAAAGATACAATAAGATTTTCCTGAGATTCTGTAAAGGAAAACTAAGAATATGTCATGACATCCTTTCTCTATGGTATAAAATGCCATTGTCAAATTTTCACTGTACTAAAACTTATTAATATTGTTTTCTTATAGTTGGATTATTTGTTCAAGTCGATGTTCTTTTTTTAAAAAGAACAATTTTTTAACATCCTATGTAATAAAAGGCTAATATGCAAATCAACCAAATGGCAGAACGACCGGTTGCTTTGAAGCACACTGATCACCAGATGCTCAATGCAGGAACTGCCCCCTGGTGGTCAGTGTGCTCCCACAAGGGGAGTGCCGCTCAGCCAGAAGCCGAGCTCACAGCTGGCAAGCACAGCGGCAGTGGTGGAGCCTCTCCTGCCTCTGCAGCAGTGCTAAGGGGAGCGGGCCTAAGCTGTCAGTCGGATATCCCCCGAGGGCTCCCAGACTGCGAGAGGGTGCAGGCCAGCCTGAGGGACCCCCCCCCCCCCCCGCCCCCTGCTTGAGTGCATGAATTTTGTGTGCCAGGCCTCTAGTTAAAATATAATCTTCAGTGAAAACCCCATTATATGTACAGTATAATATTTCATTTCATCTATGAGAAGAGATAGCAGCCTATGTATCCCATTTCTTGAGTCTGAATTTTTCTATATTGATTTTCTGGTGAACTTCTTGAAGTGTTAATTGGCCAAACACTAATACTACTGACACAATTGCTATATGCAACAGTCTATCTGGAAATCATAAAGAATTGCCAGAAAATATTCCTTTAATTTCCTTTCAAAGTGTCTCTGTATATTTTTAACCTATAATGTGTTGGGGAGCACACGAGACTTGGTTGGAAAGTTTTTAAGGAGGACATTCTAAGAAAAGGGAAGTGTGCAGAAGGCTGCCTGCCCTGTTTATGAGAATTCTGACTTAGGGGAGTGCCGAAGGCAGTGCTCCTAATTATTCCTTGACTTTTCCAAACAAGTCTGTGTATGAGCAGACCCCGGGGGTGGGGGGTGGGGTTAATGGAATCCTTATGCTTAATCTTTTGGGTGTCCTTACTTAAAAGACACCACAAACACATGTGTCCTCCCAAGATTACTTACCCTGTTGATTGTATCTAAAGGATAAACTTTATCTCAAACTACTGCTACAATAAAAGCATAACAAGGCAGGCAATCGAGGCTGCCTGGTTCCTTTAGCCAGGCTGTCCCTTAGCCCTCTCTTTCACTGCAATGTTGTGTTAGAGTAATCCATTCATCTGTCACTCGGGGTCTACTGGTCAGCCCCAGCAATAATTCATACTTATGGAAAGAGCACTAACTCTATTGATGAGGTAGACATCACTAACTGTTATTACTCCTTCATTCCGTGACTCCAGATGATTGATGCAGACTTAGTAAACAGCATTTAGAGCATCAAAGGAAAAAGGCATTTGCCAATTGGAAAATTGTCACTCTTAAAAGCAGAAATAAAATGGTCTTATTGTCACATTGAATTGATGGATAAGAATAACACGTCTTTAAGGTTACTCACTCTAATATTATGTTAACTAGTTCTCTCATTGACATTAGTTTTGATGTTTTCCAAATATGTGCCCTTGAACCCATTCTCTTTATCCAATGTTTAAAATATTTATTTATTGACTTTTCGAGAGAGGGAAAGAGGAGAGAGATAGAGAATTTGTTGTTTCACTTATTTATGCATCCATTGGTTGATTCTTGTATGTGCCCTGACCAGAGATTGAACCCACAACTTGGCATATAAGGACGATGCTCTAATTAACTGAACTATGTGGCCAGGGCATATCCATTTTTTAAATCTAACAATCATTCAAAATATTTAGGCTTTCATTCCAATTAACTTCCTCCATTGTCTAACATTTTACTGTTTTTATTGCAGTTAAATTTCAGCATTTCATGTTCCTGATGGTCGTCCATCCTGGGTTGTTCACAATATCCTGCACATGCTCTGAGGACCCAGTGAGGTAAGGCAGTTAGTAATCATCTCTGGCATAGCCTTTTCAATCATTGGAATATTGTGGTGGAATCCTTTTAAAATGAATGTTTGCAATTTATTTATTATATCTTATAGATCTAAATAATGTCATCACACTGTTATTGGGGGGGTAAGGAGAGAAGTAAATCATCTAACATCAATATAATTTTTCAGAGGGCATTTCTCTGAGAAGGAACAAAGGAAGAAGTCTTTGTAGCCTACCTATCTTGTGCCAGGAATTACTAATTAATATCCATTGCTTTCTTACTCTGCATATCAACACTCATAGTTGGTGTTACAGGCCCATAATACCTTGCATGAAATCCCTTGGGCTAAATATGTCTCAGAGTTCATAAATCTTCAAGTTTTAGGTCTGGGGTATCTCCTTCCCATCAACATTAATACTTCCTCAGTGAAATGTATGCATAACTGCACAAGGTGCAATAAGTAAAGGCTATAAATAAACTCATGTCAGTTCTGATCAGGTTTGCAGACAATGGGTTCATGTCAAGCCAGGTTTTGCTGCCAAATGAGAAAAAAAAATAGTGGTTTTTTGGGTTTCAGAATAGTGAGTAAGGGACAGTGACCCTGTATTAAGCCAATATTAGGAAGAGTTAATATAGGGCACCTAGAGGGGTTAATACAAGTCAGGGACACAGAATTTAAACCCAGGCCTCTCTTGATCCAGAGGCCTTTTTTGTTGTTGCTGTCACTGAATTCAATGAAAAGTTTGTGCATATATCTTCTTTAAGAATAATTAGAAACTTGGGTTCACTAAGGAACACTAAAACTGTAGGCTTTCAAAGATGATCCATCATTGAATCAGTAAATACCTTGGAACTGTTTTCCATTGTGACCACCCATCACAAAACCACGGGGAAGGTCATTTTTCCACATTTTGGAATTTAAATTATATTCAATAAAAGGGAAACTCAGATGCTTGCCTTAACTTATCTAATCTCAAATGAACCCAAGCTGCTTCCAAGAGGTTGCTTTGGCCCTGAAAGATTGTTGTCAGCTTGGATTTGAGGACCCAAGTCCAATTATGTTCACGGCAATCCATACGGGCTGTTAATTAATTATAGTTTATGTTCATCAGCAGTCCCATCCCACCAAGGCCTCGCTTTCTCAAGCCTCCTGGAGGGAGTAGACTATTAACTGGTATTAACTGGGCACCCTTGGCATGACAGTGCAGTGTGGCCTGAAAAGCTGGCAAAAGTGCTGCAAATACTCCGGAGGCTCCTCAGCCAGAATAGGGCTTTTAGAAAAACACGATGCTATCCTGAGTACCAGATGCTGAGCGCTGAAACTTTTGGACCACGCCGTCCTTTTGTGAGAGGCCAAATGCAGTCCCCGCGTGCTGCAATCAGCCAAGACTTTCTACACTTACCACACTACCCTGAGGTGAACTTCTCCTGGTTATTCCACAAAGAAAAACAGAGTAATTCTAGTGGAATGCTTTCAACTGGAAATAAGTGACATGTCATGACTGTCTTCCATGGAAGCTTAGGAACAATTCATGCCTTAAGTTCTAAAAAGTGGGTTCTTAAAGAGCACTAAAATGTTTACTCCTTGGCTTCCACCCTCAGATAATGAGAAGTCTATTGTAAGATAATCCTTCATAACAAAAACTTACATATTTTCAAAGTAGATTAAGATAAAGATTTGTTGTTGTCCTTAATTTAATTGTGCTTTTATACACACACAAAATTAGAAAGACAATAGATGACATGTAAAAAGGAGTTAGATCCTTATTAATACCATCCAGTGGTTTTTTATATGTTTACACATGTCCTTTTAAAGAATTGGAAATGTATAATATGGCTTTTCCCTCTATTTTTGTTCTGATTAGTTATTTATTGAAACAATAATATTAAAACCTCAAATGTCAAAGACACCAGGAGTAGATTATACAGCAGATAAGCACCACAAACTAGCAATAGTTTTGGAATAACAAGCCGGATAGTAGGGTTCTCCAAGGGAAACAGAACCAATAGCACACGGAGGCAGAGCTATCCATTAGATATTATAGGAATCAGTTAACATGGTCATGGGAACTGAGAAGTCCACTGTCTGTAACTGGAGAACCAGGGAAGCCAGTATTCTATAATTCGGTCTGAGGCTGAAGGCCTGAGATCCAGGAGCTCCTATGTCCATAGGCATTGGAAAATGAACTTCCGAGAGCACATTGGCTCTTCCTCTGTCTTTTGTTCTACTGCGGTCCTCAGTGGATTGGATGGTGTCTATCATTGGTGAGGACAGGTCTTCACTCAGTCTACTGATTCAGTTGCTAATCTCTTCTGGAAACACTCTCACAGACACACCCAGAGGTAATGTTTTACCAGCTGTCTGGGCATCCTTTAGCCTGGTCAGACTGACACGTAAAATTAATCATCACAAGTTGTAAGAAAAAAATTTATTGGAAACTTCTCTATACAAAAGGCTTGTTGATTACAGTAGATAGGATAGAGGAGTTCTGGCTTACCATAGGGCCATGTATATCTTGGCAAGTTAACAGCAAGCCAGTCTAGTCTGTGGGCTTGTAGGGTGAGAACTTGATCACTGTTACTTTGGCTCAACAGGAGGGGTTGTTTAAGCACCAGAAAACCTATCTATGTAAACTATTCAAACAGTCTCACTCAAAAGAAACCGAAGATATAGAGGTCAGAATGTCAATTTATTAATTTTCCAAGGGGAATTTAAAATGAGGGAATAATAGCTCTACTTGACCAATTATATTACACAATATCTTTTCCTTAATCAATGATTCTCTATAGCCCTAAATAAATTTATTCAGTTTCTCTATCACCATCAACTTACTTAAGGTTGGGTGAGACATTTTAATGCTTTATCAATGGTTGAAAGCCTTGAAATGAATCAAAGCTTTTTGTACCTAGGATTCACCAAACTCAAATTACTCTTTCAAGCTTCATTGACTCCATTGCCTGGGATGCATGCCTGTTGAGTGAATGTCTGACACAATTGTCTAAGTTAAATGTAAATGATTTCTACCTTGGGCCTTTTCCTGCAGTTTAATTCAAATAAATTAGATGTATGTTTGCTGAAACTCCACTGTGCGTAGCAAATGACTCTAATCTGATGTCATTCTCCATTGCAATAGAGTGCAAAGAGTGATGAGGTCTGAATTGGAAATACTCTGTGTGTGTTAGACATGGAACAAATCACTCATCTTTGAAATATATTTCTTCAGTTATGCACTGCAGTGTTATATATGGTATATCTTACAGATTTGTTTTTTGAACCAAGTTACATGCGACAACTGCATACAGATACTTTTAAAAACATAATTACTATGTCAATGAAAGATACTGTAATAAAAGACACAGGGAGAGGTTGATCTTAGCAGTGATCTAGAAGACTTTGGGCTATGCCCCAAGTCAATTTTTTTCTGAATTCGCTGAGCCCTTCCTGGAAACGGTCATAGGGGACGAAGAATTGATCATCAGACAATACGCAGCCAGCTGTGCTCCTCAATGGGAGGTCACCTCACTAAAACAGGAGACCAAGGAATTAGACGTTCCCTCCTAATAATAAAATAAAGAGAATGAATATCTAGGAGATGATTTTCATTTCCTTGATGATAAATTCTGATCACTGTGTTAGTTTGCTAGAGCTGCCATAACAAAATACCACAGACCGAGTGGTTCAAACAGATGTGTATTTTCTCACAATTCTGGAGGCTGCAAGTGCAAGGTCAAGGTGTCTGTGGGTTCAGTGCATCCTGAGGTCTCTCTCTTTGGCTTGAGGATGGCCGTCTTCTCGCTGTGTTCTCATGTGACCGTCTCTTTGTGCAGGTGCATCCTAGCATCTCTTCCTCATCACATAAGTATACCCGGCATGTTGATTAGACCAATATGGTACTACGACCTCCTTTAAACTTAATTACCTCTTTCAAGGCCCTACCTCCAGATGCCATCATATTAGGAGTTAGAGATTCAACATGCGAAATTGATGGGAGAGCAATTCAGTTCATAGCAAGGACCCGTTCATAGCAGTGGTGATGGGAATAAAAGGATGTACAAGTTGTGAGACATTTTTTGAGGTAGAAGTAAATTATTATTTGATCAACTAAAGGTAGGAAGCACATTCTCCCTTCCTCTCTGAAATAAGTAAAAATATATATTTTTTAAAAAGTGGAAAAAATCTTAAATCAGTGAAAATTGGTGTCATACCACATGGTACTTTTAATAAGAGGAAAACATAATAATATTGTTTAAATGAAGTTTGATATGGGCTTTTTAATCTCCCCATAGAAAAATAAAACCCATATATATTTTCTAGAGGAAGATGCTCTGATTAATGTGGGGCACTACCAATACTGCTCTTGTGGTAGCATCAGGAAAACAAACCTTCAGTGATGGCACATGACAGAGAGGACGGAGGACAGATGCAGACTGAGAATGCATTAGTGAATGTACCTGAAACATGCACGCTCGCATAAACCAATGACCAGTAGGTAGTTCATGTCTGTTAGAGGACTTGTAGATGATAGAGAAGAGAGATTCAGGAGATTCCAAATTTGATGAGAAACCATGGAAAAATAAAGAAACCTTTTCCCTTGTTTACTATTGTACAGCCTACTCTAAGTGAAATCATCTATATTTTGGATAAAAGTATTCTCCAAGGGGGAAACAGGTCAATCCTCAGTATGCCATAACCTGGCAAAACTTTGCAATAATGAGGACTGTCAAAAGGTAGTGCTTTTCAGATGAAAGGATCTGAAGCAGCTACAGAAGCTATTCAAAACTGTCTACAGGAAGAGCCATAGATTAAAGACTATAAACTATTAGACACCTTAAAACAGAAGAGAGAGAGGGAGAGACAGCCGGCTGATCCCAGGGACAGATAACAAGACCAGATGGGATTCCCAGCTGGAGAGCAAACTTGGGGCAGGCGGTGAGGGCAAGGCGACCATAAAACTCACTGCCAGGGAAGGAGAAGGGACGATGACTGCAGACATGCAGAAATCTCAGTCCAAAGCCCACGCTGACACATCCAAGCGCATTTTCTATCTGATTTGCTTTCTCTTCCGCTCGGTACTATGTTTGGCTTACATGTTACCGAATGTTATCTTTCCAATCCATCTAGAGAGTTCTATTTTCTGAAGATATCCTCCGAGCCACATTTCCAGAACGCCTGCTTCTCATTAGCTGGGATAAACAGGAGTGTGTTTACAGTGTGCGCCAGACTTGACAGAATTCCCCTGTCCTCCAGGGAGGCCTGGCAGGCAATGAGCAGGCTGGAACATGGATTTCAGGGCTCAGCTGGGACATGGCAGAATGGCGTCATTAAGATAATCTTTAAAAAGCAAGCTGCCTAACTCTTTGTGACGCAAAGAGAGAGCCTTGTTTTGAATGCAATTTTAAGTGGCTCTAACATATGAAAGTCCATTTATGCCAAGCATATAGTGTGTAGTGATTATAAAATGTGTAACTTCTGTTCAGCAAATGTTGACTGCCGACTGTGGGCAATCTAGAGATTATGAAGATGTCTAAAACATTCTTAAGTAGTTCACAGTCTAGTGACTAAGCTAACTTACTGTAAAAATAAAACCCTTAGAAATCACTTTTAGTACTATAGGGGTGCTTAGAAAATAAAGTTGTCAATCACACACTGACTTCAATTGCAAATAACCACTATCCTATAAACCTGAAATAAATGTAAAATATATTGAATGTCAACTGTAATCAACAAGTAAAAAAATTATATATAGAAGTTGAAAAAAAAGTTTTAGTTCAGTCAATTACAAACAATAGATTTTTATCAGTGGAAGTAAGTAACATTATCAAAGGACTTGAGAAAGTTTACAAATACGTTGATGAAAGAGAATATTTGCACATACATTTTTACTGCTGTAAAATACTTCTCTAATGTCTTGGCTAACAAAATTGATCATCAAAAGAAAGGGAAAATCCACTCACAAGTAGGCAATCACACTATCTCCCCTTCATGGAGGTAATTTCACTATCATGATGGTCCCAAGCTACCAAGACCATAAGCACAGAGAGACTGAGAAATTCAGACAAAAGACAATAAAGGTAATTTACATGTAAGTAGTTGGGAGTGAGGTATTTAATGAAGAGACAGTAGAATCTGATTTAGAATAGCATATAGAGATCTTTTTGAATTTACACGTAACTGTTAACTGTCCTACTACTATAACTGGAGTAGTATGTATAGAATATTAGAAATAAGTATGCAATGGAGTTCCTTTAAATATTGAAAAAAACATATACAGAGAATTTTTACAAAGAATATGTTTTTATTATTGACTATTTAATATTGAGCAGAAGTCTAGTCCCCAGATATTTTCAGCAATATTCTGGGACCCCTCTGTTTCAGGTATTAAAAGATAATATTGAACTAGTTCCAAAAGAGAATATTTAATCTAAAAAGGGTATTTATTTCCCAAACAGCTCATTAATTACTTAAGACTCCATGCTATCCCTACATATCCATATGACATTTAACTTTGTTATTTTTATTGCTACAATATAAATTGAATTTTAAGTCAAACAGTTATTTCTCTTTACAAAATAATTTTTTAAAAAGGAATTTACATTTACATCATATTTTCCTTGGTAATAAAATAGTAAGGTCAAGTTCTAACTTTTATAAAATATAACCTGTTTCTTGATGGCTCAATCAATTTCTCTGTGGGAGCTAAAAGACTCAAGCATTTGAGAGGATGGCAAGTGGAGTAAAAATAAACCACGGTGGCCATTTGGTGTAAAGAGAGAAATTTAGATATATGGTGACTAGAATCTTTTACACTAATTTTTATCATCATTACTTTTTCTGAGTATTGAGAAAAATATATTATGAATCTACAGCAGTAATAAAATTCTACTTCAGATAGTGACGATTGTGTCTCACTATGGAAAAGAAATCTGCAGAATGTTTTGGCCTATGAGAGAGAAAGAAGATAGACACATGGACACGAGAAAGGAAAGGCAAACGGGCATTTGCGCCATCAGGAGCAAGCTAAACAGAGTCGGGTCAGCGAGCATGAGCTCTGCTCACCTGGAAGTCATCCAGGGTGAGTTGCTCTGAACACTCCACTCCAGTGCTCCCTGCGGATGGTATCTGTTGGCTGAAGCTCAGCTGAATATGGACCTGAATGTAGCTTTTGAGCGTAGCTTAGAGGATGACAAGGTCCCACCCACATTGCAGAAAGGGAGGTGTTCAGGATGAGGCCCAGGCACACAGGCCTTTGTCGGGTGCAGCGCTTTCATCAGAGGATGGAAAACATCTTTCACTAAAAGAGAGAAACCTTGAGGAGCCATGGTACATGACTAGCGAGTCTGGCAACTATCACCAAGAGCTGCTTTCAGGGTCCAAATGTAGTAGTTTATTATTTCCCTGCACCTAATCAACAACCAGGCCATTGGTTTACAGTCATTTTCACAGGAATATTCAAAGTTATTTCATCGTCACAACATACCTCCAAGCTGACGCAAAGCAAAACATGAAACTCTCACTTCCTTGAATTTTAGCTGAACAATGTTTGGATGAGCAGTTCGCTTCTCAAAAGTTATTTGCAGGAAAATGTAAACTACTCAGAAGAGGAGGCTGTGGGGGCCTCAGACCTAGAAAAAAGATGGAACTCCTAAAGCAAGGGTGGTTCTTCTTATTTATTTTTAACTAGAGGCCCGGTGCACGAAATGCATGCATGGGGGGGGGATGGGTGTCCCTCAGCCCAGCCTGCACCTTCTCCAATCTGTGACCCCTCAAGGGATGTCCGCCTGCCCGTTTAGGCCCGATCCCAGTGGGCCTAAACGGGCAGGCGGACATCCCTCTCACAATCCAGGACTGCTGGCTCCCAACCGCTCGCCTGCCTGCCTGCCTGCCTGCCTGATTGCCCCTAATTGCTTCTGCCTGCCAGCCTGATCATTCCCTAACTACTCCCCTGCCAGCCAGATCAATGCCTAACTGCTCCCCTGCCAGCCCGATTGCCCCTAACTGCCCTTCCCTGCCAGCCTACTCACCCCTAAATGTCCTCTCCTGCCAGCCTGGTCACCCCTACTGTCCTCCCCTGCAGGCTATCTTGTGGCGACCATCTTGTGTCCACATGGGGGCGGCCATCTTGTGTGTTGGAGTGATGGTCAATTTGCATATTGCCTCTTTATTATATAGGATATCTTTATTGATTTTCTTAGAGAGGAGGGCAAAGGGAAAGAGGAAGAGAAACACAAATGTGAGAACAGAGCATTGATCTGCTGCCTCCTGCACGTCCCATCTGGAGATGGAGCTCACAACCTCGGCATGTGCCCTGACTGGGAATTGAACTGGCATCCTTTGGTGGCCAGGACCACACCCAACCGAGCCACACTGGCCAGGTCAAGGTCATTCTTCAAAGCAGAATAGTTGTGTGTGTTTTTTAATTGAGATAGAATTCATATAAATTCATCATTTGAACCATTTAAAAGTGAACCACTTCAGTGGTTTATAGTACATTCAAAATATTGTATAACCATCCCCACTATCTAATTCCAAATAAATTTCATCCTCCTTCAAAATAACCACATGCCCAGTAAGTCATCATTCCTCATTCCCTTCGCCTCTGGGACCCTGGAAACCACTTCCCATTGCTTTGGAATTGCCTGTCTCTGGATGTGCTCACTCTGGGTTTCTCACATAAACAAAATCTAACAGTATGTGACCTGGTATGTCTTATACTTTGTTATTTGTGGCTTCTTTCACTTACCACAAATTGAGAAATCAGCTGACAGCCATATGGGCGCTCCCCTGTAGGTAACGAACTGCTTTTCTCTTGCTGCTTTTAAGATTCTCTCTTTTGTCTGAACCCTTGGCATTTTAATTATGATGTGTCTTGGTGTGAGCCTCTTTGGGTTCCACTTGTTTGAGACTCCCTGCACTTCCTGAACATGTAAGTCTATTTCTTTCACCAGGTAGGGGAAGTTTTCCGTCATTACTTCATCACATAGGTTTTCAGTATCTTGCTCTCCCTCTTTTCTCCTTCTGGCACCCCCTATACTGAGAATGTTGGTATGCTCGAAGTTGTCCCAGAGGCTCCTTACACTATCTTCAGATTTTTGGATTTTTTTTTTCTTTTCGCTCTTCTGATTGGGTGTTTTTTGCTTCCTCATATTCCAAATTGGTTTATTTGATTCTCAGAATCCTCTACTCTACTGTTGAATCCCTGTAAATTATTCTTTATTTCAGTTAGTATATGCTTAATTTCTCACTGCTGTTTTCAAGATTCTCTCTTTGTTTGGGTTTTTGACAGCTTGAGTATATATCTTTGTTTTCCATGATTACTTCTTCAAATATCTATTCTGCACCCCTTTCTCTCTTCTTCTGAGACTCCCATTATAACTATGCTTATATGCTTGATTGTATCTCACAGGTCTCTTATGCTCTGTTCATTTTTCTTCATTACTTTTTTTCTTTCTATTACCCAGATTAGACAATCTCAACTGACTTACCTTCAAGCTCTTGATTCTTTCATTTGCTATCTCAATCTGCTGTTGAAACCTTCTAGTGAATTTTTAATTTTAATTATTGTACTTTTTGATTCCAGAATTTGTATTTGGTTCTTTTTGTTATTGTTAATCCTCGCCTGAGGATATTTTTCCCATTTATTTTTAGAGAAATTGGAAGGGAGAAAGAGAAGAGAAGAGAAAGGTCTATGTGAGAGAGACACATCAATTAGTTGCCTCCTACTCACACCCCAACCTAGGCCGGGAATGAACTTGTTATCCATGTATGTGCCTGTGATTGGGAAATGAACCCGCCACCCTTTGGTGTGTGGGACAGTGCTCTACCATTGAGCCACACCGGCCACAGCTCCATTTGGTTCTTTTTTATAATTTCTGTCATTTAACTGCTCTTCTCTATTTGGTGAAACATCAGTCTCATGATCTCCATTAGTTCTTTGGCCATGGTTTCCTTTATCTATTTGACAGATTTAAAATAAGTGACTTAAAGTCTATATGTATTAAGTTCAACTACTGGCTTCATCAGAGCAGTTTTTATTAATTGCTCTTTTCCTGTGTATTGGCCATTCTTTCTCGTTTCTTTGGATGCCTCATCTGCTTTTGTGAAAACTGGACATTTAAAATATTGTAATGTGGCAACTCTGGAAATCGGGTTCTCTCCCCTCCCCGGGGTTTGTTCTCTGCTAGTTACTGTAGTTGTTGATGCTTGTTTAGATATTTGAGCTAAATTTGTAAAGTCTGTATGTTTGTCTTATTTGGCCACTGAAGTCTCTCTTCTGTTAGCTTAGTGGTCACCAACATAAAAGTGCTTTTGTTGTTGCTTCACTCACATCCTATTATTTTGTTTTGTTTTTTAGTCAAAAAAGAATGTAATGATTAGACAGTGTTTTTAGACCCACTCTGTGTGTGTATTAGGACATGCCTTTCACACTCCGCGAGGCAGTTTAACCTGGCCTTCGCCTTCACTTTCCAGAGCTTGGAGGTCAGCCAGAGGTAAGAGTTTACGGCATTCTCAGGTCTCTCCTGAGAGAGTAAGTACAAAGCTCTGGACCTACAGATGGCCTTGTAGAACCCCAGGACTATGTCAGAGATTTTTAAAGTCCCTATTCCCCAAAGCGTCGCATTCCCCTGACTTGCCTCCTAAGCTCTTTGCTTAGTCTATTTTTACCTCAACTTTCATCCACTGTCCCAGGCAGCAGCAAATAATACACTTGCCTGTAAATGTTTTTGACAAACATTGTTCTTTTAGCCAGTTCTCCAGGGAACCACCATACAAGTAAAAAAATAACCAACTCCAGTTCTTTGCAAATGAGGTCCATTCTGCTCCCTTCAGTACTGGCATCTGTACCAGGAATGTGGGCTGTTATCTTCAAGGCCACTGCCAGGGTGGTGAGTAGGGAATGGGACCAGGGTAAATTAAAACACCACAAAGCTCTGTGTTCTTACTGAGATTCAACCTTTTTTTAATTTTTAATTTAAGCATTCCACTGCTTGCTGAAAGCTATTGGTTATATTCCAGATTTCCAAGGATATTGATTCTGACAGGTTTTGCCAGGATTTTTGCAGCTTTTTAGAAAGGATCAACTTTTTAGTTTCTTAATGCACCATTTTCTCTGACATTCTCTAAGCAAAATCTCTACAGATGTATAAGCCAATAAAGGTTTATGTGAGTTATTAAAGTGTCTTGTTGTTGTTTTACTCACATCCTATTATTTTGTTTCGTTTTTTATTAGTCAAGAAAGAATGTTGAATTTTACAGAACACTTTAGAGAAAATAGCAATGCATAGAACAATTTCCTCATTTTTCTAAAATCAGTCACTGACCTTCTAAAAATTATTAAAAATATGTGGCACAAAACAAATAATTCTAGCATGATTGGATGTAAAGTGTGCAACACACTCTCACCTGAGAACCATGCCAAAAATAAATTTTTGGCCTAGATTGCTCACTACAGTAGTTCATTGTTGACAATCTTTCATGGGTAAAAAACAAATACAATGTGTTGGTATAAACATGCAAAAGTGATCTTCAATTACTAGAATTCTAGTAATTTGGTTCCTGTTTTTTCAATATCTCATTATACAGTAAGCAATAAATATATTATCATTGGAGTTAATATTATGATCAGACCCAATATTATAGGTGTTTTTAAATTTTTATGAAGCCATGCATTGCAATACTTTCATAAGTGGTTCTCTACACAGTGTCTTTGATTCACACCTTTCAATATGAGAATTTTTGGCAAATGTTTAAAGCATTTTGGTACAAAATTAAACAAAATTAAAAATACTAAATTCAAAACAGCACACACAAAGTAAGTTTCATAATGACTAAAAAAAAAGTGCATTGTGTTTGCACTGTACACTTGGTGCACTGTAGTTTGTGTATGTGTAGAAGTGTCTATTAATCCAAAAATAATGATCTCTCATATACTCATGAAGGCAAGCATTTGCACTTTCTAGTAAGAATTTTCCTTTTTTGGGGGGTGGGGTGAGGATGGAACTGGGAAAGAAACAGTCTTAAATTAAATTAACTGTATCTTGTACTCACGGCTAGATATGACCTGGTCTAGAGTTCATTCTAGAACCTGAACTTTCAAACTTTTGATTAGGGTTGGGTATATATTAAGATGCTATAGTCCAGATTGCTAGAAATAGTAAGACTCAGGTTTTGAGGAGAGGGATTCAAAGAATCTTAGAGTGGTTTTCTTTGAAGAGCTGAAGGGTCTTTCGAGAAGTTCCTCTGCAAATAATTAAACCACTGATTGGGAAAGTCCTAGGAGAGTAAAAAAAAAAAAAAATGCTAGTGAAGACAGCAGAATGGAAAAAGCATGTCAATGTCATCAGTAAGGAATGATCTCTGTTCCCCTTGTGCACACTGAGTGTGTACATGGAGAGTTTTCATTTTCATGGAACATCGCTGATGCCCATACACGTTTAAGAAAATACTATGTTTCCGATTTTTATTCGTGATGCATCTCTTCATATTCCCATTCCACAGGGTTGTCTTTCGATGGTGCCTGTAGATAAATACCAGTGACTGTGTCACTAAGAGTGTGGGCTTTATGAGTATTAATGCCACTCGGGAAGGAATTCAGAGCATGCTTTGTAGCGGGCAGCTTATCTTCACTTCTGAACACAATTACTGTGACACTGATGTATTCGAGACTATTGTGTTTGTGTCGCTAAATAGTCACTTTGAACTATGATTTTCCCTTTAAGAGACTCTCAGGCAAAAATGGGAAGTAAAGATGCCCAGGAAAAAGAGAGCTGAGTGTCTAGACAACAAGATTAGTCTTCCTCGCTTGACCTTTACTAACAAGAATTAAGCTCAGATGTTTCGGCGGTGACAGTTTTAGAGAATTCCACTTTTTCTTTGCCTTTAAAACTGTAGGTGAAAAGACTACAAGGATTTCTGCTCTTTCCTCGTCTGTGATTCCATTGTCTCGCTACACATATGGGAAGTGACCTAACGTGAATGTCACCAGCTGGTCCAGCGCCATGAACATGACCCAATCAGGACCAGGACGAGTGCCCTACGTTCTTTCCTAAAATGCATCCTTGTGATTGCCTGCAGGTGACGTTTCCTCCATGTACATACATGTGAAGAGTAAAATTTAATGGGCATTGCGAAGCAGGCACATCACATTCTCATATTTTGCCATTTAAATCGTCACAAAGCATGGGCACTGATGACAGGTACACTGTTTCTAGTTGGAGGAACATTTAGGGGCCAAAGGTCAAACTAGCCCTGCTTTTAGCAGGCCAGCAGTTGCTTTTCGAGGCAAGATGTAGTCCTTGCTTTTGTTTAAATTCATTTTCTTTGAGATAAGACTCCATATCTTATTTTAGAATATTTATTTTAAATCAATGACAAAAATCAAATGTCCAACTTAATACTCAATCTTTTTTGGAAAGAAAAGTCATGTCCACTTATAGACGATACAGTACACCCTATAGTGTATAGTTTCCAAGCACAGAGTGTAAAATTATTCATCAATCACATGTAAAAGAACAATGGTAGATACGTGTGTCCGCCCAAAGGAACAAGCTTTTGGTGTTGACGAAGGTTGCCGACCACCCCACTCCTTGTGTACAGGACACCTCAAGATTTCCTGTGAATGAGCAAGGAAGCTCTGCAGAGGAGCGTGGAGGAGATCACACTTCCATTTCGTGTGCCTTTTGAGGAAATCCCAACAGAGATTAGTAGGCAAGATTTCCCAAGGGAGACCCCATCCTGAGAGAGAGGGAGCTGAAATCAGCAACAAAGCACCAGGTCAGGGGTGAGGGGATAGAGCTGTAAAGATTAACTTCTTGATAGTGAAGACTTTAGCAAGAGAGAAAATGCACCAAGAGCAAGCAGAGGCAACAACATCTGGAGAATTCAAGTAAGAGAAGAAATATGTGAGTCAAGTGATGAGGCGGGACTGGAGATGCTGACACCAAACCACAGAGCTGATGGAATCCCCCAGCCAGCGTGAATGGAGGCACGAGGCAGCTGGAAATGAGGGTGAGCTATTCCCAGCATGTCGATGTATCTGAGCACCTTTGATGTAAAATATTGTGACACAGGTCTCCTTGGGGTCTATTAATAAAGAGGAAACAAAGAGCACAGACTAAGCACTCCTCCTGCGGGAACATCACTGGAGGCAATTCTGAGTTCTGCAAGACCCGTGTTCCTTAAACCACCTTCAGACTTGGCTCTGTGTGCTGGTGCCTGTTAGTTAGTAAATCAGTGTGACTGGGCAGAAAAGAGAGGTTAAAGGGAGAAAGTGCAGGATTTAAGGGGCTGTGCCCCCAGCGTGGCCAAGGAGCAAAGATGAGGGGCTGGCCAAGTGGAAAAAACGGGAGGCTAGAGTCTGAGGGAAGCACCTGGGAAGTGGAAGACTCAAGGGCATAACGGTTTCATCTGAATGCAAAGTCCAAGGTGTGGTCCCCACAGAGGAGAGAAGCGGAAGGCAGGTGACGTGAGTTTGGTCGGAAGAGACCAAGGGATTGAACATGAGCATGTGAGTTGCTTGTCCACACGTATCTAATTCAGAGTTAGAATGAAAGCTGAAGCTGGGATTATGGGTAAGCAAGGTCCTTCAGCATTGGGGAGCTCCCTAAGAAATGGTACATGGCGGTGAGAAAAAGAAAGACTGCTAGATGGTGTGGGACTGACCACAGGGCATGGAATGATGGTCTAGAACTGCATTGTCCATTCTGGTGGCCCCCAGCTTCCCGTGGGTACTGAGCACTTGGACTTCAGAGGAAGGTGCGCTGAGCTGTGTCAATAACGATGACATGCCAGGTGCTGAAGACTTTGTACAATAAAAAGGCCGTGAAATAAGCATCCAATTAATGATTTTATATTGATTTCATGTTGAAATGAAGATATTTTGGACAGACTGGGTAAAATACGTATATTATTAAAATGAACTTCACCTGCTTCTTTTACTTTTTTGGAAGATGGTTACAAGAAAATCTAAAATTTCCTTTGTGGTCACTCATGTGGCTCAGGTTATATTTCCATGGTCAGAGCTAGTCTAGAAGCTTACAGGTTGTCAGATAATCACTCCATCCTTTCTTCCTCCTGGGTGCTGAGCCATAAAAGCCAGACCTAGTTCTGCTCATAGATTTGATTTGGAGCCTTGTGATACAGGAAGAAAACATGAAGTTATTAAAAGTAGATGAGTGCTGGCGAGGAACTCATATTGGGACCAAGCTGCAGTCCCCCACCCTCTTCCTAGAGTCTGGGTCGGGATTACTGTGAAGCTACAATGAACACTACTCTACTCATCCCTTTCCTGCTTCCTCGTCCCCACACCGGTCCCTACTTGGATGCTTTCATACCTGGGAGGAGGGTGTCCAGCTGGGTCACACATCATGTGACAGATAATTTTATATATTAATATGATATTCTAAACTAAAAAAAACACTAAAGTTATAAATAATATTTATTACTACGTATTCAGTTCCAATTCAACTGGTGTAATAGAATTCATGTCTGGTTTGGGATGTCAGAAGACTTTTAGCTGCAACCTCTAATACAAACCAGTCTTTTTTAAAACATTTATTTCAGAGAGGAAGAGAGAGGGAGATAGAGATAGAAACATCAATGATGAGAGAGAATCATTGATCTGCTGCCTCCTGCATGCCTCCCACTGGGGATGGAGCCTGAAATGCTGACAGGGAATTGGACCTTGACCTCCTGGTTCATAGGTGAAAGGTCAACCACTGAGCCATACTGGCTGGGCCAAACCACTCTTTTAAAACAACTCCCCCAACTATGAGTCATGCCTCACATTCACAGAGGATAGAACATCCCCCCTCTCAACCACACCAATGTGATTTTTCTTCACACATCCGCTTCCATACTACAAACAAAAGCATGGCTCTACAAAAAATAGCTTCATAGAACATGTCCTTGACGCAGACACCTTTTTCTGTGTGGCGACATATCGTTAGAGGTAAGTACTGATAACAGAAGGCACACGAAAACCTACGGTGACAGGTACCATCAGTTTAAGAGCCGGCCAAGGAGGACAAGGAAGCAAGGAGAAAACAATGGTCGTGAAACAATAGGAAGCGAACCGAGGAGAAGCCTGGCCAATCCTACAGGATTGACTTCTCGCCGCTCGAGGTGGGTCAGATACTTGGCAGGGAACTTTATAGCCCCAGAGAAAAGAGGGAACACGGTCCAATGAAATATTCATAGTGACCGTAAGATCAGAATAAACCAGTTACCTTGGCAAAGTATGTGTTTTCCTAACAGCAAGCCTGAAGAATGATCCCTGCTGTGGTTCTTTCAAAGGAACGGACTATGTGATATTGTTTATTGATTCCGAGAGGAATTTCGTTTTTAAAAATCTGTAATGGAATATCTACATCCCTGAGCACACGCGCGCGCACACACACAGTCCCCTCAATCACTCTTTTTGTTGCCCTTACACAAATAATTCTCCGATGGTTCGATTTCCCGGACCCATGTTAAAGTGGCCTCGGCCTTATCATGCTTTGCCCATTAAAAATTAACTCTCCAGACTAACTGTTCAGCACCCTGGTCTCTCTGAGTAACTAATCTGATAAACTGAGCATTTCCCGGAAGCAGTAAGTGATAAGGGATTAATGAGTGACCTTTCCGGAGAACTGGATTAACTTAACGGCTTCTGGTTATGTGTCAAGCTTTGCTTTTATGGAGCAAAAACTGTTTTTTCTCTATTTTGCAAAGTGGGCCCCTGATGTCTCAGATGCACAGAAGGAGCTGCCCACGTGAAGGGCTGGGGGTCTGGAGTCCAGCCAGCCTTCGCTCTGCCTTTGACCTTTGCCCTCTGCGAGGACCCTCCGCCACACCCCAGCATTTATAGAGTGTTGGTTCAACACCACCCCCTTAAGCAAAAGGGATGACAAACTCCCACAGAGGCAGTGGGGACGCATGAAGACTTAACCCCTCAGAGATCCCCACCTCAAGCGGTGCCCCTCTGCCTCTGACCAGAAGCACCGCTAACCTCCATGTTGATAAGGTGTCCCAGAAGCGGAACGTGAATGTGGGCTCTGAGAGCTGTGGTGCTGGGTAGGGTGTACGAGGACTACGGAGGGGAACGGGGTGCCTGCAGTGCAACAGGGCCAGGGAAGTCAACTTGAAGGACACGGGTGATTCTCTACGGGCCGAGTTTAAGAAACAGACAACGGGGCATGAAACACCTGGGGAACCAGGTTAGGATGCGAGTCAGACTGAGTGGGTCTGGGTCGGGGCACGGGATCCCAAATCTCTTAACTAGCTCCTCCATGAGGATCAGGCTGTTGGTTGGAGGACTCCCCTTTGGATAGCAAAGCTCTAAGGCACCTCCTAGTAAATGTGACCTGGGGGAAAGAAATTCACTGAAACATACCCTCACCCGACCATCCAGAGATACCATTCCTTAGTATTTACCCAAAGGAATTATAAAATGCTGTTCACGCAAAGACCAGCACACGCAGTTTATAGCTGTTTTATTCATAATTGCCAACATTTGGAGGTAACTAATGGGTAAGTAAGCTGTGGCCCACCCGCCCAGATAATGGGATATTATTCAGCGCTAAAAAGTAATGAGCTAAAAGCCGGGAGACATGGAGAAAATTTAATGCAGGTTAGTAAGCGAAAGAAGCCAATCTGAAAAGGCTGCATACTGTATGATTCCTACTCGATGGCAATTCTGAAGGAAAAAAAAAAAAAAAGCAAAACTATGGAAACAGAAAAATGTCATTGGTTTCCAGGGGTGGGGCGAGGTGGAGGCTGAGCAGGAAGAGCAGAGGATTTTTAGGGCAGTGAGGCTAATCTGTACAGTGCTGTAATGGGTGGGTCCATGTCATTACACATTTGTCCAAATCCATGGAACGTACACCACCAAGAGGGAGCCCCAAGGTAAACGATGGACACTGAGTGATTATGATGTGTCACTGCAGGTCCATCCTTGGTGAAAAATGTTCCACTCTGATGAGTGATGCTGATAACATGGGAGGCAATGCATATGTGGAGACAGGGGTTGATGGGAAATCTCTGAACCGTCCTTTGTTTTTGTTGTAAGGCTCAAATTGCTCCCCACCTCAATAGTCTTTTTTTTTTTTCCTTAAGGCAGAAATTCATTGAAGACTACTTCAACTCCACACAGGGAGGACCAAAGATGCTCAGAATTTCCTGGAATGAAGGTTTAGGTTATGAAGCCTGATCAGCTGGGATGCTGAGGGCAAAGCAAACAGGAGACACAGAGAGAAGGAGGAAGTTCACAAATAAGGAGCATGACTCACAATTTGTTTCAGAAATGATGACCCATTGATTTTTTTTCTGGTTCTGTTATAGGCTAATTTATTATTTTTTTTCTGTATGGCGTGCCTGTCTTATTTCAGGTGGGTCATTGGTAGGTAAGTTACAATTTAGTCCTTAGTCATAAGGTATCAAGTAGTGGTTTGGCTGAAGCATAAGATAAAGAATTAGAAATCAAAAACTATGAAACACACTCTTAAATTTGCAAACTGGAATTATATATTCAATTAGACATCATCTGTAACAGAATTATACACTGGGCAGTAATCATTATGAATTGTGAGGAGCAAGGAAGTCAGTATAATCTAATTCACTTCCATAATTAAAGGAAGTACCCAGAGGGCTTGAACAATGGTGATAAATTTAATACTTCTTGACACAGCCATTCACAAAGCTTATATTTCTGTACCAAATACTAGTCTCTGTTAAATGGAAAAAGGGTAATAAAAATAGTTTACTCCAGAACTTTCCCAAGAGTCAGCTTAGCTTTATGAAATATTGGGTGAAGTACAGGTGAATTTGTATATAATGTGTATGTGGCCTATTCTGAAATATCTCAACATAATTTTGGATAGTTCATCCTTAGGTTATTAACTTAGCATTTTTTGTTGTTGTTGTTATTGTTGAGAATTTTACCTCAGCTCCACAGAAACAAAACAGCTTCCTGAAACAAAACAGAAAAATGCCTGGGCCCATAGAGGGAATTTAGGGGCTAAAAGGTCCATTAAAGTTCCCTTGTGTTAATTTTGAGAATACCTTTCTCATGATCTAATTACTGAATGGTGTTAAAAAGTCTGAGATTGTCATTGTTTATATGTTCTCCTGTCTTTTAATTATATAAAATATCATACATATACAAAATAAATAGAATAGAAAGAATCTCCACCTATCATTACTCAGTTTCAATAATTGTAAAAATCTGCCATTCTTATAAAGGTTCTATAAAAATGCATTTTTTATAATTTCCAAATATTTTGGACTTTTCTACTTTTTAAAAAAGATATCAATTGTTAATGACTTCTAATCTAATTTCATTATGATGAAAAAACACACTCTATAAGATTTCAATATTTGAAAATGTATGTTTTGAGACACAAAATAAATTAGGGTTCCAGGCTATGGTCTATCTTAGTGAATGTTCCATGTTTGTTTAAAAAAAAAGTTCATGTAGATATAGATATAGATATAGATAAAGATATAGATATAGATATAGATATCAACATGGTTAATAGGGTCAATTACCCAGCATGTTTGGTAATGTCATTCACATCTTGTATGTCCTTATTCATTATTTTTATCTAATTGTTATACTGAAAAGGAGGTGTTGGAGCCTTCCACAGTAACTGTGGATGTGTCTGTTTTTATTTTGGCCAGTCATTTTTTCTGTCATGTATTTTGAAGCTGTCTTTTTTTTTTTTTTTTTTTTTTTTTTTTTTTTTTTTTTTATAATAATTTTTATTTCTTAAAGTATTACAAAGAGTGTTACATATGTCTCCTTTTTCCCCCCCATGACATTCCCTCGGCCCCTACCCCCCGCCCCCCCCCCCGTCCCGTGTCTTGTGTCCATTGGTTAATCTTATATGCATGCATATAGGTCCTTCAGTTGGTCTCTTAATCCCCCCCCCAACCCTCCCCAGGCTCCCCATTGTAGTTTAACATTCTGTTCAATGTTGCTCTGCTTCTGTATCTACACCTGTTCATCAGTCCATACTGGTCCCCTTTATTTGTCCCAGCCTCACTGGAGCAGTCTCAACCTCACCAGGGCCGTCTGAGCCTCACCAGGGCCGTTTCAACCTCACCGGGGTCGTCCCTACCTCACGGGGGCCGTTTCAACCTGACCGGGGTTGTCCCTACCACGCCGGGGCCGTTTCGACCTGACTGGGGACGTCCCTACCTCACGGGGGCTGTTTCAACCTCACCGGGGTCGTCCCTACCTCACGGGGGCCGTTTCAACCTGACCGGGGTTGTCCCTACCACGCCGGGGCCGTTTCGACCTGACTGGGGTCGTCCCTACCTCACGGGGGCCGTTTCAACCTCACCGGGGTTGTCCCTACCACACCGGGGCTGTTTCAACCTGACTGGAGTTGTCCCTACCACACCGGGGCCGTTTCAACCTGACCGGGGTCGTCCCTACCTCACGGGGGCCGTTTCAACCTGACCGGGGTTGTCCCTACCACGCCGGGGCCGTTTCGACCTGACTGGGGTCGTCCCTACCTCGCGGGGGCTGTTTCAACCTCACCGGGGTCGTCCCTACCTCACGGGGGCCGTTTCAACCTGACTGGGGTTGTCCCTACCACGCCGGGGCCGTTTCGACCTGACTGGGGTCGTCCCTACCTCACGGGGGCCGTTTCAACCTCACCGGGGTCGTCCCTACCACACCGGGGCCGTTTCGACCTGACTGGGGTCGTCCCTACCTCACGGGGGCCGTTTCAACCTCACCGGGGTCGTCCCTACCACGCCGGGGCCGTTTCGACCTGACTGGGGTCGTCCCTACCTCACGGGGGCTGTTTCAACCTCACCGGGGTCGTCCCTACCACACCGGGGCCGTTTCGACCTGACTGGGGTCGTCCCTACCTCACGGGGGCTGTTTCAACCTCACCGGGGTTGTCCCTACCACACCGGGGCTGTTTCAACCTGACCGGGGTTGTCCCTACCACACCGGGGCCGTTTCAACCTGACCGGGGTTGTCCCTACCACGCCGGGGCCGTTTCGACCTGACTGGGGTCGTCCCTACCTCACGGGGGCTATTCAACCTCACCGGGGTCGTCCCTACCTCACGGGGGCCGTTTCAACCTGACTGGGGTTGTCCCTACCACGCCGGGGCCGTTTCGACCTGACTGGGGTCGTCCCTACCTCACGGGGGCTGTTTCAACCTCACCGGGGTCGTCCCTACCACACCGGGGCCGTTTCGACCTGACTGGGGTCGTCCCTACCTCACGGGGGCCGTTTCAACATCACCGGGGTTGTCCCTACCACACCGGGGCTGTTTCGACCTGACTGGGGTCGTCCCTACCTCACGGGGGCCGTTTCATCCTGACCGGGGTTGTCCCTACCACGCCGGGGCCGTTTCGACCTGACTGGGGTCGTCCCTACCTCACGGGGGCTGTTTCAACCTCACCGGGGTTGTCCCTACCACACCGGGGCTGTTTCAACCTGACCGGAGTTGTCCCTACCACACCGGGGCCATTTCAACCTGACTGGGGTCGTCCCTACCTCACGGGGGCCGTTTCAACCTGACTGGGGTTGTCCCTACCACGCCGGGGCCGTTTCGACCTGACTGGGGTCGTCCCTACCTCACGGGGGCTGTTTCAACCTCACCGGGGTCGTCCCTACCACACCGGGGCCGTTTCGACCTGACTGGGGTCGTCCCTACCTCACGGGGGCTGTTTCAACCTCACCGGGGTCGTCCCTACCACACCGGGGCCGTTTCGACCTGACTGGGGTCGTCCCTACCTCACGGGGGCTGTTTCAACCTCACCGGGGTTGTCCCTACCACACCGGGGCTGTTTCAACCTGACCGGGGTTGTCCCTACCACGCCGGGGCCGTTTCGACCTGACTGGGGTCGTCCCTACCTCACGGGGGCTGTTTCAACCTCACCGGGGTCGTCCCTACCTCACGGGGGCCGTTTCAACCTGACTGGGGTTGTCCCTACCACGCCGGGGCCGTTTCGACCTGACTGGGGTCGTCCCTACCTCACGGGGGCTGTTTCAACCTCACCGGGGTCGTCCCTACCACACCGGGGCCGTTTCGACCTGACTGGGGTCGTCCCTACCTCACGGGGGCCGTTTCATCCTGACCGGGGTTGTCCCTACCACGCCGGGGCCGTTTCGACCTGACTGGGGTCGTCCCTACCTCACGGGGGCTGTTTCAACCTCACCGGGGTCGTCCCTACCACACCGGGGCCGTTTCGACCTGACTGGGGTCGTCCCTACCTCACGGGGGCTGTTTCAACCTCACCGGGGTCGTCCCTACCACACCGGGGCCGTTTCGACCTGACTGGGGTCGTCCCTACCTCACGGGGGCTGTTTCAACCTCACCGGGGTCGTCCCTACCACACCGGGGCCGTTTCGACCTGACTGGGGTCGTCCCTACCTCACGGGGGCTGTTTCAACCTCACCGGGGTTGTCCCTACCACACCGGGGCTGTTTCAACCTGACCGGGGTTGTCCCTACCACGCCGGGGCCGTTTCGACCTGACTGGGGTCGTCCCTACCTCACGGGGGCTGTTTCAACCTCACCGGGGTCGTCCCTACCACACCGGGGCCGTTTCGACCTGACTGGGGTCGTCCCTACCTCACGGGGGCTGTTTCAACCTCACCGGGGTCGTCCCTACCACACCGGGGCCGTTTCGACCTGACTGGGGTCGTCCCTACCTCACGGGGGCTGTTTCAACCTCACCGGGGTCGTCCCTACCACACCGGGGCCGTTTCGACCTGACTGGGGTCGTCCCTACCTCACGGGGGCTGTTTCAACCTCACCGGGGTTGTCCCTACCACACCGGGGCCGTTTCAACCTGACCGGCGTTGTCCCTACCACGCCGGGGCCGTTTCGACCTGACTGGGGTCGTCCCTACCTCACGGGGGCTGTTTCAACCTCACCGGGGTCGTCCCTACCTCACGGGGGCCGTTTCAACCTGACTGGGGTTGTCCCTACCACGCCGGGGCCGTTTCGACCTGACTGGGGTCGTCCCTACCTCACGGGGGCTGTTTCAACCTCACCGGGGTCGTCCCTACCACACAGGGGCCGTTTCGACCTGACTGGGGTCGTCCCTACCTCACGGGGGCCGTTTCAACCTCACCGGGGTTGTCCCTACCACACCGGGGCTGTTTCGACCTGACTGGGGTCGTCCCTACCTCACGGGGGCTGTTTCAACCTCACCGGGGCCATCCCAGCCTTACCGGGGAAACAGGAAGTTTGGCCTTCTGTCCCCTGCCGGCGGCTCCCCACTAGACAAAATCTCCAGGCGTTCCTGGTGGTTGCACATCCAGCGCTCCTGCCCTCCACCAAGTGCACAGACTGCTTGTCTGCTGTCCCGCAGCGCCCCACCAGAGACTGGGACCAGTGGGCATGTTTGTGCGCTTGCTGGTACAGCAGTTCCACAGTGCCGGCCGAGTCAAGCCCAGCCCTGGCCGGCCCCGGACCCGACTCTGCCCCCCGATTGCGTCCCTCCCAGATGCAAGGAGCTGAAATCTGCAGCCTGCTGGGATGGGCTCTGTACTTGGTGCTTCAGCACATCCTACTCAGTCTCTATGCGCTTCTTTCTATTCGAGGAGTTGAAATCTGCAGTTTGTTGGGTTGGGCTCTGTACTTGGTGTCACATCCTACTCAGTCTCAATGTTCTTTCTCTCCTTCCAGTTGTAGAGCTTCCACTGGGCCAAGTTTCCCATGGTTCTGTATGATAGGTGTTTGTCTGATATTTGGTAGTTTCGATGTTGTTGTGTGAGGTAGCACGCACAGGTCTCTTCCTTATGCCGCCATCCTGGTTCTCCTGGGTCTGCTTCTTGAGTGTGTCTCTCATGGCTGCGAGCAGTTGAAGTCTGCAATTTGTTGGGATAGGCTGCAAAAGCGCAGGTGGGTCTTTTTGTGCACCTGGCACAGCTTGGATGGGGATGTAAATTGATTAGGGCTGAGTCTCAGGGAGTCGCCATGGCGGAGCAAATAGCACTGGCTGAGTCTCCGCGGCCCCTTGACTCTCTGCCAGGGCTTTGTGTCCCCCAGTGCCGGTGAGCAGCTGTGCAACAGAGTCTCCCTCGCTTTCTGATGGCTGCAAGGCCGTGCTGCCTCTCCCCGTAGGGTCTGGTGCTTCATGATCCCGCCTGAACCAGCTCAGTGGATTTGAAAGTTTGCAGAAGAAGGCGCTTCTACTTGTGGGTCTGGCACACCCCAGATGGGAATGTAAATTGCGTAGGGCAGGATCACAGGGAGTCGCCGGGGTGGAGACTCAGTGGCCCCTTGCCTATCCAGGACACCAGGGCTTTGCGTCCCCCAGTGCCGGCGAGCAGCCGAGCGCCAGAGCCTCCCTTGCTTCCTGACCGCTGGAAGGCCGTGCCATCTCTCGCCTTGGGGCCTGGGGCCTCAGAGACCCGCCCGAACCAGCTCAGTGGATTTGAGAGTTTGTAAAAGCACAGTCATTCCCTCTTGTGCCTCTGGCACAGCCCTGAGGGTAGGGCGGGGTCACAGGGAGTCACCAGCATGGATGAAATAGCGATGGCGGCGTCTCCGCGCCCCTCGCCTCTCCGGGACACCAGGACTTCTTGTCCCTCGGTGCCGGCGAGCAGCCGCGTATCAGAGCTTCCCTCGCTCTCCGACCACTGCAAGGCCGTGGCCGCCTCTCCCTGTGGGATCTGGGGCCTCAGAGACCCGCCCCGAGCAAGCCCAGAGGATTCGAGGGTTCGTAAAAAACCGAGAATCCATTTGCAGCCCGCGTGGCGTGTGACTGCGTACCTCTGGTTTTGGTGCCTCCGTAGCTCCCACTCAGTCTCACTGCGCTTCTTTCTTTTCCTCCAGTTGTAGATCTCCCACTGGGCCAACTTCCCCATGGTTCTGAGTGGCGGTTGTTTACTTCATAGTTGATAGTTTCAATGATGCTGTGAGAGAGCAGCACACACAGGTCCGCTCCCTACGCCGCCATCTTGGTTCTCCTCTGAAGCTGTCTTTATAATCATACATATTTATAACTTTTCTGTTTTCCTGATGCACTGATACTTTTACCATTTTCAATGTCCTTTTTGCCTTTGGTAAACTTGCTGTCTAGGAGTAGCTTTTCCCCAACATATAAACCAGCCATTCCAGCTTTCTTATTAATAGAGTCTGCATGGTATACCTTTTCCCAAACTCTAACTTTCAACTGTTTGTGTCTTTGTAATTAAAGTATCTCTCTTATAGAAAACACATAGTTGAGTCTTACTTTTTTTTAGAGGTAAAGAAGAACATTTTATAATGATAAGAAATTCATCTATTATGAAAGAAATAATAAATATTAAGTGAAAATAAAAGAAATGGGAAATAAAAAAACAATTAAGAAAATCAACAAAAGAATCATAGCCTTTGAGAATATCACAAAATTGACAAACTTTTAGCTAGACTGAGGAAGAAAAAATCAAAGCAGTTAAAACCTGGAAGTAAAGAGAGAACTTCCATCACTACTCACCTTACAAAATAGAAGAGATAATAAAGGGAACGTTATCTGTCTTGTAAGCCCTACCTCTGGCCTTCCTCAGGGGCATTCCCACTGATGGCTTTTTTTTTTCTGTGTATGGGCCATACTCTACTATTTCTCCACATGTCTCATAATTTTTTGTTGAAAACTAAACTATTTTGAGGGTGTGGGGGGCAGTGGTCTTACTTTTTTAATCAACCTGAAAATCTTTGCCTTTTAATTGGCATGTTTAGTCATTTATATTTAATGTAATTATTAACATGGTTTGATTTAGCTCTGCCATGTTGCTATTCATTTTCTTTTGGTTTTATCTGTTATTTTGCTCCTTTGTTCCCCATTTGCTGGTTTCTTTTGTGAAAATCCAATTCCTTTTTAGTATTTAATTTCAATCCCTCAGTTAGCATTTAAGTGCGTTGCATTATTTTTAAAGTGGCTGCGATAGAGACTATAATATGCATCTTTAAGTGAACATAATCTACTTAGTGTTAATATTGTACTACTTCACATAAAATAAAGAAACCTTGCTATAGTTCTTTGTGCTATTCTTGTTATATATGTTACAACTTTCACATTATAAATCCCTCAATATGTTATAATTATTGTTGTGTGTGTTAAAGAAATTAGTAAATAATGTATATGCATTTATATATGTTTAAATGTTTAAATATTTGACTACATATTTACAATTCTGGTAATCTTTATCCTTCCCTTCAGATCCAGATTCCTACCTATTGTGTAATTTCCTTTCAGTCTGACAGGCTTCTGTTATCATTTCTTGTCGTGTAGGTCTGTCTCAGTTTGTGGTTCAAGTGTAGACATTCCTCCAGTTTTTGTCTGATTTTGGCAATTCTCTGAGTGACTTCAAATAGTTGGGGTTTTTGAGGGAGTTAGGGGACGGGACCAATTTTATAGCTGTTATCTGCAGCAGGCTTAGTCTAACCAAGCCACCCACCATTAGCAGAAACTGAAATCTCACTGTTTATATTTTAACACACTAAACTACAGCCCTATTTAGTCATTAAAGAAACACTTCTGAGGACATTAAAATGTGCTAGACATTAACAAAGGCAATGCTTATTCAAGGAATTCCAAGTGGTTGAATATCGTTAGAAGCTAGAGCATGCTGGGGAGAGTGGAGAGCGTCTATGGAAGAAACAGCCATGCAAACATGCATATATTTTATCTTGTGTGTGATAAGGAGCTGTTGATAGGGTTTAAGCAAGAGAGAAACATAAGCAGACATGGGGTTTTGCAAGACCAATGGTATGGATGAAGAAGTTTATAGAGTAATGCCTATGGCTAAAAAAAAAAAAATGATCTGGAATATTCCTAGACTTCCTGTGGGTCTGGAGAGGAGGAGAGAAACTCAAAGAGGCAGGAGGTAGAATGTGGATGTGGAATTACAACTGGTGAGTGGTAGACTTCCCATAATCCTTGTAGCAATCACAGAAAAGTGTCAAAAAAGTGAATCATGTAAATGTATCACATAAGAAAATTGATATGTGATGTATGCATAGAGAGAAAGAGAAGAATCATTGATATAAACAACAAAAATAAGTTCAAAATCGGAGAAATTCTAGAATGTACTAGGAAAAAATGAATATGTGGAATAAATACAAGAAAAGTTTACATATGAAAATAAAGGTAAAATGTCTATACCTGTATACAAGAAATCCAAAAAAACATAAGGGGAAAGACAGCCTCAACCAATTATATGAACGCATGACCCATAATTTCACAGAAATTACACACACAAACACATACATACAGATAAACATACATGAACTCAGATCAAAAACACCGAAATTGTGCCAGAGATAACAAATAAATCAGTATGGACATATTGTGGCAAAATTTTAATAAAATCAAAGACAAGGGAACATTCTAAAATTCTCCAACAAGAAATGGCAGGATGTCTACAGAGGAAAATGATCATAACATTTTGAAAGAGGCAGCAGAGGGCGCGTTACCTACGGAGCACTGGATCCATATGGCTCTCAATCCAGGGTCTCCCACACTCGAACTCTAGAACAGCGGTTCTCAACCTGTGGGTCACGAACAATGAAAATACATCCTGCATATCAGATATTTACATGACGATTCATAACAGTAGCAACATTACAGTTATGAAGCAGCAAAGAAAATAATTTTATGGTTGGGGGTCACCACAGCATGAGGAACTGTATTAAAGGGTCACGGCATTAGGAAGGTTGAGAACCACTGCTCTAGAACATTGAAGATTAAACAACATCATCACCTTCTCCATCGCTCAGCTTCCTCATGTACATCCCATAGATCATACTAATATTTTTGCCATAAGAGTGTTGGGAGTACTAAGTGCAATAAAATACGTAAAACCCATCAAAATAGAGCCAGATACATAATAGGCACACTATGACTATAAACTATATTTGTTTTCAGATTTCTTGGTAGCAATATTTGGTGGAGAAATACAATAGAATAAAATTTTCAAAGTGCTTGCTTAAGGAAAGATAGTTGATATGAGAATCTCATATCCATTTGAATAACCATTTAAATACAAGGTAGCTTGGCCAGTGTGGCTCAGTGATTGAGCATTGACCTATGAACCAGGAGCTCACAGTTCGATTCTCGGTCAGGGCACATGCCGGGGGTTGTGAGCTTGATCCCCAGTGTGGGGTGTGCAGGAGGCAGCTGATCAATGATTCTCTCTCATCATTGATGTTTCTTTCTCTTCCTCCCTCTCCCTTTCTCTCGGAAGTCAATAAATACAAGATTGAAAAAAAATAAAACAGAAAAAAACATAATAAATGTAAGGAAGAAATAAAGATTAATAAAGATATTAGTATTAATTTGTAATTACTTGCCATGCTCCATGCAAAGTGTATTGAGAGATGGTTAAATGCCAAGTATTCTTTTAAGTTCTTTATGTGTATTAGCTCATTTAGTATTCACGTGAGCCCCATGTGGGGAAGAGAGGTCCACCAAAGGTCATCAGGGTGGAGCTGATAGGCAACAAGAGTGACCTCCGTGGTAAGCCTTCTTTGTGAGGCCTGTGAACGTGAGACAGGCCTTAAATCCAAACCATCTGTCCTGGCTCCCTCCTGAGTCTCTGGGAGGGAGTCCATGGACGTTTGTTTACAGACCTTATCTCTGAGAAAGGGTCCTTGAGTGCGGGTTCAGTGCAAGCAGAGCCCTTTCTTTCCAAGGAGCTTTGATGTTGGTTACCTGTCCTGTGGCCTTCTCTTTCACATAAAACACTAATTCCTGGTTGAGTCCAGTTGTGAATGAAACCAAATATTCCACTAGCTGGTGAGCACTCTGTGTGCAGAACACAGAGCTTTGTTGTTTCTCTGGACAGATCTTGCACCCGGTTCTCCCGTGTTTGAGTCACAGCAAAGAATGACTACAGGTAGATAATGTGGTATTAGAGTTGGAGGCCTTGACTTTTCACTGGTTAAGAAACAACAATCATTTGTCAACCACCCAGAACCTTACGCCTACAATCATGGGGGGGCAGGAGGATGGCTAAGGAGAAACAAAACAAAACAAAACACGCAGATTCAAGCATGTGCACCATCATCTAAATCTAGTTCTGCAGGTGGGGTGGAACTGGCCATGACCTACCACTGCCATCTGGACACAGAGCTCTGTGGTGGATGCTCTTACCACCCAGGGACCATCGCTTCTAAAGAATTCTTAAGAATCCCTCATTTCAAATCTCCTAAAGGAATGTCCATGCTATGGTGGGAGGGGAATCCTTGTGTCTTTTTCGCTGGGACACATGAATGTACAGTCACTCCCTCAGGTTCTCTGGAGTTTAGCTGCCGTTCTGGTGGTCAACATTACCCAGGAGCTCCTTCCACTGTGCTTCCCTGGCATTTCTTTAATGGTGTCTTTTGCGACAATAAAGTCTCTGTTGTTTAGTTATGCAGAGGCTGCTTGAGAGGATATGAAGGAAATGCAATTTTTATCTGTTGGGGATAAGACCGATTACATTTCATGACTCCCTTGTGGTGTCCTGCCACACCTGCCCAAAGCCTGGTAGAGTCCCAGACAGGGGGAGAACTATGGAAGCTTAAAGGGAGGCCTGTGCCATGTTCTTATGGTGAGAGTCAACGATTGCTCATTTGAGTTTAAAAATACCATGGACTCTCTCTGCTTTTTATGAGGTTTGAGAGTGTTCGGGACAATAAAATTTCTGAATAAACAGCAAAGCTTTGCAAAGTTCTCTAGTACCTATCCCAGCACAAGGAATACCTGATTAGTGGTGAGTTAGGTTGAAGTTTTGTTCCACCTTGAAAACTAACATGCATTGACTGTGATATTCAAGCTCCATAGCACGAGCCCATTTGTAAGTGTATTAACGTGGCCTTAGACTTGGGTTCTTGTCCATGCCCATCTGCAGTTACCAGGATGCATCTGGGGCAGGTGGAACATGCATCTGGAGACATTCTCAGCAAATTTAATAAACTTTTCTCACCAACATTGATAAAATATTGCAATCAATTTGTCCCCCTCGGCGTGGGGAATTTCATATACAATGTTTGCAAGGTTCCAATGGAAGGCTCCTGGTGGCATTAAGCAGCCATTCCGAAGGGGGAGGCCATCCTCATGCGATGGTGTTCAGTAACTCTGTTCAAACTCCAAAACAGGTGTTGTGTCCCAAAGAGTATTTCTCAGCAAGTCTTTAAGGGTCCAGAGGAAGTGAGTGCTTGATCCTTGATTGGAGCAGCCTCCTAGATTTCCCCCTCTCTTCCCCCCCTTTAGTTTTACTTTTCAAGGGTTTGAATACTTTCCATTCCAGTATCTGATCTTGTGGACAAAAAGGGGCCACCTGCTAACCTGACTAACTCAGGGAGGCCTGCGTGGCAGCCTTGCAAACTGAAGAGACCTAAAGTAACCTCATTGGATGGTCTGAAATTAAAAATCTTTAATTAAAAAGCAGTTTATGGTGGGTAGTCATGTCCTAGGCTAGTATCTTTCCTGACAAAGATCAACTTTGATCTTTACTGAGCCTATTGTCTTTTTGCATCTAAGATAACACACCTGTGGACTGTCAGGGTAACTTTTGGAACTTCCCTTTTTCCGGACCCCTCAGGGCACAACAAATGGAGCCAGGACTGAAACCACAAACTCCCTCACTGTTGTTGTCGTCATCTTGTTAATTGTTGACTCTTATCTGTCCTGTACCCGCCTGTGTAAAAGAAGCATGTGTCTATCACTTCACTTTTAATCCAATTCCAGATGTTTCTCCACGCTGCTTTCTCCAACCTCCCTAATCGATCACCAATGGATTTCATGTAACCCACTTGTCTCCTCCTTTGATGGAAATTTATAAAACCACCATCCTTTGGAGCATTGCCTGGCAATTGTATATTAATCCCCTACTTCTGACTTCAGGCTATTCAGACAGAGTGAGGAAAGAGCTTCAGTCAGACCTGCTCCAAGCTCTGCACCCGTATGTTTCCTGAAGGTGGTAAAGAGCCTATCCCTACAGTCTCCAATGTAGCCATCTTTTTGTTTGTTTGGGTGCATGGTCTCCAAATATATTGTCTAATATCTACGGTTGTTCTAAATTCCTCTGGTTTTATTATGGAATTTAGGGTCAAATCATACTGAGGGTAGTCACAGAGCCTCTTCCATTTAATTTTATTGGTTCATAATAACACAAATACATTGACGTATATCTGGAAACCCTCAATTAAATGTTCCTAGAACTACTGTAAAGTGCTAACCTACCCTACAGAGGTTTTGGAAAGTCTTCAAAAATCACTCTCAGCTCAGATCATGATCAGGGATTAAATTCCACCACCAGGGTCTTGTTCTGACTTGGCTAACATTCAGAGTTTCTGGCTGCCCAGAGGAATGGGAGCTAGTCCGAAAGAGTGCTGGGGCAGGGACACTAGAGGGCCACAGGGTGGAAGAAGATAAAAGCTTGTAGGTTCCAGTTATGATGCAGGCAGATCTAAAAGAGAGACAGCCTTTCACATTTTTCACACGTCTCTTCCGCAGAATACTGAGAGAGGCAATTGCGGAATCTGAATTTCTCTCACACGCTTTCTCTTATCTACCAAGAAAACACCAGTCAATGAATGGTTACAATGTTCCTCCCTTTTCACTCTAGGGCACTTTGCAAATGAACAATTTTGTTCTTATAAAAAGTTTCCCAAAATAGCCACTGCAGTTCTAAACTACTGTTGGTCAATTATGCCATTTAGAAAGAGATGCGTTTGTGTTAGTGTGTAAATACACATACGAGGCCAGAATCTGGTCTGCAGGAGACACACACTTGGGTTTAGTCTGAGACAGACACGTGACTGTCTGGGGTGGTTGGTCAAGTCAGTGGTTGGTTCCCCCTGTGTCCTAGGCTCCCCAGCCTAAGGGCTGGGCAGTCTCCAATGGCAAACCTGCAAATCTGAAGTTCCAGGTAAATACAAGGGTTGGACGTGAACTTCCTGCTGTCAAGTACCAACAGAAAGTGCCCATGAGGAAGGACAAAAAGCAATGTTGCTGGTAACAAGGCAGCTTCCCAGTAGGCATGGGTGCTCTCAAATCTATCAAATAATCAAAATCTTAGGGGAAAAAATACACTTAGTGTTTGGCAGCTGGATAAAAAGAAATCAGAACAGAGACCTACTGCGAGACTCACCCCATCCCTGTAGGCCTCAGTGCTTCCGGGTTCTGAATTGAGGGTCTTGGTTACAGCACCAAGGGAGGTGGCAGTAGGCTCTTGGTGGGACTGGCAGGTTGTGGAACTCCCCAAAGTCTCGCCCGAAAACCTTGTAATAAACAAAAGTACATTTAGCAGAACTCTCTGCAGGAAGGGAGGGCACCATTTGACAGTCTTACTGTGTCTCAGAAGAGGTAAGTCAGAGATAGAATAACCGGAGGACTTTGGGGTCTGGACTCAGACAGGGTCAGGTAGGTCTTTCCAAGTGTGTATGTGTGTGTGTGTGGGGAGGGGGGGGGGCTGAGTAGGATTGGGCCAAGGTCCTGGGGAAGCAGTTGAGGACTGGTTGGTTCAGGTAAGCGGGGGTCCTCCCTGTTCAGTACTCTACGTCCCCGGGACTATGTTCAAACTGCCAGTTTGTGCTTCTTAATCCCTTGAAATCTCCTTTTGTTATTCCAAGTGCAATCAAAGTGGAGAAACACTGAAACAGGGAATGGTTAAAAAAGAAGCTCCAGTCTGGCCAGTGTGGCTCAGTGGTTGAGCTTCAACTATGATCCAGAAGGCAGTTTGATTCCCATGTCCAGGTTGCAACTCAATCCCCAGTAGGGGGCGTGCAGGAAGCAGCTGATCAGTGATTCTCTCTCATCATGGATGTTTCTATTTCTCTCTCCTTCTCCCTTCCTCTCTCTGAAATCAATATATATATACATTTAAAATAGCTCAGCTTCTACTTAAATCCTTCCCCAGCGAGTCCTCAGCTCTTCCCTCAATCATACTGAAGACAAATATGGCAAATTGATCAAATGTGCATCCCACAGAAAGACAGCAAGAGGACTAACACATTGGCAGGGCCCGCCTCCCAACTCATTCCAACAAGCTGTGATGACGGAGTGTCTCTGGGAGGACAGATTCAATAAAGATACATGTCAAAGCTCACATCCTGGGCACAGTCCACCAAGTTCACGAATGCGGGGTAAGTGACGCAGGCCTGACTAACCAGCGGACACAGGAAGCGTCCTTGAGAAATGCAGTCGATTTTAAGTGCCCTGTGAGTCAGCGCTGATTCTGCTGCCAGAGAATAAACTCCATCTGAGGCTGCGTCAACCAATGCACTGACTCTGGACAAGGAAGACCCTCTCTCCCTGCTGGCTGGAACCCTTTACGGGCTGAGTCCCGTGCTGAGCGGTTTGCTAAATGAAGAACCAGTTAAGATTAGATCATGGCCCAGGAGGGACCTGGGAGTTGCCCTAAGAAAAGATGTTTTGCTGGGAGGGAGGCTAGCACGGGGGGAGCATAACACGTTTTTCAAAGTATTTGAAGAATCACACATGGATGTGAGCGTGGATTCATCGTGGAAAGTCCAGAAGTCAGAAGCAATGGGGAGATGGAAGGGGCTTTTCAGCAGCAGCCTTGGCCATCCACACAAGGAACCGGCAGCGTAGCAGAAGGCCTCTGTCCCAGGAGGCCTTGAAGCCTCCTAGTGACTGGTGGCAGCGGGCTCTTTCAGAACTTGTGGAGTTGATTCGGATTAAGAAGTGTCCTCTGCAACTCGGATCTTAGATGTAGAAAATGGGCTTTTCTAGAAGTAGCTGGGGAGCTAGAGGGAACCTTCTCATCTGGTAAATTGCTGAATCCTCAGCTTCCCTGTCTGGGACCTGTCCCCTCCGCCCCCTGGAGGAGGACCTCCAGGGCAGCCAGCTCCACGCAGACCCTGGGTGGTGCTCCTTTGGGGAAACTCAGTCGCTCCATTGCAGTTGTCACTTCCTACAATCTGTTGGCCACATGTCTCTCTATCAGCCCCTTCTCGCTTTACCCTAACTTCTTGCAGAGTAGCTGGGCCTCTTTACTGCCCATGGCGCCTCTGGCGAGAAGCTGGGATTCCCAAAGGATCCTAGACACGCACCCCAGTGGCCCCGCTGCACGCAGAGTTCTCTGTAGCTCTGGCTTCACCAGAAACACCAAGTTCCCAGGGAAAGGGGGACCTGGGCTGGAAAGGGGGACCTGGGTCCCCGCCATGGCGATGACTTTCTGGGGGACAAGTCAGCGCTCTGGGGCTATTTCCAGACCTTGCACTGGGCGCAGCGGGCCAGGCCTGCTGGAGTCGGACAGGCGCCCGGGCTGCCCAGGACAAAGGGGCTCCCCGCGCCCCAATAAGTACTTTCTCCCGCTGCCACTCTGCCCAGCGTGGTCGCGTCGCCTCCAGGCTGGGCCTGCAGCCTGAGAGCCGGGACTAAGCCGGCTCCTGGGCCCGCAGCCCCCGAGGGGAGGGAGGGATGGAGGGGACCCGGGGTGGGAGGTGGGGCTCCCGGCGGAGGCGCGGGCGCCGGGGGCAGGAGTGGGCGCGCTCCGAGGGCGAGCGCAGGGGAGGGCGGCCGGCCCGGCACGCTCCCTCCCTCGGCCTTTCTCTCACATAAGCGCAGGCAGAGGGCGCATCAGCCATGCCCTGCCCGCGCCCGCCGCGCCGCCGCCGCCTCCCGGCCCCGCCGCCCCGCGCCCGCCGCCCGCCGCCCGCCCGGCGCGCTCCGCTCCTGGGAAGGGCGGGGAGGAGGGGACGCGGGCCCCCGGGAGTTGGAGGGGCCGACCGTCGCGGGGGCTCTCGGCCGGCCCCCTCTCTCCCCCCAGCGCCAGCCGCCACGCGGGCCGAGGAGCCGTCCGCCTCGCCGGCCTCCCCTCGGCGGCCCGAGCGCGCGCGGGGGGCTCGGATGTCCGGTTTCCTGTGAGGCGGGGACCTGGCCCCGCGCCTCTCGCCGGCACCGGCTGCGACCGCGCCGCGCGCCGTGGGGATCGCCGCCTGCGGCTCGCCCTCGGGGGTCAGCGCGGGGCTCTCGGGCGGGCGCGGGGCGAGCGGCGGGCAGCCGCGCCCCGGCCGGTCCACCATGCGCCGGCTGCGCGCCCTGTGCCTGGCGGGCGCCCTGCTCGCCGCCGCGCTGCTCCCTCCGCGCCACGCGCCCGCCGCCGCCGCCTTCGAGTCGGGACTCGGCTTCTCGGACGTGGAGCCGGACGCGGGCGAGGCCCAGGTGGGTGCCGGGGCCGGGCGGCGGGGGGCCCGCGGGGGGCCGGGGGGTCGGGTCGCGGAGGACCCCGACCCGGCGCCGAGCGGCGAGGGCGTCCCGGGGTCCCCGGGGGTTGGTTGCGCCCGAAGTTCGGGAGCGGACCGCCCGCGCCCGGGAGGAAAGTTTCCTGCTGTTTCCACCGAAAGTTGGTGCCGAGAGAAACGCGGGTCGCGGGCGGGAAGGGCCCGCGCGGCCGGTGACAGGGGTCGCGGAGCCGCTTGGGCTCCGTCCGCGCCGTCGGGAACCTGCGCGGGGCGCGCCGCCCGGGGAGCCGGCCTCGCGGGGCGCAGGGCGGACCCCCACCGGCGGCGGGAGCCGGGCAGCCCTGGGGTGGACGCGGCCCCGCGCGGCGGCTCCCCGCTCAGCCCGGCACAGGGAGCCTGCAGCGCGGGGCGCCGCTCTCGGGAAACGCGGGGGGACTTGGCCACGGGGCTGGGGGGCTCGGGACGTGAGTGAGTTCGTGAAGGTGGTCGAACTGGAGATGCCACGGGGGGTCCTGCAGACCCAGCCCGGCGCGACTGTCCATCCTCAGGAACGGGTTTCTGAAACCTGCTGGGAGCGCCGGGAAGTAAGGTGGATGGTGCGTGGCTGTTGTTTCTCAAATAAGCGACGTCTTCACTCTTCGCCTAAAATCTTGCCAAGCGCCCTGTGAGACGTTCGGATTCGCAAGAAGGAGTCGTGTGCGTGCTTCCCTCGGGGTGAATATTTACCGACAAAGTTCGGGTCTGAGGGAGGTGGGCCGCCTGCTCCCCGCGGTCTGGACCTCCTGGAGGCCGCCCTGGAGATGCGCCGGGAAGCCTCCTCCGACATGTGGTCCCTGCAGGGGCCGGACCGCATCGCTTCACTGCTCCGAGGGCCAGAGGGGAAGCTGTGCGCTTGGAACTGATTGATTGACTCACAGACACTGAACGGGTGGAAATTAACTTACCCTCCCAGTTACATTTTGGAATACGTTTTAAGGTTGAGTAGACTAATTTTTTAAATACGAGGTTACTTGTGTCTTTACATTTTTTTGGGGGGGGGGTGTTCAAATACAGAATATAAGGGGTCAAGGAAAAAACCTTTGGAATAAAAAATATGTGTTCAGCTGCAGAACAGAGTGCATTCTGTGAACTGTAGGATATTTTTTAACGCACATAGTTACACAGGTATCACTGTTGTTGCGAGAGTGGCTCCTTGTCCTTAAATGCCACCCCAATGTAGCAGGGGGCCCACTGGCACTTCTGCTGTTTCACTTCCTGTTTCTGCAAAGTCAAACCGTGGGAAGTATTGCCTGTGGCAACTCCCTTCGGTTCGCAGGTTCACAGGAGGGGAGTGGGAGGTAGGAGGTCAAAAGAGAGGTCTTTCCTGATAAGCTGAGCGCCCGTGGGAGTTGTCACTGCTGGACAGCCCCGTGTGTGCGTGTGTGTGTGATATGTAGGCAGGCGTGCTGTTGGACGATACAAGGTAATTCATTTTTAATTTCAAAATTGTCTTCATTGGTGAAGTAATCACATTTCCCCTTCGAAAATCTTCATGGCTTCTGTGTTCACTCTTCATAGCTCGCCATCCTTCATGTTCCATACGGTGAACGTGGGATGGTTTTGTGTATCCCTCACGGACTCTTTGCCACACGATGAAGCATCAGGTTAAGTCTCTGAGTTCCATAGACCACAAGGCAGCCCATTGGTTATCCCTGCACTGAAGTGTCCCCAGGGGGTGAGGAGAGGCTTGGTGGGGCGTGTGTCATGTGTCCCTGCCATGGAATCCCCAAGAGGCAAGATCCAGACTCTCAGTCTCTCCCTTGTGGCCCAGACAATTGCCTCCTTTAGACATAAGCCCTAGTGAGGAGCTGACTGTTACTTTTCTGTGAACTACATGAGCCCCAAGAGGAGATTTGAGAAGGTAAAAAGAAGATGCTAAGTAGATATAATCTCCATCTCCAAAAAAGGCAAATTGTTGGTAATTGACACTTCAAATGCTTTTTTTTTATATTCAAAAAATGCAAAACAGCTCACAAACTATGAACCAAAGTTAGCCAGCCCATCCTCTCCTCCCCACCCTACCCCCAGCCATGCAAAAAACTGGAGGTAAAATCACAAATGGAAACAGACACCCTGTTCTTCCCCTTCTATTTGGATCTATTGGGTCCCTCTTTCTAGTTATCTGGTTGGATGACGTATTCAAAAATCCTGAATTGTTGCTCTGAAACCAAGTCCGCATCAGCAAAGTGAGGCAAGCGACATGCTGCCTATCATGCAATTAAAGTTAATTGGGCACGATGGGGGGAAAGAGGAGATATTTAACTGGACCATCCCACCGAAGAACACTGCAAATCCGAGACAACCACTAGACGGTTACCTACAATCATGTCCCAACCTGCGATTAGGAAGAGTGCACTCCGGCTGGTTGGATTTGAGGACTTTGATTTTAAGAGAAAAGTTGGTTTACAGAAACGACAAAAAGGAAGAACTACATCATATGAAATATACTTATGGAACTTATACTTTGCGGGACTTTTATTCCATGAATTGGGTTGGACTAGGAGCATAAACACCTACATCCTTATATGTTTTAGAGTAATACATGCGAGGAGAGCATATTTTACATTGCAAATACCTAGGTTAAAAATTAAGCTCAGCCTGGCTGGTGTGGTCCAGTCATTGAGCATTGACCTGTGAACCAGGGGATCTCAGTTCAATTCCCCTCGGGGCACATGCCCTGGTTGAGTGCTCAGTCCCCAGTAGAGGGCGTGCAGGAGTCAGGGGATCAATGATTCTCTCTCATCATTGAAGTTTCTCTCTCTCCCTCTTCCTTCCTCTCTGAAATCAGTAAAAACGTATTTTTTTTTTTTTTTAAAAAAGATCAAACTCAACATAAAACTGACAACCTGTGTCAACTGAGTGAATAATGTGGAAGATGAAATGTTGAATACACAAATATAGCGTCTTATTTTCTATTTTGCACAACTTCAAATATCTTTACATTTATAATCTAAATGCAAAAGAAGTAGATTAGCTTAATATTAACAACATCAATTGCTTTAATGAGAATAGCTATTTTTAGTTACTATAATAAAAGCACATATAGTTTATGGTGATTATCACAGAAAACTTCATAGTAACGACAAGTAGTTCGCAGCATGCCAGATTTTCTTCCTCCGCCACTTATAATTTTGCATACCTTTAGGCTTGTTTTATTTTTTATTTACTGCTTCAAATCCATCTGTAGTGATGTTTTTTCAAAATACCATCTGTGTGCTGACTGCAGCAGAATTCCTTGGAGGTCTTGAATTGCTTTTATTCTTACCTGACATTCATCAAATCTCTGGTCTCGGGTCTAGGGATATACTGTTTTAACTAGCATGCTAAGTAACTCTCATGCACAATGAGTTTTGGAGTCACCAATCTATGGTATGTAATGATTAATTTCATTGGTTTTTATCCTCTTCATTATATGATTGTTGAGTTTTTGAGGGAAGGTATTAGGCATGGGGGAACTTCAGGCACAGAAGCCGTTTATTCTCTCTTCCAGGAGCTCACAACTCAGGTAGAAACAGAGAAAGGCTTAAGCACAACCCCTCTGTGAGCTGCCAGGGGAACGGTACCAGAGCTTCCTCTGGATGCGGAAGTTGTTCGAGAGACGCATCTGTGAGGCCTCAATGGTCTGGGTGCCTGGACATGAGGCAGAACTTGAGTTGTCACTTGAATGAGAGCTCCCAGCAGACGACTCCGTCAAGCACAGGGGTCCCTTTTGTGTCTTAAACGGGAGAGAAGGGGCAAGAAGGCAGATAGGACTGAGGGGTTCTGTAGGGTAAGAGTGAAGGCTCTTAAGTAAGAACAAGTTTGTAGAGATGGATGGAGTCACATTGTATGTGGCCAGTTTCAGGAATGTGACCATCATGCTGTGGTCATGGGGGGGTTGTTTGTGCATGATCTGAGCGCCTGAAAGACAGCTAGGAAAAAGGCTATTGAACTCGTGTATGGGGTTGATCATTCAGGACGTTGGCTGGGGTGGGGGCGGGGGGAGGCGGACATTGGTCTTGTTAAGAAGCAACAGCAACAGTGTAGAAGGGGAGCCATGAATAGTACAGCAGGTGCAGTGATAACAGAAGAAAAACTGTTAGAGGAAGAATCCATAGATCTGGTGACTGACTAACATGAAAGATATGGGAGTGGGAGTGGGAGAAAACGACCTTGACATCAGTGTTACAATAGGACATGTTGAGCCTACTTGTAGGATGAGGGCACTTCGGAGAGCGATGAGACTGGTTTTCATGGATGCCTGGTGGAAGACGAAGGCATTGTTCCATAAATCACAAGATTTTACTAAACTAAGCAATCTTTTGAGGAGCAAATTAAGCTCTACCAATCCATCTCACTACAGGGAAAGAACTGTCTAGGATCAGCCGGACTTAAGCTGCATAATAGAGCAAAAGTATTTAAGTGTTTGACAAGCATATTACAATCCCTAAAGGAAAATGAACAGAATGCATACCCCGTTACAAGGCATTAGAAATAAGCAGGTAAGTGTTATTCCAGTAAAATAGGCTGTGATACTAGCATTTAGCTAGTTACTCGCAGCCACCTCTGAGCTCGGTGGTATGTACCTGGGGCCTTACTCTGATGTACTTCAAATTCCCATACTTTTGGGCAGCGACCGGCCATGAATCTTCAGAAAGTGGGTCACTGTCAGGGAAAGGTGCCCTGGCTGTGGAAGTGGAAACCTCTTCAGCTCATTCTGCATCAATCCGTGTGAGGGCCTCGGAGTCTGGCCCCTCACAGCCCTTTCTGTGCCACCAAAGGGCTGCATTCTTGTCCCCGCCCCCGCGTATCTGATGCCTCCCTGGCAAGTCTGTGGAGGCTGCGGTTACTGTTTTCCTGAGCGGGTTTGATGAGTGCCTTGTCCACCTCCTGTCTTCTAAGAGCTCTCTGACCCCAACTCCGAAAGATGCTGGGGTGGGTAGCTTTGGGCATCGCCAGCTCTATGCCTCTTTCGTTCTGGTTTCTGCTTCTTTATGTTCTTTCTTACGAACTTTGAACACCGGCCTGGCGGCCGTTTATCCACGAGATGGTGATCATCAACACTGCAGTCTAGGAAGCCGCTTGTTGCCGTCTGGGCGGCTCCCCCGTGGGCGTCTCCTCTTGTCCTTCTGCGTTGGGCTGGGAAGGGGGGTGGGTTGGGAGAGTTCACTCTGGGTTTCCAGTCTGGGCTCTGGAAAAGGGGTGTCTGGACCTCCTTGTGGGCAGCCTGGGTCCATGTGGCGTGCGGTTTCCAGTTCTCACCTGGTGCTGGGGGACACGGGAGCTGGTGTGAGTGCAGTGAGCGGTCCCTGTGCTCCCAGCAGCCGGAGGGGACTCCGCAGGCTCAGATCGCCTCTAGATGCCAGGCACACCTTTGTGTATTGAGCAGGTGCTTCCATAATAAGGAGGTCACACCTGCGGCACCCTGAGCATGTGTGCCATGCATGTCACAAGTTGACGTTTCCTTTGTCACTGCGCCTCCGGGGGTGGATGCGGCCTCGTGTCATTAAAGACAATGAACCTAGACTCCGAGGACTTAGCCAGGAACAAGAATGCTGCTCTTCCCCCCCCCCCACCCCCCTTTTAAAAAACCTTGGCAGCATCCATTTTAGAAAAGTGTGGTCATGAGTTTGGGCCTTCAGGGTTTTCGGACGCCCCGTGACCCATCCTCCTGCCTCCCACAAGCGGTAGCTGTGGAGGCCGAGGCTTCTGCCTGCAGTGCGGCCCCTGTGGCACATTGATTTCTATCCCAGGTCCCACAGGACGGTCTGCAATGAACTGGGACCCCCTCCCCACCCCGCCGGGTTTGCACATGGAGCCCCTTCCTAAGGGAAGGCCGGAACCGGCTTCTCCCCGGCCTCTGTACTGGTGGCCGCGTAAGGAGGCCCCACCACAACTCCCGGCGGCAAGTCAGCGTTCCCCCGGGTGCACTCATCCAGCCGCAGTGCAAGCTGGTGGGACCTGTGCCCGGGGACCTTTCACAGACAACGGGGCTTGGAAGGAACACGCGTTGCTTGGCGCAGGCCTCACACCTCCCCCGCCTGCATGCGGCTGTGGTTTCACCTCTCGCCCTGGTGGAGACACGCTCCGCACATGCCACAGACGCCTCCAGGGTGTTGCAGAACCAGGTTTGTGACGGGTTTGCATCCCTCGTGAATCAGGGTGTCAGTAGCGGAGCACCTGAACCCGGGGGAGATGCCGGCGCTTTTGATTTGCAAGGTGATTCTGAACTTGTCCACCGTGTGTGTCATGTGTCAGAGCGATGGCTTCTTCTCATATTTCTCACAGGGAGCAGCCGGTGGCTCCGTCCTCAGCTGGGTTACTCTGTTGGGGTCTGTAGTTTCCCTGTTGGAGAGAAGAGGTGGTTCCTCGGTTTGCTTCCTTGGCATCCACCTCCGAGCCCATCGGATGGAGCCTTGACCCGCTCTGCAGGGGCTCTCACAGCCCCTGCTGACAGTGCCCCAGCCCCCCTGTGAGAGGGAAGCGGGACTCCTCTGGGTCCTGAAATCCTGAAGCTCTTTTTCCTGAATGATTTGGGGCCGTCACCCTGATCTGATCTGATCTGATCTGACTTAGAGCTGTTTACAGTCTTTGTTTATCCTTCACATCCGAGTGTTTCTGAACTTGGTTAAATACCAGGTATGTATGTGTGAGATGCTGCCCTCGCCCCTGCTGCCCTGCTGCCCTGCTGGGGCGGGTGAATGGTGAGATGAGTGTGGCCTGGGTGCCCTGGAGGCGCTGGGACCTGAGTGCCCGTGGTCCCAAGGAGAGGCCTGCAGGGCCTCCTCGCAAAGCCGGCTCTCAGGCCTCAGTCCCCTGACCGCCTGGGAGGGAAGCCTAGGGGCCCAGCAGGGGACCGTGTGGACGCTGCCAACTCCCCCCACCTGTCAGCGCCTGGTTTCTGTTCTTTCAAATCCAAACTCTCCCGTTGCAGTCCGCTTCCACTCGAGTGTTTTAATTCGTTCTCACCAGCGGTGGCTTCAGCACCAGGATGGCAATGCCGAGGTGGTGGGTGATGCAGAGGCTGTCCAGGGAGGAGTCCTGTCCATAGCAAGCATCTCATCCTTCATGAGAAACATGCTCATTCAAGTACCAGCGATAAGTTAACTATACGCCCCAACATGTCAGAGATTTTGTAAGAGTCTCCTGAGCTCCCAGAGCTGTTGGCCAGGCTGCCTGGGCCGTGTGGGCAAGGTGCGGGCAAGTGCGGGTCAGGTGCGGGCCAGGTGTGGGAAAGGTCAGGGCAAGGTGCGGGCAAGTGCGGGGAAATGTGAGGTCACGGACACCAGGGAGGCAGGCAGGGCCTCTCAGAAGCAGGAGTGAGAGCGAAGCCCAGAAGTGGTGATGGGTGCGGTCAGGGTGCTGGGGGGCTGGGGACAGAGCTTCCAGGGAAACGGAGGACATAGTGGGAGACCCCGAGACCCACGTCAGAGCTCGGGCTGAAAGCGCCAGGAGCCTCTGAGATTCTCCGACGAGAGGCTGGAAGCGATAGAAGGGCTGCTTCTGCTTCCCGGTGCAGACGTGTCTACACAAGCAGGTCAGAAGCCATCTAAAGCACCCCGGTGCAGGTGCCCAGGAGTGGCCGCAGAGACCCTGCCCTCCGTCTGTGTCCCGAGCCTCCCTGGGCTCCTGGTCCTGAGGGTGACAGTGATAGTCCCTCTGACTCATGCACACACCCAGCACCCTCCTACCTGGAAACATTTATAAAGCGTATTCATAAATGTCTAGCTTGCATTCCACGCGAAGCAGTGTAAACAGTGGTCATACTCACACCCTCACACGTTCACACACAGTCATACACACTCATACAAACACACAGTCACACAAACACATTCACACTGACACATACACACACACATTCTCAGTCACACGCTCACACAAACACATTCACACACACACACAAACACATTCACACTCACACAAACACACACAGACACATTCACACTCACACATACTCACACTCAAAAGACATCTAGGAGAAGACGGACCTACTGAAAGAGGAAATGCCCTGATGAGCAGCTTGGTGTAGCTAACAACACTTCAGAGTGTAAAAGGCCAGCTTCTCAACACAGTCAGCTTCAGTCCTGTCTGCTTGGACAGGTGGGGAGGAAACAGATACCTTAGAGTCGTTAAAAGAGATGTGGCTTACAATATGCATTCTAAATTTACAGTGAAATCACCCCAGAATAGCTAAGCGATGAAAACATGCTCTCACTGAATTCTATATAATAAAAGCATGATATGCAAATCAACCGAACAGCCGAATGATGAAATGACTGGTCACTATGACGTGCACTGACCACCAGGGGTCAGACGCTCAATGCAGCAGCTGCCCCCAGCCCGCAGGCCCCAGGCCAACCAAGGCAGGTGCCAGCGGGGACGCCCCCCCCCCCCACCCATTGCCCCACCAGTCGCCCCACAGATTGGCCCTAATCGCTGGCCAGGCCTAGGGACCCTACCCATGCACGAATTTCGTACACCAGGCCTCTAGTAAAATATAAGAAAATGTAAATGTAGGCCTGGCCAGGTGGCTCAGTTGGTTGGAGCATTCACACTCACACTAAAAGCTTGCGGGTTTGATCCCCAGTCGGGTGGCATAAGGGAGGTAACTCATCCATGTTCCTCTTTTATATTGATGTTTCTCTCTTTCCCCCTCCCTTTCTCCAAAATCAATGAACATATCCTTTGGTTGAGGATAAAAAAGAAAACATAATGGTAAAATGTCTTGTGCAAGAGTTAAACTTGTGTAAACTTGTTGATAACAATGGAATTGCACTGCTCTGTTGGGGTGCTTTTCCAGAATGTTCTGTGCTATCCTTGAGAAACACCTTACCCCTAGGGTAAGTCTGGTCACTTGAGTGCTCTAGTGTGCTCACTATGGTTGATTTTGTTTGATGGTTCTATTTGCCAGTGACACTGAATTTCTTGGTGCTGAGTATGGGATGGTGATGCGTTGGAGGCGGGTTGCATTGGAGGTGCCTGAGCAGACTCAAGGAGGAAATTCAGAATAAGTGGTGGACACAATTCCCTGCTCTATAAGAGCAAACAACATATCTTTTATTCAGAATCATCTTTTAAGTATTCACTTCCTTAGGAATCCAATATAGATGTTTGTTGGAGTATTTTAGGAACTTTTGATCAGATACCATATTTCTAAACAGAGAATTTTTTTCCTGACTGAATCTGGAACAAATGATCGAACACTAAATAGATACTCTGCTACTGTGTAAGTGAATAAATAATTGGATAATATAGATAATACACTCTCTATACAAATTTATACATATCCATCCACATTAGCCATACGAATCTACATGCAAATACTGGTATGATCTTCTCTTAAAATGATTTTTATATTTTTATTTCAGTATTAAAACCGTATATAATTATATAAAATGAAGCTTTATATTTAAGTGCTTGTTATGGTTCCCTGTTTGAATTTTAATATAAAGCGATTTTCTTCACAGTGATTTCTCATTCTCATACTAATTTCTTTTTCTAAATAGTTGTGTTGTGCTTTTTATGGGGGGGATCAGAAACAGGATTAAAATAACATAGCTTATTTAATAGTATTTTGTGCATAGAGGAAATGTTCATGAAATGAATACTACTTTTCTTCCAACTTGATAAAATACTTAGAAAGAATGAAAAATCCCCTCCCCCCTCCCTCTCCCACCCAAAAGGCAGACGTTGCCCTGTGAGGGGCCCTGGGACAGCCACTCCTCCTCCCTCCTGGGCACCGACTGCTAAGCTCTGCCTCAGCCGACTGGTGCTCCAAGCTTCTGAAATGGCAAAAATAATTGCCTTGTGCTGGTCACGGCCTCTAACCTTTTCTCAGGAAAACTGTACTTCTCTTTTCTTTGTTGATGCTTAAAGAAGGTCTTTTCTTCCCCTCGGTGACATCACACGCGCACCCTCACCCACACACACACCAAAGAGTGGGCTGGTCCGGTAAACCTAATCAGACTGAAATCTTTAAGAAAATGGTCTTTCTTTTTTTAAAAAAATATATTTTATTGATTTTTTTACAGAGAAGAAGGGAGAGAGATAGAAACATCAATGAGAGAGAAACATCGATCAGCTGCCCCCTGCACACCTCCTACTGGGGATGTGCCCGCAACCAAGGTACATGCCCTTGACCGGAATCGAACCTGGGACCTTTCAGTCCGCAGGCCGACGCTCTATCCACTGAGCCAAACTGGTTAGGGTGGTCTTTCTTTTTTTTAGTTTTGTTTATTTTTTAATTTTTGTGGAACTTGTTGGGTTGACATTGGTAAAAAAGGGAATGGTCTTGACTTGCTTTCACCTGGTGTGAGCACAGCGCCCATGAACCTGTGCGTGGAGCCCCACGACCCCTAAGGGAACTGCCGTGTCCTGGCACTCAGCGCTCAGCGTACCTGGGAGGAGCCACCCACAGACCAGACGTGAGGCTGCTTGAAGCTATGACAGTTTACGTTACTACAGCAGCCTGGCCGCCACGGTGTACTTTTCATTCTTTCTTCTTGTTTGTGTCTGTTGTGTGTATTTAGTTTATCTTTTCAAAGTCCTCTTCCAATTTTATGTTTTTTGTTTGTTTGCTTCTTTTTGAGGCAAAAAGCTTTTTTTTTTTTTTTTAAATATATTTTATTGATTTTTTACAGAGAGGAAGGGAGAGAGATAGAGAGTTAGAAACATTGATCAGCTGCCTCCTGCACATCTCCTACTGGGGATGTGCCCGCAACCCAGGTACATGCCCTTGACCGGAATCGAACCTGGGACCTTTCAGTCCGCAGGCCGACGCTCTATCCACTGAGCCAAACCGGTTTCGGCGAGGCAAAAAGCTTTATTGTTTCCATTTGGCCCCATGCATGGGAGAGGGCTCCAGAGTGGTTAAAGAATGGCTAGTAGTTTCGGGGAGAGGCTCGGGCAGAAGCCAGATACCAGGGGGTGCACAGGGGCCCCTCAAAGGCCTCGGGCTCCAGAGGCTCCCAGTCCTGCTCGAGGGTGAGCCTTTCCAAGAGGAGCTCGCCCAGCCCAGCCTGGTGCCGGCCGCCCGCGGGGGTGAGTCAGGTGTGGCCCATTTCTTGATGAGTTTCCCCTCCTCACCCCGGAAGTGGTTCTGCAGGAAGTCACAGAGCTGAGGGTAGAACCCAGGGCTGCAGCTGCAAAAGGACCTGGCTCAGGCTCCTCTCCAAGGCCGGGCGGCCTGCGCTTCACCCACTTGTCTTGGGGAGGCTCCTGCGAGTCCTGGAAGAGAATTCGGCCACCCAGCTGGTTTTGCATCTCATTTAAGAGACTCCCTGGAGCCTCTCCTCCAACAGCTCTCCAAAGAAGCGGCCCCCGCCCTCCAGGTACCATGGTCGCCATGGAAACAGAAGCCCAGAGAGAGGTGAGTGTGGGAGGCCCTCAGATGCAGGTTAACCGCAGCCTCCACCTCGGTGGAATACTGGTAATTCTGGCGCATTAGGGAGCTCCTGGTTGTTTGGCGATAGGAGTTAAGGGAGGAATAAAAGGTGTGTTGGCTGATCTGGGAGGTGGCTCCGAAGGCGGTGAGTGGAGGGTGGTCAGAGGCTGGAGGAAGGGGTATCCCTGGTTCTGTTCCGTCCAAACACTGTTGAAGCAGGAGACAGATCTGGGACGGCCGAGGCACTGTCCCAAGTTTGTGTTTTGAAAAATGAACACTTATTTAGCTTCATGTTTGCTTATGGGTGGTGATATTTATGACTTCCCTAAAAAAACAAACTAAGGATTTTGTCTCAGAGCCAGATTTCCATTTTGGGGATGGCAGTGATTCCTTCCTTGTTTGTTCTCTTTGAATCCTGGGTCTTTCTTTTAACTTTGTTGTCTGTCCGTGCCAAATTAGAGTGCCATCTACCGAGGCCCGCATTACCCATGGGTCACAGCACCACACTTACCGTTGGGTCATTTGAAGGCGCTCTGTGCTGTACAGATTGGGCATATGATGATGTCATACGTTCTAGTGCAGATGACACATTTTTTTCCTCCCACACGTATTCTCATATTCACTGGCTGCCATTAACAACTATAAAATTTTTAGTCCATGTGTTCTTTTGATAAGCATAAAGTACTTTGTTTAATTAGAAGGGATTTTCTCATCATTTTTATTTCTAGAATTGGCAGCAAGGAGGCCTGCTCGGGTGGGGACCAGTGTGCAGAAAGTGCACCCTGAGTCACCGCGAAAGAGCATGATGTAGTCACATCTCTGTCATGCAGCACACCGTACCGCCTAGGCTAGGAGTTACAGGTGGACATATTGCCCGGCCGGCGTGGCTCAGTGGTTGAGCATCGACCTATGAACCAGGAGGGCATGGTTTGATCCCTGTTCAAGGGCACATGCCCAGGTTGCAGGCTAGATGCCCAGTAAAGGGCATGCAGGAGGGAGCCATAAATGATTCTCTCTCATCATTGATATTTCTGTCTCTCTTCTCCCTTCCTCTCTGAAATCAATAAAAACATTATTTAAAAAAAAGTTGGACTGCACGCAAGACAGGACCAGCTCACATCACAGGACAGCCACACACCCACATAGAAGAAAACGTGCTCCCTTTGCCTTCAATTAACTGTTGGAGAAACAATACTATTTATTTAATTCTTTTAATGTTTATTTTATATTTATTTTTTATTTACTTTAAAGGCATCGTAAGGAACAGTTTTCCTTCCAGTAGCATTCTTTTCTAGAAGGTTCTGTATTTATTTGCTTTTTGTTATAGATATGCTTTTTTTTTTTTTTACTTTTGGCATTGTCTTTCTTGCTTCCAATTATAAATGTGAGCAAATATCAATAGGAAATTCTTTGTAACTTGTAGCTTGGTTAGTTATCAGAGTTTACCAGCAAAAATATGTCTCCCAGAGAAAATGAAGTTGGCCACAACTAGACCAAGGAAGTCCTAGGTCCTGTACTTTTATATTTGTGTCTGTCTTTATAACATTAACTTCTTTACCAAGGAGTTATTGCCTTCTGTCTGTTAGTGTTTAAACTATTGAATAAAATCTTAGGAAAACAATTGTATAAAATTCCAAGATAACAACTGCCTTACCAGTACATACTTTAAAGTTTTATATATATATTAGCGATTAATTTTTATGGGATGTGGATATAGACAAGGACTTAGACTTAAGCGACATGCAACTAGTTCTCTAGGCCAGTGAGACAGCTATTACAAAGCTCAGCCAGTAGCTGTTAAAAGTCAATGAATTTACAACCACTCCATTACTGTTAAGGCCAAACAATACATATCGAAGTGTGACATTTTGAATGAGATTAAGATCACTAACTGGGGCCGGAACCGGTTTGGCTCAGTGGATAGAGCGTCGGCCTGCGGACTGAAAGGTCCCAGGTTCGATTCCGGTCAAGGGCATGTACCTGGGTTGCAGGCACATCCCCAGTAGGAGATGTGCAGGAGGCAGCTGGTCGATGTTTCTCTCTCATGGATGTTTCTAATTCTCTATCTCTCTCCCTTCCTCTCTGTAAAAAATCAATAAAATATATTAAAAAAAAAAAAGATCACTAACTGGGTTGTCTGTAATTTAAAACACTAATCTATAATAATAAAAGCATAATATGCTAATTAGACCAGACGTCCTAACGGACTAAGCCGGGGTTGCAGCCGCCATGGCTGCAAGGGAGGGATCCAGGCAGCCGCCCGAGGCTGCGAAGGCCTACTGTTGCATGAATTTCGTGCATCGGGTCTCTAGTCTATAATAATAAAAGGGTAATATTCTGATTAGACCGGACATCCTTCCAGATAACCTTCCAGACAATGCCAGGGCTGCAAGGAAAGCCCGGGTCCCAGGTGCCAGAGGAAAGCCGGTGCTGGCAGCCGGAGGAAGGAAGGCCTATCCTTGCACGAATTTCGTGCATCAGGCCTCTAGTTAAAGATAATCTAATAACTATCAAAAGTAATACTTCATGAAGCTTTTATAGCTTGACAAATCCAAGTTCATTTGATATGTACAAAGAGACAAAACCAAACAAAATAAAGCAAAACTCAGGCCTTGTGCATGTTAGCAGTTTTCTATGTTTGCTCTAATCATTGGGTCATAGCATCATGTTTTATGTAATAAAAGACAGCCTCGGGGTTCCGGTTTGATCCGCTGGGGTCAGGATGAGAGATGCTGCTCTGCGCTCCAGGTTCCCCTATCCTTGGTGCTGCAGCTCTTGGCCTTGGTGGCACCTGGGAAGTAGCCCGCCCCGGCACGGTCGTCCTGCTTCCTCCCTCCGCACAGACCCGTCACGTGTGTGTCTTGTGCTTGTGATCATGCCTGGGTTCTGCCGGTTGCTATTCACCTTGGTGTGATTCAAAGGGTTCAAAGGAAAGTTTAAATGTAGTTGAGACCAAGCAGAGTTTGAAGTTGTGTGCAGTCAGAGACAAAGCTGATTTCCCAGCTGTCTTTGCAGCTAGTGCTTCCATAGGATAGCTCTGGCCAATGAAATACAAGGCAAAACATAGTAGGGATTTATGGGGAAACTTTGCTGTTCTCATCGGTACTGCCTTTCTTATCTTATTTTCTTCCCTGGAAATCAGAAAATCCCTTCTAATTAAACAAAGTACTTTATGCTTATCAAAAGAACACTTTTAGACTCATGTGGACTAAGATTTTTATAGTTGTTAATGGCAGCCAGTGGATATGAGACGCCTTTCTAAATTTGTACTTAGTCTGTTGCCCCTCGAGTTAAAATAATTTAATATCCAAGTTGGATGCAATCTTTATATCCAACATTCTTTGCCAGCTGATGAAACCTTTTAAAATTCTCCGTTTATCTTCTGTAAAGATGTTAAGTAGTAGCCACATTTCAAATAAATGAAAGTTCTGTTTATTAGGAAGACTATAGATTTTGTCCCTTTTAGCTGTTAAAAATGTTAATATGTTGGGCGCCACCCCTGACCAGCTCTAATTATTTTGAAAATGGTAACTAGAACAGAGAGAAAGAGAATTCTCCTAGAATTTAGAGAGAAAGTTCGAGGAGAAGTCTCAGGAAGGACAGGAAAAAGTGTGCAAACGAGAAGATGTGTTCTTATCGTCAGACAGATTAGAGAGTAAACACCCGGACTGTGCACACGCTGTGTTGGACTCTAGGCTTGCAGAGCCTGAACTGCCACCGTAGTATCAACATGGGAAATTGGGAAAGAAGCTAGCTCAGATGTGAAACAGCTGGACCAGATAGGATACATGGCATCTACGCGAATCTCCTCGTCTGTCAACAAGTTTCTGCAGATGCCCCTCGAATTGTTTTCACTGCAATTGTAAAACCCAGTGGAATGTTTATCTGTGATTCCAAAAATGTGATTTTCCAGCACACAGAGGAGTCATTCTTAATGCTCTGTCCACCACAAAATGTGCATGTACACAATCCCTCCTCCATACTGGTGCTTAACATTGGGGGAGGGGAGAGTCACTGTCAAATAGTAAATATGAAATTTGGTTCTAGTCTGAGGCTGGAGCAATTGATTTCTAGAATATTCTTCCCTGCAGTCTAGAGCAGTGATGGCGAACCTATGACACGCGTGTCAGAGGTGACACGTGAACTGATTTTTTTGGTTGATTTTTCTTTGTTAAATGGCATTTAAATATATAAAATAAATATCAAAAATATAAATCTTCGTTTTACTGTGGTTGCAAATATCAAAAAATTTCTATATGTGACACGGCACCAGAGTTAAGTTAGGGTTTTTCAAAATGCTGACACGCCGAGCTCAAAAGGTTTGCCATCACTGGTCTAGAGAGTACAGATTAGCACATGTCATGTGCAGGCTGCAAGACTTAAAAAGCATGTGTTCTAATATATTCCTTTAAGACATCATCTGGCCCTAACTGGTTTGGCTCAGTGGATAGAGCGTCGGCCTGCAGACTGAGGGGTTCCAGGTTCGATTCCTGTCAAGGGCATGTACCTTGGTTGCGGGCACATCCCCAGTAGGAGGTGTGCAGGAGGCAGCTGATCGATGTTTCTCTCTCATTGATGTTTCTAACTCTCTATCCCTCTCCCTTCCATTTTGTAAAAAATCAATAAAATATATTAAAAAAAGAAAGACATCATCTGAACCTTCAAGTGTAATTTTACTTAGTGAGTTTCTATAGGGAGATCATTTTTATTTCTAGAATTGGCCATATTTTTCCATTTCTTGATTCTCTAATATTTAACGTTTCAGTTTCATCATGTGTTTTTACGTGCTATAGCCATCTTATATATGCAGAGATCATGTTTTGTTTGCCACAAAAATCAATGTCGGGCAGGCTCAGCACAGGTGGACTACGTGGTGCAGCTAAGCACAGTTGCTCCATCCAGTCAGAAGCACAAGGTGGGTGAAGGCGACGAGGCTTTGGGTGGTGAGCCCACCATAGAGTAGAGAGATGTCATATTATCAAGCTGTGCACCTGACTACTTTGGAGATATAGTTCTCACACAGAGCACTTACAGAACAGGAGACTTTCAAGCCTGCTAATTTTATTGTGTCAAAGTTAAGTGCAGTCACGAAGAACAGAAAACCTTGGGTAAGCTAGTGCTTTTGAAAAGTATTTGAGTAATGTTGATTCTGGTTTAAGACAAATGAAATAATATCAAATAAGTAAATAGAACATTCAGGTTTTTTATAAATTTGTCTCTAATATATGGGTGTTAACTTTCCTTTTACTCTATTTTTTTTTTTTGTAAAGTTGGACAAAGAACATTTTCAGATTTTATTTTTTTCTAATGGCTTCGTCTCCATTGCTTAGCATGTGAAGGGTAACAGGGCTTTCTTCAGCCACCATGCTCCTCTCCTGTCCAATGGGCTGTACTTTTCTGTGAGACCAATTTGGTGTTCCCGGAGGTGTCCTTTCCTTTTCCTCACCTGTGTCTAGATGAAACACGTGTGAGGAAACAGTGTTGTTGGGTCTGATGACAGAGAATCCAGTGGTCCTAACTTCACTGTGTTGATTAACAGACCACACACCATGGGACAAAGACAAAACCTAAGCACAAGAGGGAGATGAGTGGTTAAACTGTCTTCACACTACCAATCAAACTCGCACTACAGGTTCTGTCCTGGCCCAGGCATCACTACCAGCAGGGAGCCCCTGTCCTCACCTGGGTTCTGCAGTGCCCTGCCTGGCCTCCTCCTGTGTCTTATATTAGAACATTCTCTCGGAGACAGGAGAATGGGGAACGTGAGCCACTCAAAAAATGTACTTAGTGCATTTCTGATGCCAATGGAAACATTTCTGTTATTCCCTTGGCATCCTTAATAGTTCATCCTATTGATTTTATTATTCAAATGTGTAATCATATATAGTGTCCCAAAAATGTGTACACACACTGTTAGTAATTATAAAGGCAGTGTTTATTAAAATACATTTCGTTTTCAAAATTGAGCTATCAACTGTTAAAGTGTGTGTACATTTGGGGAGGAGGGAGCACCCTATATGTTAAGCATATTTTTTCAGTAATTTGTCCATATCTCAGACTTCATGGAAATTTGACCTGAAAAGACATTTCAAAGAGGGAGGGAAGCAGCTATGACAAGAGCATTTGAACTTTGAGCTCGACCTTGTTTACCTTCCATATTATCTTATATACTAACCAGATTTGATCAGCTTATACTGTGTAACATTTTTCCCTTGCAACTGAGTTATTTGTCCTTAATCATTTGGATTATTCTTCTGAATGCGCCTCTCAGGCACTTGTCACATATGCTGATGTTTCAGAGTCCACATAGAATGCATTGGATTTTAAGTATCGGTTATTTTTTTAGGTAAATTTTCTTGAAAGAAGTGAATTTTGCATGTTCATTGGTTATTTGCACTTTTACTTTAAGGAAAGATGAGAGCATTATTGTGTTAGGGCAGAGGGGGAGAAGAAATGGACAGCCCCATGGGTACCTTGGAAACCAAATCAGAATCAGCCACTCTGCATGGTTAGGGGGGAGGAAGGAGGTGGCCCAGGTGTCAAAACCAAGATTACAGTCTCTTCATGCTTCTGGGACTCTGGGTCTATTTTGTATTATCAGTTTATTTGGTTCATTAGGAGGGAAGGCAGGGGAGGCTGGGTGGGAAGAGATCAACCAATAAACTTGTATGCATAGATGCATAACCCATGGACACAGACAATGGGGTGGCGAGGGCCTGGGTGGGGTGGGGTGGGGTGGGGGGAGGACGGGAGTGGGCTGGAAGAGGTTAATGGGGGAAGAGGAGGACCTGTGTCATACTTTAACAATAAAGATTAAAAATAAAAAAAGAGGAGGTAAGACTCCAAAAACAACAACAACAGAAAACCAAGATTACATAACAGGCCTCAGTGGGTGCCAGCCTCTCGTGAACTCTGTCTCCTCTTCGCTTTAAACCCACCCGGGGAAGGCCTGTGGCTAACGCGGGAGCCCAGTTACTTTTTGGGGGCAGTGGTCCAGGGGACGCTCTGATGGAAATAGATCATTTCCAAGGTGAAAATGCCCGAGATTCTATTTTTATCCGGTTTGGAAAGTCTGCACTGAGACTTTATTCCATTTGGCTTTCTCAGGGAAAGGCCCGGCTCAGGTCACTGGAAATAACACGTCAGGTTTGAAGAGAGAGTTCACATGTAGCCAAATAAACCCGCTAACGATGCTTAGAAAATCATTCCAGAGAGTAATAGCTTCAACTGTTTCCATAATAGCCATGTGGGTAACAGGATTTTCCCTTTTGCAGCGGCCTTGACCTGCGGAGTCTGAAGGGAGGCTTGGAAAGGGCAGCCAATTGTACTTGCTAAGTGTGTTTGGGAAAGATTTTGGCTAATATAATTTTTTTTAACAAGACCATTCATTTTAAGCAATAATATTGATGGATGTCTTTGGGTAGCTGGGGAGGGCAGTGAACCTACTCTTGGTTAGTGTAACTTTTTAAAAACATTTTCAGTTTAATGGGAACGGGGAGTAAGAGCCAGCCACAGTTGGAAGTTAGTGTGGTTAGCCTACTTGAATGCTGTTTTTTTCCAGAATGACTGTTTTCAAGATCAAACATCACAATCAGATATGTGTTAAGTTGTCTGATAACTTCCTCCTACTAAATAGATGTTCCTTCTTAAGCTTTGCAGGAATATGTTCTGTTGCTGTCTCATTAGCATGGGTTACAGAAAAAGGTCTTTCAGGGAGCACAGGGGCCCAGGATGGATCCCCAGATAATGAATGTGAGCCGTCCTGAGTCCTTCAGTTTTACTTTATTGTTAGAGAGCACAGGGGAGCTGGAATAGCCCTTGGGGTCAGAACTGGACCTGAATGTAGCCCTGCACTTTGGGAGCTGCGTGATCTCAATGTTTCTGAGTGAGTTTACTGTAATTAGGGAAAATAGTGTCTGTCTTAGGGCATCGGAAGAGCATGCATTTATTTTTTTAAAATATATTTTATTGATTTTTTACAGAGAGGAAGGGAGAGGGATAGAGAGTTAGAAACATCGATGAGAGAGAAGCATCGATCAGCTGCCTCCTGCACACCCCCCACTGGGGATGTGCCCTCAACCCAGGTACATGCCCTTGGCCGGAATCGAACCCGGGACCCTCCAGTCCCCAGGCCGACGCTCTATCCAGTGAGCCAAACCAGCCAGGGCGGAAGAGCATGCATTTAAAGTGCTGCCTCACGTTAGCTCCTAATAAAGCATCCGTTCCCTCTTGGGGGCCTGTCAGAACCATTGCGTCCCTCACTGTGGCTCATGCATTTGCCTTCAAAGTCCTCAATTCAGGTCTGTGATCAAAAACCCACCGATGGAATAGAGTCAATCTAAATCCATTTATCAATGTGATATCTGCCAGCTACATCCACGGGGGTTAAAACTGACTAGCACGTGGCTCTTCAAGACAGTGGTGACCTCGGGGTTTCGAAAGCCAGGGGACAGTTCTCAGAACTCCTTGTTCTGTGTTCTATGTGATGGTGATGGTCAGTCAGGTGTGGCCACAAGAAGAGACACAAGAAAACAAAGTCTCAAAAAAAAAAAAAAAAAAGGAAAACAAAAGAAAGCCTCTTATTCTCCCAGGGAGGGGTCGCACAGGGTCACAGGGGAAGGATTGGTGAGAAGGTAGAAAGAGCAGGAACAAGAGGGAAGTGGAGGCTAGAAGGAGTCTTTATTGAGGTTTCCCAGGGAGAGACAGGTGGGGCAGGATGAAGTTCAGGATGGGAGTTTGCATCATTTCCCTGGGCTCTCAGCTAGATGGTGGCCTCCCGTTGCCTGGTACCTGGCCTCGGGGTGACTGAGGCAGAGGAGCACTGTGCCCTGAGGTGTAGGGGCCCGGTAGAGGAGTGTGGCTCCCATAGGCAGTTTGCTCATCAAAGGCTTGCTCCCAGTGACTCAGCCCTATCTCCAAAAACTGGCCAGTCTCTCCCTGGCCAGAAGGGTGTGGTTTTTGTTTGTTTTTGTTTTAACTTTAATAGGTCAAAGTATTCTAATACACAGACAAAAAATATATGCAATATTTTCTGTACCTTAAATTAGCAGCATTTGATCTTACTGGTTGCTCTTTCTTGTTCTCCACTGCCCATGAGTTTTTATAATTTCTCTCAATTAAATAAAAACTTAAGTTTTTCTTTTTCTGTAGAGGCCTTGTGCATCTTTCTTATGGGTACCTGCGTATTTGTCATTTTTTAAGCAGTCGCAAAGGGTAGTTATTTTTGCATTTCATTGTCTGTTTTCTGGGTAACAGTGTTCTAGATTGGCATTTATTGTCTTTCCATAATTTCAAGATTTGTTTCTATCCTCTTCTGATTTTCATTGTTTTCACTGTCAATATTATTACTCCGTTGAACAATAAATGACTTTTATTGTTGGCTTTTAACATCTTATGTCTTTGGATTTGGGTGGTTCGATTACACTTTTAAGTGCAGCTTCCTTTGTGTTTAATCTGCTTGGAGTTCATAGCAATTCTTGAACTATTTGCTTGATAATTTCATTAATTTGAAAATTTCTAGACTATCTCTTGAGACATTTCTTGTGTCCTGTTGTCTCTGTCTTCCAATTGAATGGATATTTGACCTCTTCACTGTCTTTTTGGGTCACTTTTCTGCATCGTCTCCATCTGTTATGCTGTTTCCTGTGGACACGTACTACTGACCTATCTTCCAGTTCACTAATCCTCTCTTTTGCCCTGTCTAATGCTATTCATCCAATCTATGGAGATCTATCTTCAGTCATGACATTTTGCAGTTCTCAAATTTCTCTTGTCTTTTCTTTTTTAAAATAAATTCCATTCCTCTGGTAACATTCTTCATCTGCTTTCCGTTTTCTTAAACATACCAGTCACAGTATTTCCCAATACCTGTTTCAGAATCTGACTCACCTTTTGTTTTTTTTTATTTTCTGAGTTTCTTGTTTTCATTTTTGTTTTCCCTTGGTCTGATCGGCATGGCAGAAGCTATCTGACTGAGTGCTTGACATTGTATATGAGACTTGATCACTGCCCGAGCGATGCTGTGTCCTCCCAGAGAGGGCTTATGGTACCCTCCCAGAGTCAGCTAAGATGGGGACAGGTCACCCAGTTCAGCCTGAGCATGCAGGACCAGAGGCTTGTCCGGCATCTTTGTGTGGACAGTCTGCTCTGGTTCACCCACGTTCCTAGGGAGCTGTCATTCCAGAGATTCATCTGATGATGTGATAGTCAGTCAGGTGTGGCCACAAGAGACACAAGAGGGGCACAAGTTTATGGAGTTATGCCATTCTTCTTCCTCAGCAGGTTCTGTACCCCAATTTTTGATTCTTTCAGAACTCTGAGGCTGCTGATAACATCTTTATACTTTTCAGATTTTTTTCTTTTGGTGTGTGTGTGTGTGTGTGTGTGTGTGTGTGTGTGTGTGTATGTGTATGTGAGCATGTGTGACTATTTTGCTTCTTTCCCTGGACAGTTTGAACATTTAGCCAACGCTTCAAGTGGAAAACGTAAATGTCTGTCTTGCATCTCTTGCCTTACGTTCTGTTCAGGACCAGAGCCCCTGAAACCCTAATTGACCTGCAGCCCCAAGCTGCAAAGCTCTGTGTCTGCAGCCCCATAGATTGCTGGAAGTCTTACTTAAAAAAAAACACAAAAAAACCCTTTGTTGTTCTTTGCCTGAATCCTAGCCTCTCACCCACGCAAGGACTGGCATATGGCCTAAGGAAAAAATATAGCTCTCAAATGTCACCTTTCTGAGATTATTTTTCTATCCAAGATCTTGGCCACTAAAGCCTTGGCTGTCTCTTACAGTTATATCATCAAATAGGTGTTTGTTGTTTTCATTTTACCTCATATTTTCCAGTTCTCAGCGAAAGCATTGTTTCGTCACCAGCTGCTCCATCGTGGTTAGAAGTGGGATTCCCTAAATAAGCCATCTTGATCATTGTGGCGGGGTTCGCCTGGCTTAGTGACTAAGGGGGCACGGTTTTGGGGTAGGCCTGTGGCTTAAATTTCACTTACTGTGTTTGAGATACTTATCCACTGAAATCTCCTTTTTTTTTTTATTGTTGACTCTATTACAGATATGCCCCAGCCCCTCACTTCACCTCCCTCCAACCTACCCCTGCCCCTCCTAGGCCTTCACTAAATTATTGTCTATGTACATGGGCTATGCAGTTTTATCATCTATAGTTGGAAAACCAGGCCTTTTTCATAAGATGTTTGTGAGGATTAATTGGAAAAAATATGCATAAATAATTTAGTATAGCAGGCATCGTATAATTTAACAAATGTGATAAAATAATGTGAAACCTTAGGACGTCTACAAGACTAAATAATACATTTCTGAAATTAGAAATAACATAATTAGTTTAGTCCCAATGGATTAATATTTACCAACTCATTTGAAGATGTTTCTTTTAAATATTGACTACATTTGAAAGACTTTTTATGGTGTGTATATTCATGTTATGACAATAACAAGACTACCAGTGTACCCCCACTCAAGTTAAAAATAGAACATGTTCCTTCGAGTGCTGAATATGTGTGCTCCTTATAAGTATTTTGTTGAGTTTTGCTGGCTTTGGAACTTCATATAATTGGAATGATGTTTATGCATTCCTTTGCAATTTGCTTTGTTCACTTAACATCCAGTCCCTGTGATTCATCCATGTTGATACTTTGGGGCTGTAGCTCCTTCATTTCCCCTCACTTTTCAATGCAGTAAGATTGCATTGTCCATATACTACCCACCTACGTATTCTCCTATGAGTGGAAAGGGAATGTTTTCTGACCTTCACTTTGGGCTTTTTTTTTTCTTGGAACTGTATTTGTGTGGGTTGAAGGTGAATTTCTCTAGAGCCCATGTGTATTGCTGTGTTAGGCACCTGCGGGCTCTACACATACCATTTTCAAAGGTATTTCTGGCTTAAGCCTGCTTGAGCCACAAGGCAGACTATCTCAGAACACAGACCGGGTTGAGAGCTTCCGTGTGACGATGTCACAAGCAGGCGATTTCTTCCCTTCTTCCCCTAGAACCAATGTGGAGACGTCCAATTTCCTTGCTGTTTCCTGTGGACAGGAGACTCCCCCCGCCCCCCAGTTTGTGTGTGGATTGAGAAGACAATTCTGATTTGGGGGTTCTGGCTTAATGCATGGGTTTTCTATTAGACGCCCCACTCTAGGGGAGTTCTGAGCTCGCTCTCCTGTGACAGGTCAATGTCAGAGCTCTTGCTCCCAAGGTGAGTAGGACTGAGTGCTTGCTTAGGCTCTGGTTTCCATCGTTCACTTCATTTTGGGCATCCTAGGTTCTTCACTTGATGAGATGTTCACTGCACATGGAGACACATACCCACAGATAGATAGATAGATACATACATACACACACACACACACATACACACAAGTGCATAGATACATACATACACACATAGACACACAAGTGCATAGATAGATACATACATACATATGCACACAAGTGCATATATAGATGGATAGATACATACATACATACATACATACATATGCAAGTGCGTAGATACATGCATACATGCATACACACACAAGAGCGTAGATAGATAGATAGATAAATGCACCTTTTCAGGAAGAATCTCTTCCAGCAAGCTGTTAGAAACAGAAGTATCTAAGGCAGGCTTTCCAGGAGATTTTAGGGTTGTCCTTACGACCTGGTGACTGGATGGTCTTATGTCCTGGGTCTGCACCTGACATCTGCTGCAGTGGTACAGGCTGCACAGCCAAGGGCATGTAGTCATGGCGACAGGGTGAAACAGAAGACTTTCACTTCCTCCCGAGCTTGGCTGGCACAGAAGAATGGACAGTTGCTTGGTCATAGTGAATAAATTTATTCTGAATAAAACTAGCAAGCAGGTCAGAGACAGAGGGGCTGCTCCCTACCACTTTCTTACCTTGCTCTGTCTCTGGCCAGATTTCCTTCCCAGGCTGGTGCCTTCCTCCAACTCGGAGTGAATTCTAGTGCTCTCTGCCAGCTCACTGTGTGATCTATGCCTTTCTCTCTCCCCTGTGATCCCTCCACCTACCTGTGTTGGGCCTGCAAGTACTTCCTTTCTATTGCCTTTGTGTCCCATAAGATAAAATTAAAGGAAGTGCTTAGTAGGTGTTTACTTCTCTACTGTTACTTGGGCTGTTGATTATGAGCATAGGGAAGCTGGCTGACAAAGACAGACTACACACACCCCCCACACGAATTTATTGTTCTCCTTGATGCAACACTCAACATTACAAATTTCTATACGCTTAATAAATTGTGACATAAGTTTTTTTTAATAAAAACTATATGTCTGCTCCCCAGAATACTCATGTGCATAGTCATTAAAGAGTTTACATGGTGCCTGACCTGGTTCTCTCCTCTAGCCCCTCTTATTTCCTCTGGAATTCCTATCCTCTGTGTTGAATCTCCTGGAATTATTCCTAATTGTTCTAATTTTTTCTTATTTGTATAGCCTTGATCTTTTGAAAGACCTCGGAATTCTGGAAGAATTTGCAAGGCTTATCTCTTCCTTCACTGATAGTTTGCACAGTGTACCTCTTTAGCAGTTTTGAATGAAGTAGTCCAATACTTAACTCAATGTCAACTTTTCTCATTTATCTTTTGTTTCTGGCTCTTTTTGTGGAATTTTTAAATATATATCTTGTGCAGTACTTGATAAAAAAGTAATTTATTTTAGCTTTCAAAGTGAATTTTTGCAACTGTTGTGTTTTTACCAGCTGGTCATTTTTCTATGATACCCATCCTTATAAGTGAATGAAAATTGTCAATAGTAGATGTTTGGTGGACTTTGTTAGAGGATATGTGAGTGCTTGTCTGATAGGACATTTTACATCCAAAACAGCTAAAAGAGTTTGAATTCTTTTGGCTTTATGTGCAATATTTTTGCAATTAAAACTCATATATATATATCTCAAAGAGAATCTTGAAGGAGTGGACTTAGAAATATGCACTCAAGTCTCGATTTATATATGTTATGTATAGGATTGCAGAGCAAAAGTAAAACAAAGCAAAAAACTAGATATCAATATGATGGGCTGTTTCCATATGCCACTCTTTTAAAAATAATGTTTGAAATATCCTAATGGTTAGATTTTTCCACAAGTACCTCTTTCCACTCTCCCAGATGAATTGGCTGAACCCGCAAAATGCCAAGTCTAAGAAGTGTTTCCAAAGGGAAACCCATTAACGTTAATTTCTAAATATACATGGAAAATGTATCTCAATAATTTTAAATTTCAGCAAGCAGTATAGTATAGTCATTGAGTTTTTTACCTCCATAAGATGTTATTTTAGCTTTTTATTTGTGAATTTTTACAATTCAGTTGTGATGTTTTACTGTGTTATGTTTTTAAGGAAGTGAGATAATTTTCATAACAACGAAAACTGCCTTCTGGAGGGAGTTTCTTAGCGTTTTTAGAAAGTCTCCTAGTCACATCGAAGGGAAACTCTGGTATTTAAAGTTTAACTTAACAGTGGGTTTGGAGGTGATGATGTTGGCTCTAGTCACTGGGCGTGGATGGCAGTGGGATGTGCTCACAAGAGCTGGGACGCCAGCGAGGGCCAGCCAAGACTAAATGCATGAAGAAACCAGTGTCTGTCTCAGGCGCGGCCGTGTGCTAGTGTGAGTGCAGAAAGGGCTAGAGCTTGGAAATGTACGGAGAAAAGGAGATTGGCAGCTTGCATAGGAATAAAGTCTGCTGTTTGATGCAGTGCGGGGCAGGGGGTGGACATCCTGAAATGTTTCAGACTTTGTAGGCGCAAACTACACCTGCTAATAACCAGGGTTGAAAGAGGAGGGCATTTTCTGGGAGAGGTTACCCAAAGTGAGAAAAAAGCAGCAAGTCCGGCATGGCGCCTCTTTGGGAAGCTAGTCACTCGTGCGTGACATCTGGGTGGCATGGCTGGGGATTGATGGCCACACTTAATTCAAGGCTAGTCAGCAAGAGGGGCTCCCAGCTCCTGCTGCTGAGGCTGAAAGGATGCGCTGGGCCCAGCATCAGAGGGGTTCTGCTGTGATTGATGCTTGGTCCTGGTGCATCTGAATATGAGCTCACTGCTGTGAAGGAAATTTAACTGCTGGGTATTTATTTAGTATTTCAGATCAGCATGCTAACTAAAGTGTGGCTTCTTATGGGATGAGGAATAAGCCTTAATGAGAAAAACTTAGTTAAGTTTAGCACCATCCCTTGCTTCGTCAATTCTAATACAATCTAACTGTCCTCTTTCCACTCTTTCTACCCTTGGCATCTGATCTACTCATGGCAGCCAGGGCCTGTTTTCAAAATTGTAAACGAGATAATACCACTCCTCAGTGTCAGCCCACCAATGGCTCCTTCCCACAACAGTTAGAGTAAAACCCAGACTCCCCTGCGTGGACTGTCATGTGAGTAAGACCTGTCGCCATCCGGCCCTGAGTGCCTCTGACTCCATCCCACCCCCCACCTTTTTGAAAGACTGCACCCCCCTCTTTTGTCTGCCACGTAAACACATTCTTTCCATAGAGCCTGGAGTGTTCTCTAGACAAGCATGGCTAGCTCCTTTTCTTGGTGGAGATCCCAGCTTCAATACCAATTGTTATGTTTTCTTTTTTCCCCTTCACTTTTTGCACCCAGCCCCCACGCCCTCCCCGCTGGAAGCTGTCAGTCTGTTCTCTGTGTCTATGAGTCTGTTTCTACTTTATTTGTTAGTTTATTTTGTTCATTGGATTCCACCTATGAGTGAAATCATATGGTCTTTGTCTTTCTCCGACTGTCTTATTCACTTAGCATAATGCTCTCCAGGTCCATCCATGTTGTTTCAAAAGGTAGGATTGCCTTCTTTTTTATGGCCGACTAGTATTCCTCTGTGTACATGTTCCACAGCTTTCTTATCCACTCATCTGCTGATGGGCACTCGGGCTGCTTTCAAATCTTGGCTATTGTGAATAACACTGCAGTGAACATAGGGGTGCATATATCCTTTCGAACTGGTGCTCTGGGCTTCTTAGTTTATACCAATTCTTTAGGGACCTCTCTTCCTTTACCCTCTATTCTCAAGTGGCCACCCAGAGCCTATCGGGAGCCTCAGTTTATTGCCATCCCTGCCTCAGGTTTTTAAATCTATTTATCGCTTTATTTCATAATTGATTCTCTCTCTACTAGAAAGTTGGGGGGATTTGGGGTGTTTTATTCATAGCTGAACTCCCAGAACCTAATAATGCCTGACATTAAAAAGACGTTTATAAGCACTTAGGACACTTCATTAATTAAGAAAATATTATGTCGTATCATTCTCAGAATACTATTATAAATTTAATTCTGTTATTGTCACTTAGCAGATAAAAAAATGCAGGATTTGAGAGGTCAGCACCTCGCCCAGGATGATTTGAACTCAGCTCTGCTGACATTGGAACCTCACCTGTAGTCTTTAACCTGCACTACAGGATGCCCTGGTGTGCTGCCTCAATCTAGTAAGTTACGCATGAAGACTACATCTACCAAATAACCGTTGGCACCGGGCATGTAGTTGTCCTACACTAAGTCAGCACAAATTACCTGGCTACATGCTCCATCTGTGTAGTCCAGTACTGAAGCAGGGGTCCCTCGGGGGTGAGGCCGAACAGAGTCCTAACGAAGCATGCCCGACTCCGGAGACCGGTTCAGTGACGCAGATCCAAGTTTATTGTGTGAGTGCAGCAACATATATAACATTCCAGACCAATCAGAAGTTTACAACATCCATAGGGCAACCAATAGTAGGAAAGATCAGGGTACTATGTAGTGGCTCTAAGAGGTCAGCTCAGGCGGGCGATGCCACTTCCTGGTGTGCCGAGGAAGCTTGTGCAGGCGGAGTGTGCTCACGCCATTGCATCTGCCGCAGCACTGAGATAAATCTCCTGAGCTCTTCCTACACGGTACCCAACCTAACAATGTCAGGCTGGCCGCCAAGAATGCTGTGGCATATTCTCACGGAGAGACAGACTTATGGGTTGGGTACTCATCGTTATGTGACTGCGAATATGTGTATCAATGGCATCATGTTATTTTTGACTCCCTTAACTAGAATTGCCGGGGATTTGAAGTAAGGGAGGTGTATTAGTAAGGAAATGATAAGATGAAATGGGATCGGATAGGGCCCAATAAATGGCTCATTGTCAAGCGAGCTACCACTGCATCTGGTGTTTCATTCCACCGGGGACCCCTGAGAATCACCGTAGAGCGTGCACCTCAGTTACCCCAGCTGAGGGGAAGGGGGCAGGGCTGTTTAAATGTGCACACCCTGCCTTGTTAGGCTTTGGTGAGGGCTTGTCTGGGAGCAGCATGCCAGCATGGCCGGCCACGGGTGTGCGGAGTGAGCCCTGGCCCTCAGAGCAGGCGGCTAGCAATACTTGCAGCTGGACTGGAAGTGACCGATGTAGTGAGGACATGGACACATGGCCCAGGCAGTGACAGGGCCTTCCAAAGTACTCATTTGCATCTGGTCATTTATATGCATTTATGCATGCATATGTCTTTGTGAATTAAGGACCAACAGATGAAACGCAGCTAAGGGCAAACTGTAAAATCTAGGAAGTACTTAGCTGTTATAGTAGAAGTGGACTGTATAAGTCAGTAAATTGGTTGCTTTCTGAATGTATATGTTGGTGTCTTCGGGTGACAGTCTGTATTTTAGGAATTGTGGGAACACCTGACTAAGTTATTTACTCATGTCGCAGCCCTCCTTAGTACAAAATATCAGCAGGGCCCCTGACAAACGTCCTATAGCTCCCTGTATGTTCATCCACCCCAGGTCCCATTGAGGTAAATACATTTTTTTTTTTTGTCACTCAGACCTACCCGTGTGGTAGGCAGAATAATGGCCCCTGAAGATGCCCGCGTCCTGTTCCCAGGTTTTGAGACTATGTCACCTTACGTGGCAAAGGGGACTTTGCAGATATGGTTGCGGATCTGGAATTGGAAAGATTATTATCCTGGATGATCTGAGGGGGCTCAATGTAACCACAGCTCTGGTAAGTGGAGGAAAGAGGTGGGAGAGGAAGATTCAGAGTGATGTGGGGTGTTCCCTGGTCGGGTAGCTCAGGGGGTTCGAGCATCATCCCGTGCACCAAAAGGCTGTGGGTTCGATTCCTGGTCAGACCATACACCGAGGTTGTGGTTCAATCCCTGGTTGGGGTGAGTAGGGAAGGCAGCCAATCCATGTGTCTCTCTCACATAGAAGATGTTTCTCTCTTTCCCCCTTCCGCTCTCTAAAAACAATAAATATATATTTTTTAAAAAAGTCGAGTGATGTGGCGTGAAAAGACTCCCCTGGCCATTGCTGGCTTTGGAGACAGTAAGGGGATGAGCCAGGGATCGTGGCAGCTTCTGGAAGCTGGAAAAGGCAAATGGGTTTTATTTCAGGGCCTTTCGGAAAGGAAGACAGCCCTGCCAACACCTTGGTGTTAGCCCAGTGAGAGCACGTGGGACTTCTCCCCTCCAGAATGTAAGCTAATATATAAATACATCTGCATTGTTTTATGCATCTAAGTCTGTGGTAACTCACTCCCGCAGCAACAGGGAACGAAGGGCTGTAATAAAATGCATAGACCTCACAGGAAACACAGAGATGTCAGGTCACCAGGTAAAAACATGTTGGCCTGTATTTCAAAATCATCGCAGTGGTCACCGTACAAAGTCACTGTGATACTGCTGACTGTATTCCCTGCAGAAGACATTCCATCCCTGACTTACTTTACCTTAAAACTGGAAGTTTGCACAGCTGGTTCCCGTTCACCTTTTCACCCAGCCCCCTTCGGCCCTGCCCTCTGGCCGCCAACAGTGTGCCCTCGGGTCTGTGAGCCTGTTTCTGTTTTGTTTTGTTTGTTCATTCATTGTTTGGTTTGTTTTCCAGATTCCGCATATAAAGCGAGATGACACAGTATTTGTTTTTCTGAGTCTGACTCATGTCACTTATCATCGTGCCTGCTAGGCCCTCCATGTTGTCACACATGACTAGAATCATTATGCCCTGCACCTGAAACTAAAATAATATTGTGTGTCAGCGCTACTTTTTTTTAAAAAAAGAGTGAAACAGCAAATCCTAGCAATTTTCCAATCTATACACGTGGTAATGAACTTTGGAAGGAACTTGGGATTTGGGGGAGCAGAACTGGTCTGGCATCCTGCCTAATGGCTCTCTATTTGATCTCAGTCGCGGTTGAATCTCTCGCTTTAATAAGCTCATCCTCTGCAACCGAGTGGCAACGGGGTTGTCTTGCTCCTCGCGGGGAGGGGGGGGGGTTGTTGTAAGAGTCCATTGAATAATCGGAGCGGAAGCACTCTCCAGGCCAGGAAGTCGTGCGTGCAGCCTTCATCGGCTTGGTTAGTAAATGGCCTTGCCAAAGCGTTCATCCCAGAAACCCAAACTCAAAAGACAGAGGTCAGGCCACATCATTCTCGTCAGTTGATAGATTTCTCAGCATCTCTGAATCAAATGAGCAAGTATGTATTGTATTTACAGTGATGAAGCCATCGTTCTGTATGAAAGGTTGCCTGAGAGTCAGCATGGCCTTGTTCTCTTTCTGTCTCTCGTGCACTTGAAGTTGCATTAGTTCTGCCCCTTGCTTAGCGATGCCTTAGGCCACTCACTGAGGCGGGAATACAGTCACTGTAGTGACCGTTAGGGACTCGGCTCTGCATCGTCTGCTTCGGAGAAGCCCGGGAGCTAGGTTCTGATTCTAGCTCTTCTCAAACCCTGGCAAAGCAGCGCCTTCCTTCGCACCTGTCTCAGCAGAGTCTCTGGGGCCCAGAGCAAGCAAGCCCCCTCTGATGACAGGGTCTCCGCTGATCAGGGCGAGCTGCCTGCCGGGCAGCTGTGCAGCCCTGGTCCCGGCCGCGGAGTCACCGGGGAGGAATCCCCAGGGATCAGTCCCAGGAGGTGTGGTTGCCGCTGCTCTCTGAAGTCCTGCGGACCAAGCCTGGGCGCTCAGGTTCTCTCCCGCGGTGCATCACTCTTTCATACCACCCACTGTTACGCATTAGTGGTGTTTCTGGTAAAGGTTACACTTTATATTTTTGATGATTCACCAACCTAATGTGTTTCGGGGTGTATGGGACACTGTGTACCTTCTTACTTTGAACTTAGGAACTAGAGGTCTAAGGCATGACATAGGCAGCATAATTCAGTTGCCGCTTGACAGTTTCTCAATGGCTGTGATACGAAAGGCAACCACACCCGGTAAATCAAGCCCCAAGGAGACTCTGGCCTGGCATCTCTTGGCATATTCGTCAGGTTTAATGTGCCTACAGAGTGTCCCAATACACTTTGCATCAACTCTGATTGTCCAACTGCCATAACCCTGGGCACTCAAGTGATTTACACAAACCAAGTCACTTCTTCAACAGTTAAATCAACTGCAATTAGCATAAGCTTTTATTCTGTGTTTTTACATTAAGGATGTTTCCATGCAACAATGTTAGATTTTTAAGTCCAGTAAACACAACCTTCCCTGTGTTCTAGAACTTTCCAGTTTCTATAAGATGATGATTTTATGGAAAGACATACTATCCAAATGGAGCTTTTGTTTTAAAAATGAATACATAGATTCTTCCATGGGGCACAAATGAGCCAACACAGGAGATATTGGTCAGTGACATTGATACATTAAGAATGTAAAGGTAGCCCAGCCAGTGTGGTTCAGTGGTTGAGCATCGAACTATGAACCAAGAGGACATGGTTTGATTCCCTGAGAGGGCAAATGCCTGGTTGTGGGCTGGATCCCCAGTTGGGGGTGTGCAGGAGTCAGCTGATCAATGATTCTCATCATTGATGTTTCTATCTTTCCCTCTCCTTTCTTCGCTGAAATCAATCCTATATAATAAAAGGCTAATATGCAAATTAACCAAACAGCAGAATGACAGGTCACTATGATGCACACTGACCACCAGGGAGCAGACGCTCCATGAGGGAGCTGTCCCCTCATGGTCAGTGCACTCCCACAGGGGGAGTGCTGCTCAGCCAGAAGCTGGGCTCACAGCTGGCAAGCACAGCGGTGGTGACGGGAGCTTCTCCCACCTCTGTAGCAATCAGACATCCCCCAAGGGCTCCTGGACTGCGACAGGGCGCAGGCTGGGCTGAGGGACACCCCCCCCCCCTCAAGTGCACAAATTTTGTGCACTGGGCCTCTAGTAAAAATATATATTTGAAAAAGAATGTAAAGCCAAATATCTACTCTTTACCTTCCTTTTTTTGTATTTATCATTCAAATTTAGAGAATTCTCTTTGACTTTTTAAATTAATGGACCAATAACTTAATACTGCAAACATTCGTTGAATGTCTACTATTGACTCCTTGATCATTGAGTTATTCATTTAAATTAATCAGTGTTAATTGAGGTCCTACTAGATGTAAAGTACTGTTTAAAGTGCAATGAAAAAAAAATTTACCTGAACTTTGGACAAATGTGAAGTTTTTGCTTTTGCTCAAGACATTTGGGGAGTATTTACTCCTGAAAATGTCTCCATGGTCTGTAGCAGTTTCTTCTTCTGAATATTCCAAGAGATGCCAAATATTTTAACAGCCAGAGTCCGTTGGAGCCAAGTCTGGTAAATATTTTGAGGATTCCAATTATTAGAGAAGGCTGGTTTTGATTAAAGTGTCTATGTAGCCATGAAATGATCATTTTGTGTGTTCTTGTGAAAACAGTTTCAGATCTACGGTTTTGGCATGTTCCTGGCCCTGTTCTCAGCCTGAGGACAGTGCCCCCAAACAACTTCTCAGCAGGGTCACTGCTGCTGGCCGGGGGCTCACGTACATTTTCCTGCACAAGATGAGTAGCCTTGAGGGCCAGCCTCACTGTCCGCAGGCCATGAGCAAATAGTGAGGGCCACACATCAGTGTGGAAACGACCCAGTCACCCTGTCATTTAACTGGTTTTTACCAAACTCTCGTGTCTGATGCGTGTTGATAAGTTGATCCACAGTGTGGCTTTACATTTTTGAAAATGTGACTCCAGCTACATGCAGAGGCGCTATGGCCCAGAGCTGACTTCATGCAGTTCTCCCGATCACCTGCCCATTGAGTTACAAAATCACAAAACATCGCCTCAAGTTAGCCTGGCATCTGGATTCAAAAGCTTCAACTGATTACTTTGTCTTACCTTATATTATGTTTTAGGAGATTTCAGACCTTCCCCTCATGGCTTTAAGCTGTAGTGCATTCCCACCTCTTGCCTGGGGTTTAGCATTGGATTCTGTCACGTTAGAAAACTTCTATTCAGCTTATCATCCTCATAACCGATGAACCTTTCATCGGCAACTAGAGAAGGTAGAACAACCTCTGAGCATTTGCAAAACATATTCTGCTCATTTTCTGTTTTCCTTGTCTGCAGCTTATAAAAATTTATAAAGAGATTTTTAAACTCAATTTGGAAATTATGTATAATGGGATCCATGGGTTATTTTAAGAAATAACATATTATGAAATGAATTATGAGGAATTGTGTGATTTTCCAAGGAGAGTTTTAGTGGGTAAAAAGCAAAGTTATTCTTTAAAAGTGTTATAATTAGACTATTTTTTTAATGATGATTCTCTTCAGAACACTTTTATATCATTTTGGGGGCCCTTTTTTTTTATCAGGTGAAGAAACATATATTTTCCTTCTTAGGTAATTTTTAATTCTGAGCATCACATTATATGAACACTAAAAGACAAATTATTTTTAGAAACATTGAATGAAGGATGTATTTTATCTGAAAACATTTCACATTTAACATTCTGATATTAAATGAACAAATATATAATATTTTTAGAATATTTTCAAACAAACATCTTTATAATAATTCCCTCCTTTAACAAAACATATTTCTGAATTTCATGGTAGTTTACATTTCTTCTTTAATGTTGCTTTACATTTTATTTTAGGTTGTTTATTAGATAATGTGAGTAAATGGGGGGGGGGTCTGTTAATATCCCCATTCATGTTGATAAGTAGTGCATGTTTTGTATAACCATTTAAAATTCAGACACTGATACATCAGATATTTGTTTAAGAATAGTGTTTTAAAAAATAATTATCATTCGTTAAACTAGAAGGATTCTTACTTTTAAATGCATCCTCGAGGATAAAATGGGTTATGCTTCACCATGTAGCCCACTGGTACATATTTAGTCTGTAGTTTCTATCTCTCTGTGTTTAACTAAGAATTGTTTCTAATTTGGTGAACAGTACCTTATTTAGAAATATGAGAAACATTGGAGCAATTATGAGATGCTTATTTTTTAAAAAAAGAAACATTTTAAAAATCACAAGAGATATTCTCACTGACATGAAGATAGAGTCTTTCATTCCTCGTACGTGTACACATTTAACTTGAGACACACAGAGAGAGGACTGAAGGGGAGAGGGCCGGGGGCCCGGCTGGAGAAGGGGAGGGGTAAGAAGCACAGATTGGCAGTTAGAAAGCAGTCCTGAGGGTGTGAAGTGCAGCACAGGGAATACAGTCAGTAAGATGGTCCTAACTGTGTGTGGTGCCAGGTGGGTCCTAGAATTATCGGAGGGAATCACTTCATACGCGATGTAAGCATCTGTCCACGAGGCTGCACACCTTGCACCAATGCAAAATGATATGGGAAGTAAACGATAATTGAAAAATAAAAACAATAATAAATGCATGCTTTTCTTGGAGCCTCAGAGCAGGTATTTTCATGCCTATGAAGTATTCATTATGTCCACCAGGAGTTATACTGAATTCTGTGCATACATTATCCCTTAGAAACATCACAGGAAGGTGTGAGGCAGGTGCGTTTGTTATACCTTCTTTACAGTAGAATCAGTTGCAGCACAAGGAGACTAAGTAATGTGCATGCCGCTGGTTTTTACCTCGGAGGCCAGATCTACAAACTACACTCTCGCCTTCTATATTGAGTGCATAGGCAGACGAGGAGTTATGTAATGTTACAAATCAAGAGAAAGCAGCACGCAATGTGGTCACCACATAATGAAATACGGGTGAACCTTAACAAATAATGACATCCAGAGCTATCATCGTCCAAAGCAAGCAGCCTTTTATTTTTGTGGGAGTGATTTAGGTGCAAATTATTCCCATATTTTCCTTCTTATTCAAGAAATAATTTTCAGGCCTGGAGCCCTGACAGAATTCGCTGCTTACAAAAATTAAGGCATGAGTTTCCATGGAGATGGACGATGGTCCAAGGTGGAGCTGATGTCTTTTTCCTAGCAGGAAACCATGGACATGAGTCCATATTTGAATGAGCAGGTCCATCTATCTCATTTGAGGCCAATTAGTTTCCAAAGCCTTTGCTATTTCAGACATTGTAGGGGGTATTTAAATGAGCCAGTTCCCATCAGATAGATTTCAGAAGATTATGAGAAAGGATTTTACGTACCTCATTGAAACAGTTTCCTAGTCCTTTCCAAAGGTGATGCTGACCGTGTGGCAAATGGCAGGCCGCTGCCTGCAGCAGTGAGCGTGATGCTGCGTGGCCAGTGTCCCCTCACACTGTGGGTCAGCGTTTGGTCCTCTAAGGTTAAACCTGGCGGTGTTCGGCTCAGCGTGTCACCGTTCAGCCTACATCAGTTCAGCAGAGCCAAGCCTGGCAGCGGTTCTCAACCTGTGGGTCACGACCCCTTTGGCGGTCGAACGACCCTTTCACAGGGGTCGCCTAAGACCATCCTGCATATCAGATATTTACATTAATATTCATAACAGTAGCAACATTACAGTGCTGAAGTAGCAACGAAAATAATTTTATGGTTGGGTCACAACATGAGGAACTGTATTTAAAGGGCCAGAAGGTTGAGAACCACTGTAAGAGCAATCAATTTAATTTAAAAATAAAGGAGATTGCATCCCCTTAAATGTGACGTTTCACAATCTCTTGCTCCATGAAACCCTTCCTATGCACCAAACTGGGCAGAGATTATAGGCAAAGATAAGCATTTGTTTCTTCTCTGGGAAGATTTGCCCGAAGAGCCTCTGTCCAAAACCTCTAGTGCTGAAAAAAGAGAAGGTAGTGGTGTCTATCTACTGGGATTTTGTTTCTTTTTCTTTTCTTTCCTGTTTTGTAATGTGTAAAAAATAGAACTGGGTCAACTGTGAGTTATAAGACTATCTTTTTACATACGGAAATGGACAAAAGTTATTCTAAACAAACTTTAAATTGTTGAAATAAAAACATAGTCAAACGCTGATCTTGCAGTGGTAACATAACAAGACTGCAAAGCCATCTTACATTACATATAAGGGAGGTGCCGGATGGTATGTATCATGTACCATTAAGTATGGGTAAAAGTGCCGCATACAAGAAAGTCTGAGCAGTATCTGAAGGGAAGGAAAGAACGGAAACATTTTCATTTGTGCCTGAAAGAGCGTGAATATGTAATTTGTAATGAATATGTACCTATGCATACAGACAGAGGCATATTCGTTCTAAACGTTTTCTTTTCAAATACTTTTGCTTTTCGGTTTCTCCCACTTGGCTTTCACAATTTTTTACAAATTCCTTTCACGCAGTTTTCCCAAAAGCAGTTAGCTAATGCTGCCTTCACATGAGGCTTTGTAGCCCATAAAAGTAGTTGATTTTAGTTTGAAAAAATATAAACATTATGTTTGTTTTAGGAATTCTTGTGTAGAGCCCTCAGGCGTGTTTACAGTCTCCCTGTCCACACACACAACAGTCTCTCACACAGAAGAGGAGCCCGTGACTCATCATGATGGAAACTGCCACTTCCTGAAAGAGGGAATAATCAGGGGCCTCGATATGAATTTCAAAATATGACTGAAGTGACCAGAGAAAAATTCAAGCGGAAATGACTGTGTAAACACAGCCTCGAGCAAGCGGAATCGTTTTGATGGATGAGAAGAGGAATGAAGTCATTAGCGAAGAGAGAGACAGAGATTGCTGGTATCTGGTGGTACACACGCCGTGCAATTTATAGAGACGTATTCTGGAAATACACAATTGAAATGTATATGCTCTTATTAAACAATTTATTGGGGAGTAAATTTTTTTAAATCCTCACCCGAGGATATTTTTCCATTGATTTTTAGGGAGAGTGGGAGAGAGAGGGAGGGACAGAGAGAAATATCAATGTGAGTGAAACACATCAATTGGTTGCCTCTTACCAGGGCCGCAACCAGGGCCCAGGCCAGGGAGGAGCCTGCAACCGAGGTCCATGCCCTTCCCTGGAATTGAACCTGGGACCCTTTGGTCTGCAGGCCAACCAATGCTCTATCCACTGAGCCAAACCGGCTAGAGCAATAAATTTAATTTAGAATTAAAAGAGATTGCATCCCCTTAAAATAAAATAAAAATGCTAGTTACACATGTGGACAGTGAGAATTGTTTGCCGCAGATGCATGTTGGGAACAGGGGGAGATACGTTGTTTAAAGAGTCCGGTCTTAATTATGGAAGATGTCAAAATTTTCCTACTATAGTGCAGTTACACATGTGAAAATATTGGGTGATGCATTTCAACCAAATTATTGAATTGTTGAAGATAAGATCATTTGTAATTAAATGATACATGAGAATAGTTAACAGTATAATAGTATTACAGGGTTGCTGATGGCAAAGCTGTCCCCACCACAGCCTTTCCTGTCCTTAAGTTCTGGGTTCCAGGGACAACCTTTTTCTAGTCTTTTAATGGTCACTTTTTGTAATTACCCTCATATTATAATTTTGGTACTTTCTTGACTTTCTTACATTTAGATTTAATCTATTGGCTTATTGTTATAGGACACAAGGATCTGGCCTGTACCCCTTCTCTTATCCCTCCTCTTATTGTCCTACTCCCACCTACTCATTCTTCTCTACCTCCCCTCAGTCCATATACACACTGCTCCATCCTTCACCTTAAGCGGGGTGTGGCATACCTGAATTTGTGGGTGAATATGTATTTGTTATTTATTTTATCACAAGCCTCTATTATTTACTCTTGAGTAACTTCTTTTTTTAATACAAGTTTTTTTCAGGAGTTATTTGGAACTAACTTTTACTTTTGTTTGCTTGTCCCTACCACAGATATTTCCCAGACATTCCAAAGTAAGTGTAAACTGTTATTTTTTTACCTGATAAGAGGTACGGGCCAAGGAGGGTCCGTGACAGTCCAGTAAGGCCCTGCGTCCTGCAGACACAGGCATGGACCCAGGAAGGCGACTCTCCAGGACTTTAGATGGTGGAGTCTGAGGAAGAGGCGGTAGCAAGGGCTCTTGCCTTACAGAGCTCACAGCCACGTGCAGCTTTCTGTGATGGGGGAAGGAGCTAGAGGTGTACTGTTTCACTTGCAAGGGAGCGGCCTTTCCTTTTCACCCCCAAACTATTGCTCCAGAAAATAGTTCCGAGGCCAATGCTTTCATGCACCATGCCTTACAGAAAGGAAGTAAAATGCAAGTACGTGTTTAAAATTGTTTCACTTAAAACAAAATACAGGGGATCTTCATTAATTCCATGTTAATTAGTCTTGGCAGGAATAATCACTTCTTTTGTTACTTTTCATGAGGACTTTCTTCATTCCTTTCTCCTTCCTTCCTCCCTTCCTTCCTTCCTTCCTTCCTTCCTTCCTTCCTTCTTCCTTCTTTCTATCCTTCCTTCCTTCTTTCCTGTCTTTCTTGCATTCTCTTTTCTTTAAAGATAGGATTTTTAAACCTTTTTTAAAAGCTGACTATCCATATCTTTAGTGTGAAAATAAAATGGAGAAAAATGTTCAGATTAAAAAGATGTGAGTTTTCTATGTTTACAATATCTACTATTGACTTCACCGAGTCAAAGAGTTTAAATATTAATACGATAAAATAGCTAGTTAAAATGCAAGTATTATACTGTCTCTTAGAATGTTATTTTTCAAAAGAAAGTTGTGTTTATTTCCTTATTTCTTGATTCAGACTAAACAGGGAACAGCTTCTTCAATGAAACCTTAGTCGCCTTAAGAAAACAAGCACATCATTACCAATAGTTACTTTTTGGCAATTTTAATCAAATTTGAGTGAAATTACCTTTAACTTTTTTTTCCCTCACGTTTCCCTTTGGTTTCAGGAAAGTGTTCTTTCTAGAGTTATTCCATGACATGGAAAATGACAGGATACTGCGGCTCCCCCTTCTGCGCTCACCTTTATCCCTTCACTCTTAGCAGGGCCAGATCTGCCATAGAACCGCATACAGAAGGCAGCAAAGCGGGCCTGTGGGGAGTGAGCTAGAGTCAGTGAGTTAGTGTGTGCAGTGCCGGAATGACATGAAAAGAAGGCCAGGGGAGGGGCTAAAACAGAGCACCAGGCGGAGATCCTCAGGGCGGAGTGGCTAGAAAACGGCAGGGCGTCCTGGCGTTTCTGTGGAAACTTCACCACCACGTGTTGTGCAGGACAACATGATTCTCCCAGAGGGAGACCCCGGGCTCTGTGAGTGCCAGCGGGATGCTATGGGCTGGAGCCTCACCATCTGAAGCCACTGAGCAGATTCCATGGGAAAGTGGCACCGCTGAGCGAGTGTCCCCAAGGACCCTCTGTCCCGCTGTGCAGAGTCAGAGGGCCCCCGAGAAGACAGGGCGTGAAGGGGATGCAGTGAATGAGGCCGGAGGTAGCAAAGGCTCCAGCAGGTTAGGGGTGCACCTGCAGAAAACGGCTGTATTTTCGAGGTGAGATTCTCAGCACGTGCTGGTGGATCTTCTTTAGAAACAAGGTAAAAGGAGCCAAGGGGTGGAATTCCCAGAGCCTTGGTTAACGAAGCGGGACGAGCTGAGGTGGCGATGGATCTGGAGAGGAAATTCATGAATTCCAGTTTGTTTGTGTTAGCAACGGGACCTTGAGGGCTAACCCAGTTCCTTGGAGGAGAAGGCGGCCTGGATGTGCGAGTTGGAGTGTCAGTCCTCAGAGGCAGCCCCTCCTTGCAGAGGGAATGCTGAAGGTCCCCTGAAGGGGCACAGGAAGGATGTGAGGGTGCCGATTTCTGGGCACCGAGAGCTCCCACATGAGGACTCTGTAAAGGGAAGTCGGCAAAGGTTACTGAGGGTGCGGCCACTGTAGAGAAGGGAAAGCAGAAAGTGTGGTGCCGGGGACAGAGAGCCCCTGGCTGTGATGCAGTGACAGGAAGGTGGTCACAGGACAGAAGGAAGGGCAGTGGGGCCAAGAATAGCTTCCAGGGGGCTTGTGGGACCTGGTTCTCCTGGAACAGTGGACACAGAGCGCCGGAGTGCGGACAAGTGACTGGGACATGAGGAACAGGGCAGATACAGAGAGCGCCCCAGACCACGAAGCTACGGAGGGGCAGGGATGGTGGAGCTCAGGAGGGGTGTGGGCTCACATGTTTGTATTTTTTAATTTGAGAAAGCAGCAGGTCTGTATGCTAATAGGAAGACTAAAATTGGGGCAGGGAGAGGGAGAGGGAGGGAGAGAAAGAGAGAGAGAGAGAGAGAGGAAATGGGTAAGGTAAAAGAGCCCAGCTTGTGTGGCTTAGTATTTGAGTGTTGACCTATGAACTGGGAGGTCGCAGTTCAAATCCTGGTCAGGGCACAGGCCCAGGTTGCGGACTCGATCCCCAGTGTGGGGCGTGCAGGAGGCAGCCGATCAATGACTCTCTCTCATCATTGATGTCTCTCTCTCTCTCTCTCTATCTCTCTCTCTCTTTCTCTCCCTTCCTCTCTGAAATCAAAAAAATATATTTTAAAAAAGAATAAGGTAAAGTATTAGCGAGTTGCTCTACACAGAACAGAAAGGACACAGCCCCTATGGAGTTTCCAGCTTTGGAGAGGATGAGAGGAAGTATTTTACTAGTTTTCCCTGAGGGAGGAAGACAGATTGGGAGAGTGTGTGTGTATAGGTGAGTTGCCCTCCAACATCTTCTATTTTCTTCATGGCGGATGAGTCAGGTTTGCCCAGCGAATGCAGAGATGAGGGATGGGAGGACGGAGATGATGTGAAATCAGCGAGGGAACATATTGGCATAGAGCAAATGAACTGGCAGCGAACAACGTTAAAGAAAAACCATCCTGATACCATACTTGGTAAAATGCCAAAGGAAGTCTGTTCTTTGGGACTTTGTCTGGTTGAGCAGAGTTGTTCCTAAAGTAAACAGTTAGGGGTCCAGGGTCAGTGGTTTGATGTGGGAGTGTCTATGCTTTCCCCAAAGCTAGCAAGCGATTCTGCCCCAAGAAACACTTGCCAGTCCCTCATTGGAGGGTCAGATAAGGTGCTACCCTTTCCTCGTTCTCTAGTTTACTTGTTTACTGAGTGTAAACAAGTATCCTTGTTTATTGAGTTATTCCAATATCCTCAGGATACTCCAACCATTTAACACACACACACACACACACACACACCCCTTCCAGAGTGCACTTGTGTTCCAAAATCAGTAGCATATACAACCAGTACATGAATTTAAAATAAAAGCACGTATAAGATTTATGCTTTTGCTAACTTTGAAATAAATTCTGTAATAGGTTTTAATTATAAAGAGAAAATTTACAGCTCAAGGGCTAGTAAAAATACAAACTGGAATTTTTGTGTTCCAGACAACAGTGCTTCTGGTTAAATAATTTAACTTTGTTTTTTACTCAACATAGTTTCATAGCAACAAATTACAATTCCACTTCTTGCCCCTTTAATACATAATCTGTAATCTTTTTGACACAAGTGCATCTGGAATTAATTGCAATACACAAAACAGGTATGCCTGAAAACTCACACATTCCATGGAAAGAACAACTTTAAGAATCTTGTAATTAATATTCTCCATCCTCAAAATAAATTTATATAATTTCTAGCCTGTAAACTCAATGCAAGGAGAGACCATGTTTACAACCAGCATGCCTAGGACAGTCTGACATAGGAATCCTTCAGTAAATGTCATAAAGTCATAAAAATGTCCCTCCTTTGCTATTTACTTAAATTAAATTATCAGAGACAGGTGAATTCTTAGTGTACCAGCTTTCTTCCTACATGTTTTACAAGTATTAACACAGTAGCTTTATAAGATATATTTTATTATCTACATTTTATAGGCTTGAGGTTTTAATATCATTATCTACACTTGTTAAAAATTTAGCATAAAAAAATCTCTGGGCTACTTATATACCTTATTTCAAAGTAACTCATGTAATTGGTACAGCAGTCTTCATATTTCTTTTTTCTTTTTTAAAATATATTTTTATTGATTTCAGAGAAGAGGGGAGAGGGAGAGAGAGATAGAAACATCAATGATGAGAGAGAATCATTGATCGGCTGCCTTCTGCATGCCCCCTACTGGGGATCGAGCCCACAACCTGAGCATGTGCCCTTGATCGGAATCGAACCAAGGACCCTTCAGTCCATAAGCCAATGCTCTATCCACTGAGGCAAACCAGCTATGGCGCAATCTTCATATTTCATATGGGGATATGATCCTCGAAGGTCACACTCATAGCAAGCGAGAAGCTGAGAGTCAAACACCCAGTCTCATGCTCTTAGCATTGTGTTGCACTGTACATATGTGACTCCAAAACATGATCTCCGCTAGAAAACTCAGCGTTCAATTAGTCATTTTATCAGCAACATATCTCTGTGTATGCATTGTGTGATTTTAAGTAACATGTACATATGATAGGCTAAAATGAGGTTTTAAGAGAATAAGAGTTAATATTCAAGTATGCTTTGAGAATTGAACCTTTTATGTAGTTTAGTGAATATCCCTTAACATAATTATTGTCCATGTGTTTACTGCTATTGACACACTATACTGCTCTCCTTGAGTGCCTAATACTAGTATATTCAGACACTGGGCGATGTATTTGACTTATGTTATTCAGTGTCATCGAGAACCTCAAAAGTGTTGACAAAACCATTATTGAAATTACTCTTAGAAGAGGAAGGAAATGAAATTGCAATTAATTTTTGTCCATCAGTGATAAAATTTGGGGCATCAGAGGTATAAACTAAATAATATACTTAATCTCAAGGTTAATTATTAAGCTGTTGTAGTGTGGTACTGGTAGAGGGTAGACAAAAGAAAACCAATGGTACAAGTTCAAAAGCCCAGCATGAATAGGCATGTGATTCACGGCAAAGGGACTTCATAGCACTCTGGGGAAAGTGCGGGCTTCTCAATGCACAGTCCTGCGTCAGTTACATATGAGAACAAACGGAATCTTTACCTCTATCTCACACTACACTCAGAAATCAATTCTAAGATAGTTGTGGGTCCAAATGTGAAAAGTAAAATAATAAAAATCCTAGAAGATAATAACATAGGACAAAATTTTCAAGACTTTTTTCATAGGTAAAGATTTTTTAAAAGAATGTACCAAAAGCACTAACCATAAAGAAAATACAGACACCATTTATATCTGAACTTTAATTCATCAAAAAACACCATAGAGAATAATAATACGGGTTTCATAGTGGAAGAATATGTTGGCAATACTCACACCCAACAAAGAACATACATGTGCATTAAGAACTCTTACAAACCAGTAACATATAAGACAGCCAACAGAAATGAATAGCACACTTTTAATTGGCATTTCTTTAAGGAGGACAACCAAGGTCCATGTAACACAAAAGTGCTCAATATCAGCAGTCATGCACGGACTACACACACTGGAGTCACAGTGGGATACTGCCATATATCTGTCAGAATAGCTAAAATTAAAAACCGACACTCCTAGTTGTTGGCAAAGATGGGGAGCGAGGAAACTTTTATATATAACTCTAGGGCGTGTAAATTGGTACAATTACTTTGCAAAAATGGTTTGGCCATATGTGTAAAGGTAAATATATGCATACTTTAGGAACCACAATTCTGTTTCTATTTATATACCCACCCCGGAATGTATACTCCTTCCATCAAAAGTCATGTAGAGGGTAGACTAGATAAATAAGTTGCAGTAGTTCATACAGGACAGAAGGACACAGCAAGGAAACCAACTGCTTCACATAACAGAGAAGAATGTCACAAAGATTAGCTTGAGGAAAAGTAGCCAACACAAACTATGACATGCTGTCAGATGCCACTTATGTGTAATTTGAAAAGGAGCAAAAACTAATTATGTTGGTCAAAAACAGAACTATATCCAATGGTAACATGGTAGAGAGTTAGAACTAGAGTTAGGACTAAGAGCAAAGAAGGATCCTAGAATGTGATCAGTGCTCCGTGTCTTGATCCAGGTATGATTACAAGGGTTCATTCAACCTGTAAACATTCATCAAACTGTGTCCTTGTGATTCGCTCACTTGTAGGTGTGAATATACTTTGTTGGTTAAAGATTTTTTTTAAAAGCATCATTATTGCTTTCAGTATTAATCAGCATTAACAAAAATTGGTCTTTAAAACATCAGAGAAGGAAATAATAATAACCCATTACATTTTTTAATTGCAGTCAGACATCCCCTGAGGGATCCCGGATTGGAGAGGGTGTAGGCTGGGCTGAGGGACCCCCCCCCCCCCCCCCCCCACCGCACCCCGTGCACAAATTTCATGCACCGGGCCTCTAGTATTATAATAACCCATTATATTTTTTAATTTCAAAATAATTTTCTGAATAAGCAATTTTGAAAAGAATATGTAAAAGTTGTGTTTGAAATTAGCTGAATCTTCAGCAAAATGATTACAAGCAATGAAAGAAAATAGTTCTGAAACATCTCCAATGTACTTACCTGGGAAGCCTGTGTCTAAACCCCATTCTCTTCTTGTCATGAAATGAAGAAACACTGTTACACTGTTGAGAAAAGGCCTGTGTAAAAAGAAAAACACTGGGTTACCCTGGCCTAGAAATAAGTCTCCCTAGGAGCGTAAGTCCAGGCGCTGGTGTCTTCCAGCCATGCGTTCCCTCATCCTGCTGCCTCTAGGGATTTTACAGGGTGAAACTCCTGCACATTTTGAACCCTGTCACTTGTTCCCAGGAGGCTACCGAGTGACAGGGCCCGCCCTTCCTCAGCTGCAGGGCTCCCGGGAGCAGTTCTGTGGACACACGGGCCTGGGTCACGCTGTTTCCTAGGGGCCTCCTGTGCACGGGATGCCGAGCAGCTTCCTTGGTCTACACACTGGGGCCCGAGCATCCCCCCGCAGTCTGGAAGCAAACATGTCTGCAGGCATCGCCCAGTGACGCTGGGGGTCAGGGCAGGAGGCGGGGGGGGGGGGGGGCAGTCATGCCCGCAGAGCCCACTCTGAGAGATGCACGTTGGAATATTTGAGTAATCCGTTTTGGTTCCCTGGCATTTCCTTCGTAGGCAGTAAATGTACTTGTTATTCTTGGCTTCACCTACCTGGTGCTGTTTTAGCAATCATTTCTGGGGAAAAAGTGGGAATTAACATTTCTGAGATCATTTTGCCCTTCTGCAAGGAACGGAAGTCAATTCCATAGACGAACAAGAGGAAAGCGAGCGGCTTTCAGTGTCCAGGGCACGAAGTCAGTGTGTATAGAATCTCATTGTCCGTTGCGTTGAATAGGCAGATATGACCAGTTATCTACTTTGGCATTAAGTTAGAAACTTATTTAAAATAACATAATTGAAAATGAATATTTAAAATATTTTCTAAGAGTCTACTAAACTCAGACTTGGATTAAATAATTTTGATTTTTTTTTTTAGTTAATTCATATATGTGATAAATTTAAAAAGTGACTTTTATTTTTAAAAATAAATAATTTATGTTCTTAATCCACTCTTTATTATGGCATTATTTTCAGCATTTGCAATATAACATTTCAGAGGATTAGGCAAAATTAAATTAAAATTTAAAACTTAAAAGTTCCAATCAAACATGTCCAACATTAAACTGAAATCTGTCTCTGCCTCCAGGGTTCTCTGTCTGAGGCACATCAGGTGGGGGTAGTCATGGATGATGGGTGCCCTGTGGGCGCAAGTGTCCTGCCCTGACACCGTCACTGAAACATTAGGTAAAATGGTTTGCTGAGGTTCTGCAAACATTCACACACTTCTGTTCCTTAGGAGAATACTCATTGGGTTTCCCATATTCATGTATGATTCTCTACCAAAGGGTCATTTTAATATTTAATTTTATCGCAGTGTATTGGATGATTTTTCAAATCCAAAATCCTCTCCATTCTGCTACTGAGCCCAAGTTTTGTTTTAAAAGGGTATTTTTAAGTAATTAGGGTATTCTTATTAAATGTGCAAATTTGCCCAGCAAGGACTGTTAGCGGAAGGAGACGGAACAACCACAGCTCATCTGTCATGCAGCCACCGTGGTTGAGCAAGAAGGATGAACAGCGAGCCCATTGACGTTTCAGGGGAAGAATAACTCAGCCACCGCCGATGCTAATAATGGCCCTGACCCTCTTTCCAAAGAAAGAAAAACTAATGGTCGTGTAGCTATTGGCCTTGACCACTGCCTTATGATACACTGATTCCTCCTGATGATTTGGTTTTTTAGGACAAAGAGATGACGAAGATGATGAATAATATGAAAAATATTTCCTTTTGAAACCCTTGAGACTATTATGCTAAATGAGATAAATCAGTCAGAAAAAGACGAGAATCATATGATTCCACTCGTATGTGGGATATAAAACTGAAACTCATAGAGACAGATAACTAACTGTATGGTGGTTACCAGAGGGAAGGGGGTGGAGGTTGGAAAGGTTAAAGGAGGACAAACATATGGTGACAGAAGATGATTTGACTTTGGGTGGTGGGCAGACAATACAATATACAGATCATGTACCATAGAAATGTACAGCTGAAACCTATATGATTAGCCAATGGTACCCCAATAAATTTAATTAAAAAATAAAATAATTACACACAAAATCTTTTAGTACATTTCCTATCTTATTAAACTGATAATTTGACCAAGTAATCTTCTTTTTCCTTCATTTTATGAGATTACTCATAACAATATACATTTTTTTCAAATATAAAATATTACTTAAGCCAGACTTCTAGAGATAATGTATGTGCATTTTAAGAAAATTATAGCCCTAACCGGTTTGGCTCAGTGAATTAGTGTCAGCCTGCGGACTGAAGGGTCCCAGGTTCGATTCCGGTCAAGGGCATGTACCTTGGTTGCGGGCACATCCCCAGTGGGGAGTGTGCAGGAGGCAGCTGATTGATGTTTCTCTCTCATCGATGTTTCTAACTCTCTATCCCTCTCCCTTCCTCTCTGTAAAAAAATCAATAAAATATATTTAAAAGAAAATTATAAATGTCACTTATTTCCTCTTTGAACACTAAGTTATTTCCTTCCTCTTCCCCTAAATATAGATTTATTGGACAACTAGCCAAATTTGCCCATGGCCCTTTTTGGCCATTTTGTGAAAATGAAGTAGTGTGACCAAACCTTTCTTCAGTGGACTCTTGCCTATTCTTTTAGTTTTGATTATGAGTATTTGGCAAGAGTATATGCTTTTAAGTGAGAGAAAATTTTCCTTAATTCAACCATGTGCATTTCCTCGTGCATTGTCCCCATCATAAAACTATTAAATGCGTGTGAAATTGACATACGGCATAGCCATGAACTTGATTGTTGTTTAAAGGGACTGTTGATGTCGGACTAATCCCACCACTGACTACAAAATTTCTAATACACGTCTATAGCAAATGTCTGTCTGAATTATCACAAAACCTCCGAGGAGAGGCAAAGGGCATTATTGTAGACCCTGAACAAAGTGGATTTGAACTGTGCAGGTCCGCTTATACACAGATGTTTTTCAACAAATGCCTGTCCTGTTATCAGTCTGCGGTGTGCATTGTTCTGTGCCATTTCATAGGCAACTGGAACACCCACAGAGTGTGGTGTCTGCTGGAGGGGCCCAGACCAATTCCCTGTGGACACTGAAGGAAAACTAACTTTTAGGGGAGTCAGAAGCTATACGTGGATTTTCGACTACACAGTAGTGGGTGTTCCTGACCCCCTTCCGTGTTGTCAAGGGCCCACTGTATTCCCATTTTACAGAGTGAAATGGTGTTCAAAGAAATGAAACCTAATGTTACTCAATTAAATAAGGTGTATAGCCAAGATGGGAAACTGAGTCTTTTGACAAGTACTAGTAAAGCTTGTTTTTCTTCCACACAAGTATAATAACTAAAGTCTAGTAGGAATAAGTAAATTAATTGCTCAGTATCAAGCTATTTTTAAGCCTTTTGTCTGTGATAGCTTTCACCAATGATTGTTATGAGTTAAACTAGCAACCCAGTGCATGGATTCATGCACATTGAAAGGAAATTAATTAGAAGGTGACCAGCAGGGCGGGACTGGGTGAGATGGACTGGACACACCCTGGAGCCAACCTCCTGCAGTCATTCCCTGGCCAGCCACACCTGGGGTGGCACTGTGGCTTGAAAGGCATCTGTGGAGTGAGCGGGGTCCCTCCGGCAGGTGCGGTCCCTCGGCCTAGCCTGCGGGGATCGGTTTCACCGGCTCTCCAACATCCCCTGAGGGGTCCCAGAGTGCGAGAGGGCACTCTGCAAAGTTGCTGTAGTACAGGGTGTGGAACACCAACACAAGTGTGCAGTAAACCAGATTTGGGGCCGACAGTGCCCCAGCAACAACATAACCCATGGCCATGAAGGTGAAATCGTGTGACCTCGCGAGGAATCGGGCTCCCTCCTCTCTGGTTTCAGGGTGCATCACCCAAGAACTGCAGCTTGGCAGCTCCTGCATTGAGCGTCTGCCCCTGGTGGTCAGTGTGCGTCATAGTGACTGGTCAGATGGAGGGACATTTAGCATATTAGCCTTTTATATTTATAGATTAGCCTTTTATAGATAGATAGATAGATAGATAGATAGATAGATAGCACATTGAAGGCATGTGCTACACAGAAATAAGAACAAAGTATATCAGAAACTGAGATGAGCAAATACTATGAACTGCCGATATGCTTAGACACGATTACTTAAATATGTTTAAGTTATATATGTTCATTATTTAAAATTTAAAATATAGAAATATATAAAGAACATAGTAATTACCTCAATCCTGCAGTTAGGGGAATATGACTGTTGTTTTTGCTGCATTATCTTTTACTCTTAAGACTGTATCTACACATGTGAAAAGATTTGTCAACCGATGATCCTAGGCATCAATTCCATGCCAGCAGGAATCCCCAGTTTGAGGTCCGGTGAAGAAGGAAACTTCATTCAGTGCAAACCAGCTCCACTGTGAGGCAGGGCCAGGTGGCCCTGAGGCCAGGCCACTCCCAGCTAGACAGCTCTGCTCTGGAATGGTCTGCTGTGCACTGCTCTGCTCTGCTCCTTGCTGGTCTGCTCTGGCCCGTGCTGGGCTGCTCCGCTCTGCATCTGATATCTCTTCCGTGTTTCAGCTCAGCCAGGGACATGCAGGCTTCGGTCTTCCATGGAAAGGGAAAGTGCGCTCTTAGAGCCAGAGGGGAGCTGGCCTATATGGACAAAAGTCCCTGCCCCAGGTTCCTCTATGGCAGGGATGGCGAACCTTTTGAGCTCGGTGTGTCAGCATTTTGAAAAACCCTAACTTAACTCTGGTGCCGTGTCACATATAGAAATTTTTTGATATTTGCAACCATAGTAAAACAAAGATTTATATTTTTGATATTTAAATGCCATTTAACAAAGAAAAATCAACCAAAAAAATGAGTTCGTGTGTCAGAGGTCGCCATCACTGCTCTATGGTCTGTCCTCATGCAAATGAGGACTCCAAATCCTTGATGTTTGATTGATCCAAAAGGTACTATCCTGATTGGTCAGAATAGAGCCACTATGTTTGGTCAGACCTGCACAGCTTCTATTGGTTGGTGGAAATAGGATCCCAGGAACTCCTGTGTAAGGGCTGGCTCAGCAGGCAGGAACACAGTGCAGACAGGCAATTGAGTGCTGGCTTCTCCCTGAAGTGTGGTTTGTGTGAGAGGCCCCTGGGCAGAAATGGCTGCTAGGCTCTGATTTTTAGAATTTGAGCCCAGTTAGCCACCCCACCAGGAGCCCTTCCTAATAGGTGTCTTTTTTCTCAGGGTTCACAGGAAGTACTACGTAATGAATATTGTGTGTATGCATACACTGTGTATAAACTGGATACTCTACATTTGCATAGAATATACTCTTTTCATGTCTAAATTATAAATCTCTATTGTTATTTCATACTCTCCTGGCATTACTTTCTGTGCTAATTTCTTTTTATTCTACACATTATTTAATCAATTCTTTATTATTATCTGTATAGATTTTTAAATTCACTATTATAAACAGCCTCATGATAAATTTGTACATACTAGTATATCTGGCATAATTATACTATAATTTCTGTTGGATAGAAAATTTAATTCCAAAGTGAATTTGCTGTCTAAAATGGAGCTTGTTTTAAGGCCCTTTGACTTGAAATAGCACATATTTCTTTAATAGCTGTACAAATTTATATACTCACCATGATTGGAAGGAATTTTACTTTTCTTCACTTTTGCCATCACTGAATATATATATTACTTATATTTAGTCTTTGTGAATATTCAGTTCAAGTTCTTTTCCCACTTTTTACTGAAGTGCCTGTTTATTCTTTCTCATTAACATGTTCTTGCTATATTTTAAGATTATTAGTCCTTGCCCATCTTTCATGTGTATAGCAAATGGTTTTCCAACTTTACTGTTTGTCTTTTCTTTACAGTGTTTTCTACCATACAGATAGTTTATATTTTACTATTCTATTCACCCTTAGAGAGGCCTTTTTTTCTGCCTAAGAATATAAATATTTATTTATATAAATATTTATTTTTCTATGGTATTTTCCCATTTTTTAATATTGTATTTTATTGTAAATTGTATGCTTATTATGCTTATTTTTTCTCCTGTTGATCTATTGGATATCTTAATGTTTTAATGTGTGTGTGTGTGTGTGTGTGTGTGTGTGTGTGTGAGTGAGTATATATATATATGCAAATTGTTCCCTCTGAAGTTCAACCGGAGACTGGGAGTTTGATCGCTCGCTATGACATGAGCTGACCACAGGAGGCGGTGCAGAACGAAGGAAGGCCCTGGTCAGCAGCCAGCAGCCACAGAAGGGAGGCCCTGGCCGGCAGCCGGAAGGCCCTGATTGGCCCTGATAGCCAGCCAGGTCCAGGGACCCTACCTGTGCAAGAATTCCGTGCACCGGCCTCTAATATATATATTGTTATAGTTATTTCCCATTTCTAGATTTTAAAGTACAGACCTTATTTGCCTTAAAACTTCAAGTGACACTTCATTGGAAGCCCCTCTCCACCACCACCCTTTCTTAGTATTCGGTACGCGTCTTTCCTGTGCTGTAGAACTTGTGTGGTTATAGTGCGCCTGCTCTTGGTAGAGCGAACACTCATGCCTGTTTCATGTGAGGTTCTTGTGGTCAACTTGGCTCACAAGCTGACTTTAATTCCGGCTGAGTTCTGGGGAAGAGAACCCAGGGACCCACCAGGCACACAGGGCCTTGCGTGCAAGGGCGAGGCAAGCAGACAGAGGCCAGCCCTCTGTGACATGGCCCTTCAGGGAGCAGTGGCCACAGATACATCTGTGCACTTCAATGAGGCTTTTCTCCAGCAGCAGTCCTTTTCGATTCTGAAACATTTTTGATTCTTGTCATATTTGAGATTTCCTGAGACATGTGTTTCATAAACATTTAATTAGGAAACTGTGTGAGGGTATGTTGTCACTTTCCTTGAAGCTAAGATCTTTTCTCCACCCCCATCCTCCATGTAGTCAATGGAACGAAATGTAGTATATCTGTATGGCATATCAAGAATCATCACAGATATTCCAGAAGGTAATAGAGAAATACCAATATGCTCATAATGTAATATTTTATTATGGTCAATTCACACAATAAAGGGGGAAAGGGAAACCCCAAAATTCATAGCCAATTTTATTATGTAGTAGGAAGGGACACCTTTCATACTCCACTGCTGATAAGGCTCTGTACTGAATAGGAAACCTGCATTAGATTATGTTTCTCAAAATGTTGTATAAAGATTACCTACATCAGAATATCTTGGATAATTAAAAACAGTGGTGAAAAGTCTTTCAATTAGATAATATGTTGATATTTTAAAGCAAATTTCTTAATTTTCTTCTTCAAAAATTAGAAAGACAAAACTATTACTAGTTAGAATGTAGTATCTTCATCCAAGATGTGCGACTGGGGATGTGAGAGGCAGTTACCTGCATTGTTAACAGATGCGATGCCCAGTGTCCGAAGTATTCTATATTTAGACGCTAAAGCTGGACTAATCAAGACAATATAAAACAAACGTTTCATGTTGTATTTCACTTTGCAGACAAAGTTAATGTACCAGTGTCCATAATTTCAAAGTATAATTTAGAAAAAAATGTATTTTTCTCAGGTACAGTAACTCCTTGGTTGTACTATAGAATGCTCCACTTAATTGGATGCACTAATGTAGACAGTTACCTATCTATAAGCGGAATTAATGCTTTCTGGTCTCTTCCGTGTCTTTTTCATGCCAGACTAAATCTCAATGATTAATTTTTTTGAAATACTGGAGCGTCGGCCAATATGAAAACCTTACTGTGATGATGTTGCCGAAATCCCGTTCTTCATGTGATTATTGATGCTAAAAGGGCTTCTGTAAGACTGATTTCAAGCATTCTGCTTAATTGCATTTTATCGGGGCCGATAATTAAAAATGAAGCAAAGCATGAGAGAGGATTTCAGTTTAATTTTATTATGTTGGAAGTGAACACAACCTTGACTGAATTTCCAAACTTTTGAGTTACCCATTTATGTAAAAGAACTGTCAGTAAAACCAGCTCCTGCAGAGATTATTTTAAACATTATACCTCACGACTTTTGTCTGAAAACCCCAATATATATTTCTTATTTTCACAGGGAGATGTAACTTCATTTTTATGGTGGTATTGATTCAAATGAAAAGTATGACTATGTTACCAGGGAAAGTGATCTCATCCAGGGGCCATGCATCCCATTGGAATGTGGATCCAGCCTGCATGCTGTGAAACCTACAGGTTTCCAGTGCGTCTGTTACCACGTCCCTCACTCCGATGGGCAATTGATGGTGTGTGTTTCCCCGACAGGCATACGCGGGCAAAGACCTGGAGGAGCAGCTGCGGGCGGTGTCCAGCGTGGACGAGCTCATGAGTGTGCTGTACCCGGAATACTGGAAAATGTACAAGTGCCAGCTACGGAAGGGAGGCTGGCAGCAAAACCCAGGCCAGCCCGGCGCCGATCCGAGGACAGAAGACACTGTAAAATTTGCCGCCGCGCATTATAACGCGGAGATCTTGAAAAGTAAGTACGGGGAAGAAGAGACACAAGAGGGTCCCATAGCAACACAGTGGAGGGTGGCCAGCCTGTGCCTTGAATTTTAGCACCAGGGCCGCTGAATGTTTTTAGGGCCAAGAGTAAAGGCAGTTTTCCAAAGGCACATTTTTAGGATTTCACTGTGAGTGGTGAGGTTGACTTCTTGAAATAGAGAAGAGTGTATGCCTACCACACACTTGAATTTTTGAAAATTAGGTGATATCTCATTGCAGAATTTTAAAACATAAGGATATTTTACACAGCCTGTGAGTTTAATCATGCAAACGTTCTGTAGCTTACAAAACCATTGCACACACATTTTCTTTCTGGTTTGGAGTTAGAAGTGTTTGATTCCTAACTCATTCCAACTCACCTTTTCAAGTGCCACTTGTTGCCCTGTGGTCCCACGGGTCACTGGCTTCAGAGAGGGACTTCGCGGAAGCCCCCGAGGGACCCCGCAGAGAGTGTCACCAAAATCATGATGCTGCACAGCAGGGCGTAGTGTAAATGGGGACATTACTTTTCACAAGTAATTCCCTTCAGTTACTAGATATTAGTTCCTGCAAAGGTTTGAGATTGCAAAGCATTTTCAGAACAAAACCAACCAAACAAAATGGCCTCATGGTCGAGTCATGAATCATGTATGTACTCTTTCCCCAAAGAATATGATTTTAAGAGAAATGCAGGGGAAATGAACTCGGACATTGGAGACGTACACGCTTTGTAACGCAGCATTTAAAGAGTCAGCAGGGCTAAAGCAAAACATGAAATCACTGCAGGTGGAACTCCAAGAGAGAGCACTTTGCTGAGGAAACAGAGTTCAGGATCTGTGTTCCCAGTTGCAAATACCCTTTTATGTCAAGTAGCTGCCACCATGGCATTGCCCCGAATGGCCACAGAGCCTGCCTGACCGTCATTGTTGAAGGGAGTCCCACACGATAGCCATCATCTCATTGACATCTCAGCTTAAAGGAGGAACCCAGCATGTTCCTATTTGCTCGGAGCCCAGGAAGTGGCGCATGTCACAGCAGATGAGCGTGGCCACCTCTGCAGACCGTGGGAACGTCTACATAGCAAATGTTCGTTTTCTTACTAAAACCAGACACCCGTGCTGTGGAATGTCGGTGTCATTTTAAGGACGCACGTCTACTTTAGCTGGTGACATGGCTGTAGAAATTGGTTCTTTTAGAAAATATCCTTCGCTGCTGTTTCTCATGATACCGTGTTCCAGCTCACAGGGCAGTGTAGGCACCGTCAGTGATTTCTGTAAAGTTACTTATGAAACTTGAGTCTTAAAGTCTGAGATCAAATGTAAGTGGCTCCCAGCTGCTGGGGGCTGCTCCCCTTGTGGCTGCTGTGTAACCTCTGGCCTTCCCTATGACTCGCAGGTATTGATAATGAGTGGAGAAAGACTCAATGCATGCCACGTGAGGTGTGTGTAGATGTGGGGAAGGAGTTTGGAGCAGCCACAAACACCTTCTTTAAACCTCCATGTGTGTCCGTCTACAGATGTGGGGGCTGCTGCAACAGCGAGGGGCTTCAGTGCATGAACACCAGCACGGGCTACCTCAGCAAGACGGTAGGTGTCCCCGCCTCCACTCCCGCCCCATGAAGCGACCTAGTGCAATGCCGAGTGGCCTGTCTCTTCTTGGGGGGATAAAGTTAAGCTTTCAATATTTTGTGGTTTTGATGAGCATTTCACCAAGTAAGTGATGTTTTATGAACTCACGCAGTGGGATCAAAACCAAGTGAAGAAAATAAATATGCATATGAATGTGTGTGAACATATACTCATGTCCACACACATGCACACTTGCACGCACACATACATACACATCTGTGCACATATGCATACACACATACATACACTCACACACACGTTAATCTTTGAGGATAAAAATTTTCATTTGACAATAAGTTACTTTAAGTCCTTTAATAAGCGCTGAAACTAAAAACCTTTTCTATCAAATAAAAATACTTATGCCAGTAGGATAGTCTCCAAAAAAGTTATTTAAAAAAGATATTAATATTAAAATTTTGCTGGTTTTATAGTCAGCCAAACTCAATGAAAGCATTTTTAGCTTTCTGAGACTCTTGGGGGGAAAAAAGTCATTTTTTTAAAAAAGAAAAGAAATATGGGTGGTGTAGGAATTAAAAGAAGTTTGTGGAATACATTTGCTAGTGTATATTTTTAAATAATTCAGTTGAGCAATATGATATATGTCCTAGGTTACACTGTTTATTATTATGGTGTTCTGTTTAAATCAAATAGCACTGTGGCGGATCTTTCAAAGGTATTGATATCCTAATTGCATTTTCCAAATACCGAAGGGTCATGTTTCCTTTAGAAATGGAATGACCTGGGATAGACTCAAAGGTGAATTTTGAACATCTATTCCATCAAATCTGTCTATTCAGAGCTCATTAATCATCATTTTATAAAGGACTTGTTAGATTTAATTGTTAGATGAAATTTTACTTTCAATGTGCTCATATTTTAAAGATGTAGAGTTGAATAATAATCATTCTAGTGTTGAGATTTCTTGTTTTGTTCACTTATTTCTTTAAGTTCTCTTTTTGTTTTTAATTCTTTATTGTTGAAAGTTTTACATAAATTCCTTGTTTTTTTATTGTTAATTTATTTTCTTGGTGAAAATCAGTTGCCAACTGGCAATATCCAAAGCTACTTTTTATTACTAATTTCTTCCATAAATTTTATTTTGCCTTGCTAATACAAAGAAAATATTTTAAAATGAATTTTCTTTTAAAAACATCTCAACTTCTCTAGCATACTATTTATTAAATAGGGCTTTCATATTTAAATTAAATACTACTTCATATTTAAATGTTTCAAAATATGTCTTCTTTAGATACGGATGCCCACATGTTTTGTATACTAGTTCCTCAGACAAGCTTTTTCTCCCAAAACCAAACTCATCCCAAACAACACCACCACCATACAAAGCACCCTGGTCTTCCCGCTAACCTCTCTCATCATGTGACATCATTTCTACAGAAACATAGGGTCCTTTCGGACATCTTCATCATCACAAATCCAGTCCATCACCAAGTCAGATGTTAATTCCATCCCTCAAGTGACTTGAACCCCCATACCCACCACCACCCCTATAGTCCAGAAGACTTTGACGGTCTTTCCAACTAATGAAATAGCATTCTCTCTGCTCTTTCTGCTTTTGTTTCCTCTTTCCTGATCCATTCTTCACATTGGCCCAAAGTGTGGTATTTTAAAAATTGCACATTTGATGTGGGCAGTCTCAGGCATACAGGCCTCTCAGGGGCCTCCCATGGTGCTTGGAGTAAGTCCCAAATCTTTGTCTCAGCCCCCAATGTCTGCTTGTGCTGCCTTTGCAGAGGCATCTGCCCCTGGACCTCACCTGTCTCCCAGTGCTCTAGGCTTCTTTCAGTTGCTGGGAACCCTCACTGCCCCAGAGCCTTTGCACATACCTTTAGATTATCCTGGCCTTCCAGTCCCCTCCTGGCTACGGGACCAGTTCTTCAGGTCTCAACTCAAGTTTGAGGTGGCACAAGGAAGTCCTCCTGGGAGATTTTTCTGATCTCCGTGAGATAAGAGGTCAGAAATAGGCCCAGCATTTACTTTAACTATTTAATAATTTCTCATACTTTTCTTTGAAACACTTACTATAGCTTATAATCCTATAGTTATAATAATATAGTCACCGTTAGTTGATTAATATCTATCTCCTCCACCACGGCAAAAGCAAGTCTGTTTTGTTCACTAGCGACCTGAGTGCCTACCACAGATTTAGTGAACAACCCCTTTAGAATCACATGAAAACTATGGATCCTTCAGCGGGGAAACAATAATGAAGATATGGATACATCCACAGCATTTACCCCCAGTTTCCACACACACTCCCAGTTTCAGGAAGTTGGTTCTCTGATACCTACGCGTTTCTGTTGTGCCAGATTTTCAAATTACTGCCTTCAAGATTAATCATAATAGAATAGCTGATTAACTCACCTGGGTAACTTTTAATGAACTGATCCCTTTGCCTAACTAAAGTGTATGCTCTAAATTTTAGCTCAACTTTTTAAAAATAGCTGTTTCTTTAACCTATCAGGGAGAAAATTCTCCCCCTCTTTTCATTCATAGTTACTATGAGCAAAAGTCAATTTTCCAGTCCTCTTACTATTGGTTTGCTAAATGCATGTCTACTTTACACATGGGCCAAATAGGTAGCAGGAGTCCCTTAGGCAAAATCTAAATTCAGAAAACAGCACACAGCTCATTGTTAGTAAACAAGAGAAATACATACAGTCTTCAGTTAAGCACTCCTGTCACCCGTTATTCCATGACCACTTTCTATTTCCCTATGTTGTTTTCGTTGGGCCCCATATTTTCCTAACTGGTAAATAGAGTGAAGTATTTACTTACGGGTAGGTGTGTATTCAGGGCAGCATACAACCAGGTAGGGGGCCTCGGAGGGGTTGAGGCTTTGGAAGGTAGAAGGCTTAAGGGCCAAGTTAGAAGTTAGAAGAGCATTTAGTGCTAAGATAAGATATGTGCAGGTGAAATGGAATTTGGTCAGTAGCCTAGTACTTATATGTTTATCTACAAAATTGTCTACTTTATGTCATTTAGAATCAGCTCCCCTTCTCTTTCATCTTCTTTCAGAGAACTTAGGATTCCTTCTACTGTAATAGATTGATCGCGTTGATAATTTCCCCTGCTTCCTCTCAGTCATCTGCTCATAGAGAGAGTCAGGATTTACCTATAAAATTTTAGAAGTCAATCTGGTGTTTCTTGTTGGTTTATGTTTTTTTTAGTTTTATTTTGGTCCTTTATTTTGAATATTTATTGCAGTCATATTTTTAAATGTATATCATTATACTAACAGAGTAGTTTTCATGTGAGCATGTGCATTTTAAAATATATATTTTTATTGATTTCAGAGAGGAAAGGAGAGGGAGAGATAGAAGCATCAATGATGAGAGAAAATCATGGATCAGCTGCCTCCTGCATGCCCCCTACTGGGGATCAACCCTGCAACCTGGGCATGTGCCCTGACCAGGAACTGACCAGTGACCTCCTGGTTCATAGGTTGATGCTCGACCAGTGAGCCACGCCGGCTGGGCTGGCATGACCATCTGTTAGATTTGCAGATTTTTGGAAGTAAAAATTTTAGGTTGGTTGAAAACAGGGTACTGGGTCCTCAGGGTTCTTCCCTAAGCTACCTTCTTTTCTGATTCTGCACACACACCTTAGGTTTCCTCATCTATGCTTTCTCTTCTGGTGACTCCTCCCCGGTCTTTATCCCCAGGTCAGTCTCCTGGTTTCGTACTTAACCCGTGGGCTGTCCCTCAGAAGGGTCAGAGTCAATCTGTGTCACACTGAGGATGTGACCTATATATTCTCCCCATCCCACCTCGCCCTCACAATTAAACAAGCAAGTAAATAAACCTTTTTGTAGTACCTTCTGTCTCAGTAAATGGCACTGTTCATCTAGCTGGCTATTCCTTTCACTAAAAGGCTAATCAAATATTCCTGCTAAATATATCTTCTAACATCTCTAGAATCACACCCTATACATTTATTCTGCCGATCCCACACTGGCAAAGGACACATTCATCAGTCACCTAGACCATTACACCTGGGCCAGCTTAATAACTGGTCTCAAACCCCCACTCTTTCTTCCCTCAAATCCATTTGCCACATGTTAACAGTGAGATTTTTCTTTTCTAAATGATATATCAGATACCGCTCAACTCTTCAGGAACATTGCATTCAGCTGGTGCATTGATAAGCTGCTCTTTTCTGATTGGATGGCTCAGGCTAGCATCAGTTCTGATTGGTTGGTGCAAACATTCTAAGTTGTTAAATATTTTGAATGGCATTCACTCTTCTGTAGGTTAAATCCTTAAACATGTTTACAGGGCCCTTCATGATCTGGCTGCTACCTAAATCTATAGCCTCAATTGTCACTGCCTTTTCCCTCAACGACTACTTTCCACCAGCACCCAAATGCTTTGATTCCTTAAATCATATCAGTATCTCTGACCCCTGAGTCATTACAACACTGTGCCCTGTGTTCGAAACATGCCTCTTCACACCATTCCCGTATCCCTCTTACCTAGCTAATTGCTCCTCATCCTGAGACCTAAAACCACATGTCACTTCCAGGCCTGTGACAGCATCGTTTTGCCCATATTTTAGCATGGTTACCTTACCTATCTCTCAGGTAGTTTATTCCCTAGCCTCTCAACTCCGTGAAAGCAAAGCTTGTGTTTGGTTATTACCCCAGGGCAAAGTGCAGTCGTTGGCACATAGTAAACACTTGGCACTAAATCAAATGAATAAATAGAAGGGAAGAACAGATTTGGGGTCCAAGTTAGAGTCTTGAGCATGCTGATTTTGAAGAATCTGAGCGGTATTGAGGTGGAGGTATCAGGAAAAGACTGGGCATGTCATTCTAGAATTCTCCGGCAGCGACTGGATCGTCAGCTGCAGATTTGGGAGGAAACATCATATTGATAAACGTTGTTGGAAGCCCTGGTGTGGTCGGTACTAAGTGAGTTCCTGGGCCAGGAGAGAAGAGGGAAAGCCAGTATTCATCATTGACCGCCCACCATTTCTCCCTCTGACTTTGTGATTTCCTGTGCTTCTCCTGCGTGAAGAATCCCTCAAATTTTTTTATTATAGTGAAAGGGGTAGTTTTACTTTGGATTTAATTGAGCAGGTGTGGTGAAGCACCCACGATGTGTGGACCTGCACTAAAGGAGCTTACAGTTTAGCAGGAAAATCAACAGTTATCAAGTGATGGAAAGTAGGCTCAGTGTTGGAAAGAGAAGTGCAGTGGTTTGGGCAAATGCATATCCAGGAGGTTTACAGGCCATGGGAGAGCCAGGCATGGAGCCCCTGAGGGCAGTGTGTTCATTTGCATTTCACGTTTTACTGAGATTGCAGCTTGTAAAAGCCTGTACTCAAGTCACACCTTCTCCTGAGTTTATTTTATGATATTTTCGATGTCGTATAAATGGGAGCATGTGATGATTTCTTTCAAACATAAAAGCCAGTTTCCTACTGCTCTAATTTCTGAAGGAAAAAAAAAAAGAGGTTTTGTTTTGTTAAAGGAGTTCCAGACACATCATTTAGCAATAAAAGTCACCAATTGGAATCCCATAAATTGTAAGGACAATGTACTATAAGTCATGTAAAACCCACGTGTTCTGTGGAAACTTCATAGAAATTCTTTTATGGGGCTGGACGCAGGCATGTTATCAGAATGTGTGAGGAAGCCTGGTTAGTTACAAAGTAAAACCATATGCACGACGCATTCCAGGGACCTAATCCGATAGCAGCTGCTCAGACCTCCCTGCTCAGATCTGAGGGCCTGTGGAAACGGAAGTTGATTGGATGGGTTTTTGACCTCTCTCATGAACATATGCTTTCAGTGGATTGTCTTATGAGAGGTTGTATATTTAAGAGATGTAACCAAAAAGCAGAAAGTGAATTTTGCAGAACATCAATCATTTGATGACTGAAGTAGCAGTAGAAGAAAGTCATCTGCTTTCGAGCCAAACATTTGAATTAAAAAGCTATTTAAATGCTGGTATTTACCTCATATATTTTTCCTGAAGATGACAATGGAAAAGGACTTCTGAGCTCACGGGGTTTCCTCGGGAACTGGAGCCTCTTTGCCCTGTTCATTAGTGTCCATGGAGGAAGGCGGCTCCACCGGGAGCAGGTCTCCAGCTCATTCTGAACAACTCCAGCAGTATTCGTTCAAATTTCACGTTGCCATCTTCTAAAGAAATGACTATTTTCTTTTCTAATTATGTGATAAAGAGACAATAAAAGCAGGTGTGTTAACAAAAGCATTCCAGGTCATATTTGAGTTACACTGGGCGTTTCATAAAATGTTCTTTCACCGCAATATTTTTTAAACCCAAGAAAAATGTGCAACTCTGGAATGAAACTCATAGGTGCCCGTTTGTGCTGCAAACAGAGATAATTCTTCCATTAATGAAACAGAACTCTGTGGCAGCCTGGAAAATTAGTTTATTGCATTCATATGTATGCAACGAGTGGAATGTGATTTGTTTTGAATTTTTTGCTAATTCATCTTTGGCATATACAGTTGTTGGAAATCAGGTTTGATCCAGATGTGGAGAAAGAACTCTCCACCTACACCAATACCAGTTATCAGAAGTCTCTTTAGGAATAGCAGTTGCCTGAAGAAAAAAAAAAATTAATGCATCTATTAAAAGTCCACTATTTTTTCAACTCAAGGTACCGATCACGTCCACAAATTTTACTCAGTGTTTCTAAACCTCCTGGATGGGTTTTTGTTATACTGGTAGCTCTGTGCACACATTTCATGTATAACAATATAATAAAATGAATGCAGAGCCAGATGTTGCTCTGTTAGGATCTGCTATCCCGTGTTCTTCCCCAAACTCAATTGAAGGTCCATAAACGTTGTTGGAAGCCCTGGTATGGTTGGTACTAAGTGAATTCCTGGACCAGGAGAGAAGAGGGAAAGCCAGTATGTGGTTGGTATGCTCAGTGGAAGTACTTAGAATAAACCCTCAATTTTCACCTTCTTCCATTTTTAGGGATTATTTCTTTAAATGTTATAGAGTGTTTTCCTCTGACTTTGCAGTAATTAATCATATTCTTCAGGGACTGCAGATGTTTCCATAATTAATGGACTAAGGTGGGAATGTTTACGTTAAATACGGTAGCGAGATATTCTGCTCTGAGGGGAGACTGGCTCTATTTGGGGTGTAAAGAGGTTGTAGAGGAAGGCTTTTTTCTGTTTCCTACTTGTACGCACACAGACATTCCTTTAGACTTTGATTAATCCAGGACTTTTTCAGCAAGGAAGTCCTACACCTTGTTCTTGAATAGCTTGCCAGATAAGTAGGGTTAGGAACTGTTGCTTTACAACGGTTGCTATGCTGGGTAAACAAGCTATTGTTTCAAAAAGTGGCTTGATATGAAGCTCATTCTTGTTGGTGAGAATTGACTATTAAACATTCTTATTAAAAAATTCCAGTTGATAGCAATGGGGAGCCTCTCAGTTGGAAATGATCGCCACTTCCTTCTCTTTGCAGTTTTACAGCATATACTATTGTGTTTTCCCCAATTTCCAGCCTTGTTTAAATGCCCCCTGGATATAAGTTCTTTTGATCTTCTTTAAAATGAGCAACTCTTTCAATAGGCATATACTGATAGACAGCCTGAGTCCCCATGGTGACTTTCATTAGTACTGGAACCCTAAGTTAATTACAAGTTTATATCTTACTGTTCAAGAACAATTCACTTCACAGCATAAAACTGTCTTAGGAAAATCATCATGCACAAAATATCAAATTATGATTGTCACCATCATCCATCAGTATCGACTAAGTGCCCATATATACATAGAATTATTAGCTAATGCTGAACCTAATACATGAATCTTGCATTCTATGAGCATAAATCTAAAATAGAAAACACTGCTGTGTACACATTGAAGCACAAAATAGTCTGACAATAGTATAAGGATTCTTATTTTATTAAAATATAAAGAATCCATTATTGCCTCAAACACTCTGGTGTATGGCTAGAACTGACTCTTTCAAGAGTAAATTACAGTTCCTGCGTTGATTCAGATCTTCATATAATGGCCAGCATGCATTTCCATAAGACAGGTAAACTGAGGTTCTTGCTCACTAACAGCATTTGTGGTAAATGAGTTGATATTTTGATAATTCTAACATAGAATCATAATATATGTAAAGTTTTCTCTAGTTCGCTCCCATTGTTTGTTGGGCTTCTTAAGAATTGCATGGAGGCAAGACTTGGAGACTGATAGCTGTTAGCTTGACAGTCCAGTAAGGCACCTGGCACTTGGCATCTTCTAGTTTCTCAATAAACAGTTATTGAAAACGAAACAAGGAATGATTTTAAGGAGAAACTTAATAATGTGTAATCCCTCTACCAAAGATTCAACTCAATCTTGAAGAAGAATGGGGAGGATGAGGGGAAATCAAATAGCCCAACAATGAAATCACCACTGTATTATCCCTATTTTAGAGAGAAATGGAGGCTCAGGGCAGCTGGGCAGTTTTTCCAAGGCCCAGGAGGGCCAAACTGCAAATGCAGGCTCTGCCTACCGCCTGCCTGTCCTTGAGGTGATGCTTTTGGTTGTTCATGCATCTCTCGTGGAAAAGGGAAGCTTCCAGGTATTTTAAAAGTGCACTGATGTTTTTAGGAGCGGGACCTGTGAGTTTATAATGTGATTCTAATTATTAATATTTTTAGTTCAAAAAAGTTTACATTTTTAAGTACCTATTATCTGACTAGGGAAAAAGGTATATGGACATTCTTAGTAACATAGGGATTACATAGAGCTATATGAAATTCACAACTTGTTCTGTTAAGAAAACAAGTTACTGTACTTATTAGAAAGGTAGTAGAAATAGTTAATCACTTTACATGAGAAAATGTCAATCAATGTATGCACCTAAAGAGTAGTGGGGAATAAAATTGGAAGAGGGAAGAGGCCCCTTCTCTGTACACCAGCCTGCGGAGGTCAAATTAGCTACGTCACCTGCAGCACACTCTCAGGTGTTCCCATTTTTTCTGAAATTGATAAATGAATAAAACTCAATGAGTAAGACTTTTCTCCTTTTTCTATTGGTCAGAGACATCCTTCTCTGGACCCTTATGTGTTTCCCACACTGGGACACTCAGGTAGAGAGTTGAACTACTGGAGAAACTCAGGTCAAAATTTGAAGGTAGAAGAAGTGTTTCAAGAAAATATTTTTTCTAACTTTAATTTTTGACCTATTTATTCCTTTTGATTAAATTAACTAATTCCAGCTGGCCAGTTGCCTACTTAGACTCAAACAAGAGGAATGAAACATCAATAATTACATTTTTTTCTGTTATTTAAATAGCTAAACTATAAGTAGATTTTTCTCCCAAGCTGTCCTGTAATTTGAAGGTATAAGATTTCTTCAAGTTTAAGAAAAAAATAAAAAAAACAAACTTCTCTAAACATTGACTTTTTTTACTGCCTCCTCACCTGTCCCTTTATCCTTGAAGTAGTGGGTCTGCCAACACAGGCCTCTTCCGCTCTTTGAAAGTGTAGAGCCAGTCTTATTTGTCCAAGAAGATGCTTTCTTCCTGGGCATTTAACTGGTCTTCATCTCTCTGGAACATTCTTCACCGCCCCATTTCCTGAATACACACTTGGTGCCTTTGGGCGGGTCCTAACTGTGGACATTACCCACTGGGAGTGGCGGAAGTGGCCTGAGATCACTGATAATGGTCCCTGAGCTCTTTTTTGGGGAGGCATGTGGGGTGGGGTCTGAAGTGGCCACCATCACTGAGAGCAGGAAGCGTGCCCCTGAGGTCCAGGGGTGGGGAAACCTCCTTAACTCCTCCGTAATAGCCCTTATCTCAGACAGGGCCTTAGCCTTCCCTCTCAGGCTCTGTCCTGCCTTGTGTCACTTGAGACGATGACAGATCCTACAAGAATTACATGCACTCTGTCAGGGAAAGTGTCCCTTGTGGCCAGAGTCATCTGAGCCCCTTGTCTTCAGTCCTGTGGGGCCCTTCTTGTCTCTCCATCCCTATTGCTGCTCCTGTCCTCACGCCCGGCCCTGCCACAGCCCTTAGAGCCACTCTGGTGCCCAGCTGTCCCTGCTCCCTCCTGACGTCCTTGATTTCCCAGAGACACTGGAGCCTGTGACCATACACGCCTTTTTGAAGCCCTCCTCTCATTCTGTGCCTTCCCTGGACTTAACAATACCCTGCCCGGTGTTCTACCTGTCACACCTCTTCCCAGGCTAGGGAACCGCTCACCTGCCTCTGTTCACCCTGAAATGTTCCTGCCCCAGCTTTCTGTTATTAGACACTTTCTGATCTCATCAGGTCATCGTATCGATGCCCAGACTTCAATTCCAATGTTAATACGGATGATTTTTCAATGGCTCTCCAAGCTCCAGGCACAAGCATCTACCTGCCTACTAGACGTACAATCGAGGCTTTTGCGAGCTAACCTGCACACCTCTTTCCTGTTCCCACTGTTGCGAGCTTCAACAAGTCATTTGTAAAAATTACATATGCACCATATTAAGATGGCTGCGTTTCTAAGCCACTTCATGTTGCCTTTGTCACTCTGGTTATTAAGGCAGGGTCCGCAGATGTCATGCAAGTAGAAAAACTGTAGCATTTGTAGACATTGCAGAATTATCTTTCTTTAAATAGTTACACGTAGCACAAAGGGTTTCTGCCAGTGTGACATGTCACCTAATCAAAGGTTTCAGCCCAACTGCATACACCCATGTCTCTTAGAGAAGAAACTGGTCAAAACCATCATGCTGGGACACATTGAGGCCCTATGTTGGAATTATCGATGGAGAATGGACAGTATTCTGGGGAATATCTAGAAGCCTGAGAACATATGCAAATAATTAAACACCCACATCTATACAGCACTCAGTATATAGAGCACATTCATGTTTCAGCCTATATAATTTCATAATAGTCTCATGAAGTAATGGGTCAATATCATCTTCATTTTACTAGTTTTTAAGGAAACAGACAGCTTTGAAAAGTTAGATGGCATTTCCAAGTTCACACAACTCACAAGTGCGGTCGCTAACAAAAGTATCCTGTCTGGGTGTGATCTGTGCCCATTCCTCTTGGGCACTTATGCTAAGAAAATAGCTGCAATTGGAAATGAATGCATTTCAAGTGAAGAAAATATGCATCTTATAATTGAGATATCTCTGCATTTCATTCTTCAAAAGTCCTTTTAATACATCTCTCCGTAGTATGAGCAAAAGGGCAACTAATTCTGCTCCCTCGACCTTTCCAATGATCTTCAACTGTTGGTATGAAATTGCAGCGAGGCGCCAAATCACGAGGCTCTGGAGTATGTCATGTTCTTCACGCTGCCCAGATTGCCATAAAAGTCCCACACCGCACGTGGTTCCCTGCAGTTGAGTTACTGCTGCTGATCTTATCGAGCAGACAATGGACAGGGTTTTACTTTGCCATTGGTACTGAAGATCATTTGGATTCTCAGAGCCTTAGGAATTTAAATCCGCTTGGCTTTACTTAATGTTTCAAAGCACTATTTTGATAGAAGGAAGAGAACTGGAGTTCTCCACAAACAAGGCATTCTGAAGGAGACTTTAGTCAAGCTAAATGTTGAGATCTAACCCACAGTCACGTAAAATGCTCGACCTTTCTCTAAGATTATTTTTTCCTAATACCTTTGTCAAAACAGCAGAAACAGAGCTTTAGCTGTTAAATCGTGAATGTGTTTATTTTTTCTTTTAAACATAATAAGTTTATAAGAGAGCTCAATACAGGTAAAACTACCCTGAAGTAGAAATTTGATTTGGAATGAAAACCAGCTTTTCATCTATGTGTTTTTTGTCTGTGTATTCAGTTTATATACAATAGGACTTAACCAAACGTTTTGAGGTGGCCAATAGCTTTGCTCTTACATCACAATGAAATGTACGTTGGTGCCCCTTTCTTACCCTTTAAAACAATCTAGGTCTCCCAGCCCGTATGGCTCAGTGGTTGAGCATCGTTGACCCACGAACCAGGAGGTCATGGTTCGATTCTTGGTCAGGGCACATGCCCTCTCCCTTCCTCTCTGGAATCAATTATCATATATAATAATTTAGGTCTCTGAAACAGTTCTTCTCCTTGAACACATTGGTCTACTACATCTCTGCTCTATAATCATTAGTTGGTTATCAAAATCCTAATATGCTTTGTAACAGTGACATGCGGTAAGCATAGGACCTGTTGATTAATTGATAAAGGATATTGATGTTCTGCCTATGTTACGCAGCACTCTACCTGTTCATGAAGAGTTCATCTCACTCTTTGTGGACTCCACCATTTACCGTGCCATGCTGGACAGCCTCTATATAATTGTTTCTCTTTTTGTCCCTTCTTTGTAGTTGTTTGAAATTACAGTGCCTCTCTCTCAAGGCCCCAAACCGGTCACAGTCAGTTTTGCTAATCACACTTCCTGCCGGTGCATGTCCAAGCTGGATGTTTACAGACAAGTCCACTCCATTATTAGGCGCTCCCTGCCAGCAACGCTGCCACAGTGAGTATGAACCAGGTTTGCCTTCTCTGCCTCCTCTTCTACGGGAAAATTGTGTTCGAGTCAATAGTTTATTAAAAGCCGTTTTGTGGAGTTTTCTATAGCATTCTTTGCATTGAAATACAAACGAAGGCAAACGTAATAGTATGCCCGGAAAATGAAATTAAGCTGAAACGGGGAAGCCCACTTGATAGACACAGTAGCTCACAAAACAAAAGAAGTATTTCTGTGGAATCACACACATCCCGCTCATATCCAACTAGCAGTCATTCAGATACAGCACTCATAAAGTTAGGTGTGCCAACTCATAAATGATGTTCAGGCCCAAAACATTAAGTCTTAATGAGATTTTTGGTCCAAAACAAAAAAATAAATTTTCTTTTGTCTATTAGCATCCAGTTGCTTTTCTTCACTCTCGATTATTTCTTCTCCATATATCTCTTCATGTTTCTATTTCAGCAAGAATTGAGTATTGATTAATTACTTGAAAGAATTTTCTCTTACTGTTACTTCAACACAACATTAAAACTGACACGTGTTATTCAGATTCCCTTCCCATCCTGCTTTTTTGGTTTGGTAAGTGGTAGCAAATGCGTCATGTGATCAGACAGAAGGACCCGGATGGAATGTCAAGCACAGACCCCCACCCCCAGGAGTGTGTAAGGAGCCATTAAGCAATGCCGTCTGAGATATGGCTCACCCGTTTCTGCCCCCAAACAAGGATGCAGCTCTTCATTCGTTAGGACATACGGAGTGTGCATCTGAACAAAACCGCAAGTCCAACATGCGTAACACAAGTATGCACAAATTGATGGGCAAAGTATGTATTACTTTAGAAAAGAAAACCAAACTTGCATTTTGGGGGATTGGCCATAAATGAGATACACCGGTGGCAGGTTCCCCATCGGATCTCTCTGTGCTCCTGTCCTCTGTGAGGCAGGTAGGAGCCTTATCTTCCCAGGGACTTTAGGGAAAACGAGAGGAGAGCTTAACTGGAGTGACAGAGACCTGTCCTTTGTGGCCTGAGAAAGAAGAGACCTCTGGGCTCTGGGAGTACCTTCGTGCCGATGCTGGCAGACACCACTCCTGGAGCTGCTGGAGCTGGGAGTCCATCCTTGCGGCTCCGAGAGGTCTGTGCGCCTGCCTCCCTGGGCTGCTCATCCATTCCCAGCGCTTCAGTCATTATCTCTGTGAGGAGGGTACAAATTACGGTTCAAGTCCTGATCATATCATTGATTTATAATATTTTATCTAAATCTATCTTATATTGCTGTATTTATAATTCTATGAGCTATCATGGACACAAATCTAAGCTTTATTAGATGTCTTTAGTCCAGTGGTTCTCAACCTTCTGGCCCTTTAAAGACAGTTCCTCATGTTGTGACCCAACCATAAAATTATATTCATTGCTACTTCATAAGTGTAATGTTGCTACTGTTATGAATCATAATGTAAATATCTGAGATGCAGGATGGTCTTAGGCGACCCCTGTGAAAGGGTCATTCGACTGCCAAAGGGGTCGCGACCCACAGGTTGAGAACCGCTGCTTTAGTCCATATTATTCATCACAATGTTCTTTGAGACCTTGCACTCACACAGTGGCCGTGAATTACTTCTTTTCCTTATATCTCACCCAAAACTATTGATTATTGGGGGAAGGGAGGCATATCTGCTCCAACCTGCATTCATCCCCATCACCGCCTTCCTCACCCACTCATTCTGCATGGATTTCTGATTTAACGCAGCGGTGTCGGTACCGGTTTTCTTGTAGCAGATATGGCTCCAGTTCCTGGATCGTGTGACAGGTAAGCTTTAAAGGCACCTGTCATTCATCGGACCAGGAACTGGCAGCGACCTTTAAAGGCTCAAGACCTGAGCTCAGGTTTTCCCCTCCAGCCTGGCATCCTTCCCTCTGTGTCCCACTGCTCACATGTCTGCGCCTCACCAAGGCTGACTCTGATCACCACCCTCACTTCCTGCTCTGCATCTCCTTTCCATTCTGGCCTGGTCCTTTCTCTGCTGCCTTCCTGATGCCTCCTCCCCTCCTCAGATTCAGGGGAAGGCCTTTCTCCTGCACTCATCTCCTCCAAGTACCGTGGCCACCTTTGCTTCTTGCATACCCGCAGCGATGACTGCTTTACTTGGCCCTCGCCTGCCTGGGTTTCTAGGGTCTGTATGTGAGGCAAGGACTGGACTGTGAGAGGCAGGTTTGTATCCTCCATAGTATCCAGCTAACAACACTGAAGAGTAATCGAGCCGTCACTATACTTTTGGCCCTTTGAGTACATTGCCTGTCTCAGTAACCACCAAAGTCAGCTATGACATTGGCAGTAGCAATAGCCTTATCCTACAGATGAAGCAGATTTGGGGGCTAAACAATACACTACACTATCAACAAGTGCTTGTTAAATAAAACAGCTTCCTTATCTCTATCCCATATCATTTGCATATTTTACTCATGTTTTCATTATTTCGAATTCACTAGTTGAGGCGAGAAGAGACAAAAAGAGTAAAGAGCCCTTGGGCCTGAGAGTCAGCCAGATGTCAGCTTGAATGCAGGCCCACCACTCATGAGCTTGTGAGACTGGATATTTCGTGTCTCTAACCCTCAGTTTGCTTCTATATGAAGTGTCAAAATGTAAAGGGAATGGAATGAACTACTGAATAGGTGCAGGGCACTGGTGCTGCTTGCGTAGCTGCAGCCTCCTGTGGCCGGAGAGGCATGCAGGAGTGCGTACATCTCACCAAGGACGAACTTTTCCTTCAAGTCCTCCAGGAACCACTTGAGATTCGTGTAGGGTGTTATATTTACATGGTATATTATAGGAAGAACAGCCTGGGGGTAATGTCGTTGGTGGATTAGAGGAGCAAACAGGAGGTGAGAAAATTGGAGAGGAAGCTTCTGAAATAATCCATCAGAGAAATAATAAGGGTGGGAACTCAGGCAGTGGAGACGGGATGGAAAGAGAAGAGGTGGAAAGACATTGGAAACAGAAGAAAGCAGGGCTTAGGAACTAGGTGTGTGGCATAACAAGTTTCACTGATAATATTTAAAAAGACGGGAAGGCGGGTTTGAAAAGAGTTTAGTTTTTACTTGCGTAGTGTGAGTATTTGCAATATCTGAAAGAAATTAAAGTGACCATTCAGCAGGCAGTTGGATGTGGGGTTGGGGCGAGGTTGCTCATTTGGTGGCTACCAGCATATCATTGGTAGTGAGAGCAATTGGAAGAGACAAACCCAACCAAGGGAAATACAGGACATAGCAGAGAAAATAAAACCATGGGAACATCAATATTTAGAAACTGTTGGAGAAACGATGGTCTGTGCAGGAGACTGAGAAAGAGCAGGCAGAAAAATGAGGGGTAAAAACTGAGGGAAAGATATGACAAAATTCCAAAGATCTTACAAAAAGCTGACAGAGTTCAAGGAAAGAGGAAGTGGTGAGAGGATCAACTGTTAGGGGAAAAAAAGCCCAGGAATGGCCAGGACTGACTCATTAGCTGAAGGACTTGGAACGAAGATAACCTTGTCATTTACTGATAATCTAGCACCCACGCGGCACAGAGAGCGTGTGTGAGGAAGTAGGAGAGAAAATGAGAGAGGAGAGGCTGATTCCCAACTAGATATGAAAGGCAGAATCATCAGCCTTAAGTAACTTTCTCCAATATCCCACAACCGAAAAGGAGCACTTCAGAGATGCAGACTAAGGTTGGAGTCAGTTCATTCCTTAGGGTTTGCAGTCATGTCTGCATTTTTAACTTATTTAAGTTAAAAAATTCAAACACTTATTACAGAACAACAGAAACAAAAATGATCTATCCCTCCACCCCAATTTAAAATTTAACAAATATTCCCTTCGTATTTACTTACGATATAACCCAACGATTCAAGTCACCATTTCTTGTCCCCCACGCGCAGAGGTACTCAGTCCTCTGAAACTGTGTTATTTCCACTCATGCTTTTCTGTTTTTATGGCATAGTAGAGGCCCAGTGCACGGATTCGTGCACTGGTGGGGTCCCTCAGTCTGGCCTGAGCTCTCTCGCAATCCAGGACCCCTCAGGGGATGTCAGACTGCTGGTTTCGGCCTGATCCCCGCAGGCCCGATCCAGACAGGAGGGAGCCTAATCCTGTGCGTTGAGCGTCTGTCCCCTGGTGGTCAGTGTGCATCATAGCAACCAGTCGACCAGTCGTTCGGTCATTCAGTCGCTTAGGCTTTTATATATATAGATGGGTGAGTTAATGTGCCACAAGAGGTTACATAGCACAGCTCTGAGTGTTTAACATTTTTTATGTTAAAATGGTGACATTACCTTTTTTTCTCTCAGCGATATGTTTTATAGACTTAATCTTACTGATGTCTGCAAGCCTACTGTGTTCATGGGCGGGAAAGGGAAGTCAATATATTTACCTACGATTCTCAGCATAGACCCACTTTACCAGTAATTGCAAACTAATTTGTAAACATGTTAATATGTGCACCCATTAATATTCATAACTTGCAGTTCTAATAGAACAAAAATGCTCTGGAGATTAAGATAAATGAGATATGATTGTGCTAAACCTATCCACCATGAAATCATTGCCTTTCATTCTAAAATGACAGTATTTTGGAAATTGTGTCTCTATTTTCACATGAGAAGCTTTAAATGCTAAGCAGTTGTGACTCACTTTTAGATCAAGGAACTTTTCTAGGAAATTATGAAAATGTATTTCACCCAAATATATGTTTCTTTCATTAAGTTGTATGTAGCAGAATTTCAAATTTCAACTTTGAAATATGTGTTAACATTGATGAGTAGTAGTTTCTTACTTTTGGTAGCTTCGGAAGTCATATTGTCCTAGAAATTTAAGTTTTAAGAGTATTATAAATTAAAATATTTACTTTACTTTGAGCAAACTATAATTAGCAATATAAAGTTTAAGTGGGCACAGTGTTTGAAATAGAACATAATTGGTGTTATTCTGAAGGCTGTATTTTTATTCAACATAAATGTGCAAAAACTAAAGAGTTAATGTAGCCAGATCATATGAAATCATTATTTAATTCTGTCAAACTTGATTCCTTGCTTTGTATGACATTCCCAGAAACATATTTCTACAGTTATCCCTACATTCGTTTCTACACCCAGTCCATACTTTCAAGTTTATATTTTTGAAGATGTTGAAATATTATAGAGAAAACTCTATATTTTTTCCTCACTACATGCTAGGAAATTGTTTTGTTTTTGTACCTACTTAGGATGAACAGTTGTGTATCCATTTTAAATGTAAGCACAGACATTAACACATATGCCTACAGTTGGAAATCTCACCTTTCACCAGTCTTACTTGGGCTAGTCATTCGTATTATTCTTGACACCTCTTTGTGCCATTTTAATAGCTTAGGTAGGTATTTTGTCACTTTTCCAGCTGTGACCAAAAACAAATATATTTGACATTGCCACCACAGACATGCATACACACACACACACACACACACACACACACCCCACACACATGGGAAAAGGGGAGTTGTGTGTGAGGGGTTGTATATTAATATTCACACATATATATTTGTATGTGTACATTACTTATATTAAAATATGTATATGTGTGTATATATATATATCATTGAAATGCAATGGAAGAAAACAATATCACATGCACTCTACTGATTTCTATTTTATTACATGCCATTCTTTTACATTGAAAAATGCATTTCCAAACTCATGTGGTTAATTTTATGATCCACAACTGGGTTACAGCTCCCAGCTGGGAACACGGTGGCTGAGGTATGGCAGCTTTAAGCGCACGTTGGCAAGTTCTAGCTGTGAGCCCACAGCACTGTGCCAACATCGGGGTGTGCCACTTACACCCCGTCAACACTGAGGCAGCATGGCCACGATCGACATGCACTTCAGAAGAGTGACATGAATTTGGTTCAACCAGGATTAACTGCATTGCTGTTATATAGCTAAACATAACTGCCGTCTTATTTGATGGAGGAATACCCACGTTTTGAATAGAGAGGTAAATAAAAAACAACAATGATACTGTTTTGGAAAATGGGTAAGCACTGTCTAGCTTTTACGTGCATCAATATGGGTTTGTGATTAGCCTACAAAATAGCGACAAAAATACATAATGAGCAGAGGCTTGCTCTTGGGAATACCTGAAGTTATTATGCAGGTATAACATTCTCCAGGAAATAGTGGTCAGTGAAAAATCAAGGTTTGGAATCTACGGGAGGATATCATCTGTGTAAGAGAATGAGATAAAATGCATGCATACATGCATACATACATACATGTATACACACCTACATACTTATATTCTTTCATTTGCAAAAAGAAACTCCAAAGTCATAAATCAAACGCTAAGAAAAAGAACTTCATGCTGTTTAGCTTTTACCAAAACAAATAAGATGGAAGGAAGGGAGGAAGGACTAACACTACAAAACCCATGGTTGCGGATACCATTGTGGCGGGGAATAGAGTGGGCATTTTGCATTCATGGACCTTGACAGTATGGGCATCTGTGCTTCCGAAAAGCAGTCGACAAGGCACAGGTGTAAGAATGCTTCCTGGAGAATCCTTGGAAGAGGCCAAGGTGGAAGCCACTTCAATAGCTGTCAACAGGGGGCTGATGAAGTAAATCATACATCCTGATAGGACCCCTGTGCAACCTCTACCGGTAATGGAGGACACCCTCACAGCCTGTCCTATGAGATGGACTATTCAGAGGAAAGGGACTTTTGGAGTAAAAGGCTTGGTCCCATTTTTGCGCAAATGAGGACACTATGTGATTGCACAGATCAGTGCATCGCCGTAAAGAGGCGGAAGCCTGGAGTGATTCAAAACCATCCCGCTCACGGTGCTCACCTCTGGGATGAGAGTGCCACAGCCCATGGGGGTGGAGGCGGTTTGAGAGGGAACATCCACACTTCATTTCCGATGTTCTGGCATCATTTTGGAGCGCTTTTACATGTCTGTATTGATGTGACACAGAGGTAAGGAAAGCGATGACCCGTCTCCGTGCCAGTTATGCTAATGCCCCCCGGTCTGTCTCCCCAGGTGTCAGGCGGCCAACAAGACCTGCCCCGCCAACCACACGTGGAACAACCACATCTGCAGGTGCCTCGCTCAGCAGGATTTCATGTTTGCCTCCACTGCTGGCGACGGTAAGAGCGCGGTGGCTTTGGAGACTAGATGCCAGGGCTCTCTCTTGTGGTCGGCACGCACTTTCATATCAGATCCACATGCACGATGTTCAGGTCATGAAACGCGCTAGCTCACTACGCGATGGCCCTTGCTTGCCTCCCATTGGTATTGCATGTACCGCTCCTGTAGGGGCACATACCATGTTCGTGCACAGCCCTGTAATGAACAGCACGCCAGGGAAGGTGCTGTCGATGCTTTCATTGCATAACACCACCCAGCCCCGAGGGAGGTGTAGTAACCATGTCCCGCCTGGCTGTCTAGACGCGGCCGATGGATTCCACGACGTCTGTGGCCCCAACAAGGAGCTGGATGAGGAGACGTGTCAGTGCGTCTGCAAAGGGGGGCTGCGGCCGGCCAGCTGTGGGCCCCACAGGGAGCTGGACAGAGACTCGTGCCAGTGCGTCTGCAGGAACAAACTCTTCCCCAGCTCGTGCGGGCCCCACAGGGAGTTCGACGAGAGCACGTGCCAGTGCGTGTGCAGAAGAGCCTGCCCGAGAAGCCAGCCCCTCAATCCAGCCAAGTGCGCCTGTGAATGTACAGAAAACCCCCAGAAGTGCTTCCTCAAAGGGAAGAAGTTTCAGCCTCAGACGTGCAGGTGAGCAGTCGTCGAGAACCGTGGGTATTTCTCTTCCTGGAAATCGTTTTCTCCACTAAACGCAGTTTTCTCAACACCAACAGCAGCTGCTGGTGGCTATTGTGGAACCAGTAAATTCTGGAAGAGTTGTTCTGATAGGTTTCAACCAATGCCAGACTTTCAAGGCAAGAAAAGAGGCCTGGAATGCACTCCAGATCCAGGCTCAGAGTGCACTCTGAGTCCTTGTCCCAGAAGCTGAGGTGGTGGCTCTCGACTCAAGCTAGACAGGTGGATGAGACAGTCACCTGGGAGCATTTTCCAAATGCAGCCAGGCCCTGGCTGGTGTTCTCAGGGGTTAGAGCATCAGCTGCTGCACGAAAGGGTCTTGGGTTTGATTCCCAGTCAAGGGCATGTACTTGGGTTGCAGGTTCGATCCCTGGCCTCTTAGGTGCATGTGTAGGAGACAACCAATCTATGTGTCTCTCTCACATCAGTGTTTCTCTTTCTCTCTCTCTCCCTCCCTCCATCTCTCCCTGCCTTCCTCCCACTCTCTTTAAAAATCAATGGAAAATATGTCCTCGGGTAAGGATTACCAACAAAAAACATACAACTGGGCAGTGCACACCTGCCTCCACCCCAAGTATGATTCCATCAGATGAGATTTAAGACAACTGTTCTCAGTGCAGAAAGTTGTGTCCAAAATTTACAAAGGATAAGACATTGACAATTACTGTAGAACTGTATCTAGGCATAAAAATATTTAAGCTAAGTGTTTAATGGAATTAGAGGAGTAAATTAACATGCTGTTAGAGGTTACTCAAGACTCCTTCCTTAAACCTTGAGTCTGCTCCCTCTTCACCAAGAAAAACATGATGCTTTTGGACCCGAGTCCTTTCTGTGTGAGTCCTGAACTTGGTCCTGTCTATCCTGAGAATAAGGTGGTTGACTCCGGAAGCCAGATTCGACGTTTGACATATCCTCCCATGCTCCTTCAACATTGCTTCACCCATCATGCCTCTCTCTTCCTGACCTTTACACCTTAACTCTGTTGTCCTTTCCCCTCAATTTATAAAAGCTCCCAGATGTCTTCTGTCTTGTCAGTGTGTCCCTATGAGGCAGAGCTCTCCACCGAGATCTATCCTTGCAAAAGATGCTCAAGGCCAGGCCTTCCATATCTGGGTCCACCTCTTTCCTTTATTAAAATTTGAATTATCACATTTATTGGTGTGATGTTGGGTATAAGATTATATAAGTTTCAAGTGTATAATATTATAACACGTCACCTGCACATTGCATTGTGTGCTCACCACCCATTGTCTCGTCTCTTGCCATCACCCTATATTTTACCTCCCCCTCCCCCCCCCATTCCCCAGCCTCTCTGGTAACCACACAGTCACCTCTTTCATCTCTAAATTTCTTTTTTTTTTCCCAATATATTTTTATTGATTTCAGAGAGGAAGGAAGAAGGAGAGAGAGGTAGAAACATCAATGTTGAGCTAGAATTATTAATTGGCTGCCTCCTGCCCGCCCCACACTGGGGATCAAGCCCACAACCCAGGCATGTGCCCTGACGGGGAATTGGACCGTGATCTCCTGGTTCATAGGTTGATGCTCAACCACTGAGCCACGCAGGCTGGGTCATCTCTGAACTTTCAACCAACTAATGGGGTTTGTGCCCTAGAATTCCATGATTTCTGTTTAAGGTATCAGTACACTCTGAATTGCCAAATGCACTCGACAACTTGGTCTTTCTGTAAGCAGCCCTTTCTGCAGCTTTTCTTTAAGCTCTATTCCTTTTCTGGCTGACATTACATTGCCCTCTCCTGGCACCTCTGAGTTTGCTCTTCATCACCTTCACGGCTCTCTTCTTCTCTTTCATCTGCTCTTCGCAGACGGTGATGACGCCCTTTCAAGGATGACTATGCACAGGACTCCACGCTTCCATTACATCTATTTACAGTTGCGTCTCTGCATTGATGTCATCAGTACTCTCTTCCTCAGTAAACTGAGTGTCCATCTTTTTGTTCTCAAAAGTTCTGTGCTCTCATTTTATGCTATATTTGAAAATCGGTCTACACTAGCATTTTAGCTGCTGCATAAGGAGATTCACTGAATATACAGATATAATTGATGACATATTTTTTCATTATTGTTTCAGAATGCCTTACTGGAACCATTTTTTTCTCTTTAGAATATTTTAAGCAATGACTCTATTGAAATTTTACTCACATATCTCTACTCAAATTACCAGGATACTTAAAAAATGCAGAATATAAATATCAAATCTTATGGAGCCATTTTGTACATTGAGTCTTCTGAGTGAACTTAATTAGTATGTATTTAAAAAGCTGAAATTTTATGCTTATAAAGCCTAACCAGTAATCATATTTTTTCTCTAGAATTCTTTTAAGTTAGTAGAAAAGATGTGTATCATTGTATTTCTCTTAATAGTATACGTGCTTCATAAAGATTTTTATTTACTGAAACTCTCCCTATGTTCACTTTTCTAGGGGTGTAATTCCAGGTTTCATGTATATATTGAAGCAAATAATAATAATTTATATTTTGAAAATATTTACACCCATTTTCTCTTAATATTTATTCCAAAAGTGTAGTGGGCAGCATATGCATGCTTTGGTCCACTGCCTTATTCAGTAACTTTCATTGCTCATTGAGAATTCTGTCTTTTTACTTAAGGAATAACAGTGGACCAAAATTGCATTTGTATTTAGAAGTTTAAAAAATCACATTTTAACTAGATGTGCTTCCTTTTCTAAAGCACAAGAAGTGAAATGATAGCATCAGCATCACATGTGCAGTTTTTCTGCAGTGCACTGTGGATTTCCATGGCAGGCCATTTGCATTCTTCCCTGGACACCCATCCCCATTCCCACATGTTAACCAAACTCATATGCCAAAAAAAAAAAAAAAAATCATCTTCAAAGATCTCTCCCATTCCTCAGAGCAACAGGGCTTTGGGCTTTGGATGGGATTAGTTGCTTGATCATTAATTTTTTCACCACTGCTGGAAACTGGAAGTCCAGTGGTGGCAGAGAGGGGCCCCCAAGGGAAACTGTCCCTCCCTTTGCACATGGAGCCGAGGTGGGGAGTGGGGGGGTGAGCCCCCCCCATGCTCGCAGCTGCAGGTCCCGCAGATGGGAGTGAGGGCGGGGCTGTCCCTGAGGACCACAGTCCTGCCTGCAGATGGCTGGCTTGGGTCCTTGGGTCCCTTTGAAGCCCTGGTTCCCTGAAAGTCTCATGCTTATGTGGTCACCCTGAATCAGCAGACCCGGAACAATCACTTCCAACATTTCCTCCTCATACACGAAGCAGAGAGCACTTCAAAACACCGATGCTGGCAGTGTCTCACTCTTCCGTTTGTGACATCAGCAACCCAGACACTCTGGAGGGTGAGGGTCCATTTCCTCAAACTGTGTGATTGTACGCACAAACTAACAATTTACAAACCTGTAAACCTACTGTTATGACAAATGAGTAACTTCATTCTAGTTTAAAATTTAGACTCACACAAAAGTGTGTTTATAGCATAACGAATTCCTCCCCTTGGTCTTTTATGTATTTATTTAATATATTTCTTATTGTTGATAGCATTACAGATATCTTCTGTCCCCCTCCTTTGCCCCCCTCCTCCTAGCCCAGGGGTGGGCAAACTTTTTGACTCGAGGCCCACAATGGGTTCTTAAACTGGACCGGAGGGCCGGAACAAAAGCATGGATGGAGTGTTTGTGTGAACTAATATAAATTCAAAGTAAACATCATTACATAAAAGGGTATGGTCTTTTTTTTTTTTAGTTTTATTCATTTCAAAAGGGCCGGATCCAGCCCACGGGCCGTAGTTTGCCCACGGCTGTCCTAGCCCCTACCTATCCCCCAGGTTTCACTACCCAATTGCCAGTGTCCATGGCTATGCATATCCTATATAATAAAAGGTGAATATGCAAATCAACCGAATGGCAGAACAACCGGTGGCTATGACGTTCACTGACCACCAGGGGGCAGAGGAGCAATGCAGGAGCTGCCCCTGGTGGTCAGTGCACTCCGACAGGGGGGGGCACTGCTCAGCCAGAAGCCGGGCTCAAGGCTGGTGAGTGCAGTGGTGGTGGTGGGAGCCTCTCCTGCCTCTGCGGCAGTGCTAAGGATGTCCCACTGACGGCTTAGGCCTGGCCTAAGCCGTCAGTGGGACATCCCCCAAGGGTTTCCGGACTGTGAGAGGGCGCAGGCCACGGTGAGGGATCCCCCCGCCTCACCAAGTGCACGAATTTCGTGCACCAGACCTCTAGTAAGTATATAAATTCTTTGGTTAATCTCTTCTGCCCACAACCCCACATCAAGGTTTGTCAATCTGTTCCATGCCTCCCTGCTTCGGGTCTTATTTTGTTGGTCCATTCATTTCGTTCATTCGATTCCACAACTAAGTGAGATCATGTGATATTTGTCTTTCTCAGTTTGACTTATTTCACTTAGCATAACATTTCCCAGGCCCATCCATGCAATACTGTGCAGCTGTAAAAGAGAGGGATCTCTTTTCCTCGCCTTGGCCTTTAACGAGAGTGTGTGTCTCTGTTTCCCTAGTTGTTACAGACGGCCGTGTACAAACCGGCTGAAGCACTGCGAGCCGGGCCTCGCATTCAGTGAGGAGGTGTGTCGCTGTGTGCCCGCGTACTGGAAGAGACCACAGTGAACTGATATGAGACTGTTTCCCGGCGTCCCGTTTCTGCCAGGGCAGACTGTGCTGCCCCTTTAAAACTGTCTGTGGACAGAGAGACGTGTGTGGGGCCACAGTGACAGAGACAGCGGCCGGTGGGTGTTTCCCGAGCCACGTGGATAACGTCACGGAAACGGGCCCCAGCTCATCTGCAAAGACCTCTTATAAACACTGGTTTTCTGCCAAGGACCGAACAGCCGAGGTTTTTCTGTTGTGATTTAAAAAAAAAAAAAAATGACTATATAATTTATTTCCACTAAAAATATTGTTTCTGCATTCATGTTTATAGCAATAACAATTGGTAAAGCTCACTGTGATCAATATTTTTATATCATGCAAAATATGTTTAAAATAAAATGAGAATTGTATTATAAACTGCTGAGTGCGGTCTATTACCATCTTCCGTTGTAAGTAGAACTTGATATTATGGACCATTCACCCTCCCCTAACCCCCACCCTTTTTCTTTTTCTCTAACCAGATGTCAGCCTGGGCTTGTGATAAAAATCTAAACCAACAAAAGAAATGTTCACAAGGATAACAGTTGCTATTACATTTTAATCTCAACATTTTCATGAGTATAAACATTTTAGCACATGATACTCTTGAATTTATAACCAAATGAATCGATAAAGAACATACCATCTAAAAAGGCGGTCTGCTTATTAACATCCATGTGATGGAGTTATTCCGGGCACCGGGAGCACTTGGACTTCTAACTCTGGGTGTGATCTCTCTCTGGATCTGGTGAGTCATTTTTAGTATTGATACATTTTTAAATACATTAATTTTTTAGCTAATGCAAAAAAATATATCTAAGCTTTGAATGAGCCCCTAAGGCTATGTAACTTGATACAACAGCTGTTATAAGTTATCAGCTTAAAAGTCATCTAAACTATGTGTTGACAATTAGTTTCTCAGAAGATCTGGGTAAGCCAAAAAACCACTGGGCCAAATATTAAAGCGCGAAGCATGCCAGAAAAAACGACATTGAACTTGTCCCTGGAGATGTAATCATTTTGGCCAAAAGCAGAAGTAACATGGGCAAAGACAAGACCTTGCCGGTGGTACTCAGACAAGTTTATATGGACCATAAAAACCTCACTTCCCTCCACGGTAATAGCTGAGATTTTGTGGTGCCAGCTAAAGAGGTGGACTGGAGAGAAAGCTAAACAATTCTGTGGAGTATTAGCAAGACCGACTCAGCAGAAGCTAAAAGATACAGTGAAAATGCCCATAAACTGGCCTCGAGCCTCCACACCCCAGGCGGGCAATCTGCAGGACGAAGACGAGAAAACACTGGGTGTTTGAGGCACCAGTGTCTACATGGGCATCTTGGAAGTTTGTACGCAGAATTGTATGCCCTGAAACCTAATGCTGTGTCCTTAGTTGAAAAGACTCGAGGGGAAAGATATTTTTTAAGCGGCTGTATAAGCTCTAGCTTCCAGACTTTTTTTTTTTTGTTTGGAAAGGGGTTTTGACATTGGCTGACTGATGGAATGAAACAGATTCCAGTATTAGAATTTCTAAAAATAGCTTTCTCCTCTACATCCACGCTAACTCCAAACAGAAGTGTGGGTGGCGGCCACGAGACGGCCCGCACTGGCATACCCAGGGTGCATCTCTCCGAGGGAGGCAGGCAGGGCCGGCTCTGTCTTCCTCCGGGTGGAGACCCAGCTCCAAAGGACTAGTCCCAGTGGGTAAGAGGGAAGCAGACGCACTGGCGAGGCTGAGATGGCAGCCGATGCTGTAGGGCATGGCCAGTGGTCACGACACTCCCATGTGGGGAAGGTCATGCTCACCTCGCAGGGGGTGCCACGCTTCTGCGCTTTCACTGGCAGGTTTTTCAAGGGCTGCTGTTTAGGGACTTTGCCTTTTGAACTGAAGATGAGCATAGCCAATCACTTCACTATGGTAGAAGAGAGACATTGGCGAGTCTGGTTTTCATGTTGATAAATTCTAGAAAGTTCTGAATAAATCCAATTATTGTATCAGAAAAATGCCTTCAGTACACCCGAACACTGTTTGAGGGAGTCAGTGATACTTTATAAATTAATACTGGTTTTCTCTGTCCTTGAAGTTTTTGTATATGGGATACTTTTTTAAAGGGGGTAATTGTTAACTTGCATAAGTGCAGTTGGAAGGTTAGAGGGGTTGAGGGTTTGGAAATCTCTATAAAAACCAGAGCTTCACACACACTTTTCTCTTCGCTCCACAGCTAACAAGCCTGTGCTGGGAAAAGCCCGGGGGACACAGGGACCCTGGCGGGAACCACAGCAGGTCCTTATCCTGACTCCTCGGCAAATGCAGCTTCATCTCAGGAAGGAGAGAGTGGAGCTAAATGTGTGTGAAGCTCCCCCCCCGCCCCCCCCCCCCCCAGCCCCCGCTGGTACCAGGCTGGTGCTGGGCCATATCCAGCGGCCTCCAGCGGGAGAAGGAAAACAGGAATCTCTGCTGAGAACTCGGGGAGGCCCCGTTCTTGAGAATAACGATCCATTACGAGGAAATATGAACCTTTTAAACATGTTTTATGTAAAATTCGTAAGTAAAATATCTCCCGTAACCATAATTCTAACTAGTCTAGACAGCTCAAAGCCCCGAAATCGTATCAAAGGGGACACCTGTGGAGACTTTGGAAAATGTCTTTCAACTGCTGATAAAAGTACATATGTTGAAAAAATACAGCAACAAGACATTTCATATAAAAGCAAAGTTAAGGCTGCGCCTGCTCCCGAACCTGGGCCAGGTGCGCCTACGCTTACTGCACTTGGTCCAGACCAGGCTGTGGATGCAGAGCCTGAGTTCTGGTGACCCGGCTTCATTACGTCTCCGCCTGGTATCACCGGCTGACCACACGGGGCCTGGTGTCCACACCCTCTGAGAACAGGGGCCAGGTGCCGAGGCTGCCAGGAGCTCACCCACTGGCTGACCACGCATCAGGCTTGACAAGACTCGGCTGTCCACACTGACACAGTAACTGTGGATTAGGTAGAAAGGGTGGTGACACACCCTTACAAACGTCTTTAAATTCACAAAATAATGAGTAGCTGGATCAGAGACTTCACAATTGCCTCAATAAAAATACTTAATGTTATGAACACAATGCACACACACTTTTAAAAGAAATAAAGAACTTTCATGTATGCTCTGCACACTGCTCTGTCTCACTTTGGAACACTAGTGCGCTGTTAAAGCTGTGATATATTTTTCCATCATTTTAAGGCAGCTGCACATTTTCTTAAAATTGATTTTGCTCTATTTCAAATGTGCAGATTTCAGTTAAGTAGGAATTCTGTTTGAGAATATTATTAGGAATGCAACTAGGTGGCTGACAGGGTCATTCAGTGTGAAAAAAACACCAAATCTTTTTCTTGGGTGCCGTGTCCAAGCCGGGAGTACCGGGTGTGGAGACTTCCCATGGCCCAAGTTCATGAGTGACAACTGAGCCCGCCACACCGCCCATGCTTTACACTCCCCGTCTCCTTTCCCTGACAGCCCCGCCCCCATCGCCCCCGTGTGCTACTGTTCTCTCTGTATCTCTTACAAATCTTAAACGATGACCTTCAACCCTGACTCTCTCCTATTCCCAGCCCCGATGTTTCCTGTGGACAATATGTTTCCTGTCACTGCTCAAGGGTAAGCTGTCCCAGGAAGCAGACAGGACTGGGAGCGGCCGCTCCCCCCATTCTTTTTTTTTTTTTTAATATATTTTATTGATTTTTTACAGAGAGGAAGGGAGAGGAATAGAGAGTTAGAAATATCGACGAGAGAAAAACATCAATCAGCTGCCTCTTATACACCCCCTACTGGGGATGTGCCCACAACCAAGGTACTTGCCCTTGACCGGAATCGAACCTGGGACCTTTCAGTCCGCAGGCCGACGCTCTATCCACTGAGCCACACCGGCTAGGCTCCCCCCATTCTGATGCCCAGTTTAAGCAGCCTCTCTTGGTTTTGATGATATTTGTGAGGCTTCGTTTCATAGGGCCCCAGTAAATGAGGGGTCATAGACTCTCATTGGGACATGCTAGTAAGAGGGAGGAAAAAGAGAGGAGGGGAGGAATGAAGAAAAGGTGAAAATGAGAAGAAAGAACAGGAAAAAATGAGGAAAGGTCAGAAGGGGAAATGAGAGAAAAAGCAGGCTACTAGAATTTTAAAGAAAAAATGAAGATGTCCCCTCACCTGTTGGGACAAGGCGGCTGGGAGGGGGAGGCCAGTTCTGGACGTGCAGGGGCCCTTTCTGCAGCTTGTGACCGAGAGCGGCAAAGGCAGGGTGATGAGGTCTTGCGCAGCCCTTGCCTGGGAGGATGGTGAGGTAAATGCCAGGGCCGTTATCTGGAAAGGTCAAGGGGAAGCCCTGATGTAAGACACTGGGCGGCATTTTCTCGTGCCCGTGGACTCTGAATGCCACGTCTGTCACCGTCATTCCTGTGGCGGTCAGTTGCTTTGGAGAAGGTCCTGGGGAAACAAAGAATGTCCTCATTTCTGCCTTTAAAGCTGATGCCTTCATCGGCCGTTTCAGATCACACGACAACGTCATGGTGATTTCCCCCCCACGTTACATGACTGGTGTGTCCTATTGTGAGCAAATGGCAGGCGCTGCTCTCCCTGTGGCATGGGGGTGGGCGGGCACAGGAATGAGAAGTCTCCCTTCCTCCCGAGGGTGGGCTCGCCCCTTCGTGTCTCCGGGGAAGCTAGGCTCTCACAGGCTGAAGAGGGCAGAGGGTGCGAGTTTTCTCGAGCAACCCAGTCTTTTCTCTGCACCTGAGACAATTCCAGGAGTTTCGTTAGGCCTAAGGTGTTTCTACAGGGTACAGCAGTCGGCTTCTCATTTTTATGAAAAAAGCATTGGTTGACCTGAACTGTTCAAGGTTTCTCCTGAGACAGGCAGAGCCCACACAACACGACAGGCGATCGTTCATGGCACCTTCTTCCTCTTCTCCAGCGACACCCTGTGTATGTTCCACAGCGTCCCAGGCTGGGCACCAGCCCTTCCCTCCTCATCCCACCAGAGCTGCCTAACCTGATCTGTTTTATGTCAAGATATTGAGAGGGAAAGATTTTATTTTCTTTTGAAAAGGCCCTTTGACAATTCTTTTTTCAAGTGTTCTGAAACATGACATTTACCTTCTAGAACTACCTGAACAAGTTCTTGCTCTCTGCCAAAGCCAGCACCTCCCACAGTGCAGCCGTGAGTGCAACCTCAGCAGAACCCTGGAGCATGCCAGCGCCTCCTCCTGACCAGGAACCAACCTGGGCCACACCAAGCAAGGTGACCGAGCTCTCACCAGGTGAGGGAAAGGGTCCCCCCACGCAAAGAGCCCTGGCTAAAGAATGCTCCACAGAGGATGTATGGGGAAACCATAAATTCAGGTAGGTTTTAATTCAGGTTTTGTGTTTTTTTTTAAATTACACTCATTTAACAGCCTTTGACCAAAGCTAAAACATAACTCAACATGAGCTGGGCTGACCCATGCTCTGGGCTGGATTTATAACCAGCTCCTCCCTGTGAACCACGAGGCATTATTCTTGGACCACATTCCTATGAGTTGATTCTCTTTCCCCTTATGTTGCTTGTTTTTACCAGGACTTTGAACCTGCGAACAAGAGAAGCCGCCCTCATCTAGACATGCCGGATTGTTGTCAGAGGGCTGGTGTGAACTCAGCTCATTTTTACACACACTCTGCCTGTCTTCGTCTGCTCAGCTGCCATAACAGAATACCACAGGCTGCAGGCGTAGGCAACAGTAAGTTATTTCCTCACAATTCCGGAGGCTGGAAGCCCAAGATCGAGGTGGCAGCAGCGCTGGTTTCTGGTGCGAGCGAGCTCTCCCTCTCACTGCGTCCTCACCGGGTCTTCCCTCTGTGCTGTGCTGGGAATGAGATCTGTGGTGTCTTCTCCTCATCCTATAAGGCCACCAGCCCTTTAGAATCAGAGCTTCTGACCTCACTTAACCCCAGTTACTTCCCTAAAGACCCTATTTCTAAATGTGGTGACATTGGGGGGTTAGGGCTTCAACGTATGGATTTGGAGGGGACACAATTCAGCCCATAGCAGCCCCCTCTGTTTAGACAAATGTTAATTGTTAAGAAAAAGTTGACTCTGATTCAAATGCTTTGAGACCAAGGAAAGTATTTATTTCAAGGCAGATAGTGCACCTAAGCAGGGTTGTGTGTGGATGGAAGGAAAAGTAACCAAGATCTGCAGAGAGAATAATTAATTCCACAGCAGCCAAGCTATACCTGAAACTCCACCTGAGAGAGTTGGTTGAAAAATAGCCTCACTGAGCTGTGTATAAAAAATGATAAGATACCTGTATATAGAAGCCATATTTTACTCACAACTTTGGTCTTAAATTTATCTGCCTCCTAGTTGGTACATCAAGGTACTTCATAGTGTAAGAAGCTTCTACTGGCCAGCTGCCTGGTGCTTTCATACATGACGGGACAGTCATTAAACTGGCAGAAGACACCTGGGAATAGCTGTGGCTGTCTAGGGTTTTTCCAAGCGAAAGATAGAAGCTGATCAGCCCAGTCAGCACTGAGGTTCTATAGGTGACCGAGAGTCAAAGCCACAGTTGTTGATTTCAGAGTATTTAATATTTTGGTTGCTGATTGAACAATTGGCAAATATGTCCATGTTAAATTAGTGTTTGATCCACAAAGAAACGTCAAGAAGTAACTTCAATCACCCTTGTTTGGTAGTTTCAAATGCCAACTCTTCTTTTTAACTTGAATCAAAGTTAAATTTAGAAATTCAGACTTATTTACAAATCACAACAAAGTTCTGAGAGATCAACTGTCAGTATAGTCAGCCAAGTATCAGAAGATCAAGGTAAGTATTCTGAGAATGAAGGGCACTTTGAACATAGTAAATTTTTGTAAAAAAAAATACAGACAGAATGAAAAATGAAACATGAAAAAGATTAAGATGCATTTGAATAATGACATTAAGTTAGGAATAAACTTTGTGTTCAAATTTCTACTTGATTAAGAATTTCTCATACTATTTTGATAAGAATTGCCTTCATTTTTAAGAAAATGCACTTTCCTCAAAAAAAAAAAAAAAACAACTTAGAAAGTCAGTTTAAGTCAGCGCTTTTCAAACATTAACTCAAAGAGAATTTCCACTGCATTTGGGAAAGACAACATGATCTGGAAAATGTCACCACCGAGGCCCCGTGTCCCTGGGCTCCCACAGGAGGCAGCACAGGTCCTTAACATGTCACTTGCTTGTGAGACAGATTAACCGGCCGTTGGAGGAAAATACATTCCTCAGAACCAGAGAGGTTGGGCATTCTGACCCATGTCCAGCAGATTCGAATTTCACTTTTTACTCTTTCTCTCCTCGAAAGGAAATACATTTCTAGAGATGTACTAAAATCCGGGTACCTTTTCTAAGAGATGAACAACAGAAGGCTCAACGTCGTTCAAAAAAAAGTTTGCTCAAAAGTTAAAGTGTAGAATTATGAGAGCTTAGAAGAGAGGAGGTAATACTTTTAAAGTAAAACTATAGAAATCTCCTGGCCAAAGAGTGTGTGCATATATAATTTTAAAAATGCTAATAGACAAATTAAAAGTAAAACAGGACTCTAGTGTTAGTAAAAATATAGATCGTCCTGCATACAGTACAAACCCCAAGTAAGTCTAAATGTTGTTAACAAACTTCAACTTTCAGGTGATACTTTTATTTTGCTCTAATCATATAATACTCTCTCCTATAATGACACATTAGGGAAATAAGCTGGTCTTGAAATAAAACACTCCTCTATACAAATTTTGATTAGACCCTTGGCATTAACTTTGGCAATGGGTATGGAATGTATGAGGTGCTTATTGGTCCAAAATTAAAGACCTTGAAATAATAAGGGTCTTCAGACTCTGCTTGTGGTATAATTTGTGTCTGAAGATTGGAACCTATTGGAATTGGAAGAGACTTCTGCAGATAAACTGAACTCTAGTTGGTGGTTGATTAATCTAAGGGGTTCAGGATCATTAAGCATGCTTTAATGATAATTTCCTTTTTATGTATAGTTGTAGTAACAAGATCTTGTCATTGGCATTGGATATTGGCTTTCCTCCTTATACAAAACTTGCAATGCTTTGTATATTTTGGAATTTTTATTACATCAAAGGGGACTGAAAAATTAAAGTCACTTATAAAGCAATCTGAAAAAAAAAATAATTCTTCTGTTACATTGGCCCTAAACCTTGATAGTTGGTGGCTCAGATCTAACTGACACCCTGCTTATAATTGCCTCTCCTGCACAGAGCTTTTCCACAGCATTTCATCTGTTTTCCTAGAGTTTATGTTAATTTTTCCATATACCATGACTACTTTCATTGAAAAACATTGAATAATTACGCATTCATTCATTTCACATAGTATCTTACAATATGGAGATGACCAAGTTTGGGTCATATAATTCCATAAGCATTAAAAAAAAAAAACAATTCTTTTTTTTAACTAAAATAGATGCATGCATTATTAAAAGATTTCAAACTATGGACTAAATGCTACTTTTTCACTTTTCAAGATTTCCATCAAATATATAAAAACAAACAAAAACATCAAGTCAAATGTATGCAAATGGGGGACACGAAACTAATAGTGTGATTTTGAGGGTCAGTGGGTGGTCTTTCTAGATTTTTCTCCTCTTATACCTTTCCGGTAGCTGCAATACTCAGGCCCTGCTCCAAATTAACAGACTAACCTCTGCAACCTTTAATTTCCTCGTCCTTTTTTTCATTTCCCAGCCCACACTCTCCCCTCTCAACCCTGCAGGAAGCAGCTCTAAGCTTCTCCCTAGGAAACATCAAAATAATGAAAGCTGAACGAAGCCTGTTCAAAGCTATGCTCCTCGGGATAAAGAAATAATCCAGGAGCTGGGATGGAACCTCTGACCTCTTTGAACCATGAAATTGGCCTTCCCGTTACATTGCCATTTACATTTTCTAAACAGAAGCCAAATGAGTTGTACCTAACAGTCAATTTAAAACACGATACCTGGCAACCTTTTATGTATTTTCCTTCCTGTAATGCTGTTAGGAACAGTAGTCATATTTGAAAGGAAGGACCAAAGAAGAAATCATCTAAAATTTTATTTTTCTCTCTTGCCCTGATTTTTCCTCTTTTTCAGAGAACACTCCTGAGACCCCCGCACCTCAGGATGTGCCCATTGGCTGTGGAACCATATGCTTGAAGCAGTCTTAAGCCGTCAAGTTTCATTTTAATAAATAATTTTTAATAAATCTCTAACCATGATTGTAAGTTTGTGTTTGTCCCTTCTTCAGACTAAAATAGACAAAGGTTCAAATATCTGTTTTTCCTTTATCACCAAAGAAATCTGATGATTTTTCTGTCCATAGGTTTATTGCGAATGAAATGCAGAAGTTTCAGGACTGCAGACAGCACCTTATCCAGCGGTCCTGGCAGGATATGGCCACATTTTCCTGACTTTGTGCTCTCGTATGTGCAGCCTGCCTAACTAGCCTGCTTTTTTTAAATAACAAAACAACCTAAATTCCCCATGGCCTCGTGAGCCTCTGCGCCCCAGAGCTCCATTTATATTAAACCAGACGTGTCCACGTCATTTCATATTCTCGGCCGTTTTTCTCCGTAGCCAAGTCAACTCAACCAGCTAAGTTTGAGATCATATCTAAAAAGAAAATCTCAGTTGCCTCCCACGAAAGGAATGGATTTCATTTAAATGTTTCCTGTTTTCATAAATACATTGCCTGATGGAACTATTGTGTATAACACAAAGTCTGCTTCAATGAGAAGCTAATTGTCACAATTAAATTTCAGCTCAAGCCATAGAAAAAAAGGCAAGAAAGGTGAAAAAGAGGGTGGATACTGTTCTTATTTGGGAGGTTGGAATGTCCTGCATTGTGGTCCAGGACCTCCGTCATTGGACTGACAAGTTAGTTGAAGGCATGGTTCAAAGATCAAACAATCGATAAAAGAGGAAATTCCATCTATTTTTGTCATTGGCAGCCTTAAATAAATTGAAATATTGGTCACACGTATCCATCTATGTCTATGTGGGAAACATTATACCCAAAGCCATCTACCAAGTTGAATGATAATGACACAAGATCCACCCTGCTTAGGATCAGAGCATTTCCAAAAAGAATCCAGTCTAACAGAAGCCTCCAGCACCTGCTTGTGTACATGGTCGGCATACAAGTTAATGACGTTGATTTCAACTACTTGTTTAATTATGAAGAGTGTGTTTTTTGCCCACTAGAGTGATGTGCTTTCAAGTCAAGCTGGAGTGAACATGTTTTACACAATATCCACTTTCTTCTATTCGATGTTTTTAATCCTACAGAACTACATTGTCTGATGATCATATTGCAACATTTTTCATTTAGTTTGCAATTGCCTCTTTGTTTTCAGTATTTCTTGACCCACTTGGTTTAAGCATGTTTCCTGAAAACAGCATATGGGTTTTATCTCCTAATAGAAGAGTTCGATTCATTCCTATCTTATTAAAGTCATATATAATTGGCTATATTTTCCACCTTACTTGATACTGTCATTTCCTTTTTTTCTTAGTTTTGTTGGTGTTACCATAGGTAGCTAGTTATTGTTAATGGGAAGAGAGCAAGGGAAGTCAGATATTGTTGAGCATAGTCAACTGGGGACTCTGAGCCTGTTTGCTTCACCAGGCTACCGCTTCACATTCCCCCCAGGGAACCACCAATCCATTCATCAGATCACTGTGTGTAGGGATAGAACAAAGCGGGGGGGGGGGGGGGGGGGGGGGGTAAGTATATGCAAAATAAACTCAATGTAGTGCAGGGGGAGGTGCTTGACCCTAGAGGCCTGTCAATCTAACCTGGGAAAAAGATCATTGGCTAGCGGGTAGAGCCAGTGCAAGTCCTGAAAAACTTAGGAAGTTGGTTGATTATTTTGAAAAAGATCCTGGTTAAAAGCCCAAGAGAACAAAGAAGTTCTCTCTCTCTCTCTCTCTCTCTCTCTCATTAATTACCCACACTCTCCTATTTGTTCGCATTCTCTCTTGCCTGGAATTATGCTGACCATGTGGATCACCAGCTACCCAGGCCTTCAGGAGACTTTGTTGGCTCCAATGGACTAAGCCAGTGGTTCTCAACCTTCCTAATGCTGTGACCCTTTAATACAGTTCCTCATGTTGTGGTGACCCCCAACCATAAAATTATCTTTGTTGCTACTTCATTACTGTAATTTTGCTACTGTTATGAATCGTAATGTAAATATCTGATATGCAGGATGTATTTTCATTGTTACAAATTGAACATAATTAAAGCATAGTGATTAATCACAAAAACAATATGTAACTATATATGTGTTTTCCGATGGTCTTAGGCGACCCCTGTGAAAGGGTCGTTCGACCCCCAAAGGGGTCTCGACCCACAGGGTGAGAACTGCTGGACTAAGCTTAAATATGAAACAGGAACTCTCTATGCTGTCTTTTATGTTGGCCCTGTTGAAGACATGGTTGCCTTTTTTTTTCTATGGTGGAACAGAGAGAGATGGGACATTGGAAGCCCAGTGTCACCATCACTAATAAATCATCTTGCCACCATACCACAATCTCCTGCATGTAGGTCCTTGGAATTCCTTCCTCTTAATCCTGTGGAAGAGTCTAATTTCCACCAATAGCAGCATCATTGCCGGGGTGTTTCTCAGCATCTAGAAGGGGTCAGGAATCTGGAGAAGGGCTTCAAGTAAATTAATAAAGAGACTAGACATGAAATATAAATTTGGAAGGCATTTTGGGGTGCCAGAGGAGACCTACCTTCAGTAACCAAGTTCCTCGAATCTCTGGACCCCTATCTTTTTATTAACACAAATTGCCCTAAAGCAAAGCAGATATACATATCAAAGGTAAGGCTTGGTAAACAGCAGGCATTGTCAGGTTGGGGGAACTGCCCTGGCTATCAGGCAGCAGGCAATGATAGATGCAAATCTTTAGGTTTGGGGAAATGCTTTCAGCTATTTCAGCAACAGGTAATATATTCAGCCCTGCTGAATATAGAAGTCCATCAACCTCTTGAGGACTTCTTGCATTTATTATGACCTGCTGGAATTAGCTTTCAGCATATGATCAACAAAATTCACTTCAAGTATCCACTCTAGTCTATGAACGTCACTCTCTGTCCTGTCAGTCACAGATGCATATTCTACTATTAGATAAAAGCAAGATTAAAAACTACCTTATTTAATAAGACCCATAATCCTCTTGTCCACATCAATTAGATGACAGCTTTGAAATACATTTATTTCCATCCTTTCTTTCCCATCTCCCTGTCTTCCCCACGCTAGCAATTCACCGGCCTTTTCTCTCCCCTAAGTTGGCTGAGATCCTTTGTTGGTGCAGCACATAGCCTTAGTGCTCATCAATGAAGAATGAAGATCCCCTTTGTTTTCTGTCTGTCATTTCCTGGCACCCTGACACCTAGCTGAGGTCACATGACAGATTCTGGCCAATGAAATGTCAGTGGAAGTCATGGGGGTGGTTTCTGAGCTGAGTCCGTGAAAAGTTTTGTGCACTTTTACAACCTTCCTCTTCCTCTCTCAGAAACATGGAGAAGCCTTGTCTGAAGACAGTAGAGCCACACAACGTAAGTGGCTTCTAGATATTTGAGAGGTCTGCAGAGGTCAGCTGTCTAGAAGAATCTCAGAAAGTAAAGAGGATTATCAGTACAAGCAAGGGGGAAGTAGGTTTCTGTTGCAGAAAAACACAGAAATTTTGGGGCTACTTGTTGCCAAAATAGAGCTTATTCTAGCTTCCCTTTCATGGGTCCTTATTTGTCATTTGTATTATCTGTCCTCGTATAAAGATTCTTGTTGGCTTTTCAATGCCTAATATGTAAGGGGCAGATCAATCCTTTCATTTTAAATGATATGGAAACGCACTCAATCCAGGGATCGTTTCAGCTCAATAAAAGTTATTTTTAGCTATTTTTTAAAAATGAAGTACCTCCTACATAGTAAGGATTAGACTATGTGCTTTACACATTTTTAAAAAATTCTTTAAAATCCTACAATTTTAGTTACAATGGTTCCCATTTAGAGGTTTGGAGAATGAAAAACTAGTGGTTAAAAGCATATGCTCTGAAGACAAAAACAACTGGTTATTTCACCTTTCATATCAGTTAGACGGAAAAAGCGACCGTGTCTACCTTTAGGATTGTTGCAAAAATTCAAAGTGGAGGCCAAAGAAACCAAAGGCGCCCATGGTGATAAAGGGAGTATTGGAGTTCACAAAATATTTTCATGGTTAGTGTTTTGTGCCAAGAAAGTAAGTCAAATGTCCTTTGGAACACTCTTCTTTAAAAGTTTAAGAGAAATAAGAAGCAGTTTCTAAAAGCTCAGAAGTAGTGACTCTAGATACATATTCACAGACATATTTTAGCTGTTCTGAGTGCAAAAGCACTCTAAAATCAGGATGATAAAGCAGAATTTTGCTCCAAAAGGTTCTTGTTCTTCTTATCAGTTAAAATTCAGTCCAAGAATCTGCCAAATCCTGAATAATTATGTGAAAGATCTAATCTTCCTCCCTTGTCATTATAACTCACAGAAAACAATGTTTAGTTTCAGCTCCACGGAGTTTTGCCTGCAAAGTTGCAAAGAGCATTTCGAGGGTCACATACCAGCAAACAAAGCCATGGCTATCACAATACTCACACACATCAACAAAGGAAAATAAACCAAGATGTTGGAGGAGAGATATCCTATAAACCAAGAACACGCACAGGTGACGGCCTGGGCATTGGCCCACTGTGAGAGCATGACATAAGGTGGCCTGCTACAGGACTCCAGCCCTCCTCTCCTGCACACAAAAACACTATGATGATGATAGTAACGGTGATGGTAATGAGGATGATGGTGCTGGTGACAATGATGAGGATAAGAAGTTTCAAAACTTCCTCTGGTCACAAATTCCTGTGTTGACTATCTCACTTGGACAGTGGCAACCACATCTTTACAGGATGACAAGGTGACTGATGAGTCCTGAGGGATAATTGGAAGACTTCCAAACTAAAAAATGATCACATATTAAAGTCAGTGGCACAGGGGAGATGAGAAAGGGAGAATCGTTCCTCCACAAAAGAACATGATGACACTAACATGTCATTTTGGAGGCTCCGAAGTCTAAGGAAACCAACCCATGCTGCCACAAGTCCAAAGTCAGGAGAAAACTAAAAATCATTCATTTCTACATGTAGTCAAAACTACACCCGGAAAATTTGGAGGCCAACTTCCTATGACAGGAACTAAAAACAAACTATGTTCAGTTTTCAAGAGCAACTAGAGAAGGTTTAGGAAAGCATTTTCTGACAGAAGAGGCTTCTCAAATAAGAAAGGAACTTTGGTTCAAATATTAAACTCAGAGTGCAAGCAGAAAAACACTGACTCCATCTAAGGATGCCCCCTTAGGTGCCTTCACGAAGACCCCAGAAAGATTTATATTCATGACCTCTAGGCACATTCAGATGGGAAATGTTCTTTAGGAAACGCCTCTGTTAAGACAAAAGTTCGGGTTTCTAAAAGTCTTCAGGATGTGATTCCACAGAAATCACACCCACTGGGGGCCCAAAGTGGAAATGGGCTTATCTTTCAGAGGCTTGTGCATATAAAGTTTGCCTAAAGGGTTAAGTTCATGTGTTGATATATACAAGTTCCTACAACATTTCAAAAGAAATTATACTCACTGAGACTAAAAGGGACAGAAACAGTACAAAATAAAAAGGCTTTTGCCACCCTGACTGGTTTGGCTCAGTGGCTAGAGCATTGGCCCGCAGACTCAAGGGTCCCAGGTTCGATTCCGGTCAAGGGCATGTACCTTGGTTGCGGGCACATCCCCAGTGGGGGGTGTGCAGGAGGCAGCTGATGGATGTTTCTCTCTCATCAATGTTTCTAACTATTCCTCTCCCTTCCTCTCTGTAAAAAATCAATAAAATATATTTTAAAAATATTTTAAAAAATAAAGATAAAAATAAAAGGCCTTTGCCTGGTTGGCATGGCTCAGTGATTGAGTATTGACCTATGAACCAGAAGGTCATGGTTAGATTCCAGTCAGGGCACATTCCCTGGTTGCAGGTTTATTCCTCAGTGTGGAATGTGCAGGAGGCAGGTGATCAATGATTCTCTCTCATCACTGATGTTTCTCTCTCTCCCTCTTTCTTCCTCTCTGAGATCAATAACAAATACATATATTTTTAAAAAGTCTTTGCATCTCTGAACTTTGACAGACAAAATATAGGATAAAAACAAAAATAAAGAAACAAAAATCTGCTCAGCTGTAAACAGGTGCTACAGGTCATGAAAAAGGCAGAATGACTTAGGGGGAAGGACAAAGAGCCTAGGATGGATCTAAAAGCCACTGAAAATGCCTCTTGGGCTGTAGGTGGAAGCCTTAAATCGAGGATCTGGTAACCTGTCCCCCGCTGGATTTCAGAACTGCTATGAAACAGTGGTTCTATTTTGAATACTAAAGTCTACTATGGTTGCCCTAAATGTGTCTGATTGTATGTTTGCTGATTTGGGGACAGATAACCTGTCTCTTCAGTTCACAGATCAGATTGGGAGAAACCCTACATGAGGAATTGCATTCAAGGTATCTCATGCACATTTCACCTGATTTAAATGACAAGATTCTGTCCCTTCAGCCTGAGATGGAAGACAAAATAGAATGAAACTTTTGAGGGTGTTGAGAGAGAGTGGCTGTATTTTGTGTGCCATACGATATCAATTGTTTTGGCCAGAGGGCGAATGGTGGCATACAATATTTCCAAAAGATGGCCACCAAATATATCCCATCAAAAATGCTTTTCTGAAATATGCTTTGCTACTCTCCCAAGGAAAAGTGCAGTCTATTCACCTCCCTTGAAATCTGAACGGGCTTGTGGTTGTTTTAATCAGCAAAATGCAGTGTGAGGAATGCTGTGTGTCTTGTAGACTGGGGCATAACTACCATGGTGTTCGGGTGGTCCAGTCATCTGAGACTCTCCCCCCTTGGACACATCTATCCACCATTCCATGTCTATCTTATCTCACCCAGAGAGGCCATGGGTAGGTAATCCAGTCAAATGTCTTAACTAAGTCCAGCCTTTGAGTCAAACCAACCCAGAAACCAGATATGTGAGTGAAGAAGCCTTCAGATGATTTCAGCCTTCAGATATTTGAAACTGTCTCCACTGAGGCCCCAGACATTATGGATTATACACAAGCCATCCTTGCTGTGCCCTATCTGAATTCTTGACCCACACAATTAGTGAATGTAACACACTTCCTGCAGTTGCAGAGTAATAAGTATGGATTGCTTGTTCCATTGCAATAGTAACTAAAATAAGGTAGATCAAAGAGTATGAACGTTGGGGAAGAAGTGACTGAAGAAATGTTGGAATGGTGAACAGACACAAATACTACAAATGCTGAGTTTACATGCCTCCACCATCTCAGCAGTTTGGCTTTTCATGGGCTGTAATGCTCCTGAAAGGGCCGATGAGACCGCTGAGTGCTAAATGCATTGAACGTGGCTTATGAGAAAGAAGCCAGTTTCCGACACGTACAAGAGCAGTGTGGAGAAAGCCTGCCCATCAACATGTTTTTGTGTGATTTTTAGGGAGATGCTTGACAAAATGTAAGCCAATAATTTGTTTTCAAGTCCGCCTGGATTGCCAAAATACCAATGACGTCTAAAGCATGGGGGTTGGAGGCAGGGAGAAGGGAAAGTGGAAAGAAATTTTAAATTATCAAAGAAAGGTTCAGCCCAATCCATTTTAATGAAAACAAGACTTTATAGCAAAGTTGCCAGATAGTCCAGTGGATTCAAAGCATTTCTAATTCTCCACGGTCCACAAGATGCCTTTTCCATGATAATTGTTTCCTCTACAAGCAGAGATGCGCATTTTATAGGCAGACTCTCCTACCAGGTAGGTCTCTATGTCTCTTATTGAAAACATGGCTCACTCCCTGTGCAGATAAGAAATATTAGGTTTTAGACCAAAATCCACTCTCTTTTTAAACAGATAATGTTTAAATCAGGAAAAATGACATAAGTCAACCTGCTCGGATAAAGAACAGGACTTCTGGGTGAGGAAATCTCTTTATACTAAAGAAAAATCACAAAGTGATAGAGACCTAGTTCATGACTAAGAATTGTGTAGAGAGCAATACGGCCATGTGTTGCTAAGTGCCAACAATGTGAATCTGACCCGTCGCTCAATGTATTAGTTCTATGTTGCTGCATAAGAAAGTACCAGAACTTGAGCAGCTTAAAACAGGGCCCATTTAGGACCTTCCATTCCTGTAGGTCAGAAAGCCAGAAGGGCTGACTCCTCTGTTCTGAGTCCCAAGGCGACTTCATGGTGTTGGCTGGGTGGACTCCATCTGGAGGTTCTGGGGAAGAATCTGCTCCAGGCTCATGGATGCTGTTGGCACAATTCAGTTCCTCCCAGAGGCCACTCTCAGGTCCTTGCCCCAGGGACCCTCCATCTCAACAGTGTGAAATTTCCTCACATAGATTTCCTCGTGCTTAGGACCTCTGTGAGTTACTCAACTGCAGCCAGCTGGAGAACATTGAAAAGCTCATGTGATTAGGCCAGGCCCACTCTGAACATCGCCTTATTTTAAGGTCAACAGATTCATAATCCTAACATCAGCAAAGTCACACAACCAAGGGAGGGAAAGCCGTGTAAAAGGTCATTGGGGTCATCTTAGATTTCTGCTACCACAGATAGTAAACATCAATGGAACCACTTTGTTAAAAAGACAAACAAAATCCATTGACCTTCACTGCTCTTTTTTTTTTTTTCAATCCTCACATGAGGATATTTTTCCATTGATTTTTATCGAGAGTGGAAGGGAGAGGGAAAGACAGAGAGAGAGAAACATCGATGTGAGAGAGACATATCAATTGGTTGCCTGGGAATGCACCGTAACCACGGCCAGGGATGGAGCCTGTAACCGCGGTACGTGCACTTGACTAGAATCAAACCCAAACTCTTCAATCTGCAGCCAACGCTCTGTCTACTGAGCCAAACCGGCAAGGCCCATTGCTCCTTATTTAGATGGTCAACTTCAATGCTTGGGAACTGTGGCCTATCAGTGGGAGCTTGATTTCAGAGTCAGAAAGAAAACTCTGTGTTCCACTCCTTCTTTGGCCAACTCACATATCCATTCATTACACTGGATGTCAACATCTACATTTGAGGGGGGAGGGGAAAGAAGGAAACAATATATATTTCATAGGTTTTTAAAAATAATTAAATGAACTAATAAGGGTAAATAATTTCTAGTTCTATGTTTTCTACATGGTGGGCAGGCAAAAGAAATCCCCAGGTTCAGACTGCCCTTCTATAAAATCCTGGTGGGCTGTAAATCCAGTGGTTATTTCACCCCTTATCACCTCAAGTAGCAGCACTTTTTATCCTTTTAATGGGCATCCGTCACATGTCAACCTTCTGCTTTATATAACACTCAAATTAAGGCAGAGCAATAAGTCACCAAAGGATTAATATTGGAAGTTAATTCCGGGTATACCAATATTTATTGAGTTAGGCTATACCAGTTAATATTAATGTGTAGTTAGTGGGAGAATTCAATATGGAAAAGAGAAAAAAAAATAATGAAAATCTGGTACATTTGCTTTCGATTTTAATGGTAATAAACCCTGGAAATAGTCTATTAATTTTTATAACAACCTTATTTTTTAGGAGAGTAGAATCAGGAGGCAGTCATATCTCTTTCTCTATTAGTTTATAGCGTCAGTTACTAATACCTATGTTTGTCATGGGTCAAAATATTTTAAGGATGTCGACAAGTATACTCACTCCCATTTGCTGATGAAGTTTGGAAATAATTTAAGTAGCTCCTCCAGGACCCTAAGTACATTAATGCTAGGGTCTGGAAAATTCCAGAATAATCGTCTCCTATTGCAGAGCAAGCCCTGAGTCTTACATCAATTCATGGGCCATAATGCTTCAGTGACATTCCCACACTTTTCGGATGTTGCTATCCTCACACGCATGGAGACAGCTTGATGAAATGAGGTAAGCACAAGACAGATTCAAATAGCATGTGGACCCAGGTCACATATTATTTGGTCTGTTAAGAGCTTAGTACTTGTTGCCAATCCAAAGTGCATATCTCATGGCTTCAGAAATACCATATTCCCAAGTTTATTTATTCCTGTTCTGTACAAAGCCCCCATAGAGAAGGCACCCATTTTACAATCAGTTGTTGGTAATAATAACAGACATGGAAATTCACAGAGATTTGAAGGAAAACAGATGTTTCTGGGCTTCCCCCCAGTATTGAAAGAACAACAGAAAAACATGCCTTGCTTGAGTATACGTTCTACACAAAAACAAAAGCGGGGGGAAAAAGACTGCATTTCTCCTATAAATGGATTCAAAAACTATTACCAAAATAATCACACTAGGCCAGACCAGAGAGTTGGCATTGGTATTGACTCATCTGAAACCATTCCAGAAATTTGGAAGCACAGAGCTGGTTGCTATCAATGGATTTTTGGAATGGAAAAAAAGAAAAGCTGAAAGGATTTTGGAAGTATATTACTAAGTGGAACTCTCCAATTAAAAAAAAAATGTTTTTAATTCTTGAAAATTTTCTAATATTTGGAAATGTAGGTCAATTCAAATGTTAGAATTATGATTTTAAATAAATAAATGACTAGTTTATAGACAGAAGGGTCATACTTATTAAGGCAAAGTTTAAAATTAGCTTCCAAGAAGTAAATGCAAATTGTTTTCTGATTTGGACAGTTTGCCTAAATCTCTTTGGTTCTTTGTCCATTCTTGTGACTTGGCCAATGTATCCCCAGTTAAACAACTCAAGCTACATAACACTTCATTTGGGCTAAGAGCTAAGTTTCAATTGCCAGTCCTCTAGTAATCCAAAGTGGCAGTCACAGAAATACTTTGTCAATTATAGCGTTAATTTCAGAAGTGTTTCTTGATCTTAAACCTAGTTAATATGACAAGAACTTTATTTAAGAAAGAACTAGCATACAGAAACTCCTTTGTAAATAGGCTAGGTTTTTTGTTGTTTATCTTTTTAGGGTGTCAATGAAAGAAACATTCAAACCTGCAGAGAACTTTTATGAGTTCATTTGAGCCAAACTGACAACAATTGCCGGAAGCAAAATCTCAATGGATTGAGAAAATGCTTCAGAAAATGACAGTTTTTCCACTTATTTAAAAAAATCAGAATCAAAGTGGAAGACAGAAGGAGGTCCCATGAAATCCATTGGAATTGGATAAAAAGTGAAAGGAATAGATACATACTTCTTTTACACTGGTGGATGTAGGATTGTTAATAGTCAACAACATACATGATAAAAACAACAATGAGGGGTTTTGTGGCCTCTGCTCAAGTGTAGTGGTTGTGCCCTGAGGGGTTCAAGGTAAAAAAAAAAAAAAGGAAATTACCCTGACATTCCAAAGGTATGTTATCCTAGATGCCAAAAGGCAATAGACAGGCTCAGGTAAGGAAGATACTGGCCCAGGACACGACTACATACCATGATTTGCTTTTAGCTGGAAAGTTTTAATTCAGATCATCCTCTGTGGTTACTTTGAGGTCTCTTGAACTCTCACACAAATATGCAGCTTATCCAGGGGTTACATATTCAATAACAATTCACTTTTCACAAAAGCACTATTGTGTGTGTGTGTGTGTGTGTGTGTGTGTGTGTGTGTTAATCCTCACTGGAGGATATTTTTCTATTGATTTTTAGGGAGAGTGAAAGAGAGAGGGAAAGACAGAGAGAAACATCAATGTGAGAGAAACACATCAATTGGTTGCCTCCTGCATGAGCCCCGACCAGGGCCAGGGCTGGGGAGGAGCCTGCAACCAAGGTATGTGCCCTTGACTGGAATCAAACTGAGGACCCTTTGGTTTGCAGGCCAATGCTCTACCCACTGAGCCAAACCAGCTAGGGCCAAAACCCCCTTTAACAGAAACAATATTAAAGGAATGAAGGGGTGGGTTACATAAGCTTTTATAATCTTGCCTTCCAGATTATAAGCAGAATCCTCCTTTCGAAGCTCGCCGCAGAAATGCCATTAGGATTTTCCCACTATTGTTTAGTTTTAGATAAGTCTGGACCCTCCTGTCTCCCAAATATCCCTTCACTTTTCCCAATGCCATACTTTCCCGGCACCACCTCCTTTCTGGGAGTCTGTCCTATTCCCACTCTCCTTATTGACATTTTATCTTTGTTAGGTTTTTTTCTGCTCAAAAACGATTCTTCTATTAAAAACTACTCTATCAAACCAGATTGTAAAAAGAATATTACTTCATTATGAAATACTCAGAAAATAAAGGACCATAAGAGTAACATTTTAAATTCACTTTAATTCTAGCATCAAGAGATATGGTTAACATTTTGATGTAATACTCTTGGCAGACTTTTTTATTTTTTATGTATACATTTAAAAACACATATCAGAGTATACATAGTATCTCATCAACTCTATTCTCATTAGTGACTGCAATATAGACATGCTAACAAATACAGCTATTTCCACACTTCTTCCCTTGATTGTTTCTCTAAAGTTGTGTATCAGTCATCTTCGTGCACCCAACACAGAGTGTGGCATGCAGTCACAGAGAGCAGTGCATGTGCGGTAGGTGTCGTTGAGTCGGCTGATTCCTGGTGACCCTATGAATGAGTGGTGTCTGCAATGTCCTCTCCTCACAGCCCTGCGCAGCTCCTGTACGTTCATGCCTATGGCTTCTTTTATGGAGTCAACCCATCTCATACTTCGTCTCCCTCTTTTCCTGCTGCCTTCTATTTTTCCCAGCATTATCATCTTTCTTTCAAAGAACCCTGCCTCTCATGATGGGCCTGAGAGCAATATACATTCAGGTACAGATTTTGATTTTGCAACTCTTGGCTATTTACAATGATCAGAATAAAAAAATTCACTAATGTTGAGTGACTTTTCAGTTTGATTTTACATAAAATTTTGTTTCATATCAGAGAAATACAGAGAAAATTTGACCCATAAACCATGCATATAACATATACTTATATTATTATATATAATATAACATAAATACTCAAATATTTGTTAAATACATTTAAAATTTTTTAAAAATCTAAAAAATAATATGGTTATAGAGAGAGATAAGGCTCTCTAAAACAAATTAGGGCCCTTGTTACCCCTGGATATGGTGGAAGTTCCATCTTCCCAGCTGATACCACCTTGGATGGCAGAGGTAGGAATTCCTTCTTTACTGCTCCCCATTTGTCCTGTGCTGATACCATGGAGTAATGGCTCAGTACCCCAGGACCAGGGTGAAAATGCTCCTTTGACATCACCCCAGCAGGGAGTGGGAGGATGCATCAATTCTCAGATAGGGTTGGGAGGCTGGATCTTCAACCATCTCCACCTACTGCGTGGGGAGTGGAGGGATATACCTTTACCACCCCATCGGGCAGAGGTGAAAGTGCCAGCTGCACACCTAACTTCTCTAGCACCATCTTGGGGAGTTGGGGAACCACATTGTAGCCTGACTGGCAGGTTAGTCTACCCACTGATCTTTTATTGGCATGAGTGGGACTGGGGCCATGATTTTTTCTGTAGTGTTTGGCTGGAGTAGAGAGAGAGTTAGTAACTAAGTTTTTTTGCTAACATGCCCCTTTCCTGGACCTTTGGCTGAAAAAATGAGGCTTCTGTTGGGGCTTTTGTGTCTGCCCTTGTTGGTGTGTCTGGCTTGCCAAGTTCTTTGTCTCCAAGTATAGGCTATATGAGTCTAAGAGAAAAGGCAGGGAATGTCCCCCTGTGCTAATCCTTGGACCCTGAGTTTCCTACCCGATCTTCCTTCTTTTCTCCATTTTTTAGAGCTTATTTTGTGTCTAATGTGTTGCCGGGACTGACCAGCAGACCCTGAACGACAGATGAATGATGACTCTGATACATGTTTCTGTGAAAGAGAGGCTAAGGGACTACCTGGCTATAGCCACCAAGTAGCCTTGTTCACCTGCCTCCTTAGGCTTTTATTGTAACAACAGCTTGAACTAAAATTAACTACTATCAGCAGGGTAAGCATCTTTGAGGAGACACATTTGTCCTTCAAGCAAGGACGTGTCTAAGTAAACACCTGGGAGCTCAGACTTGTTTGGAAAAGTCAAGGCAGGGGCAGGCGCCTTCAGCAAACTCCTGTCCCATGCCTCCCCACAATGGGTGTGACTTTTAGTCATTCATAGAAGAATAAATGTCTATTCTTTCTTCTCAGAGCACAGTCTTATGGCATGATTTTAAAATGGCGCTGTTTCAAAGGCATACCTGGAAAAATTCACATCATTAGTGATTTTACAACACATTGTGATCCCCAAGTTAAAACTATTAATGAAAAAACTTCATGAAAAATTACTATTGAAAATCTATACATAGAAAATTCTGCCAAATATCATTCTTGTGATTAAACACATGCTAACATATGTAGTAACTCCATATGTTCATGTATTTCCAATTATCTAAAATTTATTTGAAGCACAAAACACTGTTGGCAGACCACTCCAAAATGATTATTCTTTCTCATCTTTTTGACGGGAAAAGAGAAAACCATATGATATGAGAAATCCTTTGTATTAGCGGCCTGAGGTAGGTGATTTCTTCCACAGCTTGCTCAGCTTCTGATTGTCATTGTCATCAGACCACGTCAACCTATTGTCAAGGTGGAAATCACCCAGAAGTCCGCCCTTGGCGAATCAAGATGCTAAACAGCGGGCTGAGACCCATAAAGAACTGCTTGCATTCCAGATGAGGGAATAACTTTAATCCATATTATTCTTACTTAGGAGTTTATCACATCATAAAAACCATAGATGTTGAAAACCAAAGGAGGATTGGTCACAAGAATACAAATGTTCTGAATAATGAAAGAGCAGTTCATTGTAAAGGCTTTGGTGTTGCCGAAACCGGTTTGGCTCAGTGGATGGAGCGTTGGCCTGCGGACTGAAGGGTCCCGGGTTCGATTCCGGTCAAGGGCATGTACCTGGGTTGCGGGCACATCCCCAGTGGGAGATGTGCAGGAGGCAGCTGATCGGTGTTTCTCTCTCATCGATGTTTCTAACTCTCTATCTCTCTCCCTTCCTCTCTGTAAAAAATCAATAAAATATATTTAAAAAAAAAAAAAGGCTTTGGTGTTGAGTTTAAGAAGTCTAAAAGGGTATAATATGTCTAATGGTCACATTTTGTATTGCATTTACTTGAGGCCAAGATTTTGAATGTAAAATATCTGTCAATCTGGTGGTTCTTTCTAATTATCTGGATTTTAACTTCCTACAAGTGTGGTCTCAAATTTAACATCAATTTTGTTACACAGTACACAACACACAAAACCACACTGAGATGCTAAAGAGGAAACTAAGAATGGAAATGGGAAGGAATACTAATAAAAAAGCTCAAATATTTTCTAAATATATGACTTAGAATCTAACTTTTGGTGAGGATTGTGTATGCTTTGGGATACAGTTGAGCAATGCACAGGGCCATTCTCATGGTTTCTCACCATCTAGTTGCAGTCACATATCTAAGGGTGAGGAAAATTCTGCTCTTATGACATTTTGGTATTAAATGATGTGAACTTTTCTACAGTAGTTTGACACTTCAGGATCATCAAAAGTGGTAATTTAAGCAAAATGTAGGGGTCTTTCATTCTAGATACAAGAAGTAGCAATGATTATTTTTGGGTAATGTTGACATCCTACAAATCTACACAACCATAAAGGACCTTAGTTTACTTACTAACTCACTGAGAAGCTGTCCCATCTAATGACTAAATTAACTTGATAAACATTACCCAGTTTCTTGTAGTAATGCCTCCTGTGAATTCTTTCTTCAAATGTCTTGATTGCCAAGGGAGTTCCTAACAGCATTAAACATTACCTCCTGTCTGAGGCCTTTCCTGATACATTCCCATAAAGTTTCTGCTCTCTCCATGGTACTCTCATCATTTCTTACATATATTTAGGTAAGGGGTTTCCCTTTGGAGGTGATTTTGTCGCTTAAGAAACATTTGTCAAATTGTGGAGACATATTGGTTGCTACAACTGAGGGGGTGTTACTAGAAACTAGCAAGTAGAGACCAGACATGCTACTTAATATCCTACAACTCATAGGAAAACTCAAGACACATATAGCCTACAAGACCCAATCATGATGAAATAGAAAATCTGAACAGACCAGTAATGAGTAAGGAGACTGAATCAATAATCAAAAATTCCCATAAAGGAAGTCCAGGACCAGATGGTTTCACTGGTGAATTCTACTAAACATTTAAAGAATTTTCATCAATCCTTCTCAAACTCTTCCACAAAACTGAAGAGTAAGGAACTAACTCATTTACTGAGGAAACAGTTACCATGATACTAAACAAGTTAAGAACACTGTATGAGGAGAAAACTACAGGTCCAAATCCCTGATGACTTACGTATGCAAAAATCCTCAATAAACACTAGAGCACCGCATTCAAAGCACATTAAAAAGATCATAAACCATGATGGAAAGAGTTCATCCCTGGGATGCCAGAATGGTTTAACATACATAAATCAACAAATGTGACATAACACATCAACAGAATGAAAGAAGAAAATATTACATACTCAACAGAATCATTATGAAAATATCACATAATCATTTCATCCTTCAAATATCTGATAGTTATCTATATTAAAACTCATCGTTTGGGAGGCATCCTGGATCACTAATTAACTTTTGATTATTAAACATTTCATTGCAATTAACTAGCACATATTCTTTGAAAAGCAATATTTTAATCAATAATTTATGAAGTCTAACTAAATGAATGAATACTGTGTTGAATAAATGATTCCTTAAACCTGATATAATATCAAGTTTTTTGGAACTTACCTAATTAATTTTTTATCTTTAAATTATTGCCATTTATCTACTTGGTTAGCCACTAGATACTCATTAAAGGCAAGAATTATATCTTATTCAGCTTTCTAGATTCACTGAGTTACTTACCTGAGTATCTTCCTGAACATTATTATTAATATACTAGTAGCCCTGCACATGAATCTGTGTACCAGTAGATCGCTGGCACCCTCCTGTAGCTCTCTGCCTGTTGCCCCGCCCTCCTGTAGCTCCCCCCGCCCCTCCTCTCCCTCCAACCCCCCCTCATAGCTTGCTGCCCTGCCCCCTCCTATAGCTCTCCACCACCTGCTTGTAGCTTGCTGCCCCACCCTCCTGCTGATCCGTGATCTGGTGGTTACAGGGTCAGTCTTTACGTAACGACCTTTTTCATATTACATATTTATTATATGGGATTAGAGGTCCAGTGCATGAATTTGTGCACGGGTGGGGTCCCTCAGCGTGGCCTGCAGGGATTGGGCCAAAACTGGCAGTGCAATGCCGCCTGCTGCTCCTGCCTACCGCTCCTGCTCATCCTGGCCCCACTGTACTTGCCACGGGCTCGCACCCAGTCAGTCCTGATTGGGGGAGGCTTGCGCCCCTGAAGTGGTGCTGGCCAGCCATGAGCCCTGTGTCTGGCACCTGTCCCAAGAGGGATGGGGGAGGGGGGGCTGGGTCATCATCAACCCTCTGGGCAGGCGGTGGGATGCCCTTGTTGGCCCGGGATCCAGATCTGTCCCACCAGGTGTCAGGAGCCACCTGGCAGCTGCTTTTATATTGTTTCTTCCTTGTGGAGTGTCTAGGGAGGGGAAGTGGCCATGGTGGCTGAGGCAGACTTCTAGGAGGCTGGCGGTGCTGGTCTGTCGGTGCCTGGCCCATTCTCTGGCAATTGGACCTGCAGGACTACTGAGGAAGTCAGTGGTTGCTGCCAGGCTGGTGGGCTGCCAGGAGTGGTCAGTCAGCTGACTGGCATTCCCGCTGTGGGAGTGTACTGACCATCAAGGGGCAGCTCCTGTGTTGAGCGTCTGCCCCCTGGTGGTCAGTGCACGTCATAGTGACCACTCAATGTTGCTTAGGCTTTTATATATATAGACTAGAGGCCCAATGCACGAAATTCATGCAAGGGGCTTGGCCCTTGCAGCCCCGCCTGCCTTGGCCAGCCCTCACAGCCCTGGCTTCATCCGGAAGGTCATCGGGAAGGACGTCTGGAAGGCCATTTGGCTGTCTGGTCTAACTAGCATATTACGCTTTTATTATTATATATGTGGAATTTAATGTGATTGCATTAAGGCTTATTTTCATGATGAAATTACAATTTGACAATAATGGGTTGAAGTTTAGGATATTTTACTGTTTTACTTTATCTGTGTTTTCTATATGTTCTTGAATACCCTTCCATAATTTAGCCATAGAAAAGAAATGAAGTAACATTTGATTTGGAGTCAGAGAGGAGGAAATATAGCATTCACCAAGTGACCAAACTTAACATCCCAAATCGCTAACATTTTGGACAGAAAAAGAATAGGGAGAGCTGGTTTTTCTAGTGCTTTTCTTTTGCTATCCCGCCCCTTAGAGGAATCCTTACAAGATCAGCTTGATTTGAAGCACTTATGAAAATAAGTATTTATAAACTCATGATAATGATTCCAATAATGTTGCCCATTTAGATAGGCCCACTGCACCCTAAAGATAATTTATATTTAATTTTGTTTGGTGTTACCTTGATCACTTCTTAATTGTATGATTAAATCCCTGAAATGATGACATTAGGAAAGTTTGGTGAGTTACAAGGACTGAGGATTTGGGCTTCATTTACAAAATGAGCAAAGCATCATTATCGCAACAAATATCAATTTAGAGAACTGTCCTTATTTCAAGCCTGGAAGCAATGGAGCTCTGCCCGTCCCACGCGCGTGAGGAACTCCCTTTTGCACAATTATGTAATCATGCTGCGTGGGCGGCTATGAGGTTTAGTACCTTTGCTCACTCCTTCCCCGTCTGCACTGGAATCTAATTGAAACGCAGAGCACTGAGGGGCAGTAATCACCAGTCACTAAGCCCACGGTCTCTGCAAGACTCTGTGCTTGCTTGTCCTGCCCCGGCCGCGCTGTCTGCACTTGGTGTTGGAAGTCACATTGCCCTCACGGTCTTCAGAAGTAGCCATGCCTTCCTATTCTTCTACCAATGACTCCTGCAAGCCACAGAGTTTAAAAGAGAAGCTCAACAGGTTTTATTTCTTCATCTTAAAATTACTTTTCTATCTTTACCCAAAGATATGGGTATTGATATGAGAGAGAGAGAGAGAGAGAAATCCATCAGTTGCCTCCCACTCCCATACCTGCCTGGACTGCAGGATGGAACTAGCAACCTAGGTATGTGTCTTTTTAAAAAATATTTCATTGATTTTTTACAGAGAGGATGGGAGAGGGATAGAGAGTTAGAAATATCGATGAGAGAGAAACATCAATCAGCTGCCTCCTGCACGCCCCCTACTGGGGATGTGCCCGCAACCAAGGTACACGCCCTTGACCAGAATCAAACCTGTGACCCTTCAGTCCCCAGGCCGACGCTCTATCCACTGAGTCAAGCTGGTTAGGGCTAGGTATGTGTCTTGATTGGGAATTGAACCCGCAACCTTTTTGGTATATGGAACTATGCTCCAACCCACTTAGCCACCTGGCCAAAGCAAAACTCAATAGGTTTTAAGCCTTTTCTTCCATTTTTGGCGGTAACTCCATTTGATGGTTTCTTCGGCTTCAGAAAGTCCAGTGCAGGCAATGCCAGCCTTGATGCTGAAATTGTAACAGACTTTCCTGGAGTTTTCTGTGCGACCGTACCAGGAGGGCATACTGCCCCGCTCCGCTCCCTGTAGCCATTTCAGGAGCCTGGAGTGTCCCCGGGGAGCTGTCGGAACAATCAGCGCCTCCTGCAGGAAAAGAGGAAGTGCCACCCAGTGGAAATGCTTAATTACCTGAAGTCCAGGCTGAAATAACAAACCTCCTTCTGACAAGCCACCCAGGGCCGCACAGAGACATGGGAACATTCTCACGGGGGCAGGGAGTGCCAGGGGACACGTGCTAAGGAGGACTCTGTTAAGAATTTTGTTTCCCAAGAAGGAAGACGGCAATGTGGTCGTGCAAAATAAATTAAGCACCAGCGAGAACGTTTCCCTGACCTAATGAGTTGCAGGAAATCTGCAAGCCTCGGCCCCTGTGTCAGAGTGCAGGCTTGTCACCATCCCACGCCGGGGGTTGGGGGGGTGGGGTGGAGGGAGGTCCCTAAGCTCAAGTTCAGAGTTAAACAAAAACCTGCCCAGGATCCGCTATGCCACAAATTGCGGGAAATGGAGAGCTTGGTTTCTCATGCCTGTGGGAAAATCTAAGGATTTAAATTCATTATCTTCTCTCCTTCCCAAGGAGCACTCTGTATTTGAGAGAAGCTGGGGACTGAGCTGGGGCCGGGAAGGTCACCCCTTAGGTCAACTGTGCTCAGAGGTTGTCTCAAGGGGAGCCCTGGCTCTTCCTCTGGACTTTCTGAGTCAGAGTTTGGGTGAGAACCTGTGAACTGTTCATCTCTGTCATCCCAGCAAAGGACGCCTTCCCTCCCGGGCCCTCCGCCCATACTTCCTTTACAGTGTTCCCCTCCTCTTCGGAAAGTCTTCTTCCCGCCCAGTGTATTTGAAGAACTTGTTCATATACGTGAAAAATGAGAAGAAGGCATTCGGCCTCAAGGCTCATGTGGGAATCTTGCCTATGTGTCCATCCTACCAGTCTTTAGATTTCAGACAAAAGGTTGTAATTGCAGCTCTGACCTCATTTCCAGCCTGCCCACGGCCCACCTGCCCACCTGCCCACCTGCCTACCTGCCCACCTGCCTACCTGCCCACCTGCTCACCTGCCCACCTGCCCACCTGCCCACCTGCCTACCTGCCCACCTGCCTACCTGCCCACCTGCTCACCTGCCCACCTGCCCACCTGCCCACCTGCCCACCTGCCTACCTGCCCACCTGCCCACCTGCCCTCTGTATTTCTGACTCGCCAGCCCCCACAATCGCCATGAGCTCCATGCCATGGGCTAAAGCCTTCCCCACAAGGAGGTGAGTCACAGGCCCTGAGCTCTGGACGCCCCTCTGAGCAGCTCTGCTGGCGCAGGTCCCTTCACCCCGTCATACTCAGCGTGGGGCACTGAGGTCCGACTGCTGGAAGACCCGGGAGGAGGGGCGTCCTTGCAGGGCTGAGCAATCTCCTCCCCGGGGGACAGTGCCATGTCTGTGCCAGGGCCGCCTGTTGTGTCCACAGCAGGACAGTTAGTGTGAGCAGAACCACCCCCGGACAGGAGCCTGTTTTCCCCTTTTACTGGAGTGTGAGACTGCTGCGATTCATCCCTGGAGTCCCCGGTCTCCGGTGGGTTTGTTGTCTGTGCTGCACATTTTCGGTGTGGCTGAACCATGGTTTGTTCCTCCGCTCTCCTGTGGAAGCACATGGGATTGGTGCAGGAGTGAGCTTTGTGTACAGGTTGTACCTATTTCTCTCCCACTCCATGGGCTACAGCTAACAGGCTGGGATTCTTCATTTTTTCTGAAAAGGGAGTTGACATGAACTTTCTTTACACATGTGCTTCCCATACGGGCTTTAAAAAACACTTATTTCAATCTAAGTGATCAATATTTCCACACTGACTATTACTCCTTTATCACAGAGTCTCTGTTTGCATGACACCAAAAGGACAAGCTATTTTGCTAATTTAAGCTACTGGTTAACTCAGTGGAAAAAAAGAAAGGACACCAGTTATTTGCATTAGCCAGTCAAGCGAGTGCAAGCAGGGCTTGCGGAAGGCCCACAGACCCTCGGGAAGCAGGCTGGTGGTTTTCTCTGACTTGCAGATAAGAAGGTAAAATGTACACCTAACACTAACACTCCACTGTGGGTCGGAGCAGAGGTAGTATCCCCCACGCAGACAACCCAAGCCTCAATCCAGGATGCACAGAAGGGGAATCTAATGAACCAAATAAACTGATGATCAAAAATAGGCCCAGAGACAGTGGAACCTCAGAAGGAAGGCAGGGGAGGGTGGGTGGGAAGAAATCAACCAATGAACTTGCATGCGTAGGGACACAGCCGTGGACAGACAATGGGGTGGTAAGGGCCTGGGGAGGGGGGGGTGGCGGGAGCGGCTGGAAGAGGTTAATTGGGGGGGGGAGAGGAGGACAGGACCTATGTAATACTTCCAACAATAAAGATTAAAAGGAAAACAAAACAGATGCACAGACGGTGCAGAGAGGAACGCCACCTGTCTCAGGACACTGAGCAGTGGCCCGGAAACAGCTGTGTGGGCAGGGTTTCTCCTCCGTCACACCTCCTCAAGGTCTTCCATCTACAGTAGATCACCTGTAGCTTCTCTGGCCCGGCTGTACCTGGAGCAGATGTAACTGCACTATGCTGGCCAGTGCAGGTGCACAAGGGCTGCCCAGGAAGGACAGGAGGACTGCAAGGCTTTCAACCACACAGCACCTTCTAGTCTTTAAGGCTTAACCACCCTTCTGCCAGGGGCGCAGCCCCAAGTGAAGACGCTAGTGAAGACGGTGATGTTTGGCCTGGTCGCTACAGGGTGGTGGTCTTGAGGAGGTGCTTCCGGGATCAGAATAAGCTCTATTGATTCCAGATGGCTTTATGCACCTAATGTCTCTAGAATTTCTCCCTCAACCAAGTTTGAGCATCATATTCAGTTTCTTGGTCTCAATTCTTCATTTCCTGTCATCTCCCTGGAAATTGCGCATTTGTCTCTTTCCTCACAGAGTAGATAGTATTCATTCCACCCATTCATTCCGGAACTCTGCATTGAGTTAGAACCATGTGCCTGGTAATTCTAACTAGATCCCAGAGACTGAGCCCTGGAAAAAGGGAAACTTGCCCTTAGGAGTTTTAATGAATCACGGGGTGATGTCTGGTGAAGATTACAACCAGGAGAACCTGGAGGTCGCTGACCCATTCTGGGCATCCGGTGGGAGAGAAAATGCATTTCCTATTGCTGCTTCTCCTTCCGTGTCTCCTAGCCCCACTCCCATCCAGGCACCGTATCCCCACTAACCACTGTCCAGGTGTGACCTTGCCACTTCAACCCTGCCTGGGCTAGTCAATTCTTTCCTCAAGCCCTAACCGGTTTGGCTCAGTGGATAGGGTGTCGGCCTTCGGACTGAAGGGTCCCAGGTTCAATTCTGGTCAAGGGCATGTACCTTGGTTGCAGGCACATCCCCAGTAGGGGGTGTGCGAGAGGCAGCTGATCGATATTTCTCTCTCATTGATGTTTCTGACTCTCTATCCCTCTCCCTTTTTCTCTGTAAAAATTCAATAAAAATATTTTTTTAAAAAAAATTCTTTCCTCAGTAGTCTGGAAAATGTTTTGAAAACATGAATTGGGTCATGCTAATCCATCACGTAGAATCCTTCCATAGCTTCACTTAGTTCTAATTAAATCTCTTTGCTATGGGCCCCAGGCCCCTGCCCTGCCCGCCACTCTCTGTCTCTGACTTCACTCATCTCCTGCTGTTTCTAGTGAGTCTGCCATGACTCAGCCAGGGCCCTGGTCAATTTCCCCAGCATGTGGGCCTCCAGCTCTGGGTTTTCCTGGTGCCTCTCTGCCTGGAATTCCCCTTGTTTCTGATTTAAAACTTCTCATACTCAGACCTCAGCTTAGGAGACATCTCCTCCCAGAGCCTCCACCCTCCCGTGTCTTTCTAGAACCTACAAAAATTATATTTTGTTTGTTTACTTCTACATTGTTTTTCTCTGCTAGCAGACTATAATCTCCATAAGGGTAAGAACCATTTCTCCTGTTATAGACCGGAGTCTAACTTAGTGCCTGGTACATTATAGACTCTAAATGCACTTTTGCTGAATAAATAAATGGATGGTGTTAGAGATACTTTTTAAAAAATCAAATAAAATCTTTGTTAGAAAGATTAACTCCATAGGTAAGGGAAGAAAACTAAATTGGAAAATATTTAAATAATGTTTAAAGAAACTCTTCTGTATTAGACACAGTTTTCCCGAGAAACAGAACCACCCGACTGTATAAGTGTGTGTATAAAATAACTGGCACGTGCAGCTATGGAAGCTGACAAGTCCCGAGGTTTTCAATATGAGTTGGCAAACTGGAGACTCGGGAAAACCTATGGCTTAGTTTTAGCTCAAGTCCAAAGGCCCGAGGCCCAGGAGGGTTTATGGTGCCATTTCTGCCTGAAAGCCAGGAAGCTCAGTCCCCGAGGAGAGCCGGAGTCTGTGTGAGTCCAAATGATGTCCAGTTCAAAGGCAGTGAGGTGGGAGGAGTCCCCTCTTACCACAGTCCTTTCTGTTCTGTTCAGGCTTTCAGCTGGTGAAACGAGGCGCACCCGCCTCAGGAAGGGCGATCTGCTTCACTCAGTCTGCCAGTTCCGTGTTAATCTCACCCAGAAACAACTCTCACAGACACACCTAGGATGTGTGACTGGGCACAATCAAATGACTGGGCACAACATGGCCCAGTCCACTTGACAAATAAAATTAACCATCACAGTCTTCCTTCAACATCATGATTTTGTGTCCAGTCGAGTTCACGGTGCAGGGAGCTACAGAGTACACCATGTGTGATTCATAGGACCTAGGGACTCAGTGTGTCCTTCTTGAGCTAGGATTCTGCACTACAGGTGATTAGATATAACCAGAGGCACAGCAAGAACCCAGAACGGCAAAGTCATCATCATCGAGTCACAGAAGAGAAGAAATGGAATCTGTAATGTTTATTTACAACAATGGTTGTTATAAGTATTGAATAAATGCCCTTTACTGTGCGCCAAATACTGTGCTAAGCACTTTATCTATAGCAACCCATTTAATCATCATAATACTCATTTAATCATCATTTATCCATTCCTCCAATCACAGGTGAATCATAACCTCATATTTGGAGCATACTGAGGACCCTAGAATTTTGTTGGGTCATATTTTTTTCTGTGCAATTGTATGCATACAACAATCCTGGACTAAGTATGAATTTTATGCAAAGATGGTTTTATATTTATGACTTCCCTCCGCTTTCATTATTTTGGATGGAAAAAATTCATCAGTTGGAATGACTAATGCAGGTCACCTATTTGTAGCTCAGGACACTTAAATGGTGATTTGATGAATATAAAATAGGTCTAACCCAGTTGTGTAGAATACAAACAGGGAAATAAGAAGACCTAGCCACAAATTACTCAAGTTCCAGGCCTTAACTGGGGGAAAACTGAGGAGTTATGTGGGGCACGTAATAAGGTTTGCCATTAGCTACAACTCATTCTACTGTTCTCTATGCTTCTGGACTTTTAGTTTTGTGAGTGGAGAGGGATTAATCTTGTGAACCTGGTTAAGCAATCAGGAGCTCTGTGTTAGCCCATACTTGTCTTTGAGGACACTTGAACGTGAGTAACAGTCCTCTGTGCACATCGCTTCAAATACCACGAGGCCATGGGCTTGATGGAGCTGGAGCCAGGCAACCTGTGAGTGGCAAAATGTAGCAGGATGCCAATATTCCCTTCAGCCCAACCCGTGCACTGAGCAGGACACCTTCAAACACTGTCCCTAGCCACCTGTGCCTACTCTTTTCCTTTTTACAATTTCTCCAAGAATTAACCCCTATTCTCTAGGTTGCTTTAATAATACTTCTAAATATTTTTCACGGCTCAAGAGTTCATGGGTATACACTCATTTAGTTGTTTTAAAATAGTTCCTAGGGATGATTGCTTACTCTAAAAAACATTTCTCCCAGATAATGACATATAATTACAATGATGGACTTGTGTTTGGGCATTGTCTGTGCAAAAATATATCAGGTACATTAACACAGATATTACAAATAATGCACATTAGCTAAATAGGCAGTTGTGAAGTGTGTTTCTCAGCAGATATTTCTTAATAGCCCAGATTCCCATCTGCCCAGCACAGTTGCCTAGAAGCTGCTCAGATGCCTAAAAAAAAAAAAAAAACACGACACATCTTTTTCTTTCCTTACGCATATCTCTTTTGTATTAAATATACATAGATAGCCCTAACTGGTTTGGCTCAATGGATAGAGCATCAGCCTGCGGACTTAAGGGTCCCAGGTTCGATTCCGGTCAAGGCCATGTACCTTAGTTGCAGGCACATACCCAGTAGGAAGTGTGCAGGAGGCAGCTGATCGATGTTTCTCTCTCATCGATGTTTCTAACTCTCTATCCTTTCCCTTCCACTCTGTAAGAAATCAATAAAATATATTTTAAATAAATAAATAAATAAACATAGATAGTCTACTCAGATAAAACTGATGCTTTCTTCAAATTGTCTGCTTGCTTGAGCAAAGACTATGGGAGCTACAGTAAGAGAGAGCAATGCTGATTTTTAAATGTTTGTTTTCACTTATAAACCTCGGATAAGGAGAGGTTTGCTTGACCTGTGTCTGAGGTTCTGTTCCTAGAGGTGCTCCGGTCCTCTGCCTGCTGCTGACACACAGACTAACATCTGTCCAATCGGTTCAGAAATGACTAGCCCACCTCCTAGGATGAGCTGCGGGGTCCCACGGCGGCATAGTGAAGATGCTCACGGGAAACAGCCATGAGGGACAGGCGTTGGCTGCTGGCACAGCCCACAGTCCGTTAGCTTCGGGAGGAAAAGGTCGAGCAGCATCTTAACGCATAATTCACTGCTGTGCTCATCTGGGTGCTCGTCTGAGCTCAAGGACAATAATCCATTTTGGGGTGAATCCCAACCATCCTCAAATCTTTCCGAGTGTTGAAACACACGCTTTCTACTAAGATGTGCCTTTCATCTTCAGGCCCATCATTTTGTTTAGTGGCTCTATAAAAATATGAACACGGTGGCCACGGGATAGAACTCAGTCATTGCTCCCCAGCAAGTCATTTTCTCCACTGCCCCCGGAGTGTCCTACAAATCTCTCTCCCTTAAGAAACTAATGGAGTCGAACCTGTCAGGAACCGCATGCTGCTATGCTTGGCACTTCCCCAAGTTGTGCTCGGAGGACCTTGAACTTGGCTCTGTTATCTCAGGTTGAATATTTCAACTCTGCCATGGAATGGGACAAAACAGCCGGGGGAGTAGGGAGTGGGGTGTGTAGATGTTTTGGAAGAGAAAGACAAAGTCTTATCTTCTGCAGTGTGTCACTGGTTAAGATTTTTAACTTAAACGTACAAGTTCAAGTTCACACCAGACTAGATTTCTTAAAATTATGACGTATGGAGGTTTAGAAAATGCAAAGAGCTTATAGAAATAAAATCGCTTTAAAAAAAATCTCATGGGTTTTGAGGTTAAAAATATCATGTTTCTGATTTTTCCCATCATGTGCATTATTCCCACACTCCTTCCCAGGTCATTAAAGGAGGTATGTTATAAAAATAAAAGTCAGTTCCCTCATTACATGATAAAAGCATCTTTTCGATGTTTGCTCAATTTATTCTTTATACAAAGTTGTATTTATAAGAAAATGATTATCTCAAGTGAATGCTGAAAGAGTTTCTTTCCACCTTTAGTTCACAAGAGTTTTAAGTTCTTGAAAAGCCACATGGAGGTCTTTTCATAATAAGTAGGGATCCCAACTACAGTGGGGCCTTGACTTACGAGTGTCCCGACTAACGAGTTTTTCGAGATACGAGCCATCTCTCAGCCGATTTTTTGCTTTGAGTTGCGAGCTAAAATTCGGGTTACGAGCCAGCTTCAGATACCCCACCACTAGTTGGCGCAGCGAACGTCACAGTGAGCGCCACAACATCAGCCCAGCATCACGTGTCTCACTCGTTCACAACTGATTTGACATACAAGTAATTTGAGTTACGAGCTCCGTCAAGGAATGAATTAAACTCGTAAGTCAAGGACCCATTGTATATCCCAATATCGAACCCATTGTGACAGCTAGAACCTCGGCTAAGAACATTCTGGAAACTAAGGTTCAGGAAACTGAAAATCAACAAAGTGCAATTCATTTGAAATGCTGTGAGCTAGTTGACACCTGGTAGCCTCACAGGACCCAGCAAATATTAAAAATGAATGCATTAAGACAGAGAGTATAAATGAAGCATTAAAACAGAGAGCTCAGGGGAATTCTGGAGGAAGCTTAGCACAGAATAAATTAAAACCAAGGAGTACAATCAACGACCAAGTTTAGCATATCAGGACAACTCCTAGAAAAAATACTTCAAATGTAAGGATCATTTCACTTTCAAATGTATATTAAGCTTGTTTTTTCAAGTGGTAAAAGACCAGCATGCCTTGCAGCAAATTGAACGTGGATACTAATTGCAGTTACAATTGGGCTGTTTCCTGCCACCCTCCGTTTCCCTTCCTGAGATGGATCTGGACTCCACATGGCACCTACATTGGAGCTTTGGTTCCTGCCAAGTGGTGTGTGGGCTTTCTACAGCGCGCCTGAATCTCATAATTTGGCAGCAATGTGTAGGTGTGTATAGGTACACACACACATTATTCTCTTAAAATCCCACAGTTTTGTGTTATCTATCTTACAGTATGGAGTTCTCAAGAAACCAATGTGCTCATTGAAAACAGCCTCATTCACACTGCATTCCATTTTTCACTCCCAGCTTAGTGCTCCCAGCCTTGGACCCTGGCTTGGAGCAAAGCCTGGTCCCACTGGACTAAGCGTTGCTCAGAAGGAGCTTTCTCATGTTTCTTCACATCTTGTAGAGAACAAAGAACAGAGAAGGGCACCGGGTGCTTAGAAGTCTTTAAAACAACCCCCCAGTGGCCGAACACAGGAAGGCACCACATTGTGGATGGGCACGGGCCTCGTCACGCCTCATCACCATTCAAGTTCAGCTATGGCTTCTGTGTCCCCCTTCTCAGCACCTGCACAAAGTCAGCTGCAGAGGAGGGGAAGGCGCCAGTGCTGCCCTGGAGAGGAGGAATTTAAACTGCAGTCAGAACAAAGGATATGAGACGTGGGGGTTCCGAGGAGCCAGTCACCAAACCCCAAAGAAGACAGGTAGTGAGGCCATGATTAAGTGGGGATCCCTACGGCCAACAGGGAATAGGCATACAAATACACCTTTGAATTCCGGTAGAGCTGACTTTTAATTCAGGAGTTGGTACTTCACTATCCCCAACTTTTCACATTCTCACACCATGTTTCTTTCTAGTCCTTTCTTTTTCCTTATCTAAAACTTCTCATGTACCAAATTACTTGAGTAGACAAAACAAGATTTGATCTCTCTGTGAATGGATTGATGACCCCTGGAACCTGATGAAGAATTAAGATATGTATTGAGTGGATGCTCACAGAGCTTATGGTGAGCTGGTGGATTCATTCCCCATAACAGCCCAGTGACACAGGTCCCATTACCCCATTTTCCTGATAACAACATAGAGAGTAACATGATTAAGTAACCAGCCCCCAGACATATTCCCCAAATAGTGTGGCTCCAACCCTCATTCTTTCTTCTCCTCCTTCCATCACAGAATATTCAGACAGAACGCCAAGTCAGCTGAATCGTACCTGAATTCCTGTTTGCCTTTGGGGAGCCACCCTGGCCGCTCTCAAATCTACTGAGATCACAGAATGACTGTGTGTTCACTACGTAGTATTTACAAACACTGGAAGTAGTCGAAAATAACTAAAATAGGGAGATAGCTCATCAAAATGGCAACGTCTGGGTCCTCTTGAATACCTCCTTTACCATTCACAGACCATCAGTTAATCCCCCATTGGACATCCACATAGTTGAGGTGCAAGTCCACCAGCTTGGGAATATGGAACCAATCTGTTTAGAAATATGTAGCTGCCGAGAGGAAAATGCTCATAGTTTTCCTTGCCTATGCCCACTCTTTGATCATTCTTGGGAGAAAGTGTCTGCTAGAAACAGAGAGAGAACAGGCCTGACCCTTCAATGGGAGTCGAACTCTGAAGTGGTTTAGGACGGACTCCATCTTCACTGACAGGCACCATCTGAAGGGCCTGCCTTGCTAAGCGGCTGTCGCTGACGTGTGCTCTTCAGAGGCTCTGGGCAACGCCGTCCATTGCTTCTCCTGCCCTGGCAGGGAAATCCACCGGAGGATCTCAAAGGTGTTTTCTCTCCAAGAGCTATTGGCCCAGATCTATGCTTCCGACTAGACAAGATGCCCGTCCGGCACTTTTGGGCTCAGCGGAAGCTGTAAAATATAACTCCCTGGTTCTAAAAACGTCCACGTGCTAGAATTATCTGATGATTAAGAAGCTTGTCTCCGTGTCAAAGGGAGGTTCATTTCCCATAAGTAAACTCTCGGCGGGCAGGGGGGCATCAGTTATAATCCCATAGTTAAACACACAACATTGAATAGATGTCTTGGGAGTTTCTGTTTAACTAAAAATAAAGATGTTTCCTTCCATCTGATAAGTGTTAGGAGTTTTCTATAAACCTGTGCCTCTGGTCGCACCCTCCTTCCCTTTTCCCTTGTTTATTTCTGCCCTGGAGTCTGCATGTCCTGCGCCTCTGTCTCTCCTCAGGGCCCCTTCCCATTCTATTCCATGAAGTTCACCTCCAATAAGTCTATCGTTTCAGGTCCATGCATCTCTGTTTCTCCTTTTGTCCTTGGCCTTCAGATACTGAGTACTGCCAGGCCAGGAGCGCTGGATCCGGGAGGAGCAGGGCTGGATGACTTGCTCTCAGTCACTTGAAAGTGGACACATAGCCTCCATATACCTGAGATTCCTGCATCTGTAAAATGGGATAGCACTTACCAAACCAAATGAGATGACAAACCATTTACCATGGAATCCTCCCATCTGGGGCTCAATCCATTTTCTTTGTAGACCTACCAAGAAGATGCTGAGTTCTCTGATTCGACTTGATGTGAAAAGTAACACAAATTGGGTTTGCTACTTATCTCACACCTCTTCCATCTGTACACAATAGCGTAAAAACACACCTCAAGAAAAAGTACAAATTTTGAAACACACAATTTTTGGCCTTGTGTAAAATTTGTCTGTCCTCTTTTTTTCAACTCATAAGTAATCTTTAAAGTAAGATTGAAACTAAATTGAAGACCCTTTAAGAATTCAAGTTAAATAAAATATTTTGTGGATTAACGTATTGATTCAATGGACTTCTCTCCCTCTGCCTCCACTCCCAATTTAACAATAAAGTCTTGGGTGAAAGAGCCTAGACTTGAGACAGTATCTGGGTTAAAAAAAAAAAAAGTGCCATTGCATGCTCTACGTGCTTGGAATGAACAATTGAACCAAATGAGAAGGAAATTACTTACAAACAACCCTTTGAGGATCATAATTTACAGAAGTAGAAAGTGAGGGTGAAGAGGTTAAGTAACTTGCCTGAGGCCATGTGATTAGTAGTCTGACAAAGTACGTTGTTGAGGCAGGTTTAGAATCCATTTCTGTCTGGCTCTAAAGTCAATGTTCCTTCTATAAATCACATTGTTCAGCAATTTCCCGTTGGATTTTCAAGGCCTGCTTCTTCCAGATCACAGAGCTGAAATTTAAAGTAAAAGCGCATAAGCCAATTATTCTTAATTTATAATAAACTGTAAATATTTTCAGAAATGTTCATTTTAAAATAGCAATACTTTAGGGCAGAGTTTCTGAACTAAAGACAGTTTTTCTCCCTAGGGGGCACTTGGCGGTGTCTGGAGACAGTTTTTGATTGTCGTGGCTGAGAGTGTGTGTGTAGGGGGGGGGAGTGTTGTTGCTGGCATCTGGTTGATAGAAGTTGCTGATATTGTTAAGCACCTTATAGTGTACAGGGTGGTGCCCTCCAGGGAAGAAGTATCCACCCTGTGATACTGCTAAGTCAATATTGCAAAGACTGGAACACCCTGATCCAGGGGGTTTTGCTTCACGGCCAATCCAATAATCTGACTTATCTTCCCATTGAGGACAACTTTTATACATGTTCATGCCACTGAAAGGATAGTGAAGATTTATGGGACCAAAATCTGGACAAAGGCAACATTCCAGAGGGGTAAAGCCTGCGCACAAAACTGGTTTTTCCCTGAGGCCAAGTACTCGTGGGAAGGAACAGTTACCAAGCTGAGATCCACTGTGGGTGATGTTGCAGGAAGAAGGGAACACGTCCCAGGGATTGCTCAGCACAGAGAACCCATTGGCATCCTCTTTCAATCGAACCTTGGAGCCAAAGGCTATGCACCCAGAAACGCTCTGAGGAGAAACGAATCAGCCCTTGTTCAGACTTGCAGGCCGCATTCGCGTCTTCTTGAGCTTCAGCTTTTATTTACTACCAGATGAGTGGTGCGCGGAGGTGCTTGGCAGGAGCCTATGAAATTCTCTCTTCAATATGGAACAGTGACATTAGGCCTCAAAGTTTCTTAGTAATAATTTTTCAACCACAATGAGCTTCGCACCATCGGACATAACTTGGCAGTAAGTCAACAGATCCCTGCGATGAGATGATCTGAACATAACAGAGAACAGGAGCTCCACATGGTGGGATAAGCAGATGCAGACGGTCAATGGCCATGCTCCCTCTGGGTGGTGAGCATTCCCACCAGTCACCAGTGTCTGCTCCGTCCTGCTTCCTGCGCCTCCTGGTCTCTTGAAATTCGGAACAGCCACACGGCCTCTGTCTCCTCTTCATGGTGCAGTTCTGGCTGCAGTTGGATCCAGAAACTGCAGGCTCAGCTCCATTTTATTCTAAAATCAAATCACCTGAGGCAATAACACTTCCGCATCACTGTGCAATACCCTGTGACCCGGTCACACAGTGGGTGACTCCAAGAGCGGAAGGACCCTTGTTCTCTGGTTGCCAGATGTTTAATCCCAGGATGTCACGCTCTGACTCAAGCCCTTCTGTCTGCCGGACGTCACCTCACCAGCCCCAATGGCTCTCCTCACAAGCTTGGATGTGTCTGAATTATCAGTGACGACAGTCCAGATGCCAATTTAATGTGCAACTTAGATCATTATGTTTGCTTCTTGTTCCCTCAAGCAGCCCATGGCTTCCTGAGGGAGGAAACTGCTCCTGGTCCAGGCTGTTATCCTATAAGGTCTGGCCCGGGGCACAGCACATAGAAGTCAATGTGCACCAGGGGTCGGGGTGGGGTGAGGGAACAAACCGCAAAAGACAGCAGAGGCCACCGGCCCCACACAGGCTGAGCTCTGGCGCAGGTAGAAGCAGTTTCACCCAGACCCTGGCCTTCGCACCACGTGCAGACTCATGCTCACCTCTCAGTCTCATGGCACCTCCTGTTGCTCCTGGAATCGTGCAGCAGGACGCTGCTCCAAGGCTTTCTCTGAAAAACAGAGCTGGCAGAAGTCACGAGCCATCTCACCTGTATGTATGGAAGAAGTCAGAGGGAGGAGCCATTCATGGAGGCCAGGTTCAGAGGCCACGGCATTTAATCCCCTGGGTAAGGATGCTGGCCTTGGGGTTACACCATGTGAGTCATGGAACAGCCCTGGCATGTGGTGCAATATCAAGAATCGCTATCCAGCTACTCATGGCCATGTTCCCCCACTGCAGCACCCTGGGGGTGGCGGGTCAGAGAGATGATGCCTTCAGTAAAGCTGCCCGGTGAGAGGGGACGCAGGAAACAGCCCTTCGTTCCTCGGCCAATGGCTGTGCAAGGTGCACAGTTGCTTCCTGTCCCCACACCAATAGTTTGCAACCTTGTGTGACTCTCTCCAAGCGATCATTCTATGGTTCTTCTTCACTTCATGTGCAGGTCTTTCCTTTATTGAAATTATTGTTTTTACTTTGCTGGAGAATCATGGCAAGTCCTCCCATTCCTCCACCTTGGGTTTGGATGCGTGACGTGGAAATCGGCCCCCAGAGCCACGTCTGTGCTACTCCAGTGCTGCAGAGAAAAGGTGTCTGCTGTCCTCTAGAACAAAAAAAGGAAGAAGTGAGTGAGTGTGGTGAAACATACTTTAACTTATGAATGAGAAACGTTGCAAATACTTTGAAGTTAAAGAGAACAGACTGAGTATGTTACTTGCCAGGTCTCCTTTAAACAGTTAGTTCATACCTAGAGGACCGTCCAAGTCATCACTGACCTTGGCAATGAGACAAGAGCAACATTTTCCTAAGGATGAAATGTTCTTGAAAAACATCCACGGGGAATCTGACGCGGCCTCACTTTGCTTTCATCACTAACCGTGTTCCTTTGCCTAATTCCCTTCCTCCGCCAAGAAGCAGGGAGTCTTTTAAGATAAAGGTAGGAGAAATGTCATCTCTAAAACGCCGTGTCTTGGATTACCGCTGGACTTAATAGAGTCATCATGGAAACAATCTTCCGAGAATGTGCATGCATTTGACTTCTCCTGTGGGTGAATGGCAGCAAAAGACCATAAATCGAGAACAGAGCAAGCCACAGGATTCCGAGCCAATCCACGGGGAGCAATTCTTTTGTTTGTTTGTGGTTTTTTATTTGAATGTCAGGGATCCCACAGACCTGTTCGAGTTCACAAGAACAGATTTCATAAAGTTAAATGAATGAATGGTTGAATCCATTAATTAATGAATGAATAGATGGATAAGTGGGAATACCACATATAAAAGATAAAATTTTTTTCAGTGCTATGATTTTTCCCTTCTTTTAGACTATGTTTTAAGTTTAGGGGGTTGAAATGTAATATTTTAAGAGAATTTATGGCAAACTTAGATTGTAGTCACGTTCTAAAATATTATTTTCTAGCAAAATAAAAACTTCAAAATTTTATGATCTCCATTGATTTCTCTTAAGGTAAAAATTAACATGAAATTCAAAGGAATCACATGACTCTCATCAGTGAGTTGATTTCTCTGGATCCTTGCTGAAGGAACCACTTCTAGTAAACATTTAAAAATTTTTCTCATGCTTTGCTTGAACTAGAGGTTACTATTATCACTGTCATCTTACAAATAAGGGAACAGAGGCACAGAGAAGATGTCACCTTTCCTAGGTCACACAACTCAGATATGACAGAGCCATGTGCTAGTTTGAACCCAGACAGTCTGGCTTCAAAGCCTGAATTCTACTCTTAACTGGTTTTATTTAGTTAGCTCTTAGCTCATACCTGGCTAAGACTGGCTGTACATGAAATTTGACAGTTACAGAAATTATATCACTCATTCATTGATTTGCTGATGGATTACGCAGGGACTTTGTGAAACCATGAAATGAAGCTGGTCTTTTGAATGTTGTTATATCACCAACCTCCTCACATCACTGCCACCTTAACATGCCTTAATTCAACTAAGGCATACTAAGTTGAATTAGTTATTTTGATGGCCACAATCCACCACTGACTAATGTTGATCTCAGAGATGGTTGTGAGGATGAAATGACAATGACTTCTAAGGAATTAGTTTAGTATCTAACAAACAGGAAGTATTCAACAACTAATAATTTTATTGTTACCTAAATGTCACAATTTGAAATTTGATTCAATCTGATTCATGAAGTACCATGCTGATACTTCATGAGCAATTCTATGAACAATCTGAATTATACAATAAATAAGCTTGGACTAGTATTCATATATAGAGCTCTACACTTAACAAGGGCATGAAGTACATTCTTTGGAGCTATAAGAAGCTCCAAATGTACACAAGGTCACAAAGGAAGTCTCCAAAAATTCCAAAGAATCAACATCAGACAACCTATGATGCAAAGCATAATGCTACAAAATTAGAAATCAATAACAAAAGGATAGCTAAATTAGTCCCATATGTTTGCAAAAGAAAAAACAGACTACTAAATTACCCTTGGGTTAAAAAGACAGTTGTAATGTAAATTATAAGAAACACAAAGATGAATGACAATGAGTCCCACACATATTAAAATTTATATGCAAAAGCTAAAGCAACACTTGGAAGAAAATGTATAGCTGTGTGTGTGTGTGTGTGTGTGTGTGCATGTGTGTGTTCACATAGTAGAGAGAAAAATATATTGAAGACAAATGAACTAATGTTCAACCCAAAAGTTAGACAAGGAGTAGTGAAATAAGCAAAAAGAAAGAAAGGAAACAGCAAAGAGAAAGAAAGCAATGAAATGGAATACAATGAATGATAGAACTGAATCTTGGTTTTCTGAAAAGAACGCAAGTAGACTACATCTGAATAAGACAGATTAAAAAATAATTGCAAAGTTCAAAAATATATAGAATTAAAGTACAGCTATAATTAGAGGTAAAACAAATATTAAAATAATACTTGGAAATTCCGTTGGGATTTACCAAACAGCTTCCACATTGCCAGATCCAGGGGCCTCTCTTCAGTCCTCACCCATGTGACGTCATGATGACTGAATCTGATGGCCACGTTCTCCTTCAGGTGACCTCCCTTTGGTTTCTGACACTGCTTTTCCTTGGTCCTCTTTTAACCTCTTTACCCAAGTGCAACTGTACACACTTATTTTATGAGTAAAGTAGCATTTCATAACAATACTGGAAATATGGTACAGTGGGGCCTTGACTTACGAGTGTCCCGACTAACGAGTTTTTCGAGATACCAGCCGTCTCTCTGCTGATTTTTTGCTTTGAGTTGCGAGCTAAAATTCAGGTTACAAGCCAGCTTCAGATACCCCACCGCTAGTTGGCGCAGCGAACGTCACAGTGAACGCCACAACATCAGCCCAGCATCACGTGTCTCACTCGTTCACTTTAAGATTTGACATACGAGTAATTTGAGTTATGAGCTCCGTCATGAAACTAATTAAACTCGTAAGTCAAGGCCCCACTGTATTTCATAAACCGTGTCTGGGTGATTGACACATTCTAAAGAATGCTTAATTGTACAACTAGCTTACTTTTAGGCCCAAATGAAATTCCAGATGCCCCTAACATTTAAGTATATATAAAAAACAACAACATGGAATTTTAGCAGAAAACATAGAGGATGGTTTTATCATATCTGTATGGGGAAATCTACTTCAGAATGTCACAAAACTTCTATGGTTTTATAGGACATATTTTTGTATTTGATACATGGTAATTTTTAAATTCCTGAATAAAACCACAAATAAAGTTGGAAGCTAACAGAAGACTGAGATAAATATTTGCAAGAGTTATTATATAGTGTTAATTTCTTTAGTATATAAAGATATCTGACAAATCAATAAGTAAGCAGTAAGCATATTATTTTTAAGTGATTAAAATATGAAGATATGGAAAAGACTATAAAATATATTTAATCTCACTCAAATGTTCAGAAAGCACTTCTGGAGATAATGATTGAAGCATTATTATTTGAATTTTAAAAGTAGTTTCTCATGGATTGACTCTAGTTTGAACAACACTGAGCTAAAATAGTCTAAGATCCACTATTCTCAGAAGTTCTGTGTGACTATCTTTGTCTGTGATCCACCTATTTGGCTATGCCATCTTCCTACCTGCCCTACAAACATCCTACACACACTACTGTGATCATATAAGGGGTCCTCTTCATTTCATTAACCAAGGAGCTAGAAGTGGCGAGGAGGAAAATAGTCCTGTATTGGAATCGGGACTCATTCCAATCCATGCTCTCCAAATCTGTGGCTTTGATTACATTCTTCAAGACTAAAAACACGGTGGCCTTTCCCTTGCACATTCAGTTCAGCTCTATCACCCCGAATGATGTCCACTCCTCACGCCTACTCCACTTGCTGCTGCTCATTTTTACCAGATGACCTTGTCTTAATCCACAGAGGAAATACACGTCATCTATTGGTTTCCCAATCCCCTGCTCCATCCCCAAGTGCAAGCCTTCTAACATCTCTATGCTCCTTTTTGTCCTTCATTTTGGTGCCTTCATTTTGGTGTCTCTTCTGTATAAAGGAAGCACCTTTGTGTATGTTCTGAAACCCAGGGCCTCCTGCTTCAGTGGATTCTGCTCTCCCCACTTCTCTCTTATATCATCAATCTTTTCTACTGCCTTCTCTTTTAGCCCAGTGGTTATCAACCGGGATAATTTCGCTTCCCATGCCAATGTCTGGAGACATTTTTTTATGTCACATGCCGTGTTCCTGGCATCCAGTTCATAGGGGTCACAGATGCTGCTAGACATACTACCATGCAATAGATACTGCAGGTTCCCCCACACCACACCCCCACAGTACTACCACAGTATTACCTGGCGAAAGATAGTGTCAAAGCTGACAGATCCTTAGCGTATAAACATCTTCCTTCCCTCCCTGCCTCCCTTCCTTCTCTCCTTTTTCTTTCTCTCTCACATTCAGAAACACACAACCGCATTTTAAACACATTTTTCCTTGACTCTTCATCCCCCTCTAGCTATGCTTGTCTTTCTCTTTCCTTTTATTTTTTTCTCAGCAAACTTTTTGGGGGGGGAGAAACAAATCCATTGTTCTCAGTTGTTTTTATCTCAACCATTTAAGGCAATCTGGCTTAGCTGGAATCATCCTAGCAAAGGTCACTAGTGACTCAGTGTTGCCAAATCCTAAAACAAGTCTCCAGCTTATCTCAGAACACTTCTCCAAGGCATCTGGCCTTGCCTCCTCTCCTCCTTCTCCTTCCCCTTCCCCTTCCCCTTCCCCTTCCCCTTCCCCTTCCCTTTCCCCTTCCCCTTCCCCTTCCCCTTCCCCTTCCCCTTCCCCTTCCCCTTCTCCTTCCCCTTCCCCTTCCCTTTCCCCTTCCCCTTCCCCTTCCCCTTCTCCTTCCCCTTCTCCTTCCCTTTCCCCTTCCCCTTCTCCTTCTCCTTCCCCTTCCCCTTCCCTTTCCCCTTCCCCTTCCCCTTCTCTCCTTCTTTTTGACAACTCCCTCTTTAAAATCTTCTTGTTTTATGTCTTCACATCTCTAGATTTTGGAGTGAGAACTTTCTCACTCTCTTTTAACAGTCCACATTTTTTTTCTGGTGCAATGACATTCCTTACTCATCTGTCTCTGTTGAGTCTTCCCTTCTAAGGCTATGTTGACTATCTTAAGCATATTGTAGCTACCAACTAAAAGCTGATTGCATGTAAATGTACAACTTTAAATAAAACAATTCTCTGGAACTCCAGCAAATATAACCAATCATCTGTTAGGATCCCAATCTGTATATCCCCCAAGGCACTTCACATTTTGTATATGAAAAATGAACTATTTTTACACTTGACAACAATGTTCATTTTTTGTCTTTCCAGCTCATGACAAACATCGTAATCCAAGCAATCTCCCAAGCAAGAAGCCCTACATCTGATGTCATCCATGACTGTCCATCCCTATCACTCCATACAGTCCAATCAGAACACATGTAATAAAACCTGCACCCCAACCCCTCAAATATGTCCTGTTCAAATATGTCACTGCTAGTGCTTTGCTTTAGGTCCCATCATCTCTCACTTGGGTCCCATCATCTACTCATTGGTTTGCCTACCTTTAACCTCTCTGGCACCAAGGTCAGCTTTTAAAGCATTGCTTTTTCAAAAAACCTCCCATAGTCCTTCCTTGCCTGAGGCTACTTTGCTTCTTCTACTTCGTGTTCCCATAATCCCCACTGTTCGTGCTTTCTCGCAATCATCAAATTGTTTCTCATCTCCTTCCCTTTGAACACTTTCAATCTTGGTGCCTGAAGGAACTGGCAGGTCCCATCTAGCAAAGCTCTGTTCTGCCTTCAGGACTGGGATAGGTGTCTCCCTTGAAAACCTTCCATCCCATTCTCTGAGAATTAATTGCTCTCTCTTCCCCTCCTCACCTCCCTGCTTTGTACCTGCTTTAGATGTTACATTTGTCAGGCTGTGTTCTAGTTTAAGATACATTTTGCTCCTCCAACTAAATGATGGCTTGTTTGGGAAGGATCTGTGTGTCCTAGCGCCAATGATGCAACACGCAGACACACACTTAGGACTAGGCATCCAGTGACTGTTAGTGAAGGAGGAAGGGAAAGGGGTAAGGAACGAGGCCGCTATCCCATGTTTACTAGGAAGTTACATAACCCGGCCTAACAACTTTTAACTTCAGCATCCGAGGCATTGATCAAATGCCTGTGTGCCCTTGGTTGTGCATTGAGCACCATAGAAGGCAAACTAATTTGACTGATGACGGTTTAGGTAAATATAAGGTAATGATTAACCCTTACTATTGCTCAGTTTGAGGCAATTCTATCCTCCTGGTAGCACAACTACCCAATTTCCGTGGCTATGAGGGTTCTCTTTGTTCAGTGTCTCAGTGGCTGTTTACTTTCCTCAGTTAATTTTGGTTTCTTAAAAACAAGAACCAAGTTTCTTAAAGTGTGTTCCAAGGAGCCTAGTCCTATGAGACTTCTCAAATGAGAGGGTCCTGTGGTCAGTCATGTTTGTGCAACACACATGTCATAGGTCTGCACTGAAGACAGAGAATAGACACAAACATATTGAAAACTCAGAGAACGTTTCATAGCCAGGAAATCCATTTCCATTTGCTGCACTATAATGTTCACACACTCATTTACTCATGGAACCTTTTTCTGTGCTTTATCTATAATATCTCATGAAACCAGTGTTCTGTGAAACGAGCCTGGGGAACACTGCTCAGAGCGCAGTTTAAAAAGCACCAAAATATCACGCCTTCGTCATCAACCCTCCCCGCTTCATTGGCTTGAGGTGGGGCTGGGCTGGAGCTGGTGGCTAGGGGGTGTGTTATTTCCCCGAATTGCCCCCCAAATTCCATTTTTATTAAAAATAATTTTACCTAAAGTAACATTAAATGTCTTTTATGAGAGTGGAAATTTTCCCACCCTTTAAAATAAACTGATATCTTTTTCATAATAGATTACAGAACCCAGTGACATTATTATTTTGCTATAAGAATTAGCAGGCAAAGGGAGGACCCTTAGTCACTTAGATGTTTTCATCAAGCCAATTATCAGCAAATAAAGTGAACAGAAAGCATATATATATATGATTTCAGAGAGGAAAGGAGAGGGTGAGAGAGAGATAGAAACATCCATGATGAGAGAGAATCATGGGTCGGCTGCCTCCTGCACGCCCCACACTGGGGATCCAGTCTACAACCCGGGAATGTGCCCTGAACGGGAATCCAACTGTGACCTCCTAGATTATAGGTCAGTGCTCCCCCACTGAGCCACGCTGGCCAGGCAGAAGGGTCCTATTTAATAATTAGGTAGTATGACGTCAGGCCTTGGAATGCCTGCAAAGAATTAAACGTGGAGCTGGGAGGAATGTCTCGATCACTGAGGTCAGCCACTTAATGGACCAGGGAGGAGTTTGAAGGCCGGAGGAAATAAGTGACTCATTGAACATCATCCGTAGACAGTGTCAGAGGGTTGAACACAGAGCTGGTGGTTTCCATGTCGGGGTTTTCCCTCCATCCACTTCCTCCTCATGCATTTAAGTCAGGGAATAAGGCTCAGGGCTGGAATTAAACTAAGTGCACACGGATGTGAACCTGATCCACATTCAGTTTCACGCAGCTCACGAAAGGCGGTCATATTTGTCATCACAGTTGGCAGTCCCATCTGCCTGCAAGGTGAGTCAGCTGTCCTTGCTTCCTCTTTACCAGGATTTACAGCCCAGCCCGCCGTGAACAGAGGTCCCTGGGAGAAGATGCCTTGTTAAAATCTAGAGGAAGTGCTGTGCTTTCCAGGGTAGATCAGGGATAATTGACATGGACTGAAGAGCAGGTAGATGGGCTTCAATGGAGACTGTAGTTCGGTGAATATTGTGGCAAACCCGAGGTCCTGTTAGTCAGTTTCCTGCCCTGCACAGCGCAGGCAGAAGTCCAAAGTCTTCATGGACTACACATTTTCAGAAATCCAAAGTGTTCAGCTTGACTCCAATCCAAAGGACAAGGCCAGCAGGCTGGTACGCAGGGAGCCCTCGGAAAGCCAGGCTCTTGAACACAGTGAACCCAGGTTGATACTGAAGTGAGACCTTCTCTAAACAGCGAAGGTCCATGAGAGCTTCATGGAAGAGTGATTAGCCAACGGCCCACTGCAAACAGCCCTCCGGATCCACGGGAACCAGGGCACCGCTAAGTCAACATGTTGAGCCGCTTTGTAAACAGAAACAATTATCAAGTCTGTTTGGTGTAAACAGCCCGGCAGCAGAAGCCGGCATCCTGCCCAGGAGGGGCTCTGTGGACGTAGTCCTAACTGAAGGAGAAGTGCATCGGATTCTTCCCATTTCTGTGACTGCTTTCTCTGAAATCTGGCCCATTTGTTGAAAAGCTAGTGGCAGGATTAAAATAAATTCAGGGGGCCCATAGCAAGTTCTAGATACTACTGCATACCTCCAAGTTCTGCCCATGCCACTTCTGAAACTAGCAGCCACTGTATTTTTTCATGTATAAGACACCCCCATGTATAAGATGCCCCCCACTTTTCCAACCCAAAATTAAGAAATCAATATTTTAAACATTTTGCTGGTTCTCCTCTTAAGGCCTTCTTCTTTTTTGGCATCTAAGGAGCTGTTCTTCCTGTTTTCTCCACTATCTGATCATACACTCAGTGGGAGGAGCTCCAAATTGTCTCTCTGGAGCTCCATTTCCATGCTCTTTTGCAGAGCTGATTACATCCAGTTTGAATTTTGCAGAGTAAGACAATCGCTTACCAGTATTTATCTTTTTATTTTTTGACATCTTTATGGGCTCAGAATGCTCTGGTCCCTGTTGCATCTACGCACTCTGCACCCCCACCTCCAATCACGGCATCAGCTGACGTCAGTAACAATAAGGCTCATGATTGGAGGAAGCCTGTTTGACAAGGTATGGGCAGCTATGCACCTGCGCAGCTCCCTCCTCAGCTGACTTCAGGGATATGAGATGCCCCTCGATTTTCAGTCTAATGATTTTAGAAAAAAATAGCGCCTTATACACAGAAAAATATGGCAATCTCGCTGTAATTTGAAATAGGAGCTGAACAGAGTGGGCATGAAAACAAAACATAACAAGCACTAAAACACACAAAAGACTGAGAGCTCATGAGCAGACTTTGGGGACAATGAGACAAGTCAACTAGGAAAGAAAAACAAATCCTGTGCTGGGCCAATGTGGTTCAGTGGTTGAGCATCAACCCATGAACCAGGTGGTCATGGCTCAGTTTCCACCCAAGGCATATGCCGGGGATGTGGGCTCAATTCCTAGTAGGGGGCATGCAGGAGGCAGCCAATCAATGATTCTCTTTCTTCATGGATGTTTCTATTTTTTTCTTCCTCTCCACTCCTCTCTGAAATAAAAAATATATATATGAAAACAAAAAAATCTTGAATACGAGTTACTAGTAGACATTGGGTTCCGGATGCATGATATATAAAGTATCAGCACAGTTTGGTGAAGTATTTCATTCTCTCCCACTCTACCACAATATCCTGCTCACCCATTCTAGCACTCACTACTCCCTTTGCTTTCCCATTTACAGAAAGAAAAGGAAAGTAGGTAATGAACAGAATTTACTCCTTGATTGATTGGTTGGTGGATTGATTTGAGCCCAGTTAGCCACCAGGAGTCCTTCTTAGTAGAAACTCTTTTCATCAGGATTCATGATAATAATCGGATTGTATATACATGAAATGTTAACCAGCATTGCCTCTGCTGGCCTTTGTTGTGCTTATGGACCCGATGCCTCTAGGTCCCACCCCACCCCTCTATTGTCTGCTTTACACTCCTGGGGCTGCTAGTCTGCGAATTACCTGTCCCACACTCCCTTCCTGGATGGCTTCCTATTCAGTTCTGTCCTTTGAAGCCTGGTCAGGAGACAGAGAGCAGAGGGGCAGAGAAGTGTCTGCATCAGGTTCCCACAGTGGTGGGCACTGCTGGCAGCTGCCACGGGTGTGTGGGGGTGGCGGGGATGGGCCACCTGCAGGCCCAGCAGCTTAGGCAGCAGCAGGAGCCTCCCAGGGGGGCCTCTGCTCCAGAAGAGTCAGAATCTGGGAGGGAAGCTGCAGGCGTTGGTCCAGGGGGTCTGGTTTGGGAGCAGGAGCAGGTTCCTGATCCCTATGCGCAGCTCCTTCCCTTCACTGCACCCCCATCCCTCTCCCGTCACTTCTCCAGTCCCCACAAGTCATCTGCATGGAGCCTCCTTTTGTCTTTCTGGCCATACAAGAACTGACGCATCGCTTTTAACTCAAACAACACCCAAGGCAGTTTTTGGTGTAAAAGTATTTACCCAAATAAATGATTTTCTCTGCTATGTCCCACTTCAAGCCTTGATGGAGGCAAAGAGCAAACCCTTCTGAATACCCCTAACACACGCACTAATATATAGGGTCGACTGGCACCAAAAAGTAATAGCCTGGGCCTCGGAGCAGAGAATCCTACATTATAAATGTAAACCAAGAGCCTGGCAGTAAAGTACAACCCAATAGACCTCAAGCAGAAGTTTAGGTCCATCATCCGGGGCTTTTATGACCTGCTGCCAAGCATGCAAGTGTTTGGAAACACCCAGAGGACCGACGAGAACTTCCCAGGTAGGTTGTCCACAGCTTTGAAGGGACCCAGCGAGTTTCAACAGTTTTAACAACTGGGTTTTAGCAAGGAGAGCACAGCGCCTAAACTCCAGCATCCTCTTCTCGCATGATGGTCTCCATGGCAATGAGCCCAGGACCGTGCTTTCAGGGAGGATGTTGATGAGCCCTCTGTGGTTTCAGAGATGAGAGGTCAGCAGCCCAGACCGTCAGGATCCCATGGCGCCCGCGGTAGACAAATAAAGAACACTCCCAATACATATATTAACGTGCCACAGTTAATATTTCTGCGCAGTTTGTTTTCTCAGCAGTATTTTGCTATCTAGGGACCCAAAAAATGTGTTTTTCTTTACGAGTGAGACATGATTGATGCTTTACTGGGAAAGGCTTTTCATAACTGAACAGATGTCTCCTGACAAGAAAGTTATTGGTACAAGCAAACTACATTATGGCAATAACGTTAAGGCTCAGACTTAAGCAAAAGATAGCAAGAGAGTGTAGGGGAGGTTCATGGGGGGGAGAGAGCAAGTTTGAGGAAAATGGTGAGCTACAGGTTGGTCAGATTCGACATCCTTAACCACCTGTATGGACCAGCTCTGCACCTTATCTGGGAGGGGGGCATGTACAAACTTGAAAAGGCTAATCTTCACAGGCATTCATTTGTCAGCATTGGACTCCTATTCATTTAAAAGTCTCTTCACTTCAATATACCAAAATGTCTTCATGTGAAAATTAGAGGTGATATTTCTCTCATCCCATCATGGAAAATTCATGGGAAGAACAATGCAATGTATAGGATTTTGAATCACTTGAAATTTTGTTCCAGTGTTATAAATTTGTACAGGACATAGATATAGTAGAAATAAGAGGACAGGTTTTAGAACAAATAGCCTTTCTGGAGAAAGGTGAAGAAGGAGACTATAACTATACGTCTCCATAAGAAATGGAAGCCTTACACTTAAAACAATTCAAGGGCTAAGCATTTAGGGTGCAAGCTAAGTAACAGATAATAGTAGATTTACTTCCCAAGCTTGACTATACAGTTTCATTAAACTCTGCTTTATTCAACTCACCAAATGCAATTATTAGAATTCTTACTATAGAGCAACTGTTCTATTCTATTCTATTCTATTCTATTCTATTCTATAGGTGTGTAGGGTTCTAGTAGAAAAGATAGTGGTGCTTTCTATTATATCCAAAGTAACACAGTCCTTGGGCTGCTAACTGCTCTCAGATATTTCTCAGCGGACTCATCCCGTAAGTCTGTGCACAAGAAACCAGCTGTCCCTGATTTCCGTATCCAGGTTGCTTATCACATGCTACTATTCTTTCTTAGTTATTCACCCCATGGAGTATTGTTGAGGTTTTGTTTTAGGAAAACTTGAAAGCTTTTCTTCTCCAAACCCACTTTCAGTCATCTCATTTCTTATCACACAGCAGTTCCTCCGAAGACCCTCTTGTTCCTCACCTTCTGCAGGTGTCCTTCAGGCCAAGGAGCCCGTGACGAGGTTGCCTTCAGGGATGCGCCAATGGCCTTGTTTTGCAATGCAATGCTAGTTGGTAATCCTTTATGCCAAACCAAATTAAAACACTCCCAGAAATGCTCCAATGAGGATTTTCTGATCAAACCTATGCTGTCCCTTCATTGTTTAAACGTGTTCAGTATTGATAGATCTTCAATTGTCTGGAAGACCGATGCCAATATCTCAATCACCCAAGAATGCATTTGGAATTCATGAAGTGCCCTGCTACTTCCTAGTTTATTAACACATTTTAGCAGACTTTGATGATAAATTTGGGTGTGTGTACACCTGTGATTCTGCATCAGGGCACATACTTAGGCTGTGGGTTCGATCCCTGGTTGAGTGCTTACAGAAGGCAACTGATCAATGTTTCTCTCTCTCTCTCTCTCTTCATCTCTCTCTCTCTCTTTCTCTCTCTCTCTCTCAAATAAATTTTTAAAAATCCTCGGGTGAGGATTAGAAACAAACAAATTAATTAATAAAATTGGGTCTGGCTTCTTTTGTAAAAAACTAGTTTTGTGACTGGTTTCTTTAACTAACAAATAAATTTTTAAATTTTTATTATCTTCATGGACATGGAATATCAACACATAACAGATTCTGAAAATCTCCATTGGAATCTTGACAATAATCATAGTATATTGAGTCTTAAGCATTTTTTTCCAGAGAAAGGCACGTCCGTTAGGCCCTGAAGTACAGCGAGGGTGCAAACCAGGGCTGGTTCATGCAGATGGCCTCTTGAGGGGCGAGGCTGGAAGGTGCTTGTGAATGTAAAACAGACCAACAAAAAACTACTCAGTTAAACACTGGAAGCATCAACAGTGTTGCTGTGCTCACCAGGCCCCACAGCCAGACCTTGTTCTTGTCATTCATATGGTATCCAAGCTCAGCTTCGGGAATAATGGGAACCTTAGCATAATGAGCAAACTTTCTTGAAAAGTACAAGCAGGGATTTCCCTGAGCCGTGGGAGGATATTAAATGGTGGAAAAGAAAAGGAGTCGCAGAGTGGATGGATTTATCCTTCACACATTGCACTTGAAGCCAAAAGGAAGCTCTTCTCGTGAGAAAGTGTGGGTGCTAACCTTCCTCTGCAGCAGCTCAGAGAGCTGGGAACTGGCCTGGACCGCAGCCATTCCCGTGAGAACACTCCCAGCTTGGCCACCGGTACTCTCCAGAGCACTTCAACTCGTGTAGAATTTATTGGCTTACATTGAACAGTTGAGGCAAGCTTTGAGCAATTGCACCAACAGAGGTGGCGAATCTGAAAGAGTTCTCAGGCCACTAGATGCTAGGAGGTCAGAGGGACACCGATGAGAATCAGAATGGAAGCAGAGGCTCCCAGGCCTGGACAGGGCCATTCTCTGAGTCACAGTGACTAAGTCCCCAGGGAAGAAGAAATGGAAGCACCTGTTAAAACGACACCGTGTACCTGCTTGGGAGGTGTACTGCATTCATTCTCCATACATCGCTTAGTCATTTTTCTCTAGTTCTTTGAGTCAAAAACCCAGGAAAACCTGCCCAGGTTGATTCTGCACATCACTGAATATCCTTTATGTCTTTGGGAGCATCTTCAATGACTAGGAAAGACTTTAATTTGATTTTTTAAATCAATACTTGCTTTCTTGAAGTCAAATTTAAAAATCTATATTTTTCTAAATTCTTGAAGTTCAACGAGTAAGTCATTTTATTCTGTTTAGTAATCTGGTAAATTTTAACAAGCGTCCAGAGAGACACTTTAGTAAACATGTGTCATTGCTGCTGTCAGTGTATTGAATTTGGTCTCCTTTTGAAATTCTTCAAATGCCTCTTTTAAACAAAACCCAATTACTTAACGCATTTTTATATATCTGATAAGAAATTTGACTTACAAAGACCTTGAGCAATTTTCTCATACTTTCTAACTTAAAATTGTGAGTCTAAATCAATGGCTCAATTATATTGTAAATTAGAACAGAAGTCCAATTTTCTACATTTTCTAAAATGTCAGATTCTATAACTAAAAGATAAATATTACATACACCAAGATAATTTCCAAACTCAATGCAAAATTACTAATGTCTTGAATTTATTTTATTTATTTCTATACTTGCATCTGGCTGGAGGGAAACTGTCTGCCCAATTTATAAATTAGTGAACACAGAGAGCTGATGTTCAACTGGAATTCACTGATGCAGGAGAAATTGTTCTTTACACTCGGTATCTGTTCTCACCATATTAACATCCCTTCTAAGAGGCTGGTTGCAGTGTTGTGGTAAACCAGGTCTCCAGAACCCAAAGCCTTGATTTGTGCCATTTGCCAATTTCTGCGGTGTAAATACTGACCAATGGGCTTTTTCAAACTACTGAAGAGTTAATAACCGTAAATTTCCTGAATATTGAACAATTACTGGCCCTGATGATCCAGTTCAGTTAGGTTTCAACACAACAGTGGTTGTTTCTTATGCTGCATTATTTTTTAAGTATTTTAAGTATTATTTCTGGGTAGAGGCTCAGTTGTACAACAAAGAGACTTGAATACACACTTGTAGTTAACATATTTCTAGAATCTACGTTTGGTTCTTCAATGGCCAGCTGCTAAGATCACTCACATGACAGTGATTATTCTAACTAGGATCTTAGCCCCCAAGTGTGCAAAACCAGGGAAGTGGCATCAGTGAGCGAATATTAGCTTCAAGCTCATGTTGTCCTCTGTAGACAGGAGTTGAGATCATTTCGGATTTCAGAAAGGACAAAACATGTTAATGAACAACAATCAAAGTTAATCATCATTATTTAATATGCTCAAGTGGTGTCATCCTATTTTATCCTTGTTGCCAATAGGTATGGAAAGATCACTTTGATAAACATCTCTGCTTTGTTCAAGAACGACTCTTCTATCTCGTGGGTGTCTTCAGTCATAACAGGAAGCGTGTGTGGTACTGACAGTCTCCTTATTTTTCATGTCAGGGTTACGCACAGTTACTGGAGAGCCATTGACATGCCAGGCCCACCTACCTTTCATAGCATGTTTGACCTGTTCCTGTCCTACCTTCCTCAGGCTTTTCCAGTAAAATGGAGGAAATAAAAATATCTATGTCATAGTGTGAGTCTTCAGTGAAAATATAAAACATTTAGCACATGGCAAATTCTCAAAAATGTTAGCAGTTATTAATTTTAGATGACACTTTGCATATCCATAGGCAAATGTCTGCCAAATCACAATGACTGAAAAAAACACCCCACCTCATTCAGAATCTTTCTTAGTATGTATAAAGATCCTTCGTATACGTAACAACCATCTTTATCATATATGTACTGGATGTGGCAGTACATTCATCTTTTATTCCCCTTATTGCCCCTGTTCCCAGCACCCCAAACTATAGGATCCGTTTTCTCTTTTTGAGTGTGGGTTTCCTCCAGTGACTTTGGCTTGACAAAGGTGGAAGAGGAATAAAATACCATCCTTCTCTTTCTCTCTCTGTCTCATGAGGTGACCATTGGGCCCTGAGCAGGGTCTGAGGACATGCAGTCCTACACAATGTCCCAGCTGGCCCTGCTGTGTCCAGGCCCACACACGCCTTCCCTGTGCATGGTGTGCTATGAGCAGGGAAATTGTGCTGTGATGACCTTTTAAGTGACAGCACTTCTGGAGAGGAGGTTTACACAGCAGATGGGATATTCTCTTGTGAACTTCTACACTGAAAATACTCGTTGCTCGCCCTAGCCTTTTTGGCTTAGTGGATGGAGCATCGGCCTGTGGAGTGAAGGGTCCCAGGTTCGATTCTGGTCAAGGACACATACCTCAGTTTGCAGGCTCCTCCCTGGACCGGGCCCTGGTTGGGGCATGTGTAGGAGGCAACCAATGGATGTGTTTCCCTCACATCGATATTTCCTCTCTGTCTTTCCCACTCTCTTCCACTCTCTCTAAAAATCAATGGGAAAATATCCTCAAGTGAGGATTAAAAAAAAAATACTCATTGCTCTTCACTCATCACATATGAAACTGTCCACCAAGGTAGCCTCATCTGCAAGACAAATTATTTGATCCTCCATGAAAAACTAGAAATCAGGTCTCAAAAAGGTAAGAAGAATGATCTTAAAATTAATATGTGTGAGTGAGCAGGTATCTTTCTATTATCTACTATTTTTGTATCCCTGGATATACAGATTCACACATGTGAAGCATGTTCTTATAGTCACAAACATATACATGTATGTGTACGTATATATTTGATGCCTGACTTATATAGGGAGGCAAAATTCCAAAGAAACATTGAAAATTATTTTTAAAAAATGAAGGGCTCTATTTTATTATTTAGAAACTGAGATTCAGGTGTTGTCTTTCTCTAGAAGTTTTGTACGGTGTTCTCACCTTTATCCATTGAATCTGTTTGGCTAGTAGCCCTTTCCTGGATTTCCAAAAAGTGAAGATATCAAGCTGGTTTCAACTCAAGAAAGTTGAATATTTGACCAAGAACTACAAATTCCTTTAAGTAATGCAATTTGACTCAAATTCCAGAAACAAATTAAAAAACTCATCTCCCTGAGAATTGCTTTCTCTCCCCAGGTCAGCCCTGTGACTTAGCCACCAAATGGGTCAGGTTAAGAGGAAATAGAATTTTGAACACCGATGTGCCCACAGAATTGGAGGAGATACAGGCAGCTAGACCTCATACCATCTTCCTAGGATTTGGGGGAGGGCAGTGTTAGGAAGTCACTCAGCAGGTCTGTGAGGCATAAGCCAGAAACACAAACTCAACCAAAGGGGTTATCTCATTCACAATCTCCACATAGACAGTGAATTATGAATAGAGATCAAATGCTCTCACCACATGGCTACGGCTTTCTTACTTCATAGTTCATCACTATCAGGAGGGAAATGTACCAATGTCAAACAATGACTGGACATGCTTACAGGCCACAAAATAATTGTGAAAATTCTCATACTGAGTAAAATCCATATGATAGCCCACATTTTCCTGATATGCTGTGTTCTACATATCCACAAAAAAGAAAAATCAGAACTGAGAAAAGATATTAATCTATGTAAAGGCCAATTTGGGACAGCATCGGCGAGCTAGAACTAGCCCTGAACTTGAGCTCAGGAGGCCTGGGCTTTGATCCCTGTCTAATAAGGGACAGTGTGACTCTGAGGGAAAGAAAGAAAAAAAACAAAAACCCTGTTTATGGAGCACATTTGGCCAGCCCCGAGCACAATGCTGTGTCTGTGCTATATGAGTCACATAAATTACTGCTATTTTATAGCTGAGAAAAATTCACAGGGCTATTGCCTTTCTTGGGAGAGAATCAATGAATAGATTTCTCAGCCAGTATAAGTCACTATTGTGGTGAGCAGAAAAGATTTTCATCTGAATCTTATTACAAGACATGTTGAATATTGTTGTTCTAAGCTAATTTCTGATACCTGGATGCCCATCTTGATCAGATGTTCACACTTAAAAGTCGATTGTGCCCAGGCCAGTTTGGCTCAGAGTGGGGGTGTCGGCTGTGGACCAAAGGGTCCTGGGTTTGATTCCCGTCAAGGGGCTGTACCTTGGTTGCAGGCTCCTCCCCAGCCTAGGCCTTAGTCAGGGCTCATGCAGGAGGCAACCAATCGATGTGCTTCTCTCACATTGATGTTTCTTTCTGTCTTTCCCTTTCTCTTCCACTCTTCCTAAAAAAATCAATGGAAAAATATCCTCTGGTGAAGATTAACAAAAACAGACAAACAAACAAACAAACAAGTCAGTTGAATTTTGTTTTTTTATACTGAAGCTAAAATTTCAGTTGGAAAACCATTGTTTTAGCTCTTTCAGTCTGTGATTCTGTGTGTTAGCAGAAAAATACTTGGTAGATGTTTTCAAAGAAGAAAATAATATAAATGACACTGGCTATACAAAAGGAAACTATCATTAATATTACTGTAGATCATTTCCTTTCCAGGCAATTATTAATGTTTTCCAATAATTAAGATGTTTATTTTGAACACCTCTGGCAAATGAGAGTGAGCAATGTGTTTGTCAGAGTGAGCTTTCTTCTAACCTGAGGATGAAGATAAAATCAAGTCTCAGTGACATAAATAGTCCTTCAAGATCTGATGTCCTGGTCATATGGTCAGAAAGAACAATTCAAGTAAGAGCCAACCCCTTTTCTAAGGGCCTTATCTGGGTCATAGTTTGTATATGGGCCAAGGATGGCTCAAAATGGCAATGACAGAGCATTTAGTAAAGGGAGAGAGGTAAGGTGGACTAGAGTCAGTGAGGCTGCCACCCTTAGCTTGAAAGGGCAAATCGGGGAGCAGTTACCAAATACATGTCAAAAGCTGTGGCAGTTTGGGGAGAAGTGAGGCTGTGACCAACCCATGGATTAGCTCAGAGGGAGATGGGAGACCAATTACCTCTATGTTCTTTTCTCTTCCCACACCAATGGAAGCTAGAAGGATGGAACGGTTGATGTAACCATAGAGGTCAATTTCTCAGGGTCAAGAGCAGTGTGGTGATGGGTGGAGAGCAAACAAAGTATCTAGAACAATCGCTTTTCTAATGGCAGTTCATTTATTATTCTTTTGTTTCTCCATTGCATGTACATTTGTGAGTACCAATTGCATTCAAGATGTCGTACTTAAAGTAAAGGTTGACATAGGAAGAAGAAGGAGAAACATTGCATAAGAAGTGTCCAGATTCTCAAGAAGTTTACAGGATAACAAGAAAAGTAAGCAAATAATGCAAGGTAGAGTATGATATGAACAAGAGAAATACAAGGAGCTTTTATGGGAATTCAAAGAAAGAATGATCAAGGCAATCAGGAACCTTCGTGAAAGGCATAACATTTGAAATTGGTCTTATAAGATAGACAAGATATAGATAGAAAGACACATGGGAGACAAGAAGGTGGCAAGATGTTAGCCATGTCCAGGGAATTCTGATTGGAATATAATGTGCCTTTAAGGAAGTCACAGAAGATAAAATCAGATAAAACCAGAATACCTGCCCCTTCCCAAACACACACACATGTGTGTGTTCATATCCACACAACCACATGTATTTATTAAACAAGGCTGTGCTTGTGCAAAACTTCAGCCGGCATTTCTGAGTAACACACAAATGTTGTGAACGTGAATTACATCATCTGATGTTTGTGTGTCCTCTGGTGTGAGACAAAATCCAACATGCACCCTGGGCATCATTTCCTTTGCTCGAGCTTTCTTCTAACTTTATTCTAGCACAGTTTCCAGTGTGTGGTTGCTGTTGGGATAACAGCACCATCTAGTGTGTTCCAGTCTCATGTTAGTTCAAGGGCACCTGATCTAATATTTCTAGACAGAATAATCACAAGGGCACCAAAACGAAGCAACGACAGCAAACCTTCCCCGTCCATGGGTGGCTTTGGAACTTGCAGTTTGATACATTGAAGTTTGGGGGAGGGATTTATGGTACTGCTGAAGAATTGCCCTGAAACAAAATCGCCTCCTCTCATCCGTAACTGAGATGAGGAGAGCATAAGCAATAGTTTCTTGTCGTTTTCTGGTTCGCCCAATGTGTCGACTGGAATATAAAAAAACAATATTAATTCATTTTCAATAGAGGATATATGACAATTTTATCTCTAAGTTCAATTTGTAATGTGCAAATGAAGCAATCCATACCATTATGCATCACACACCCATGACCATTTAGTTATGTAACATAAAACAGCATAAAAGCTGAAAGGACTGTTTAATTTAGTAACTGGAATATGAAGATGAGCTTGGAGTCATCCATCCTGAATCTGGAAAATAATCCAATTAGGAAACAGGGCCACCAACACTCCAGAGAGTCTCAGCTTCATTGGCCAGCTGTCGCCTGGGTCACAGGAGCCCAGGAGGAGGATGGGAAAGTGGAGTGAACGAGCCACAGACTGAGGAGAAAGCGAGGAAGGGAAAGGAGAGAAGGACAGCGGGAATTCCAGGAGAAAGAATGACAGTCATACATTTGATTTCCCCATTTGTATCCTTTAGAAGCTTAATTTCAACAGTAAACCTGCAAACCCACCATGTTTTCTAAGTAAGCCAATAATGTCCTATTTGTCATCATTAAAAATATAACAACAGCTCGGCTGGCATGGCTCAATGGTTGAGCATTGACTTATGAACCAGGAGGCCACAGTTCCATTCCTGGTCAGGGCACATGCACGGATTGTGATCCATGATTCTCTCACATCATTGATGTTTCTATCTCTCTCCCCCTCTCCCTTCACCTCTGAATCAATAAAAATTTAAAATGTATATATATATAACAACATAACCAAAAAGAACATGCCTGAGTAAATAACAATCAACCCCTCTGCCAGGCATTCTCCGAGGCACCCAGACAGCGTTTAAAGAGAGAACCCGGCCTCCTCTTGGTGCCGCAGCAATTAAGCCACTCTCCTAACTATTCAATGTTTTTGTCTGTTGACACATCTGAAAGAGCTGATAGCAGCTCCAATGGAAGCCAACACTGAACTTCCTGATTGGAGTGGCTCCTGTGGAGACAGGTGGGTTGGTGTTCGCAGGGCGTGTGGGTAGAAGCCGAGTTTCCCACTGTGGCAGAGGCCTGTGGGTCAGGACCATCACAATGGACAGACACTGGCCCGAACAACCGCGGTAGAGCTTAGATGTATCGACTGATCCACTCAAAGCAAGAAAAAATACAGGTAATAATCTCAGGATGAGTAAGTTTGGCATTTTGACATTTGTATTGTTATCCTTCTGATGTCATTAAAGGGGCCGCGTGAAGACAATGTGAGCATTTAAGATGTGTATCCTATAAAAGACTTGGAACAAAAGATTTTAAACCTCTTTTTAATGCTTCTTGATTGTGAGCAGATAGGAAAAATGGTCTACTCATGAAAGAAAAAGAAAGATTATCTTTTTAAACATGAAGTGTATCAAATCAACAGCTGAAATACAAATACAGATTAGTTAGAACAGTAAGTTTTATGCATATTTATAAACATATCTGTTATATATATTCCATAGCTATAGCTATAAAACGTTTAATCATTGGCTTTACTACTCTAAGTTGCTTTTCAATAAGACTATGGAATTGTGAATTTCATGTATATACCATTTATACTCCTCACATGCTGATCATGGGCCTTTATCTGGCCTCACCACCCTCTAAAGCTCAGTACCCCCATGATCTTCCAGCTACCTTTTCAGAAAGCCCACTCCTTAAGGTTCTTCCTGTGTGCATGGTTATTTACTGATGCAATCCCAGGGGCCTGTTACTCTCTGATGTCGAGTGTCCATGCTACCTGCTATCAAGCTAAGGGTCCAGGTTAGGACTGGACAAAACTATTCAGCATGTTTGTCTGCAGAGGCCTGGGTCTTGGTGAATGTCCCATCCCACTTCATGGGATATATCCTGTCAACCCACTTGGGTTCCAGTGAGTTTATTATTTTAGTCACTTCAAATGACCTTGAAACCATAGCCCTTGTTCGGAAAGCTCCACAAGACTCCATGTGGAGTTCCCACACACTCTGGCTTCAGACTGATGTTCAGACCAGAGCTGCTTGTTGTAGGCTAATTTTTTTATTTTGTTGTAGTTCGAATATGGAGGAAAAGGGAAACATAACCAAAAAGAATATGCCTAAGTGGATAATATTCAGCCCCTCTGGGAAAAGGGGAGGGAAAAGGCCAGGAAGTGAAGGTAATTCAGAGGGGGAAAATTAGTGATGTTTTGTTATTGAGCCCCCGAGTTCTCATTAGATGAGGGAAGGACCTTAATCGAATCAGAGTTTATTGCTTCATTGCTGTTATTTTAGATCCATGGTTATATGTCAATTCCTAATCTGTTTGCAATATAGTATAGATTTCACCAAGGAATACCTGGTAAGTAATTTGTCCTTTATGGAGAGTTATTTATATAGGATAATGTTGCAATAATTAATAAAATACTTAGAAGTATTTCTTCCAAGCTCGTTAAATAAGTTTTGCTGTGAAACAGATAGCCCCATCACTAAACATCACCCGCAAATTAGTCCCATTATTCATTTATTTCTAAAATACAAATATAAATATCTGTCAGGAAATATGAAAAGCAGCAAATCAATCAAGTTATATTGAAGCAAAATAGCCCCAAAGAGCTTTATAATCAAAACTGAATGGGATCCCATTTTTTATCCAGGATAATAAATGATATGAAGGGACATAATGAGTTTCAAGAGTGCATTCTGAAGAGAAGACAGAAGAGCTAAACTTTGAAGCATTTAGGACAAGGTAACACTGAAAATTATCAGTGATCTTGTGATGCTCCAGAGTTAAAGAGAATCCATATCCTTTAAGGAAATTGGCCTTCCCATTTACATGACGGCACATGGCTCAGATTCAAAACCTATCCACAGCACCTCATCCCAAAGAGTGCGGCAGTTTGCAAGGCTGACAGTTTCTACTTGCTCTGTATTATAGTGGCCTGTTTCTGTCTCATCCAAACCAAAAAGTTTCCCATGTGAACCTAGATTTCTGTTCTTTATCTTGATCTCATTTTTAGAGAGAAATTGACTTTGAGCCAAAAGTAATGTGTCCACTTTTTAAAAAAGATAGTCACTGTATTATTTATTTGAAAGATGCTAAGAGAGCAGATCTTTAGTGTTTATAACACACACACATGCACAATAGTAATTATATAAGGTGATGGATGTTTAACCTTTTTGTGGTGATCATTTAGCAATATATGTGTGTACTAAATCATCACATTGCCTACCTTAAACTTGCATAATGTTATATGTCCGTTAAATCTCAATAAAGCGGGGGGCGAGGGGGAATAGACATTCACATATGATAAAATACAGCCTTCCAAAGATCAATCATAATGATTAATCTATCTCTCTGAAAGACAATTATTCTTATCCATATTTCATGTGATTCAGTTTTGAACTAATTTCTTAATAGAACTTGAATTAAAGGAAAAGATAGATCAAAAGCCAATATGCTTGCGGTATTAGAAACACCAACCCATGCAAGATATTGCATAGTAATTGACAAGAATAACCACTCATTATTTATTAAAAATAAAGATCTTTCATTTAGAAATCTAAGCTTTTAATTTAGAGATGAAAAAGAACACATTCAAATATGAAAGATACTCCTTTGACATTGCAAGGTAATTGATTTTCTGAAGACTAACATGAATTAAATTCAACAAAAATTAATTGAGCAAAAACTAACAGTTAGCCAACATGGTAGGACTCCACCAAAATGAACCAAATAAGGCTTTCCTCAAGTTTTCTCCCCCTGTTATTTGATCTATGGCTCTTTTAACAAACACAAAGTTCCTCACTTTTCTCTGATTTTAAACATTTCAAATAAATCATATCTTATAAATGCAACACCAATGTACAAACTCCTATAATTCTGTGTCTTATTACTTTTTAAAATACATTCTAAGGCAGAAATTATGTACAATAACATTTACACATTATAACTGTACAGATTGATGACTTTTAACAAATAACAATATCTACCTCATTCCAGATGTGGACCTTTTTCACCATCGCCAAGAGTTCCCTCCTGCCCTTTCTAACCTACCCACCCAATCTCCCACCCCAGTCAACACCCATTCTGATTGTCTGTATAGATTTGTTTTCCTGTTCTGGAGTATCATGTAAATGAAATCATAGAGTACATGCACTTTTTATTCTGACCCTTTTGCTCAGCACAATCTTTTCTAGAACAACCATAAAGGTATCTTTCTTCCTTTATATTGTTGAGAGGTATTCCATTATATGGATACTAGAGGCCCCGTGCATAAAATTTGTGCATGGGGCAGGGGTCCCTTAGCCCGGCCTGCACCCTCTCCAGTCTGGGACCCCTCACAGGATGTCTGACTGCTGGTTGGAATTGGGCCTAAACTGGCAGTCGGACATCCCTCTCGCTATCCAGGATCGCTGGCTCCTATCCGTTCACCTGCCTGCCTGATCACACCTAACCACTCTGACTGCCTGCCAGCCTGATCAGCCCTAACCTCCCTCCCCTGCTGGCCTGATTGCCCCTAACTCCTCTCCCCTGCCAGCCTGATCACCCCTAACCGCCTCTGCCTCGGCCCCTGCCACTGTGGCTTTGTCCAGAAGGAAGACCGGATGATCAGAAGATGACCTGTTGACCTGGTCTAATTACCATATTACCTTTTTATTAGTATAGATACCACCATTTTATTTTGTTTTCATGTCTGCTTTATTTCCTCTACTGGCTCTTTAGCTACATATTTTTTCATTCTTATTTTGTTGTTGTTCTAATAGTATGCATCATTTTAATTATTGCCCGTACTTAATCCATCTTAGCAATCTTTTTAGAGTCAATATTACACTCCTTGCACTTCACACTTTGAACTGCACAGTTCCTCCTTCATTGTCCCTCTTAGCACTCAACACAAACTTCTCACATCCTGCTTCCTGTCCCTGCCTCCTGCTTTCCGAATGTAGTTACTTTACAACAGGATCATCCTATTTGCTTGCCCCTGCTCTTTTATCCACATCCTTTATCTTTTACTTCTACATGTGTTATAAATCTGATCACAATGAACATGTGAGGACATGAGCTTCTGCTTTGTTAGTGTCAATTTGCTTAGAATCCAAGGTATTCCCCCAATCTCTGTAATTTGGCAGGAATCGATCTCCAAACTGTTTAATTGGAAGATCTTTCTGAGGCTTGATTCTGGGCTTTGTTAAGGCAGGTCTACAATATCATTTGAGAGGTTGGTCCTGCAAACAAAAATGGATTTTTGTGGTATCTGGCTGGTGCTAGGAAGTTGTTCCTGTGGTCTCAACTGAATGCCAAAGGGATAACAGAGGAAAATATTGAGATCCTGTCAAAGCACTGCTCTTTTCCGGCACTGCTCATTTCCTAGTGCCTCTGTTGTACTTTTTAATTATTTTTATTTTATTATTATTTTAAAATATTTTATTGCTTTTTTACAGAGAGGAAGGGAGAGGGATAGAGAGTTAGAAACATCTATGAGAGAGAAACACTGATTAGTTGCCTCCTGCATGCCCCCTACAGTGGATTGAGCCTGCAACCAACATACGTGCCCTTGACTGGAATTGAACCCAGCACCTTCAGTCTGTGGCCGACACTCTATCCACTGAGCCAAACTGATTCGGGCTTTTTTTTTTAAATTTTTTTTGATTTCAGAGAGGAAAGGCAAGGAAGAAAGATATAGAAACATCAATGATGAGAGAGAATCATTGATCCGCTGCCTCCTCCAAGCCCCACACTGGGGATCAAGCCCATAACCCGGGCATGTGCCCTGACTGGGAATTGAACTGTGACCTTCTGGTTCATAGGTTGATTCTCAACCACTGAGCTACACCAGCAAACTGCCTTCTTTTTAAATTTGGCAGGGTCAGGTGATCTTTCTGTGCACACACAACACATCCCTCACTCATCCTGGGCTGGCAGTGTTACTCCACGTAACCTTTGGGAGTTGCCTCTCTGCTCATCACCCTCTCATGCCTCACTCCATGAATGCCCTGAACTCTGATCCCTGCCTCCTCATTGCATCGAGGACCATCCTCCTCTCCTCAGTCTTGAGGTTTGGGAACACAGCCAGGAAATTTATCTCGGATGAGAGTTGGGAAATCATGGGCTTTCCCTCTGTCAACATATTTTTCCAATTTTAGAGTTGTTTATAGTAGAAGTAGTAGTATACCAGTTACTCCATCACATTAGTTTTACTCATTCACATTTAGGTACTGAAGTTATATAACCCACTTTTGGTGTGTGCATGCTAAATAACTTTTATTATTATTATTATTATTTAAACAACAACAGCAAGCACAGAAAACTTTTAAGTTTCCTATAGGGTTCCTGAAACAAATTTTCAATCACTAATAGATATAGAGTTCCTAAATGAGAATATGATAGTTCAACCATTTTTAAAAGTTCTTTTCCTTTGCATTGTGCTCTTATTAAAGATTTATTTCTTCTAAGGTTATTGAGTTCCCACCATAAAAATGGTGATACAGGCGTTCTAAAGAGAAATCAGGTAAAGATTCTTCTATTATGGAATTGAGAGGTAGATAAAAATTTACTCAAAATACCGTGATAAAATGTAGAAAGTAATGGGGACACTGAGACGTCAAATAAAATACTAAGAGTATATGGAAGGAAGAGAGGCTACTTCGGAGTGGGAGAAAGTAAAATAATTTTTAAGAAGCTGACCTTTGAGATAGGCCTTGACTAACCATATTTGTTTATGGATAAATGAGTAATGAATGGTCACGTCCACATTAAAGACAGATGAATTAACAAAAGCAACAAGATTGTTAAACTAAGGGTGTCTACAAGAAACAAGGAGTAGTTCAATTTGTTTGGAGCTTAAGGTAAGCTAAAGAGAAAAACAATTTAAAGTAGGCTAGAGGCAAGATTTTGAATTATGGGAATTGAACTGTGACCTTCTGGTTCATAGGTTGATTCTCAACCACTGAGCTACACCGGCAAACTGTCCTACTTTGTAAATTTGGCAGGGGTTGGTATTTTAGTCTTCAGATAGTAGGAATCATTGAATAGTTTTTAGGTGGAAATGTTTCAATCTGAATGAATGTTAACATATGCTGAATGAATATATGCCTTTTAATGATCAAAAATATTATCTAATGTACCATGGAAGCTTAGCACATCCCATGGTGGTTTAATCTTAGAAGAGTTTAAACATAATATGTTTTGCAGCTACCAGCTCTATTTTGTTCTCAATCAGGGGTTTTCCTTCGTAACAATGAGCAAAGTTTCCTACCAGTTTTGCAACTAGAATAATAAGCCAACCAGCATGTCCTAGAAAGGTCTCTGATTGTCCTGGCCTGCATCACATGCCTATCCCTGAACCAATCACACTTTCCAGGAACATGAGGTCATCCTCTGAGGCCATGAAGTCATCCTCTGAAGTCCTCGTCCATGTGTCCTCACTGCATGACTGACACTGATTTCAAAGAGGTACTGGCATGGATTCCCCACGGGAGATGGGCTTCTGTTTCTATGAACTGGGAAGATCCATCAGGAGCAAAAACAATATATTTTCTGTCTATCCCACTAATAGAAAAGTTCTATGATAGAGAACTGTTTAGGGCATCCTTATTTAAAATGGCTGAAATCTTAAAACACACTAAAATACTAATAATGAAATGATTAATGATGCTCTATTCATACAAACATTAAATTTTCTATACAAATAATTATGTGAACGTGGGAAAACATGTTAGAATGTTAAATGACAATATGAGGACACAACTCCACAGGATTCTGTCTAGCAGATTATACCTGTATAATAGGTTGTAGAACACCTATTTTAGAAAAACATCAAAAATGTTCAAATTCAAAGAGTAGATATGCTTGGGTAATAAAATGAATTTTCCTATTTCTTTTTATTTTCCTATTTTTCTGTCATGCATATGGATTTCATATTTAGAAAATAATCAACATTTCACTGGAAATGGAGAGCACAGAGACTTCCTTGTATTCACCAGCCTTTCCATTTGGAAGTCGGCCTGGCAATGAGGACCCCAGCATCGCGGGAGGGGTCATGGGGTATAATAAACATAAAAGCAGAGGCTTAAACAGACAAACTGTGCTTCCACCCAGTGAATGGAGTTTCATTTATTCTGAAAGTGAAAAGGCTGTATCTGCAGACATTCAGGGACTTGCCACGGTTTCGACACATGACACGGAGGTGCCTGTCTTCATTTTCTCTGCGAGGAGCGCGGGGCGTATGGGCACCGAGGTGTGTCCACTAGAAGCAGCCTAGAGTTAGTGTTAGCAGAGGCAGAAAGGGCGGCTTTCGTGCATTGCCTCCACAGGGCTCCCTTTGGCCCAGCGCTTCAATAAAGCCAAGAAGTAAATGAGACTCTGAAGCAGGGCCGCATGAACACGGAACAGGCCTCCGTCGGTGATGCAGCCCTAAGTGAAGCAGAATTCCTTCCTCCGCACCTGCTCCCAAGTTCAGGTAGAATGATGACTCTCAGGTGTGAGGAAGAGAGAGTCATCTTAGCAAACACCACTCGTCTGCATCCTCGCTGTTACCGTTCTTGCTATTTTAATTAAAGATTTTACGTCGATTTGTTTCCTTATCAAAGTTAGCAGTTATATCTGGGGTTTCATTTGAATACCTTCATTATTCTACTGTGAGCACACTGCCTCCTGCTCTCCCTCTGCTCTGCAGGGCCGAGCGCACGAGGCGGCTGCCGGACGGGCCCTGTGTTCCCGGCTCAGCGCCACCGACGCAGGACAACGACAACGGCAAATTCTTACCAAACGCACCAAGTAATTTGGTGAAGGATTAGAATTCACAACGGCAGACACCTTCCTTGGACTGTTTCTTGGAGTTCCACTTTATTTACAGATGTGCTTTCTCTCTTTTTTGAAAAAAATATGCTTTTATTGATTTCAGAGAGGAAGGGAGAAGGAGAGAAAGAAACATCAATGATGAGAGAGAATCATTGATGGGCTGCCTCCTGCCTGCACGCCCCACACTGCAGCTTGCGGGCATGTGCCCTGACTAGGAATCAAACCCTGACCTCCTGGTTCATAGGTCGACGCTCAGCCACTGAGCCACACCGGCCCGGCCAGAGGTGCTTTCTGAGCAGCTGCCATGAGGGTGCTGGCTGCTCTGACTGGGCCCAGAACATTAGACACGGTCCCTGGACTGCGGTTAAAAGGGGTGCAGACGATAAAGGGAAAACCTGCTAACTGAGCAGAAAGGACAGGCGTCTCAGGTCACATCTGCGGCATGCCTGGCATAGAGAATTGCAGGCTGAGGGCTTTTTTTTTTTGTTAGGGAACCATGGGTTTACAGCAGTGCTCTCAGAATAGGGACGGGTGGGTGGGGCTGAGCCTGTGAGTGTGAGGCACGCACACTGTGAGCGGGTAGTTGAGCGCCGGGTGCCCAGTGGGGACTGGACGTGACCCTGCAGAGCGGGAGTGCTCTGTGGAGGCTGTAGACCAGGGGGTCCTCAAACTACGGCCCGCGGGCCACATGCAAATACAAATATTGTATTTGTTCCCATTTTGTTTTTTTACTTCAAAATAAGATCTGTGCAGTGTGCATAGGAATTTGTTCATAGTTTGTTTTTTTAACTATAGTCCGGCCCTCCAACGGCCTGAGGAACAGTGAACTGGCCCCCTGTTTAAAAAGTTTGAGGACCCCTGATGTAGACCCTGGTGCAGTTGCTTTTGAATAACAAGGCGGCTGAGGTTCACGTGTGTTTCCAGTACATCTGAGGTTCTATCTCTGAATGGTCGGCACCAGGCTCTGTAAGCAGCAACAGACCAACAATTCGCTGCCCCCATTCACCCTCCTTCAGGGTCAAGGAAAAGACTGTCCTCGGCTCACACGGACACTTCCCAAGAGACACAGCAGAGGCTCCAAGACGACACAGGCACTGTAGGGGGGCTTTCCCTGGTTCCACTCTGTTCTGAGGGCACCTGACTGAGAAAATTGCAGAATCCACTAGCATAAGAGAGACAGTGTCTGCAGGAGCACCTGGCAGAGCATGTGGGCTTCACCAGAGCCCCAGGGGCACAGGTCTCACAGTATCTCCATTTTAGGAAAACATTGCAAATGTTTTTCTGGTTGAAACATGTGAACAAGATGAAAACCATCACTAAGAAGCACATTTCTTGGGCCTAAGCAGTGTCATCACAAGAGCAAGGTGTTAACCACTATGACACGGGGTTGGAAACGTCTTTCTACAAGACACACAGCAGCTATGTGACCAGATGCAGCTCACTGACCCTCCCGCACTGCAGTGTGGAGAACACGGAGCTCTGAGAGGAAATGGAGGGTGAGAAGCTTTGTGCGGGCAGATTTCCCTCCCCAAAGTGGGAGGCGCGTGGTCCCTAAACCCTTTTGCTGGAGATTTTCCCCTGCTCAATTGGAGTTAACAAGCCATGGATCCTCCTTAATGTGTATCAACTGACCAGTGGCCTCTTGACGATAATAAAAATTAAGAATTTTTTTTCATCATTTTTCGGGGGGAGCTGGTCCCCAAGATGGCACCCAAAATTCCCTGCCTCCTAGTATTGAAATCCTTGGGTAATTCTCTCTGTTGAAGGTATTATTGGACTTAGTGACTGGTTTCTAACAAATAGAAGAAGACATGGTGTATGACTCAGAAACGAGGACATAAAGGCCAGTGTGATGTCACACGCTTGCTTTCTGTCCAGTCACGTGTCTCAGAGAGGCTCATGTGATGTTTGGCCATTGGCCAGTGAGAAGCTGTAGGCTGTCTACCACCATGTGAGTGAGCTTGGACGGGATTCTTCAATGTTCAGAAACAATGACCACAGCCCTAGACCACAGCTGGCCTGCACCCTCATGAGAGACTGAGCCAGAGCCAACCAGAAAGAGTCCGGATTCCTGAACCACAGGAATTGTGAGATAATACAACCCTTCACTCTTCCTCTTACTTCTCAATTTGCACCTGGACAAGGAAGAAGGAGATTATGTCCCCATCAGGAAAACCAACAGTCTGTCAAAGTTCAAGTAACTAAAAGCCTTTAGCCTAGAGTGGCCAAAAGGGATGATACAAAATTGCCTTTTAATTATAAGCTTTTTTTCACAATCGATCCAATATATGATTTAAGCATTCGTAGGATCTCCCCTTGGAATCCATGTAACCACAAATAACGGGAAGGTAGACCTAATAGCCATACCTTTGAGTATGGAGCCAGGCACATATAACATCTAACCCCAGGTCTGGCAAGTTATATGCCCTCCTGAGACCAGTTTCTTTCTCTGGGTCTTCATCTGCTTCTGTGGAGTAAGGAGTAGCAGCTACTCTGGCAGGTTTATTCGAGGACTTAAGTGAGATATGTATGCAGGTCCAGTGCTGCACAGTGTCTACATGGGTGGGCACCCAGGAGGTGAGCCGTGGCTGTCAGATCCTCAAGTCTGGCTTGTTTGACTGGATATAATTCATTAGGTGCAGAATCCAACACCAATCTTTTCCCCGGGGATTTTCCTGAAATTGTAATTTCCTTCAGATATTTTTATTCTCACCAGCAATTTTTTTGGTTAAGCTTGTAATTGGTGAATGTGTTACTTCAGGCAAAAGTCAGGTCATCGCCTCTCCTCCTACTTTAAATTCATAATGTATCATCTTAAGGTAATTCAAGCATTTTGTCAGCTTTCACCACTTAATGTATATGAATTTTGGATCTAGGGGCAAAGTGAGGGCAAGGAATAAAAGTCCCTGTGGATGTTGCAGTGAAAAATCATTTAATACATTTAGTATTAGATTTGCTTGTAGGATGTTCATGGTACAAGTTAATAAATTCTGGCTTTGTTGCTTTAGGAAAAAGTTCCTTATATCAGCCCTTAAGGGATTTCTTTGGATAAATTCTTTTCTTGGTTAAATTATCCCATTAGCTGAACTGTCCACTGTTGAGAGACTCAGTTGTGAAAATGAGACTTTAATCATGTTTAAGTGCCTAAAGTTGATCTCCTTCCCAGCACAGAGTTACTGCTGCCAAGTTGTAAAGGACGCCTTCCCTCCCGTCCTGTACCCGCCAGGACTCGCAGGATCAACTGTCCAAACTGGTCCCTGGATACCTTGTAAGAGACTTGACTTGGGCTCCTGTGTTTGCGTGTCTGATTTTATAGACTTGATTTCCAGGCATTTCCTAGCTCCTGGCTTACTCCCCTTCATCCCTCCATCTCCGTTCCCTTTGTTCTGGGCCCCAAATTCTCCAGCAGCACAAACCAACCCAGGACAAGTGCCTCTCACCCAGCTCCCCGGGACCACACTCCAGGTGGAGAAACTGCTTGTGGAAACCATGCTTGCAGTTATTGCCTGGAAGAAGGTGCTATTGCTACCAATGTGATCCCAATAGAATGCTCTAAAAACGACAATATTATCACTCAACCCAGACCCCACTCTACTGGAGTAGCATAGTTGTGTTTGTAATTTTTTTAAAATTTCACCAACTATTCTGGCATGGAATATAACAACAGTTAAATTTATAGGCTTAAGAAATGAACATCCCCCTTTTACAGAAGGAAAATAAAAAAAAAGACTTCTGTATTAAACATTAAAAAGAACATATGAAAGGAAACACACTTGATTCCTATTGTCTTAATACAATTCTTAAACTCTTTCACTCACTGTAACACAGAACAGATTTTATAATTCCCTTGCCAGATGAACATGAACCTTTCAAACACTGAGAACAACTCCTTGCCAGAGATAAACTTATGCATTGGTGGGAACTGGCTACACAATTATGTCTAATGTATAAAGGAAGCGTTTCTTACAGATCCTGAGAATACTGGCACTTTAGTTTACATTTAACTTAGGAACTAGTCTAAGATATAGTCATGAATATTCATATCAAGGATATGTCAATCTTTTAAGTTCTTTTTTTTAGACATACTTGATGAATCCAGACATCAAGAATAGTGCATGAACTTGTATGCATGCATATAAGCATAACCAATGGATGAAAGACGCTGCAGGGGGGGGCAGTGAGGGCATGTGCCGGGGGGTAGGAGAGGCAGGAAAAAGGCCAATGGGGAAAAAAAAGGAGACATATGTACTACTATTTGTAATACTTTAAACAATAAAATAAAATAAAAGAATAGTGTGTGAGAGGCTGGCTGAAGGTAAGAAATAGTCCAGGGCCCCTTCTTACCTCTCTGCTTAATATCTGTGGAACCACAGGCAGACTGCTCCTCAGTTTCCTTATTACTAAAAGAAAATAAAAAGTAATTTCTACCTCTATGAAAATATAGAATTAGTACAGTAACTGAATACAGTAAATGCATAATAGAGATTAGCTCTCAGCACCAGGGAAAGGAAACATATACTTACTTAGTCAGAGTTTGTGATATAGACACGGAACAAGAGGTTCGGTAGACCATTTGATTTAGTCGTGTACTGGCTATATTGGAACAGAATTTGCGTTTAATTTTCTTTGAACACAGTGGTTCTACAAGCTCAAACATGTACATTGAATTCTTCCTGACATTTCACTTGTTATTACATTCCTTGGGCTAACAGCAGGCTTTTAATCTCAGACAGATTTTCATGCCACAATCACCTTAAAATATTTGCGGAAACTAGTACTATAAGAAACTAATGTAGCAACACTAACATGCTGTAGATAGAGGTTTTCATTCATTATGGTATGGGGGACATTTTTTTGGTGGGACCATGTTCAACCTAAGAAAAATCTGGAACCGTAGTGATTTATTTGGGCCTCTCTTAACAGCCTCCTTAGTAACAAATTCAATGTGTTCTCAGCCTTTAAAGTTAATCAGATGCAGTATCATTTCCCCACTGGCACTGTTTTTACTATTCAAGTCGTTGGGCCCCATAGGGGAAAAGAAATTGCTTCCATTTCAAGCCACTGCTCTTTTTTAAAATATATATATTTTTTTATTGATTTTTTACAGAGAGGAAGGGAGAGAGATAGAGAGTTAGAAATATTGATGAGAGAGAAACATCGATCAGCTGCCTCCTGCACATCCCCCACTGGGGATGTGCCCACACCCAAGGTACATGCCCTTGACCAGAATCGAACCTGGGATCCTTGAGTCCGCAGGCTGACGCCCTATCCACTGAGCCAAACCAGTTAGGGCGAAGCCACTGCTCTTTATTCCCTGTGGACAAGACATCGCATTTTAATTCCCATCTTTCTTTTCTCTCTTATCTTCATACCAGAATCTGTTAACTTCATAAAATTGGTCCTTTTATGTAATTTCTTTTTTAATTGTTAAATAATTAAAACTCACTACTCTGTTCTTCCATTTCCAAATAAGTAGGAATTACTTTGTGAAGTATTGTCACCATCATTTTAATCTTGACCACTGCAAAAAAATCGATCCTTTCCTCTTATATTCTACCCTCCCTGTGTTCTTCTTCAACCTTTCAGTTAGTTCTCCAATGAATTTCCAGTGGAAAATAATTGCCATTGCTTTCTATTTCTGGAATACTTTATTTAAACCTCTAATGATGCTCCTAACACGTATGACTTGGCGTGGCAGTGGGTTGGAACCAAGTTCACCTGCCCATCAGATTACAGTCCGCTTCAGTGTAGGGACATTGTCAGAGTCATTCTATTTCTTATAGCCCCTATCACATAATTGGAACACAATGGGCACTTCTTACATGTTAATTGAATTGAATGCCATCTTTGAAAGAAATATTACTGATTCAGCCACTTATATGTCTTGTCTTTTACTAGGTACCAACCACCCTGCCATATAACAGTGGTCTATAGAGCAGATAAAGCAAGCATGGTTATAGAACTCCTGGGAGTGGGCATCTACTCTGTGCCCACCTTTATCCAAAAGATTATTGCAATTTTGATATGTAGCTTTAAGGTAGTTAAAAAATAATTATATAAGGGGCTCTACAAGGTCATAGTGCTTCTGCTAAAAATGATCCACTCTATTTCCCAGCTTCCTTTGCAGCTAGAATTGGTCGTATAGTACAATTCTGCACAGGAGACATAAGTTGATAGTTGTGAGAGAATATTTATTTATTTATTTAGTTAGTTAGTTAGTTAGTTAAGAGACTGGTGACAATTATGTCATTCTCTACCCCATAACAAGCCCTGAACTGTGGGAAACTGTTTATTGCCTTCACTATCTGATAAGCGTAGACAGAGAACCCCCCCCCCCCGCCCCCCCAAGGCTGGGTGCCTTTGAAGCCCTAGCAAAGGTCAGAGCTAGGCGCTACCTCTGTTTGTCCAGACAGTGGTAGCTGAAGCAACTTCCCCATTTATTATTATTATGTAAATCCTTGCTGATGGGCTAGTCTGCCTGTTGCCAGGGGTCGCCTGCCTAAGGGCTATGCTATGGGTGCATCCCAGATCAATAAAAGCTTGGTAAGGCCTGAGCACGGGTGGAAGTCCCTCTCCTTGAGTTGGACTTGCCCTCCTGGTCCCCCAATATTGCAAAATTATCTCGTGTCATTTTTCTCTCATTTGTTGTTCGGCTCCTCTTTCAGATACCGAACCCTACTCCACGCAGAACGTGGAGGGAGTGTTACTCGACACTGAACAAAGACAGGCTATTTGGGGGTGTGGCAGCCACCTTGTAGCAGTGAGGAAAGGAGACAAGACTCTCAGGGCAACTAGCCCTGTCATCACTGAATCCTTTTGGCCCATGGATGCAACAACTCCTGACTTCACTTGTCAGAAAACTGAACCCTTAAATGGTAATGTTGCTCTTTCCTGCCTCCCATCCTCATTTCACAGAAAAGCATTGTCATCCTTTTCTCTCAGAAAAGGGAAAAGTGACTCTGAGAGGCTAAGGTGTCCACGGTGTGCATTTGTCATGGACCCTAGTGGCCCTTTAATCGTGAAGGCAAAACTCTAGTCAAGGGTCCTAGATAATAAGTCTGGCCACCTGAACACTGTGTACACATTTGTACTGGTTGTAACCTTCTGTAGCCAATGGGTTTCAAGTCATTCATCTCCCAATCTCACCTCTGAATCTTCCATTGTGATTTTATTATAAGTCGTTTCTTAATAATTCTTGAATAATGTGTTTAAGCAAGAAGTGTCAGAAACACATTTCTTCCACTTTATATGCTGTTTCTCTTATTTTAAGTAAAATTATGCAAAATCAGGATGCCTGGCCTGGGAAGTACCCTCAAAATGGCATCAAGCAATGTCATAGAACTGAGTGGACATGAGTCCCATAGACAAGGTCCTGCTATACAAAAGGCTGTGCACTAATTTACCTACAGCCAAAATAAAATGTTGGTTTTCCCTCACAAACACATGGCCCCCAAATTCCAGTCATTCTTAAAAACAATTAACCTGTCAAGTTTAAAGTTTCATTCATAATTTGGACTGCATCCTGCCATTGATATTTATTTTAATCTTCTATTGATTTCTGTGGGAATTCTCTTAGCAGAATTAAGACAAGATATAGCCCCAAAGGAATTTCTGCAAAGAAGGTTCCCACTTTCATCCTTTAAGTTTCATTTTTATTAAGTGTAGGCCATGGTGCTGTGTATCTAAAAATAGGTCTACAGGCTACATGGATGATAAAGTCTTCTATTTTGAATTCAGGCTGAAAGGTCAGTAAGAAAGCTAAAGTTTCACAAGGAAGAACTACACTATAAATTATTTCACCATATGTTTTTGGTCTGGTTTCTGAAAATTTGAAATCTTTGTCATTTATTTTATTATTTATTTATAATACTTATTTATTACAATATTATTTTTAAATACTATTTTACTTTATACACCCAAAATATCTACCTCCCATTAAATTAATTTTGAAAATGCCTTTTCAAGTACATGTTTAATACACTTCAACACACTAGATGTAATATTAGACAGTCATTTAAAATTATAACAGCAATCACTGTAGAATTATAGATCTTGGAAATTCTTTAGAATGATGTTAAGTTTTGAAAAGGCAAATTAGAAAATGATATATTATAACTATTTACAGTAATGTAAAAAGTATACTTAAAGATTGGAAGAGAATAGCAAATTAAAATGTGTGCTATAAATTGGTGAATTTGATGCTTTATCAAATGTTCTTATGTTTAATATTTTATATATGGTTGTTAAAATTTAAATGCAAACAAATAATATAACTTGCCTTTAAACTCATCAAGTTCATATGAACTTAAAGACATGACAAAAAATGAAATCAAAGAGAATCATGTGCCCTAGGCTGGTTTGGTTCAGTGGATGGAGCGTTGGCTTGCAAACTGAAGGCTCCCAGGTTTGATTCCGGTCAAGGGCACATGCCTGGGTTGCGGGTTCGATCCCCATGATTCTCTTTCATCATTGATGTTTCTGTCTCTATCTCCCTCTCTTCCTCTCTGAAATAAGAGAGAGAGAGAGAGAGAGAGAGAGAGAGAGAGAGAGAGAATAATGTCATTTAAAAATGCAGGTATTTCTGTTTTTACATGAATGGGTTCTTGGATCACTTCCATGGTCATGTGGTATCTTATTCATTTTCTGGTGTCATGAAAATATCTTAGAAGTTATGAGATAGCAATAAAAACGTATCGAGAGAATGTTTGATGCCACTCTGCCCCCTGGATAGGGTCATGCTGTGGATCTAATAAGACAATGTGCATATAGCATTTTTTAATGCACATGTGAAAAACAGCATAATAATTTTCAATGGTAGTCCAAATACCTTCAAGATTAGGCCTGCAAGTTGGTCTCAATTGTATAACGTAGAAATGTCATTAAATGAAACAAATATCTGAAGTTTCACTGTAACAGGGACTCACATTGTTCTCTGTCCCTCAAGAAGAAACTGATTCTAAAACGAGCTCTTCTGCTCACGCCACAGTCTCGGGAGCGCTCCTGCAGGTGGAAATGCCCTGGCTCCAACCCGCAGATCAGCCTCGTCACCACTAAAGTGCCTGGAAGCCTGGTGCGCGGGTGTGGAAGTGGACTGAGTCCCCCCCGGCCCTTGCCAGATGGAGTCAGGAGTGTGACTCGCTGATGACTTTTAAGCCAAGGTCACACTCTTTTCAGGATGATCCCAGAAGATGACGGAGCTCGGCTGAGGTCACAAGGCCTGGCCAGGTCTGCCCAACTCCGACAGGCGGAGCTCCCTCTGCAGCTGACCCCTGGGCCTGGCCTAGATACTGTCAGATCTTCACTGCGGCCTGACACTCCTCGTTCACAATCCTGCTTCCTCCCTGTTCCTTCCACAAAAGTCTTCTGCAGCCAGCCCGTCCCAGCATCTGCTTCCCAGAGAGCCCAGCTGACTCCAAGTGCAGCCCAAGCAAGCCTGCAGGGAAGGTGCGGGCCAGGACTGGCTCGCCAGCCATCCATTGGGTCAGGAGGGCACCATCCGAGGGGTCTGTGAGCCGTGAATAGTCCCTGGCACAGGGAGGCAGCCCAACTGGGAAAGAGTCATTGGTGGTGGCTGGGAGGCTGTTGTGGAAGGAAATGCCAGGCCTGGAGCATCTGAAATGTTCTGGAAACATTCACAGAAGGACAGAGGAATGGGCCAGTTGTCATTAAGGCATGGTAACGTCCTACTGAATGAAAAGCTTTTAACAAATAGTTGGAAATTAGGCATGAATACTATAGTGCCTCCTTGGTTGTCTTCAAGAGGCCAGTTCTCTCTTGGAAGAGCAGAAAAAGCTTCAGACCAAACTGAGAACTTAGATGATGGCCATCAGACGCCCTGAGCTGTCAGGGCTGGAGTTGCTTGCGTCGCTGCCTGCACCAGTGGGAGAGCATTCTTGTTCTTTGGGTCAAACTGGCAATTATTTAGAGCTGCTGTATATGGGTCAGTGCAGCTCACAGATATATAATTTATTTTTCTTTCCAAACTAAAGAGATCTCTTTTGAACATTATTTTGGAGAGGAGATACCTTAGACCAGTGGTTCTCAACCTTCTAGCCCTTTAAATACAGTTCCTCATGTTGTGACCCCAACCATAAAATTATTTTCGGTGCTACTTCATAACTGTAATGTTGCTACTGTTATGAATTGTAATGTAAATATCTGATATGCAGGATGGTCTTAGGCGACCCCTCTGAAAGGGTCGTTCGACCACCAAAGCAGTCGCGACCCACAGGTTGAGAACTTCTGCCTTAGACCAAGGACTCACAAACCTCACAAAGGTGGAGGTCCCTGCGCTTCTGGGCCATTTCTCTTCCAGGTTGTCTTACCAAGGCGATAGGAGCCCTGCTGTTTTCCACCTGCATGAAGTCAGTAGGGTGGTGGCCAGTGACGTCCAGAGTACTGATGAGGTAATTACTTGTCCCTGCAGAATGACTTGGGACACAGAACTGGAAAGTTGACATAACCCTGTGCCCAGACTGGGAAGATGTACGGTTTTCTCTGTCACATGAAAACAAACTTCTGTGTTTGGAGATAGAGAAAAAGCATTTGTCAAATCAATGGGTGCTTAGGAAGAACCACGTCTTGTACAAAATTGCAATAGTAAATCCCTACTTGATTAAACATCTGATCATCTATTTTCATGATCTGTGATCAGTTGATCCTTTTTAGTAGCCAAACTGGACATTGAACTATGGAAGTTATGAGGTCCTCCACTCCTACATCTTTCAATCCTTTAATAATGAAGTAGAGTTTTGTCATTTTACCAGGTGTGTAGTATTGCCTTTGATTTATTCCTATTGTAGGTAGGAAAAACTCCATTTAGCCATTCCTAATAATAACAGCAAAAAATGTATATGGTTTTCACTACTGTCAGACACTGTTCTGAGAACTTAACGTAGATTAATTCATCTCACCTCAGAACAACCCTGTTAAGCACACGGTCTTATCATTTAACTTTGCAGTAGACATTATAACAGGTCACCAATGTGGTTTCTATCTGTTGATGAAAATATCTACCATCAGTTCTTGTTAGTCATGGTAGTTATGTGCTAGCCAATACTGGATTAATGAATATTGAACCACTGTCTGTAAGGGAAATTAGATAGATGATAGATAGATGGATAGATAGATAGATAGATAGATACACAGATAGATAACAGATTGCAATCTTAAATTCTAAAAACAATTCATCCTGTTAGATTCCATAGTCTTTATTTTACAAAAGTGAAAATACATTTCAAAGGTGCTAAGTGACCTGCCTAAGGATGCCCTACTACAGGCTGCAGATCTAATTTCAAACCCTATCCAACCAGGCTCAGAGCTGGAGCTCTGGCACCACCCCTGCTACCTCCATCCTCTGGTCATCTCTGTGTGAGAGCTGAAACCAGAAGAAAGCGCATTGCCTTGATGGACCTCAGTTGGGAATACGTGCAATGGGTAACTCTTGGGTACATTTTTACTGCTCTGAATGTCCACGAATGATGGCAAAAGCTCTGCCAGCATCAATTTTGGGTTACAAATAAATTTTAGTGAATAGGCAAATTTACATATATGAATCTGTGGATAAGGAGAACCAATTGTATTTTAATTTTGCATTCAGTAATTGGGGAAATAACCATGGGTTGGCTTGTATCCCCTGGTCAAAATCCTATTATCATCTGAGCTCATTAGTTCAACTGGCCTCAGGAATTAGTTAAGGGCAGTTGCTGGATCATACCATTTCAAAAAAATTAGGGTGAAGGATCTAACACTGTGCACACCAGACCTTCTGAGATGGCATCCACCGGAGAAGCCCACAGGGATAAAAGCCTTAGCGAGCGCATGATCCTCCATGGTCCTTTGAATTCTGGAAGCACAGATGGATCTTACAAGACCCAGAATTTGATGCTGAGAGAGGTACCCCAGCTTTCGGGCTTGGGGCTTTTAAGCTCCATCATAAGAGAAGTACCAGCCCCTCTCCTGGCATGATCAAAAGCTGGTGTTCAAGCCTTATAGTTATGGTGGTATAGCAAGGCAGCTCCTTGGCCTCCAAGTTCCTCCCCTGGTGTGACCAGAGGTCTGGAGTCTAGAACCTAGAACCTGAATCCACTACCTCAGTACTGATTGGTACAAACATGGGGCTAGAGCGATTTCCAGGGAGGCTGCAGGAGGCTAGTCTGCAAGGAACCAGTGTAAGGCAGGTTCAAGCTTACCTTTGAGCACAAAGATCTGTGTATTTACCTTTTCCTTTTATGGTTTTCTTAAAATAACCATAGATTCCTTTGAGGAATTCTAATAGAGACTTTCAAAGGGTATTATTATTGGGTTGCTCTTGCACAGCTCTTCTTAATTCCTGTCTTCCCCTTCAATCAAAAGCTCAGGTTGTGGGAATGAAATGAGAGGTTGCAACTATCACTGTGACCAAGGCAGACCTTGCTCACCTACCTGTCCTCACCCAATGGGCCACCATCTGTTTTCATCTTAAGGATCCCAAGTCATCTGGCCACCACCATGGATCTTGCAGACAAGCCCAGACCAGGCCACTCCAATCCTCACACAGTGCCTGGTGACTATATAGGGAACACATCCATCTTGCTTTGAGGGATTAAATGAGACCATCTGGCATCTGTCACCCAGGAATTTCCCACACCCATTGAAATCAGGATGTCATTGCAATCACAGCATCTTCCTCCAGCAGCTCTAGCCTATAGACAATGAGGGAAGATCCCTCACACCTCGGACCCCTCCCAGCAGACAGCTGTGGAGGCACTGAGGAATGTTGTGTCTGCAGAGCCCTCTCTAGGTCAGAGGAAGGTGGAGAGAAGTCAGACACATGCGTAAAATTTACTCCAATAGAGTTATCTCCCAAACCCTTGGATTTCTTCACTGATATTATTCTAAATATGTTCTGCCCTCTCAGTTTGATTTAGTAAAAGCCACCCAAGACTTCATTGTAGTCACCCAACCAAACAATGATCTCTATTTCCAGCTGTTGAAGTCACACTGAAGCCGGAATACTGGCTCATGTAGATAAATTCAGCCTAGTCTAAAGTTATGTTCCCTGCTTTGCTCAAACAAGCACACACATAGTCCCCAGATTTTTCCTGATAGGAACTAGAAAATTGTTTCAATCCTTTTGGTGGGTAAGTCACATCCTACTAGTCTTGAGTGTGTAATACCCCCCTCTGTCCATATGATGGGATCTAATTTAATTACCGATTAGATTTTTAAAATGTGATGATGAGGTTAACTGGCTTCTCTTTGAAATAGAAGAAACTTTCTCCAGCCTGTGAGTTTCTGAGTCTTTAAACGAAGCAGGAACAAGTTCTTGGAAAGTGGAAAGGAGATATTTCACTTGATATGAAAAGTTGATCAGAGTTCAACACCTGGGTTCCTGGACTCCTCTAAGTCATCCTAGACCACCCTGTTCCCATACTAGGAGTTCCATTAGTATCAATATCGCCCTCATGGTCTCCTGCGACTTCTGCTAAGGTTGTAAAGTCTATTGGTGTGGAAATCCACAACCAGGAAGCTGCTAAGATATCACCTAGACTTTGCGTCAAGAATTTAAAAAATTGAGCCCATTATTTTTTTTATTTGATCCTTAATCTTTTCCATTCCAATAGTGGCATGGCAGAAGAGCCACTCCTTGGTAGTGGTAGCTCAGCCCTTCTCTCCCGTGCCTTTAAGTGGGTAAGTCAAATGGTGCTCGATTCAGCTGTTCCCACTGCACGCCGTGGACAGCACATTCCGCACCTCCTTACAACCTCAGATGATGATATAACCCATTTTAAACACCTTCCATTTCCCCAGGGCCTCTGGCTGCAACCATTCCCACCATCAATTTCTAAGTCCATTGAAATGCTTGTATCTGGAGAAAGCAGAAACCCCCACAGCGCCAGAGCAACTGCAGAGGATCTCACGTGAAGAGACTCCATGAGGAGGACAGGCTCCAGAACCGCTTAAGCTCATGGAACAGAAAGTCAACCAGGTCTCTGATTACTGGTCTCTTCTCTCTGCTGCACCCATTGTGGGATTCAGCCTGAGGCTATGTCACCTCAATGCTCAGGTCACATGGGAGAAAGTGGCTCTCTCCTTGGCTCTGTGTTACAGACTAAGATGAACTTAAGCAGAAGCCTCTGATGACTTCCCTTATGTCATTTTACCCTGTGACTGTGTTAATGTGCCATCATCACTGTGGATTCTTCTTCCAAGCAGTCTTTGTATGTGAGACAAGACTCCTGAGCAGGGATTTCTCTCTCTCTTTACCATCATGCACCTCACTTAAGTTCGAATAAGACAGGAACTTTCTTTTATAATTTTTTCACTATGATATTTCTAGTGTTCAGTCAATGCTCAATAAATATAAGTGGACTGAATGATAAAGACTACTCTGAGAAATCTTCCCGGGTAGCGCACACAAATGCCTGGGGATGGACCATCCTGACACATGTTATGCTCTGGATTTGGGGAAGGGGGTATAAAATCATCTCTTTCCCATGTGTAATTTTTCTTGGGCTTATTTTCCTTTGCATCTGGTGATCTGAATGGCCTATTTGTGGCAAAGGTTTGGATGTAGATGAAAATAAAGGAGAAAATAAACCCTATTTTTAGCCTAGATTCCCTTACTCTGTTTAGTCCATACCAATGAAATCACTTTGGCTCTTACATTTCTAGCAAAAGAGGGGCTAACCTAAGATAGTGGTCGCATTAAGACAGGACTCCAAGAATATTCAAATCCCCCTATTCCCACCTTGGCTAACCACTTCCTCCTCAAAAGGCCCTGTACACACAATTGTGGTAAAATAGGAAATATAGTGATTTCTTATTAGCTAGGATTTCCTGCCAAAGGAGAACCCCAGTGGGTTAGGTTAACCACGGGGACGTATTTTATCTTTCCTGCACTAGGTAGGAAATATTCCTGAGTCAAGGAGGCTATAATGCCCGCTCTTCTCCTCCCAACACTCCAACCAGAGTCTGAGAACTCACCACAACAAGGAGACGCGGAGCCCACCTGCCCAAAGCAGAAATGGACAGGCCATGTTTAATTCACTGAGAAGTCACTGCCGCCAGCAAAAGTGGCCTCAATGAGCACCCTGCATCTGAACCACTCAAGACCTTGACTTTCCTCCTTAGGAGAAAGATGAGCGTGGAGGGAAAGAAAGGTTTCCTTCTCTCAGAAGTCACACAGCTCAGCTCACAAGAGGCAAGTTTTGAGGCTGAAGACTTAACCCAATGAGCATGTTACATTTCGGGTAGTGTCTCTCCTCCATCTTTCCTTTGTGCCCAGGAACAACAGGGGGAAGCTGGTGAAGAATCAAGTGTTCAGGATTCCAGCCATGCATTTATGTCCTTTCTCCTTGGAGTTTCATCTAACAGGAGAGTCAAATCCCATCAAATGTGTGTCAAAGCAGTGTCATATGTTTGGAAATAGGATGACATGGCTTCGGGTAACGTTTGAATGCCCTGAAGTCCATCTTCCTGCGGAGAGAGAACGAGCCACTAGACATTTAGAAAACATCGTTATGTATAATTTTGTTGGTGCTCTTGATAAGAAGGGGAGTTGGGATTTGGGTTGTGCTAGAAACAGAGATTGAGATCAGAATTGAAGGGCAGGTTGTTGGCTCAGGAGGTAATCTCAGGAAGGAATAAGGCTCGGAGAAGTGAAAAGGAGAAGAGAAAGATGTTAGTACAGGTGTGTTCATGGGCAGAAGACTGCTTAGGATGCATGGGACACCATGTAGAGACACACACCAAGGTTTCTACCATGGAGAGGAGGAAGCCAGGATGTTTACTCCCCATTTCTATTCAAGAGGCTGCCCCAAGGACATCATCTTGCCACCACTAGACAAGCCAGAAAAGACCCTGAGCGGAGATTTCCATGGGACCCTGGTAGGAAAGCTCAGCCCAAGTTGGGATGGGGGTGCTGGGATTGTGGACAGACCACCAGTAGTTCCTGCTACAACACGGAAACCACCTATCGGTAATATTATCTCAGCATCTTAACCGGACAGCTCCCTAAAATCTCATTTGAGTCCTTTTTTATATTTTGGTAAGACTATGAAATAAACCATATTTTCCCATCTCTACCAATTCTTTATGTGCAATTCTTTATGTGCAATTCTCTCAGCATTCTTCATGAAATATATTTATAAAATGGTAACAAAGGCCCCCTTTGTCACAAACTTATACTTTATTATTTTCGGTAATGTGCCACATTTGTAGTCCCTGTCCTGAAAAAGAAGTATTAGATAATATTTTTAGTTTATATGTCCCAGGCATTGTGTTAATTGCATTCATGATTATATCACTCAGTCCTCACAGTAAACCTATTTACAGATGAGGGAACGAAGGAACTGAGGGGCAAGAGAGGTCGCTGCCCCAGGTCCTCAGGCCGTCAGAAGAACCCACCCAGGGGCTGCTTCGGAGCCTGTGTGTGGTCCTAGTGTCTGGACTATATGCCAGCAGAAGTATAGCCCAACAGATTTTGCACTCGACTCTTCATAGCAAATGTTCCAGTGTGATTCTTCCATTTCCGTGAGCTCCAGTGCTGTCGGCCTTTCCATGTGTGAGGGCCACGGTGACCTGCATCTCTGTCACCCATTGCCTTTGGGCAGCTCCATGCCTAGTAAGGGAACTGCCATGGGTCTCTATCTAAGCTCTGTTTACATTTGCCAAGGTTGTCAACATCCCATCTTTTTCATCGGTTTTGGTTGGTTTTTGTTTACTTTTTTAACATGTTACATATAAGGTCTTTCTGTTCTGTGATAATAACAACTTAAGGAGGAGATTAGCGAGTCCTCTCTCATTATAGGAAGAGCTCTTAGGATGCAAGTGCTGCTACCTCCATCCATTTAGGTTAGTTGATAAGAGGGCGGAACATTTACCAAATTGCTCTCTAGTCCTCCTGGCTAAATCTCTGGGATTAGAAGTGGATTAAGAGATTTGTGGGAAACCGTAAGCATTCTAAATTCCCACGTTCAAAGGAAGATAATTGATGCCAGAAGTAATTGCATGACATAGAGAGTTTTTGAACTATTGCACATAGAAATTAGAGTCTCACCAATAAAGTACAGGAGGAATGGGATGCTCATTATATTTCATGAAATGTGTTAATAATTATCCCTTGATTACATTGCTCTCACTCTATTAAAACAACGAGTTGGATATTGGGTGTTTGAGGAATCCAGCTTGACTTGAAGTGTATGCGAGCTTATCCGCTGATGACAAAATGTGTACACGTTTTGGAAGGTGCCAGGATTTTCAAATTTCAAACCTTTTTCAGAGGTGTCTTGAAGTATTTTAAAATGACAAATACTATTCTTTTGGTTCCAAATGTAAAAACATTGATCTATTCCCTCTATTAGACCAAATAAACTTATTAAAATTTGGCAATCCTTTTACTTTTGCTTTTTTTAAACAAAATGGTACAAGTTTCCATGGTTATAGAAAAGAGCAGTAGTATGGTATTTCACCTTCTGTGGCCATTTTGTAAGTATAACCAGAATCAAAGTTTCTTTGTTATAAAGAAGATGAGGTGTCAAAAACTGTTGTTTATCTTTGGAAAAAAAGTCAAGTACTAATGCTTAAAATATGGCAGCAGTTGTATTTTCCTAAGGAACAGTCCAATTTCTGGTCAATTTCATTCATAAATCTTCCAAGAAACTTTCTGGCACTTTCTTCACTTTGATGAAGGGAGAGAAAGTACTATACCAAGGCAAGAGACTCTCCAGGTTGCAACCTCCTGGGAGACCAGGTTACACACCACACTTGTTTCTGAACAACTTTCTTCTATGTAGTTCACATTCTTTAAATGACCAGCAATTCTTCAGCTGTTCACCAACTATACCATCCATATCATTCATGAGATCGCAATTATCCTTTGTTCCATTTCTAAGAAATAGTTTCACTAATTTTTATTTTGCTATTCACTTGAATAATTTGTAGTGTTTGAAATAACAAACCACTTGAAAATATGTGTTGACAGTTATTTCTATAAGGCAGGTAAAGTCTGGAAGAAAATTTCAGACAATCAGGAATGATGATCCAAACTCCAAGCAGATCGGGAAGCCAAGGAGTGTACTCATCAGTACATCAGGGTGGACAGGAAGAACCCTGGATGAATGGAAGGGCCCTCAGAAAAGGAGACACCGCTGGGGTCAGCATGACATCTGATAACATCAAAGACAGCATGCTCCTAACAAAGGAGGAACTCGAGAAGGCAGAAAAGGAAGGCAAACAGGATCAAGGATCCCTCCCTTCACCACATTGATCATAATGTAAAGATTTTGGTCTAATTTTCATATTTTGTTCAGTTTCTTTCCATACCCAGAGGACAAGAAGACATTTTGCAATATTAGATCTTGTTCATGGCAAACACTGAAACTTCAGTTATTGATTTAGGATCTAATGACATAGAGAAACTTCTTCCTCTTGGTAATCCTTCTCAATAAAATTAAATTGACTCATCTATCTAACTGTCTGCATTGCTTAGCACTTTATTGCCGTATTACTGTTAAGATTTATTTCCAACCAACTGACATTTTTTTTCCAGTTGGTTTTAGATTTTCTTGGGGTGGGAGATAGGTTCATTTGTTTATATATTTTTGGATTTATTATTATGTAAGACAAACTCAAAGTAAAAAATAAAAATGTTCATAGAAGTTCAGCTTCCATCCCTGCCCTCACCTCCCTCTACCCTCCCTCACCATATAAATGAATATTTTTATTCATTTTTGAATTCACCTTCTATTGTTTCTTTCTGAAAATATAAGCAAGTGTTCATACACACACACAAACACACACACACACACACACACATACATTGATTTTATTGTAAACACTCTTCCAAGCCTCTTTTTCACTTAGTGATATGCTCTGAGGTATACTCAGCAGAGAATATAAAGATGCTCCTTGTCTCATTTACAGCAACATCCTCACCACAGTGTGGCTGCGCCCTGGTCAGCCATTCTCATCCCGGTGGACGTCTGGGTTGCTTTCTGTGTTTTGCTGTTACAAATAATGCTGACGTCCCGGCATGTACTTGATTTTCTGTTAATTTTCTGCCAGTTCTAATCAACTTGTTTAAAAGAGAAAACACACAATTCACACTTAGCCCATGGGACTTGCCATCTATCCACTAGATGACCCACACAAACCTAGTGGGACTATTTCAGAACTTGAGGCAGAGATTCAGGCCAAGCTTCAGAGAGTCTATCCCGCGTGAGAAAGTCCAAAAAGTGAGCCAGGTGAGCAAAGCAACCAAGACCCGGCATGACTTTCCTTGTGGGAAAGTAGACCCCATGAAGGATGGGTCGCCCAGCCAGGGGGTCTGGTGAGCATTAAGTAATAATCACGACAACACAGATGTTAAAAAGCTGGACTGCAGGAACAGTTGGGGAATCAAACTGTGGTTCCTCTGATGTAATAAAAGCTGGACTGAGAGGATGTGTCTAGGGAAAGTTTTGGTGATTTCAGAACAGATTTTATTTCATTTTTACTTGCTACCACAGAAAATAGCATTCAAATAAAATAAAATGAACCTAATTGCAGCAGATGGTCCCGTGTTTGCTGCTCTCTAAGAATAAATATTTTGAATTAATTTCAGGCCTTATCAATGTTAAAGGGACTGAGATTTAAAAATATTCAACCAGACCTAGGTGTATTGGCTCAGCGGATAGAGTGCCAGCTTTCAGACTGAAGGGTCCCAGCTTTGATTCTGTTAGGGGCATGTACCTCGGTTGCAGGCTTGACCCCTGGCCCTGGTCGGGCCCATGCGGTAGGCAACTAATCGAAGTGTCTCTCTCACATTGATGTTTCTCTCTTTCTGTTTCTCCCCGCCCTTCCACTCTCTCTAAAAATCAATAGAAAAATATCCTCTGGTGAGGGTTAACAAAAAAAAAAATAAATTAATAAATAAAGATGTTCAACCATATCTGATAACATACTGTGAAAAGCAGTAGGAAGCCCTGTAAGTGGTTCCCTCCACTTCATTTCCTTGCTTCCGGAATTTTAACGTCATGAGTTGTCATCACCTCACTTTCTCTGTAGCTCCTCAGCCTGCAGAGTCTATGCCCTGTAGCAAGGTGATGCATTTCAATTTCCCGACGAGCCAGCCTACCCCAACAATGGAGCCACAGAGGAAGCAAGCCCAGGCACTTGAGGAGGCTCCATTGATCTCTGTGTGCCATGCCTGCTAACACTAGACAAAGCAAGTTACACAGGAATGAGTCAGGGAGGACACCCCATCACATTAGGGATGTACAGCTCAGTCCTGTGATAAAGTGATGAAATGGAACCATATAGCATATAGCTATCCATCTACCAGAGCCGAGGTCAAACCATCAAAGAAAGAAGAGGGCAAATTCTGAATTGCCTGAAATGAAATAAAATTCTGCCAACAAGAAAAATGAAATACAAGTGAGAAATGTAATTTGGTTATAGACAAATAAAGAACATTAATTGCTTGGACATTTTGATATGAATATTGAGAACAGCATATCTGTTCTGTTGAATATGTACAGCTGTGTCTACAAAGTACATCAGTTAGGAGCGTGGGCTACAAGATCAGATGCCCGGTTTCAAGTCCAAGGTCAGCCACTTATTTCTTGTGTAACATTGAGATCTTAAACTATTTAATCTTTAAGCTACAGTCTCATGAACTACAAAATGTGGATATTATGATAGTTACCTCAGTGCACAATGGTGAGAGTTAACTGTGATATGCCTACAAAGCATTTATTTCCATGCATGTGACATCATAAACCAGAGGTCAGCATACTTTTTACGTAAAGAAGCAGAGAGTAAATATTTTAGACTTTGACTGCCATGAGGTCTTTGTTGCAACTATTTAATCCTGTTGTTAAGAGTGTGAAAGCAGCCATCAAGAATATATAAGTGAAGGGGCATAGCTGTTTTCCAATAAAACTTTATTTATAAAAATAAACAGTGGGCTGGATTTGGCCATGGGCCATCATTTCCCAACCCACAATTAGTGAATCCACTATCGCCAACACCACTTCGAATTCCTGAAGTTCAGAAACCAAATCTTAATTTTGTTTGTATATTTATGTCTTCTAGACAATGTGTTGCATAAAATAGGTGCTTACTCAGTGATTATTTTTTAAGAATAATTACTTACTGAATTCCTACCAAGCACCTAAACACTAGTAAAATGCCCGCTCGCATCCTGAGGTCATCTCTGCCTTCTCCTGCTTTTCAAGATGGAAATGCCACCAGAAGCATTGGAAAGGCAGGACCTATTCCCACATAAACAAGTAAGAAGCCTTGCTTGCTTCCAGCATGTGCATCGTCTCTGTTTCCTCAGCACCTTGCAGCCCTTCTTTAACCTACTCGCAGGGCCGCCAGGCTGATTCTTGAACCCTCTTTATCTGGGCGCATTCTCCAGACAGGACATGACAAGTTTCCTTGGGCGATCCCTTCACTTTGAACCTGATGGAAGGGCGGGTTTGGTTTCTGGTGCTGAGTGTTTGAAGCAGGACAATGTGTGTAATCTGCCCTGTTCGCGCTGAGGGCAGCAGCGTGGGCTTGATGAGGAGGATATCCTGTCCCCACCCTGCCCCCACAGCCTACCACACCCTCTGCTTACCTCAGGGAGTGGGCCTGATGGGGCTCACATCCTGAGGTCCACCGTTATCTTAGGGGCCTGTTCACCTCTGCGCCTAGTATTTCACGGGGCAGAGTAGACCGTCATTCCCACCTTTAACTCTCTTTACAGACAAAATGAGGTGATTGTAATATTACAAAGTGGTCATTTTTACCCAAGTTAAGAGGAAAAGGGAGTCATCACACAGCATCAGTTTGATTCCATTGCCCTACTTGCCAACAAATCAATCATATTTAAACCTTTATCAATGTTTTGTGCATGTTCCTTTGGGGAAAAAAATAGATGGCCACATCACAAACACTGAAAAGCCCGTTCTGGTGTCTCGACATGTGTGTGTTTGTGTGTGTGCGTGCTTGTGCAAGAGAGGAGAGAAGCTATGATATAAACACACTTCAAAACCACTACATCTCATTTGAGGCAGGGTTGGCATTTCTTAAGTGGCTTGGCCATGTGGTCAAATGACTACTTAGCCTTGTTTAAAATCACAGTTTCCTATGTTGGCCGTGGATACGGCTCCCACCTAGAGAAGCCAAAACAATGACCTGACAGCTGAGACGTTAGGGATGGGTGTTGATGCAAAGATTTCCTTGTATTATTTTCATTAGGTTTCCTGCTCGCCTCATCAATGCTGCATAGACCCGAGTGCCAAAGAGTAGAGGTTGCTTTTATGGAGCATCTTGCGGATTTATTTCCTCTAAAACTTGATGACACCCACCTTCGCGGTTTACTGCAATTAGAAACAAATGGGCCGGGATGTGCGTAATCAGCAAACGCCCCGGGGAAACTGGTCTGAGGCTCACGCAGATAAGCTCCTGTCCATCTGTGGTCATTGTCTTTCAAGTTCACACTTGATGCCACCCAGAGCTGTGTTGATATTCCTGTCATCAGCGTTCCTGAAGATAGTCATCTTGTTCCAGTATGTGAATAGGACATGGCTCCACTGTTGTATCAGTAGCCCTTGTCTTCAAGTTCTGTTTTTTTCTGTGCTTTTCTCCTTTGACCTCCTCCAAACACCTAAGCAGACCTGTTTGCTCTCTCCTAGTGTTTCTCAGCTGCAGCATTTTATAAAAATATATTAAAATATATTTTTTATTGATTTCAGAGAGGAAGGAAGAGGGAGGGAGAGACAGAAACATCAATGATGAGAGATAATCAATGATCAGTCACCTCCTGCACACCTCCCACTGGGGATTGGGCATGTGCCCTGATTGGGAATTGAACCATGGACTCCTGGTTCATAGGTCAACACTCAACCACTGAGCCACACTGGCTGGGCTGTATACCATTGATTTTTAAAACTATCATTGTGGCTGCTGAGTGTGGAGTAGACGAAGGGAGTGGGGGAGAATGTGATGTGGAAATAAGAAAAAGAGGCATTTGTTGTAAGAACCCACAGTGTTAAAACAGCTGGTTTGGGAAATGGCCTGAGTATTCTGGATATAGTTGGAAGGTAATACCAATGTGATTGCTGATGTTTGGGTGTGGAATTCAGGGGAAATGAGCAGTCAGGCCTGAGTAGGAACTCCTGTCAGGGTTCACCTTAGGTGCTACGTTTTCTGAGACATAGACTTACAACCACATCCCACTAAAGTGAGCTTAGACATCAGATCGGAGTTTAAACACGTTGCTAGCACTGCACTTAGGTTGCTTTTTCACTGTGAATGGCTTCCCAAGTGGAAGTTCTTTGAGGACACAGTTATTAATCCGTAACTACTTCTGTCCCCCTGCCACTTCCATCCATCTGTGGATTCATTTAATCACCAAGTGAATGAGTATACAAATGAATTAATAACCGTGCCTCCTATTTGAGGCAGAAACCAAGCTAAGGATTTAGCCTTGAGACTGCAGCTAGAGACGAACACAGTATTTATTTAGAATATCGTAAGTAATTGACAATAGCTAAGATCTGGAAACAGCCCAAGTGCCCATCAGTAGTTGAGTAGATAAAAAAAGCTGAGGAACATTTACACTGTGGAATATTATGCAGCCGTAAAAAAAGAAGGATTTCTTAACCTTTGAGACAAAATGGAGGAACCTGGAGAGAATTATGCTAAGCAAAATAAGCCAATCAGAGAAAGACAAGTACCACTTGATCTCACTCATATGTGGAATCTAAAGAACAAAATAAACTGATGAACAAAATAGATTCAGAGACATAGAAGCATGGAACAGACGGAAAAATCTCCGAGGGAAGCGGGGGGTGGATGGGGTGGGTAGAAGAGATCAACCAAGGAATTTGTATGCATATGTGCATAGCCCATGAACACAGACGATAGGGTGGTGAAGGCCTGGGGCGGGGCGGGCTAGCAGGGGAGGAAAGGGAGACATATGTAATACTTTCAACAATAAAGATAAATTTTTAAAAAGAATATAGTAATATGTTAGCAACAGTGCCCAATGGATGCAATTGGAAATTTATGGGTTAATTCCAAAAAGTGAGCCTCCATTCAAGTTAAGGAAGAAACTAGAAGATGGTTTCAGGGGAGATTCTATTTATGTAAATGTCAGTCACTTCTGAAAGCTTTGCCAATAAGTTGACCATTTAACACTTCCGTTAACTTCCCCCTAATCTTAAAACGGCTTTATTATAATCTCAGCTGTTTACATAAAAGAGGTACTGAATGTTTGGCAAGACACTGGAAACAATGACGCTCAACTGTGCCTTGAAATTCTGTTAAACATCTTCGGTTTCTATGTTCATCTGTTTACGGGTATCCGGGTAGTTATTTAATTAGCTACCTGTTTAATGAAGCCATTTATTACTTCCCAGATCGCCATCATCAAGGGCACAATACAAATCAAAGATGGAAAAGATTAAAATCAATTCATCACCTAAATGTGAGGGCTCCCCTTCTCCCCACCCCCTCCCCGCAGTGGAGAGGTTTAATTACTGCAGGTCTGGTCCTGAGATTAGCCTGATTGACTCTCTGGCTTTGGCTCAACAATCTATTCTCTCATTTTGAGATAAAATCTGGTGAGAACCCGTCTTATCATTTGTTTTGCAGGCACCATCAAGGGTAGTTACACTCATTTACCCGCCACAGCGCCTGGCAAACAAATCACCGCAGCAAGAGAGGGTGCCCGGCCGCCGTCCACACGGATCTTCTGTGCTGCTTTGGGTTTTAGGGAAACCAGGCATGTGGGCTCTTCGTGTAATTTAGACAGAAGGTCGTTGCTTGTACAGTGTGGCACACCCCAAAAGTAATGTTTGGGAAAATGCTTCCCTATAATTTACAGAAGATTTACTCTCTTTTTTCTTTGTTGGTTTTTTTAAAATAATAATAATTGGAAAAGGGAAAAATACAGACTGAAAAATAATGAAAATATTACAGTTTTATGAGACTCAAATCAAAACTATCCAACATATAGCCAACATGTGTACGTGGACTCATGTACACATTAGCAAATGATGGGAAAGTGAGAGCACAGTTATTTATACTTCTATGACTCCCCATTGCCTACCAGATACAGCCTGTCCACCTCACCAGGGCAGAGCTGCCTGTGTCTCTTCTCACCGACACCCCTCAATGTCCCTCTCCCCTCCCCCCAGGCATAGAGAACAAGCCAAACCCTTCATTCTGGGCATGCTCCCTCTGGTGGACTGTCTCTCACTCCTCCTATGCCCCTGCTCTCCCCCGCCCCCCGCTTCCCGCCACCGCCTCTACTCAAACCTGAATTAATTCCACTAAGAAGAAGTCTTTCCAAAAGAAGCAGAGTCAGAGTGAAAAGACAACTACTTAGGAAGTAGAAACACTTGTGGGCGGAGGATTCGCCTGTGCCTAAGTTGGAAGTCAAACAGAAAAACTTAAAGAATTTCATTTAATTTCTAGCACATTTTGTGTCATATGGTTTTAATGAATTCAAATAATGTAGTGCCTATATTATAACCTGAGGCTCTATACACTACAGGTGATTTTTTAGAATTTTTTATTTGTCAGTTTTATTTTTCCATTACAGTTGACATTCAATATTTGTCTGTATTAATTTCAGGTGTACAGCAGAGTGGTTGACAATCACATACTTTACGAAGTGTTTCCCCCGATATTCAAGTACCACCTGGCACCATACATAGTTATTACAATGACTGTATTTCCTATGCTGTCCTTTACATCCCTGTGACTATTCTGTAACCACCAATTTGTAATTCTCAATCCTTTCACCTCCCGCCCCTCTGGCAACCAGTAGTCTGTTCTCTGTGTCTGTGAGTCTGTTTCTGTTTTGTTGGTTTATTTTCACATATGAAGCTTTAGTCTTTTTTACCAACTGGAAATGTATGTGGACAATTCAACTCACACCATAATATCACTAAATCAAGGTGCTAAGTTAAGTATGAATAATATCACTCACAGGAATGATCGGGGTTTCCTGAGAGTCGTTTTCAGTAAACAGTTAGACTGGGGTATTTGAAGACCAAAAGGCTGAGCTGACAGCTCTCAATCTCGGGCCTTTATCTTCAGGATGTTTAGACTCTTGCGCCAGTTCTCTCAGGAGAATGACGTGTCAGATTGATCCTTCCACATGGCATATTTGTACACTCGTTGTCAAACACTCAACTTTCTTGCTATAGAATTGCAATAGCTCACAATTTAATATCTTTCTAACCCATTGTCAAAACTCAAGTAACCAGATTTCATTCAAGAAATACAATAAGCCACCCGGAAATCTCATCATTTTATTCAGGTGTGTTTTTGTAGGACAACATAGCAGTTGGGAATGAGCAAGACTATTTTTTTTTAATGATTGAACAAAATGGCAGATCGTTTTCCCACAGTCACCTAAGCTCACATTTTTACTGACAAGCTGTGACATTAGCACAAGTAGGTTCTGCAAAATTCTACTGCAAAAGCATTTCAGTTCAAGCCAACCAGGATTTCCTCAGCAGCGACCTTGTGCTGAGCCCAGGGCTGGGCATTGGAAGGAGGCAAGGCAGTGAGGAGCACGTCTCTACCCTCAAAGGTTCATGCGTGACTCCGTTCTCTACATGTTCCTGTGCTCAGTGCCATGTGTGATGCAGTCACATAAATTGAAAGCTTTGCCAATAAATTGACCATTTAACTAATAAACTGGTGGGCTTGAATGGAGGCCCAATAGGTAAGAATTGATTTAAATCCAGGGGAAGTCTTAATAGAAGAAGAAAACTGAGTTAGGAAACTGTAAAGCTTTAAAAAAGATGTTCTGTTGTTCAAAATTGTAAAAGATTAGACCCAAACAAAGAAAGCCAGGAAATGGCAGGGAAGTTCCTGGACTCAAGAACATGACACTGAAATAAATATTTCTCTATCAGCAGTGAAAATGATGGGGACAGAAAAGTCACATGTTATTGATCTGGAGAAGGGCAAATCTAAAAAAAAAAAAGAAAGAAAGAAAAAAGGATAAGATCTTAAAGAAAACCTGGGAGCTGCATTACTTTAACTGTCCTAGGACCCTCTCTCATCAAAGGCACTGAAAATGTGTGATTTCTCCAAAAGAACCCTATTGTTCTTGCAAGTAAGATCGTATTTCAGCAGCTTAGTTGAAATGGCAGCTATAAGCTTTTGTCCCATACATGGTCTCTTTCAGGAGAAAAGCTGAAAGAAAACCCAGAGATTCTAATCATTCTGAGAATTGAAAAGATGTCATAGAAGGGACAGGAACCTATGGCCAAATGCAGATTTATTAAGTTGGAGAGTTCAGGTTCTCAGTGTGGACTCCAGGAAGTAATAATAATGATAATGATGATGATGATGATGATGATGATAATAAATCACACATTATTCTTATGTGTATATTAGATTCTAATATAAATCCTATATAATAAAAGGCTAATATGCAAATTGACCAAACAGTAGAATGACCAGCTCCACACAAGAGCTGCCCCCTGGAGGTCATTGCGCCAGAAGCCGGGGTCACAGCTGGCAAGTGCATTGGCAGTTTATGCATTCCAAAGCCTCTCCTGCCTCCGCAGCAGCGCTAAGGATGTCCGACTGACAGCTTAGGCCCAGGAGCGCTCCTGGACTGCAAGAGGGCACAGGCTGGGCTAAGGTAACACCCCTCCCCTGAGTGCATGAATTTTGTGCACCAGACCTCTAGTTAGTATATAATTGTAATATCTATTATATTCTAATATATTAATATAATGTGTAATAAGACTTACCTCCTGAAGTAATTTTAAGGATTGAATGAATTAGTGTATATACTTAATCCTTATTATTATTCACACATTACATATTAATGTATTTCTTTAGTTCATTTATAATATATACAATGGGTTTTATATATATATATATATATATATATATATATATATATATTCCTTAAAGTAAGGTAAGTGCTATGAATGCCCCCATTTACAGAGAGGAAAATAAGGCCAAGATATCATAAGCAATGGGCCTAAGGTAACACAGCTGGGAGATAGTGGAGTTGGGCTGTGAATATAAGTAATGTGGCTCCTGAGTATGTTTTAACAACTATATTCTACTTCTCTACACAGCAAATTATCTCTTAAAAATTAGTATTCTCACTGGTTTGCATCATGGACTCACCAATATTTGTCCCGTGCCCTACACCTGCAATGTGTCTCCCACTCACCTTCATCACTAGTCAACACCTACCCATATTTTACATTTCAGGTCAAGTTTCAGGTCAAGCACTCCCCAAACTCCTAGTCTAAGTCTATTTCCCCTTTTAGAGCTCATGTGGCTGATTATTTTCCTCTGAATTCTAATATCAGTTCATATTAAGTAACGTGAGAGTTTGCTTAAAATCTATCTCCACCACAAGATCCCATAATCCATTAGGGTTGTACCATAACTGGTACATAGTAGGAATTCTGAAATAATTCTTCAATAAATGAGTAGAGGAAGGAAGGAAGGAAGGAAGGAAGGAAGGAAGGAAGGAAGGAAGGAAGAAGGGAGGGGAGGAAAGGGGAGGGAAGGGGAGGGAGAAGAGAGGGAGGGGAGGGGAGAGAAGAGAGAGGGAGGGAGGGAGGAAGAAGAGAGGGAAGGAGGAAGGGAGTGAAGGAAAAGGGAGCAATGAAAACAAAAGGCAAAGAAAACCAGGAAACATTTATTCTCACCCATTCTTTAAAAGTTGCCTAACTTCTCCAGAAGCCTTCTATGGTCTCCCTTGGAGTTGATTCCGTCTTTCCCCCTCCCCCCCCACCCCCCCACCCCTCCTCCGTGAGCTCATCTCCCTGAGCCTCCATTTCCGTTGTTATCAGGGTCTGCTTGTGGTTAACTTTCATTCACCCCCGTCCACCTCCCCACCACCATGTGAACCTCTGGAGCTTGTGAGTGGTGCCCTCATTGCCTTTCCGTTCCCCACAGTGTCTCCCCAGCATACTGAACGCCATAAGTTTTTTACTGAACTAAATGAGACAAGATGATGATAGACTCCATGTGTAATCCATCCTTTTTTAGACATAAAACTTGGAAGGATCCAGGCTGGAGGGCCTGAAGGAATTCACGCTTCGTTACAGCTGATTCAGAGAACTGACTCTCCCTATGCACCTCGCCAGCACGTGCTGTTCTACTATCGCAAACATCCCATTGAACGGAAAGATCTCGGAGGGAAAAGCATTCAAATATGCAGACCAACTACAGTGTCTTCTGTCTTTAAAATATGAACCATATGCTTTCCACGTGTTAACAGACTCTGGGCTCCAGCAGTGACCTTGAATGCGGTGAACTCAAGGTACCCCCGGCTTTGGAATGTCAGACACATTGTGGGTCATGGCCTGACTCATACTGGGAATTCCGACTGCTTTCCCAGGAGTGATGACGGGGAGTCACGATGAAGCCACACTTTCTCACTTCGTTCTGCTGTGGGCTGAGCATCTGGGAGACCAGGGCTGAGCTGGGTCTGCAGCCTGTGGCTGTGCATCAGAAGCACCGCCTCCTGCCCCAGGTGGAGGCACCAACTGGGTCTCATTAGCACCATGTCCTCTCTGACTGGGCCCACCCACCCACACTGTGGCTGGTCAGCCCTCCACAGGAAGTGCCTCATTAGAAAATAGGCTCATCAAAATCCCAAAGAGGACTCAAAATTGGGGGTACTTTTGGCTCCTCTACTTTAAAACTAGAATTTGAAATTATGGAATTAAGATAGCAACTACACTTGATGCTGTGAGAAGTAGTGTTTTTAAAAGACAACTTCTTTATTTTATTACTATGGAATTTCATGAAGGTCAGAAGTAAGAGACTCGGTCATGGTCATTGAGATCCAAGAAACCAAGGACAAAAGAGTGGTTTGTCTGCAGCCTGAACTCACCCTTTGTTGTTTCAGAACCTCTGGCAATGGGGGGATTGCTCCTCAAGACTGAGAAAATATCACCCCTTCATTGTACTGCGATCCTGTACTATCATCTCCATCCCAAGGTTGGAGAGAGGGAAGTCAACTGAGCCAGGGGGTAAAGTTCATCTCCAAACAACATAAGCCACCATCGCACTCAAAGGTACCTCTCCTTTCCCAGCCACTATATGAGGTCCCCCCATGGCTATTCGAACGTCACCTGCTCTCCAACCCTGCTTCTACTCCAAAAATAAATGTCCAGCTTCCTGGCATCTGAAAAAAAATAGATTCAAGGGCCCTGCAATAGCTCTAATGAGTACTATGTGTGCCAATGGAAGCTGGGGCTGGAAATTCAGAAAGATAGGAGGAGTCATAGACTCCAGCCCATCCAACCACTGCATTCTATAGGTTAAGAGCTTGAGGCTTTGAGAAATGAGGTTCACGTTTGCACAACCAGCTGTGGAACATGGACTGGAGTCCCCGCAAGAGAGATGGCCAGCCCCCGCGTCTGTCCACAGCCCTGCACTCCAGATTCTGTAACAGCCTCTGAAGGGAGCACAGTGGGTTCAGTCCAAGGGCAGGCGCGAGCACGTCGCTGCTGCTTATTAGGATGAGGTCTCAGGAAATGGGAAACAGAGGAAGAGACCGGCCAAGTGACATGCGCAAAGCAGAAAAGTAACCTGTGGCATAGCTAGGACTAGATCCAAACCTATTCATTCTTGCCGTCCTGAGAAGGTGCTGAGTTAAAGCCCAGCGGGCCTGGCTCAGTGGTTGAGCGTCACCCTATGAACCAGGAGGTCACGGTTGGGTTCTAGGTCAGGGCACATGCCTGGGTTGCAGGCTTAATCCCCAGTGTGAGGGTGCAGGAGGCAGCTGATCCATGATTCTCTCTCATCATGGGTGTTTTTCTCACTCCTTCTCCCTTCCTCTCTGAAATCAATAAAAATATTTTTTAAATGAAGATGCTGAGGTAAAGAGGGCCCTCTAATAGATTTAAAGATATATACCTGGGTGCTAACTGAAAAGTGTGATCAGACTTCTAAACCCAGAGTAGACGGCCAGGCAGGCAAGCAGCCAGCCTAACACAACGAGGTTTCCGAAAGGCTTATGACCGCCCAGTCGGTGGAACAGGTGCTCCTCCAGCTCCCGTCATTCCAGACCTTAGAACCTGGAGCCTGACCTCCCGCAGAAGAAATGCTCTCCTGCGAGGCACAGTGCGTGACCCCCGCTCGGGTCACAGGCAGACGGCCATGAACGTGCCTATTCCTCCCTGGCCCCTCACACCGAGAGCCCGCCCCAGCCATCTGCTGGGACTACCGGAGGAAGGAAGGCATCATGTTATTATAATAAATGAGGAGGAGCAGTGCCGGGGGGGGTCTCATCTCTCTCCAACCAAATACGAGGACCTTGCTTCCCAACATGAATAATACCTGAAGCCCAATGAGCAGCTTCGTCTTCTGGTCCTCTGAGTGCTGACAGAGATTACTGACTCTACTACGGTGTGATTTATCTACATTTGATGCCATAAATGAGATTTTGTCTAGGAAAAAAAAACATGGAATAATTGCGCACAATGGCCATCCCTCTCATGTGACAAAGGTTTAATTTATGATAAATATTCCAGGAGTAATTCCAGAGAACACAGGCTGGAAAGCGGAGTGAAAAATCAAAGGGGCGCTTCCGCTTTCCCGCTTTGATGCCCAGTGAAGAACATTCTAAGCTCTTAAAGAGAAAATACTGCAAAGACGTTTCACTGCTTAGGTGTAGGGAAAGCCATTGCCTCCCGGGAAGGGTGGATAATAACAGGCTACTTCATGGGACTGCGGCGAGAATCCGGTGAGATCGAACGGGTGCGGCACATAGAGGATGCCTGGCATACAAAGTGCTGAGGAAATGATCACGATAGTTATCATTTTCATTACTTCGTATTGATTCTAATAATTCGCAGCAGATACCTCTCCTGGAATAACCAGAAGGAAGGTGGTAAGAAGAGGGTAGCGCGGTCTGCCGGAGAGTAATGCTTCACTGTTACTCTTAGGCAGTAAGCTGTTTTCCTTTTTTTTCTCCCTTTTTAATTAAATTCATATCTCACTGGACTGGACAAGCACAGTGATTTATGCACCAAGCCACAAAACTTCATAGCGACATTGATCTTGGAAAATTTCAGGATGAATGCTGAACAAGAAAGAACAGTTTAGAAAACTCAAAGGAACAGTGAGATAACCAGAACTTTTGTTAAACAAGAGCAACCGCCTATCTTTTAATGGAGCCTCTTCGTTTTCCAAGCTTATGTTCAAACGTGTATTCTTGACCCTGATCCCACTAACGCCCTGTGAGATCTGCAGGCCTAGCCGTCTGTCCTCCACAGGGACCCGCAGGTCCTGGTCGGCATCTGGACTCCTCCACGTCTAACAGACGCCGAGAGGACAGCCCCGGCCACAGAACCCCCATGGCCTCCGTCCTGGACTTTGCGTACATCACTCTGTGGCGAGTGAGGGTTGCACAGGCTTCTGAGCACTTGCAGAGGGAAGGAAAGATGCATTGCTCCCAGCAGGCTTTGTCCTCCAGGCACCCACATCACTGCTGGTGCAGCAGCCCTAACCCAGCTCCGGAGGGACCTCCACTGAGGCCGCTGTCCTTTTGAGTCTGCAGGTTGTAAGAGAGCAATGAGAGAACAAAGAAGCTCGTAAGGAAATGTAAAGAGAGATATTTAGTGACATAGAAAATCCTTTTTAACATGCTCCACTTCCTCCTCTCTTTCTTCCAAGGGTCTCGGTACACCTTTTTATCTTTGTTGCTTTTTTGTAATATTCATGAAACAAGGAAACTAAAAGGAAAGGGGAAAGGACTTTAAAAAAAGGGAGAATTTTTTTTTTTTTTTTTGCTTAATCCCTTCATCTTTTTCACCCAGCCCCCTTCCCCTCTGGCAGCTGTCAGTCTGTTCTCTGTATCTACGATCTGTTTCTATTAGTTTGTAAGTTTATTTGTTCATTAGATTCCACAGATAAGTAAGGTGATTACCAGAGAAAAAAGGGGGGGGGGTGAATAGGAGAGGGTGAGGAGAGACTGGACTTGGGTGGTGAGCACGCAATACAATATACAGATAATGTGTTATAGAATCATACCCCTGAAACCTATGTAATTTTATTAACCAGTGTCACCACCATAAATTCAATTGAAAAAAGAGAGGAGGAAACAAAGTATAATATGTAGATTTATCTGGGCCCATTTTCTTTTGAATCAAGCATGAGTATGAGAGGTACTCTTTTTTCACGACATTAGCACAACTTATTGAAAATAAATGTTTAGATCATGTTACTTATATAATGCAAACAAATGCCATGTTATTTCTATATAACTAGCCAGAGAATTTGCTTGTGTTCCCCATATAGTTCTCTAGGTCATTGGATACATAATAAGCTATCACTACTTTAAAATATTGAATTACTTTGTTCATTACATTATTTTCTGGGTTTCCTATACCTTTGCTTATCTATATAATTTCTCTCTTCCTGTTTAAATTTCAATAATAAGGTATTATCATAACCTTGTTTGTAATAAATAGAAGAAATTCTATTTGACATATTTTACTATGGTCAAATCAGTCAAAAATAGTTCTGTTTATTCATGACTGTGTCAATATGTGATGTCTATCTGTGATCTATCCTGAAGAGAAAACCACATTATTGAGAGGAAACTGTTAGGTATTATCATTTTGGCATAAAAGTCACCCAACCAAGAAATTGCTTCTCTGTTATCATACTTTCTTAAACCTTTTAATTCAGTTCATTACAAGAAAATATCCTACTTATAAAACATACAGCATATGAACGTACTTTTTCTTCTGAGTCTTGAGAAAAGCAAAAGTAATCAAGTTGCTTTGAATTAAAAAAAAAAAAAAAAGGTAAACCATGTCAGTGAACTCAGATAGTGAGAGTAATCAGTCCTAATTGTAACTCTGCAACAAGGCATGAAGATGAGGTGGAACATAAACTTTGTCAACACTCCCTGGGCAGGGAGAACTCTCCAAGCCCTGCCGGCGGCCACATCCCTGGTTTCAATACATGAGCCCTTAACAGGATATCAGAGGACTGACTGACACACACAAAAAGACAATTCTTTCTAACACCAAGTCATCCTTATTTTTTAAAAAAAAGGTAACTGTTACCATTTCTCATTAAGCAATGGGAACAGGGATAGTACTGGAAATCTTCTCCAAAGAAATGAGGTTTCCTCTCATTGTGACCATGAAACAATGACACAGCGAGTGGAGGGGTTCGGTCACGTGATTGTTTCTGGGTATAGGTGTGCCTTTTACATTGGATGACATTCACAGACACCGGGGATGCAAGACAAGGACGTGCCCTGAACAGCTCCTAAACACCAAGACAATATGGATTTCAGAACCGAAGTTTGGTCCTACTTGGCGAAAAGTTGTATGTGAAAGAGGGAGTAACATTTACTAGGGCTCCTGGTTACTCATCACAATCATAGAAAAGTAAGGAAAATACATAAATCCGAGCCTTATTAATCTTCACTGACTGCCCAGCGGCATGAAGACGTTTCGGTCACATTTGGAAGTTTTCAGGAATTCATCACTGGGACCTGGAGATGCCTTACTAATGGGCATTCTTTCTGGAAAGTGGACTTCGAAATGTTGTCACTAGAACAGGAGTGAAGAATGCCCCGCATGACCTCAGAAGACAAAGGTTATCACTGCACTGCGTGGCCAGCAGCAGGAACATAGCCTCTACGTGCGGTCGTGGGCAGTCAGCCCAGGGTAGAACTCTCTTCCGGGACCGGTCAAAACATAGAGTAACCCCAAACCCGGAGCATCTGTTATTAAAGACAGAAAACATCCCATTTCACCCAGTGTGGCCACAGCATGATGCGTGACCTACACTCACTCCATCGCCTACAGCATCAAGAGGAGTGCCAGCCAGTGACGGTGAGGAGTAAGCAGCAGTACCTGGGCTCCCCCTTGCCAGGCGTGGTCTTGCCTGCTGCACAGATTGTGCTGACTCACAATTTAAAAACTCGTCTTTGCAAGTCCAGTCATTCTTAACTTCCTGCTAAGCACGGACGCCGTTCATGAGCGCACTATGTTCATCTTGTCTCTCTAAAGCCGGGGCCTCAAACTTTTCAAACGGGGGCCGGTTCCCTGTCCCTCAGACCGCTGGAGGGCCGGACTATAGTTTAAAAAAAAACTATGAACAAATTCCTATGCACACTGCACAGATCTTATTTTGAAGTAAAAAAACAAAACGGGAACAAATACAATATTTGTATTTGCATGTGGCCCACGGGCCGTAGTTTGAGGACCCCTGCTCTAAAGGTTCCCTGAGCTATCACATAGCTGGGACGCTGTGTACATTGGCAGAGTTCTCGGGTCTTCCATGGAATATACGTGGGCAGAGTCACCAGATTAACAAACATATATTCACAGGAGGCATGAGCCACAATGCCTGTAAACCAAGAGGATAAAGCTCCTAGAGCAGTGGTTCTCAACCTTCTGGCCCTTTAAATACAGTTCCTCATGTTGCGACCCAACCATAAAATTATTTTCGTTGCTACTTCATAACTGTAATGTTGCTACTGTGATGAATCGCAATGTAAATATCTGATATGCAGGATGGTCTTAGGCGACCCCTGTGAAAGAGTCGTTCGACCGCCAAAGGGGTCAAGACCCACAGGTTGAGAACCGCTGTCCTAGAGGGTTCAAAAGAGGGTAATGACTACCAGAAAAGTTCTGGAACCAGATTCCCTGATTTCAGATTCTGGCTCTGATACTTCCTAGCCGTGTGCTATCTTAGGAGAGTTATGTTTTGTTTTTCTCATCTGAAAATATTACTAATCTCATAAGGCTATTGAGAAAAAAAGCTACAACAAAATTAACAAATGATTGATAGAATATCTATAAAGATGACATACTAAAATTGGCAATCTTTTATTTATAAAATAGATAAACTGTCATTAAATTTAAAAACCATTTAAGATTTAAATTCTCACTTTTAAGAAGTCCTATGCATATGATAATTTCTAATAAATAACCATGAATTTTTTCAAAAACTTAACTGGTTATATATTAAATAAAATTTATCATTGGCCCTGGCCAGAGTGGCTCAGTTGGTTGAGCATCATCCCATGCACCAAAAGGTCACTGGTTTGATTCCTGGTCAGGGCACATGCCCAGGTTGTGGGTTCAATCTCCAGTGGGGGGCGTGCAGGAGGCAGCTGATCAATGTTTCTCTCTCTCTCCCCCTTCCTTCCTCTCTCTAAAAAAAAAATCAATTAAAAATCTTTTAAAAAATATGAATGTTATTAATTTCTGTTAAAACCACTAAATTCCTTTTATTTCTGTATGTAAAAATATAACGCAGGTCCCCAAGCTAGGAATAACAAAAAACATAAAAGGTCACTCGTTTGCTTTCATGTGAATATCTTCATTAGTGAATACTGAATTCCAAATTAAAAGGCAGTATCTTCCATATATGCTCAGCGTGTGGAAAGTTGCCTCAAGAGTTCATTCAATAACATTAACAATACAATTTGTAACTTGCCTTTTCACACATTCATCCTAACACCAAACAGCACATGTTTTTTTAAGATGTGATTGAAGAGCAGACCTGCCCGATACCGGACTAACACAAGGTCCTACAAGGCAGAGCAGGCCGCTCTTCAAAACAAGTAATACAAAGACTTCGCTTCATCGACTCATACGACGGAGCAGGCCAGCAATCAGATCTGAGGTTGAAGGTGTCCCTCGTGCACTGTTATCTAAATACAATTAGCAATCAGACAGCCAGATAAGAGATCACTTTTTAATTCTGTACCACTGTGCAAATCACAGGACTTCTTCTCAAGGCTGAGTAGATGGTACTGATGAGAGAAGATGAAGAAGGACCCACGTGTGAGCCTTAAATTAATGTAACTTTTATTAAAAGAACATTATGGGGCGATATCAAATCCCCAACTGTTCTTTGTCGTCTCGGGTAGCTACAGAGGATGCGGAGCCCCACTGTTTACAGGAGGAAGGCCCTGCGGCTGGGGCGTCCCTCTGTCGCTTTGGCTCAGTATTTTATGTCGCCATCAGACTTCCTAACGGGAGCCTCTGCAAGATGAAAGTGGGCTCTCACTGAGACTTTCACACAAATGGATTAATTTGTGTCGCCATTTTTGGCACGTCGCCATGGATACGGCCATCAGAAGGCCTTAGTGCAGCTGTGAGTTGATTGACGGCCCATTCACAGCGCTGGGCTTCACAGACCCAGGGCATGAAAGAACTCTCATTAGTGGACAAAGCCCTCACTTACACTTTGGGGGGATGCTTCAAAGACTAAATGTCACCCCTCAGCAAATCTGACCTTCATGTAACTATCACCAAGGAGAGCTAGAACTAGACCATGAAAGCAAATATTCAAGAATGTAGAGCTAATGGATTTATTTGATACCTTGCTTTATTTTGCTTTCCTTCAGCTCTAGCTACGTAACAGTGGAATGGAAACACAAACAGAAAAAAGGTTTGTGTTGTAAATCCTATGCCCCCCCAAAATCAGAGAGCAAAAGCCATTTTTCATTATAGACTTCAGAGAGGTGTAGACTTAGCTTGATAGAGGGGATGCTTTTGTCACTGGCTGTGGAATGGGAAGTCTGCCTCTGCGTGGGCAGCACCCCGTGAAGCGGAACATCGGCGTCTCGCATTGTCACCCGCCCACGTGTACAAAGGTGTAGTTACTTCTCTGTAATTACACTTCGCTCAGGAGGCTCCAGAGCTGTGTGGTGGGGAAATCCCTTACTTTTCCCGTTCAAGGTCATCATATCAAGTCAGGTGGAGGAAGCTGCCATCCTCAGACCTCAGATTCTCTGCTCCCTGAACGTGATGTGGTTCCCGCAGTGGCTTATCCATCCCCTGATATCAAAGGAGAGGAGACTGTCCCGGGCTGGCCGCCCTCACTGTCCCCTGCGGGCTGTCCCTCTGACCTTGAGTGCTGACCCCTGCCTCACTGCCACTTCTGCTGATATTGACATTCCTACATGGCATCCAAGTGTTAGGTCCAGGTGCTCCTCAATCTGTATGCCAGCCCCCCATCTGTCTGCCCACTGTCTGTCTGCCCCCTGTCTGTCTCCCTCTGTCTGTCTGCTACCTGTGTGTCTGCTACCTGTGTGTCTGCCCCCTCTCTGTGTGTCTGCCCCCTCTCTGTTTGCCCCCTGTCTGTCTGTCTGCCCCCTCTGTGTGTCTGCCCCCTCTCTGTGTGTCTGCCCCCTCTCTGTGTGTCTGCCCCCTCTCTGTCTGCCCCCTGTCTGTGTGTCTGCCCCCTGTCTGTCTGCTCCCTGTGGGTCTGCAGCCTTTGTGACTGACCCTGTCTGTCTGCTCAGCCACTTCCATGTGCTCTCAGAGGTTAAGGTTGCCTGCTGGCTTCCCAGTGCTCATGGAGGTGCCTGAGCCTCTCAGCCTGATCTCAGAGCTGAGGGCGCAGACATTGCCAGCACCTGAGACACAGAGGACGGAGCCTTTTAGCAAATGGAGCAAAGAAACTTTGTCAAGCTCCACTGAATCCCAACCCGCTCTGACTCTTCACGCAGCATCTCACCAGGTAAGTAAACCACATGTGCAGCTGCTTTGGACCCTAACATACATGTTCTTTAGGGAGGAGCCTCCCTTGTTTCTAGCAAAGGGCTGGGAGTAAGAACTTCTCTAGGACTTGCAGTGCCCAGGATTTGGCTGTTATCCTTGGAACTGGGATCTAAGACATCACTGGGCACCTGAGCCACCGAGAATACAAGCTGTCCATGAACACGCAGCATGAACGGCACTGCGAGCTGACATCCTGGCACTGCCGGCGGGTTCAGCAGTGCTTACCGTTCTGTCCCCGCTTTTTCTGCTAAATGGGGCAGAACCACCAGATCACAATCAACACGTTGGCACTGCTTCCCTAGAAATAGTTCACGGGAATTAAAACTTCTGCCCCTAAATGAGTCAGAGCTCTGGTCAGCCATGGACTGTGGGGACATTGCACACTCACAGGCAGGAGCACCCTGAGCTGAAAGAGTCTTTGTTAGAAAAGACGGTGAACCTCCAGCAGCAGTGGAATTGGGTAAATGAGAGGGAGTCATGTAGGTAAAATGTAGAAGGGTTCCATTTGATGTTTTCCTTTTTCCTATGCAGCTGCTATTTATAGATTTCCCAAGTTCATTACGCTGTGGTGCAGAAAGACCCTGGGAGCGTGGGGGAAGCAGCTGGGAATCTAACCCATGTGAGCAATTAAAAAGGAAAAACGAACTCTTTAGAGAGAAACCCTCAGATGGTAAAATAAAAATATAAGGTATATTTCCAAAAGAGAGCGAGGAGTAGGCAGTACAGAGAAATATAGAACGTACTTTTTAATTGTCTGGTTTGTATCTGTAGGAAAGGCTGTCTACTTCCTTTTAGACAAGAATACGAGGTCTGTTTCTTTCTTCTTTATTTGCGTTTGAAAGTCAATGGTGGTTAGCTCTCCGGTGATTCTCTGATCAGGGTTAATAGGGGAGCCTTTGTATTTAGCTTTCTGGGAAGTTTCAATCGCAAGCCTTTGAACGTGGAAAATGGCCAGAAGAAGGTCATAAGTCCCAGGCCTTAAAATTATTACATGATAATAAATAAAAGAAAAAATGAACAATCACCCATTTGGAAAGAGAATCATTGTTGAAGATGGAGAGGGAGTAGACAGGGTTTTTCGTGGGCCTGCTTTCTCAAGTATATGCAATGAGGGAACCAGGAACGGGCAAACGGCGCTTAAAAGAGAAAAGCAGAGTCTTTCATCTTCGTAATTTTTAATTTTTAGATCTATTTATCCAGATGAAAGTTATGAATTTTCTCCTTTCTAAGACCTTGCATGTCATTTATCAAAATAGAACATATTGGCATCTGGCAGCCATATCAATATTGATTCCCTAATGTCATTAATTTCTGAAGAATGAATATGACCATATTATTAGAGATAATTATAAGAGAAACATTAGCATTGGTTGATGGCATCACATTCAGTATTCAGCAAAGCCCAAAAATCATTTGTGTCAAGACTAAAATGTACACTTAATAAAATACAAATAATGCACCTTGATAGTGACCTATATTTATGAAAATCTAAGTTAAAAGAATTAAAAATAGAGACTTTAAAATGCTTTGCAGATATGGAAGACTTATGGGGAATGGGGCTTGTTTGTAACCTCAGCAATCACAATGGTGAAGTAAAGAAGGAGGAATTTAGAATGTATGGTCCAGCATCAACTGCCACTTTAGAAGACAGTGTAGGAATGACCATTTGAGTCCTTAACTGTAACTGTCATCTGTGTGCCTCATTCCCTTTCGCTATAAAAAATTAAGAGCAACAGCTCTGGCCAGTGTGGCTCAGTTGGTTGAGCATCCTGTGCACCAAAAGGTCACTGGTTCAATTCCCAGTCAAGGCACACACCCGGGTTGCAGGCTCCATCCCTGGTAGGGGGCGTGTAGGAGGCAGTTGATCCATACTTCTCTCTCACATTGATGTTTCTCTCTCTCTTCCTCTCCTCTCCTCTCTGTCTCTAAAATCAACTAAAAAAAAACATATTTTTAAAAAAATTAAGAGCAACAAAACTTCTCAGAAATGCCAAATTCATATTTCAGAGTACAACAATACATACACAGTGCATTTGAGTGGTAATTTTGACACTAATTATTTAAATGTAATTATCCATTAATAATTTGAAGCCATATACTAGAGTTTATATTCTCCATGCAATCCTATTCTCTGCCCATCATTTACTCTTAATTAAATACTTGGCTTTATTACTTTGAATTTCACAGTATATTTTTGTCTCTACCTGTCCCATTTACTTCATATACTCTGGGGCAGCCAATCGATGGTTCTCTCTCATCAATGTTTCTTCCTCTCCCTTTCTCTCTCTCTCTCTCTCTCTCTCTCTCTCTCTGAAATCAATAAAAAAATTTTTTTTAAAAAGATGGTGAATTAGTTAGATTTTTCACATGTTATACTAATACAATTTCCCATTAAATAGCCCAAGAGGCTTCCAAATAGATTCAATGGGTAAAATCTTAGCTATGATACAGTTCAAATAAATTTCAGCACCAGAAATATGATCCCATCTAAGTTCTAGTTCAAGGGACCGTTCCTTAGAACAATAATTGTCAGGTGGCATGAAGGAGTCAGTTAGATGTTTCCATGAGCAACTAGAAGCCAGTGCATTGTGTCTGGCCCTGGTGGAATGTCCATCCCATCCATCATGAGCAGCGTACAGTGTTTTACATGACACTTGTATACTTCATCAAAGGACGTGCTAATCAACATGCAATAGCTTTTATTTCAACATTCAATGCTAATAAAGGGTCAGCCCCTGGTAGCTATCCCACATGATCTCCAGGCCAGGAAAGAGAAGCCAGAATAAGCAGTGCAAGCCTGCCGCCCCACCTATGACCTCTAGCTTGAGTGAGAGTTACTTTCTGATGTAGATGTTGGAGACGGTTCATTTTGTATGTGACTTCCATCCAAACCGGCTCCCCAGAATGAGGTAAAAATGAAACTTTAGATCCCAACGAAGCCAAGTATGGTAAAATATGACCTGTGCTACTGCTCAATGCTGATCACTAGTACCTTTGGCAGGAATTTTGTTTTCTCCTCTTGTACAACATGGCCTAAGTAGATAAAAAGACCATGTGGCCTTTATATCTCAATGCAGGCAGACGTGACCAATAAAACAAATTAACATTTGCACTTAAAAAGCAGACCGGGGCCATCTGATTCAAGAGGATTATTCAAGAGGCAAGGTAGCGTTTTATAATGAGATACTCACAGCCAGTTCTCCTTTAAGGTCTGGGACAAAATGTCATTAAAAATCCTTGTGCCAGCCCAGGCGGTGTAGCTAAGTGGTCGAGCATAAACCTATGAACCAGGAGGTCACGGTTTGATTCCCAGTCAAGGGCACATGCCCAGGTAGTGGGCTCGATCTCCAGTGAGTGCATGCAGGAGGCAGCCGATTAATGATTCTCATCATTAATCTTTCTCTCTCTCTCTCTTTCTTTAAAAATCCTTGTGCCAAGTAGCATAGGGAAAATCTGCTGGTGAAATATCATGAGCACAGAAAACCTCACTTGGGGGTATTATTAAGTGCATTGGCACCTTAGGTTTAATCTGTCAGATAGGAGGCAGCATGCTGACTTTAGCTGGTTGCCAAGTCAATAGATCCTTGAACTGTCCTGACTTATTGCCTGTCCCTCATCTGCCTCGAGCCTTCTGGAGAACCAGGAAACTCAGCACCAAGCTGTCAACCACAAGCTTCTGTAGGGTGTGAACGTGGCCATCACTTCACAGCTATGTGTTCAGTAAATTTGAGCCCCTAGGTGACCTCATTTTACTTTTTATTTCCTCAAAGATTTGATGGGGGAAAATGGGAATAGGAAAAATCTCTCTAAGGGTATTATTCATTTTAATAATCCAATATAGAGAGTGGAGAAAAATTATAAATATATCTCAATCTCATTTTTTCAGAAAAGGAAAGACTCATCTGACTTGATTTATGACGTGTCAGATTCAAAGAAGCTATATTCTGGGAGAAGCCACCATTTCTCTCCCCATCACGTATCATAGAAAACGGCCTGTAAAGGATACTGAAGGGAGAGAAAGGCTTTTTAGATACAGAGACCAAGACTTTGTAAGCTGGAGAGGGGCTGACACACAGAAGGCGGGTACTTTCAAGAGGGAGTCAATGTGCAGACAAGGAGGTTAGACAAAATGTGGACAAGAGTGGACCCCTGGGTTCTTTCCCAGGATTGCTCACCTGCCTGGAACCTCCTCTGCCTCCCCACTTTCTCCCGGGCGTTCTCTTGGTCTGAGGACCCACACTCACCCCTTGCTTTCAAAGACCTGGACCAGGATCGGGAGCAGCCCCCTCTCTGCGCTTACCCCAACCGCTGCATACACCACTCCACACCTCCATGTCTCTTAACATCTCTGTGTGTCCTTGTTGGCCATGAGTTTCTTGAGGAAGAACTGTGTCTTTTTCACCATTTTAACAATGGAGTCTTACTCAGTGCCAGGACATAGGAAAAGTTTCAGCTGTATTATTGTTGAAAAAGTCTGTGGTTTTAAAAATAAATGGTAAGAAACATACTCAAAGGGTATTATCAACCTAAGAAGCCAGACCAGACTTAGAAAGAAGAGTAAGGACAACTGCCAGAAGCTAATTCCAGCAGGTCATAAATGCAAGAAGTTTCATCAAAAGGTTGATGGAACTTGAGGATTCAGCAGGGCTGGATACATATTGCCTGCTGCTGGAATAGCTAAGGGCATTTCCCCACACCTAAAGATATGCATATATTATTACCTGCTACCAGATAGCTGAGGGCATTTTAATCTACATGTTATTGCCTCCTGCTGGCCAAACACCTGAACAGCAGAAGGCAGTTCCCCCAAACTGACAATGCCTACTGTACACCAAACTAACCTTTGATATGTATATCTACTTTGCTATAGGGCGAAATGTGGGAATAAAAAGAGCCCTGGGTCTGGAGATAGAGAGAACTTGGTTCCTATAGCTAAGCTTCCTCTGGCTCCCCGATGGATTACACATTTATATTATATTTCTAGTCTCTTTATTAATTTACCCGTGGCGCCTTCTCCAGATTCCTGAACCCTTCCAGATGCTGTGAAAGACCCCCAGCATTAGACAACACTGCTCCATGGAGTTCAGGGTGGCCTTGTCCTTTCATGGGGAATGGAGGAATATGAAGAACCCACCAAGCCTCTGTTTTCGGGGAGTGCTTGGTGGCAGAGTGGGCAAAGGGGGAGCTTCTGGAAGACTGACAAGGTGTGCCTTATTCTGGAGAGACTTTGCATAACACTGGGAAGGAAATTTGAGTTTCTTACCCTCCCTACTGAGCCTTGTGGGAACCTGTCCTGCCTATCTCCTGAGCCTCCCCTATTGTCCTTCTTCTCATTCCCTGTGCTCCAAATCCTGCACTCTTCCAGCTACTTCTGGACCTGGACTTTGCCAAGCTTGTTGCTGCCTCAGGTCTTGACAGGGCTGCCTCCATGCTAACACTGAAGTTATCATCTCTCCCAAGAGGGCTTCAACAAGGAAATACCTGAACCGCACCCCCCACCCTCCCCAAGCTGTGTCCTTCACTTTCAACGCTTGCTGATCTCTGAATTGATATCATTTGTCTGTGTGTTGGATGGTTGACTTGTTTTTTCTTTCATCTCAGCACTAGCACTTTCAGCTTCATGAGAGAAGGTAGTTGTTCTTTTAACTTTTGAATTCCTAACGCTCATCACACAGTAAGTGCTGAATGAATATTTGGGAATAAATGATTGATCAACCACCCTGCCTTTTGCTATGTGGCATTATCCGTAAGAATGGACAACCATGAAAATCTAGCTATAATAATTAACATACATTAGCGACTATCCTCTGAGCAGTGTTCAAAGGGCTTATGTGTATTAATGCAGTGAATCTTTAGAAAAACTCACCATTAGCCCCATTTGCACATGAAAAACCTAGGCCCTGAGAGTTGTGTTTTCGTTCAGCCCGGAGTACAAGTAGGTGGGAGGTCATGGGAGAGACAGAACATGGCAGCGTCTGTCTTGTAATGTGTCACCTGGCCTATGGTAGAGTTCCTAAGAGTCATTGCCTCCCTATCTTTGACGCCTTTCCTGCAGAGGACATTCTTACTTTACCTTCAGGATCTAGTCCATCTTGCCACCACAGTGTCGTTTACCTAAGGTGTCACCTGCAGCATCAGAGGTGTCAATCTCTGCTGCCACAGAGCCCTCTGCGTAATTGTGCTAAAACTTGAAGAATAGTTACCTTGACAACGTGTGTTTACCCGACCATCTCTCTGATTAGACAGGCTTGTCTGAGGGCTCCCCCCCAGGGACCTTGTGTCTTGGCTTGCTGGCATCAGCACCTGCCACAGCTCCTGGTACAGAGCAGATCCTCAGAAAGTGTTCATGGAATTCATGGCTACCATTGGTCATAAACCGAGAAATTTAAAAAATTGCCCTCCAAGCTTAAGAATCCAAGTTTCCATTAGTTAAATAAGTTTTTGTAAATAATTAATCCCAAAATGACTAGAGTTCGATAAACATATTTTTTTTTCCTTTTCATTGTGGAATAATCAGGTTCAATCACGTATATAATTCATTTTTAATCATGTCAGAGTTGGGCATCTTGTCAAATATGGTTGGGCCTTAGAAATGTACACAAACACGACTTTTCTTGGCCATGTTATCAACAGCATACCCTTGGGGCCTAGATTCCTTTCATCTACAAGTCGCTGCTCATTGGCTACGTCTTCAGGTCACATGGTAACAGACAGTTCATTCTGGGTAAGGGCACCTCTGGCAGTGCAGCCTCAGGGTTTGGTTAAGCAGATTGTCTGAAATGGGCCTTTTTTCTAAGGCTTTTCTGAATAATCCAAACCTCCGGAGCCTACTATATTGGCCTAGAAATCTCAGAAGGAGAGGTGGTCTCATAATATTTTCAACACAGTTTGTTTCTGGCTTTAGCCAAAAGTAATGTAAAAGAGATTTGTGGACACATTAAGGTCCACACTTAGATAAAAGAAAAAGAAAAAGACTTGGAGAGAAGAAAAAAGTCTTTGAAATTAAAAAAGTTCCCTTCTGGACAGCACTTCAAACAATAAAGCCACCACACAAGTGCGAAGCGCATGGACATTCACCCTTTTTTTTATCGGATTATAGAGGACGGTGCCGTTCCCTTTCAGACGTGCGCAGGGTCCATTCAGTCCTCCCCTGCCGCTGGGAATTCTTCTCAGCTCCGAGGACTAGGAGGTGATGGAAAGATAAGCGTTCCAAGGAGGGCAGCCTATAAAAAGAAACAATAACAGGAACTGGGTGGTGGTCACACAAGCATTAAATGTGCCTTAAGTGTGAACTTGGAGGGAAAAAAGTGAAAACAAAGCCAAGGCCCAGGCCAAGAGGCCGAGCCAGCCCTCTGCCCTCCGGAGGAAAGCTTTGCCTGCACATCTGCAGTCTGTTGATTTTTCATGACGAAGCAACTTTCATGGAACCCACATTCTAGGAGAGACCCCCAAAATGCCGGCACTAGAATCTAGTTTGCACACCTACAGGTAATTTAGCATTTCCACAAGCACTTTCCATGTTAGTGTCACTACAGGAGCTATTTTGCTTGTAGTATTCTGCAAAGCAAAAGCACAACTCAAGTTGATAGAGGAAATATGTCTGAAGTGAACTGGAATTTCAGGAAGCCTGCGAGACCAGCCCAGCTGCATTGTTTGGGCCCATAATTCCATGCAAACAGGAGCATAAACAAAACCACAGTCCATAGAACCTGCATGAGGAGAAAAAAAAATAGACCCATATACAATCAGCCTCTTAATAGAGGCATTTTTTAAGGTTACAGTATCAGCTCACAGATGCTGTAATTTAAAAAAATCATGGGGAGAAATCTTTTCCACTTCCCTTTATTTTTAAACGAAATTGGTACCACCCACCATGGTCACCCACCTTATTCATTGGACTAGTTCCGTGTTTTTGGAAAGTCCACTAAATCAAACTCTATCCTCAGAGAACAAATTTCTAGCACCACAGAAAATATCCCAAAGACTCTAAACGTGACAGAGCAGAATGCTCTGCCCCCGGGGAGAGGGGCAAAGAGAGGGGCTGAATAACTCTGCCGTGTGGCCAGTGGTGATGTTTTTATCTTAATTTTCCTGAATCCCCCATATTCACATCACCATTGTAAGGCTTGTGTTCATCCCCCGGTTTCTAAAGAAACCCTTCCTTTTCCAAAGTTCCTAAAAATATTCCAAATGAAACCAAATGCAGCTACGAAATGTGCGTGGGCACAGCCAAGGGGCCCATCTGTGGAATGAGGCGCTCGGCACTGATGGTGGAAATGGTGGGGAACTTGAAGCCCATTTTGAAATATTAGGAATTATCTCAGGGGGAGGAAGGAGCTGATTGGGGCCGAAGCTGTCTGGGGAAAAGCACGAAATGAAAGACTCCGAGGTGAGGCTGCCCTTTGTGCTTCTCTGTGCGCTCCGGGCCCAGCACAGCTGGGTGGAGAGGGCGCATTCTCCTCTCAGGGGGCGCCCTGGGGAAGGGAACCCAGAAGAGAGCACTCGTGTTCCCCAGCTCCGGCCTCTCTCCCCCAGCAGCACAGAGGCGGCCCTGCCTAAGCACAGCCACTACACAGGCAGCTGTGCGCCCACAGGGAGGGTGAGTACAGTTGTCTTTTCTATTCTTCTGCTTTTTTTGTTTTGTTTTGCTTTTTTAAATATGTTTTTATTGATTTCAGAGAGGAAGGGAGAGGGAGAGAGAGAAACATCCATGATGAGAATCATGGATCAGCTGCCTCCTGCACGCCACCTACTGGGGATCATCCAGCCCACAACCTAGGCATGTGCCCTGACCGGGAATCGAACCGTGACCTCCTGGTCCATAGGTTGATGCTCAACCACCGAGCGACACAGGCCAAACTCTGCTCTCTTCTTTGGATTCCTTGTGTTGTCGGTGGGGCATCCTCTGCGTCCCCACCTGCTGCTGGTGCAGGGCAGCTCTGGGACTACCTGGGAATAGAAATGCCTGAGGCCCCCAGGGGAGGATGAGGTTCCATGGAAAGCTGTATTGACAGCCCAGATGGTGTGGCTCAGTGGTTTAGCATCGACCTATGAACCAGGAGGTGATGGTTTGATTCTCGGTCAGGTTACAGGCTCAGTCTCCAATGTGGGGAGTGCAGGAGGCACCAATCAATGATTCTCTCTCATCACTGATGTTTCTGTCTCTCTCTCTCTCCCTCTCCCTTCCTCTCTGAAATCAATTATATATATATATATATATATATATATATATATATATATTATGACAAACAAGAATTTTCCATGATTCTGGCTACAAGAAAGAGAGTGTCTATCAAGTTGACTTTGAGAACGTAGTATTGAAAAGATCAAGTCTTTTTACAACCACAAAAAGAATAAAGGTGTGGATGGGTACATCAGGCAGAACTCCAGACGCCCACAGGGCTCAGTCCTCCTCTCCCCCCAAAGCATCAGCTGTTTCCCTCCCCCACAGGGCGCCTACCCACTCAGACCTTCTCTGAGCACATACTGTTCATCCTGTTCCCCCCCATCCCCACTGCTGTTCATGATTGAAATGGCCCGAGAAGGCAGGTGTGGGAAATGAAATATTATTGAAGTATAAGGTGATGATAACCATTAGATTACAAACTGAATTTTCTAACCAGGACTTGAATCATTTAAACTTCATATAAATTCACGGACTTTCTTTTCCTTCTTAAGAGAAAAAGAAAAACACCTGGTACATTATTTGGTGGATTAAAATAAATGGAACCAGAGGAAATTATTTTTGACTGGCAGCAAGGAGAAGTAGGTGTATATTTTAACTGGCCACTGTCCCTATTCCTTGTAAATTTTGAATGGCAACTGCTCCTTCCCCCGACCCCCCACTCTTTCCCTCATGCCCAGATGAAAACAGATGAAAAATTAGAACATATTTCAGTTCCTGCTTAACTTACTCAGATGTCAAATAGACCCTACAAGATCTCCTTGACACAGCACCCTTACTTACTAAATAAAATTGCAACAAATGGTTGAGAGGTCCTTCAATGGTTGTGCAAAATACAGGTGGATCTTGGGCCATCAACACCCTCTCCAGGGAAATAAAAATAAACCTCAGCACCACCCAGACAGAGGAAGGCAAAGATCCCATTAAAGTAAAACCAGGATTCATTTGCCCCTTTCTTCTTAGAGTAGGTGCTATGTGGAAAGCAGGTGTCTGTTGTGACAGGATGGTCCTGTACCTGGAGGTCCGGCCATGACAGTCTGGGTGCCCATGTGCTGGCAAGGATGTTGGCGAATTCCTGTGTTCCCTGGGTCTGTAAAACTATGGGCTATTGGGAAGATAAGGAGGTCTCTGTGTGTTTCAGAGGGTGCTCTAGTGAAGCGAGGACTCCCGGGAGAATGGTCTGGGCTCTGCCAGGCTCAGGGGTAGTCTGAGAAGACAGGGCCCTGCTCCTCAGCTCTGTCCACGTTGATCTCTTTCATGCATCAGGCACCAGCCCTCTGAACAGTGCCCAGCACATAGCTGGTACTCAATACATATTTCTTGAGTGACAGAATAAATGAATATTTGTTGAAGTTGACATTCTGCTTATGATTACAAATGTAAAGGACCACTGCTAAGAAGAAAGAGAAGGAGAAGGAGAAGGAGAAGGGGGGGAGGGGGAGGGGGAGGGGGGAGGGGGGAGGGGGAGGGGAAGGGGAAGGGGAAGGGGAAGGGGAAGGGGAAGGAGAAGGAGAAGGGGAAGGAGGAGGAGGAGGAGAAGAAGAAGAAGAAGAAGAAGAAGAAGAAGAAGAAGAAGAAGAAGAAGAAGAAGAAGAAGAAGAAGAAAGAAAGAGAGGAAGAAAGAAAAAGAGAAAGAAAGAAAGAAAGAGAGAAAGAAAGAGAAAAAGAAAAGGTTTGAAGTACTCCAATGGAGTTCAACACGCTGAGGGGTGAAACACCTCGCCAAGGTGGACAAGAAGTGACTATCTATCCCTAGTCCCACCCCTGGTCTTCTGTTCTTCGTAGCACACACATCCAACCTCATCTTCTCTTCCCAGGTGTATAGCTCATGTAAATATGACGCTGTGTCACCTCTGTTCTGCTAACGAAGCTTCAGATTTGCATCCCTCTAAATCTTCCCAACCTTGACTTAAGCAAGGAAATTACAGTTCAGTGGTGCATTAAGTTAGTGGGCAGAGTATCTGCATACAGTATTACATATAATGGCTGATTGAGGGACCATAATCCATAAATCTTTCAGCTCAAATGAAACAGGAGGTTCTGAAAAATCAAAGGCATGGTTTGACTGCTTTTCTCTTGTTTCAGCTTCTTTCATCTCTTGGTTCTCTTAGTTGTGGAAGCAAAAGGGTAAATCCCCTGAAACAGAGTCTGTTCGGGATATTTCCATTCTGACTCAAACAGGAAATACCAGGAAGACCACAAAAGCTGATTCCCTGGATATTTCTAGCCCAGGTTACATACCCCATGGATTGCAATGTGTTGGATAATATTCAGAAGAAAAAAAATAATTAAAATATGGGGGTTTACCCAAATAAATCCCATTCAAAATAGTCTGTTGCTAATATTTAGATTTTGGTTAAAAAACTATTTACTATAAATCCTGTATCTTTCCTCCTCTTTTTGTACCAGTTTTTCCTTTGAAGATATCCTTGTCTTGATTAGGAAGCAGTTGTTACTGAATGATGTAAAAGTGATTACTCGAGGCTCTCGGTAGACCGAGAAGTGCAGACGGAATTGGGACCTCCTGCTTCAGCGAGATCATGTTTCTCCAGTATTACCTCAATGAACAGGGAGACCGGGTCTATACCCTGAAGAAGTTTGATCCTATTGGACAACAGACCTGCTCGGCCTATCCTGCTCAGTTCTCCCCAGACGACGAATCCTCTCGACGCTGAGTCACCATCAAGAAACGTTTCAAGGTGCTGATGACCCAGCAGCCGCGCCCTGTACTGTGAAGGTCCCTTAAATTTCATGTCTCTCCTGCCACCTACGACCCCTCTGAGACTTTTCCGAAACGAGCTTTTCGGTCTGTGAGCCTTGAGGCCTTCTTACTACCCTCGCTCTTTGGAATCGGTGTCGTCCTTACCTTAGATCATGCTTGTGGGAAGCAATCATGGTAGCACCCCCCCTTTAAGAAAACAAGTTTGAGTCTGCTTTTCGTGTTTTGACTGCCACGTTATTAAAATGATTTGAAAGAAAAAAAATAAAAATAAAAAATAGAAGTGATTACTATTATACCCATGTGACATGAGCCATTCATCTGCCCAAGCTGCTGAAAGTGTCATTAGTAATCCATCCTGAGCATTCTTTCCCTCCGTGGCCCCCCCAGCCACCACAGTGCCAAAGCCATGACTCCCAGACGCTGACGGGCAGGACTCTCGGAGAGTCTAAGTGTGAGGAAAAAAAAAAAGGTTGTCACCACTTCCTTAAAACTAGAAATTAATCATGTTTTTCAGATGTTAGAAGTTTTAAATGCACCCACATTTCCTCCCAACCAAATGTAATAGTTTAAAAAGTTTATTCATATAAGAAATACTAGTTTTAAATAGTGCTTCTCGGGTTTCCAGATATTCTAAGTACAATGAATGAGCTTAGTTCTGCATTTTAAACTTCATGAAAAATAATGCGACATAAAACTCATAGTGGATGTAAGTGGGAACCGAACAGGAAGTGAGCGTTGGTGTTTTAGAACGTGGGAAAACAAGCTGTGACCCAGGTAGACACTTCGCTAGTGTTCTCAGCACATTGCTCTTGTTTGCGGCTTGTGTATCTTGGCCAGACAACTTTTGAGAAGAGGAAACTCCACTTTGCCTCTGGATCCAATTTTCCAGCAGAATGCCCTAGCACAAAGCACACCCGTGTTGACCCCGCCGAGTGCCAAGAAGTTGGAATGACGCTATTGAGGGTCCAGCAGAAGCATTTGACATGGCTTAGCAGAGGATTCGCTTGTTTCTCCCTTTTCCCTCAGCAGGCGGGAGCCCTGCCTTTTGCAAACTGCTCTCTGCGTTCTTATTAAATATCAAGGAATGCGCAACAACGTGAGACAGACCTTCACACATCGTCACTGCTGCGAGCAGGGATAAGGAGAACCACCCAGGAGCCACACAAGGGTTCCTGTGTCAGGTGCCCAGTCCCTCGATGCCCAGCCGACTGCGTGGGGGTGGACACCAGCCCCCTTGAAGTCCATAGGCTTGACCTCTCCCCCTTCCCCGACCCCCCCACACACTTTGCTTGGTTTTCACAGGTTATGTGCATTGAGGGATTCTAAATCCACCTGCAGTGAGAAGTTTCTGACATGGAATAACTGAGCATCCATCAAACAGGATGTAACGGTGGTGTACATGTACCGCAGCTTTTTATCCACTTGTCGACTGATGGGCACGTGGGCTGTTTCCAGATCTTAGCTGTTGTAAATAACCCTGCTATGAACATAAAGGTGCACATATTCTTTCTGATTGGTGTTTCGGTTGTATAGACTCCTCAGAGTTTAATGAAATCATGTGAGTGAAGAGCTTCATAAATTGTAAATGGAAGAATGTTTTAGTTATTTTTAATATTCCTCTTTAAGTTTTAAAGATAAATTTGTGTATAAAGATATATAAATCTACAGCAGGAAACCTGTTTACAGTATACTATAATCTCAAGTGATGTTTTAGAAGCTAATTCATTAAAGACATGCTATAGTCCAACTACAATGAATAACAGCTCATTATGATTTTGCCTTTGAAAAAAACATGATATGTAGATCAACTAATATATTGGTGATTGGTTATTTTTACCTGAGAATATATACCAGTGACAACTGTGTTCACATCCATCGGGCTGATGGTGGCGCACACTGAAACACGTTGGGTTAATGTAGTTGGCGAGCTGGGCTGGATGAGGATGTGCTGGAGAGTGAATGTATGTCTCACGGGTGAGGAAGGAGACTTTGTCTTCCCAAATAATGACATAGGCTCGATGTCAACAGACAGAAGTGAGTGACCACATGCTACCCCACAAGAGATATGTCACACAATATGAGAACTAACAGCAAGGAGAAACCTGGAAATTACACTATTTCCTCCAAAGCCACAGCTAGGGGAAACAAAGCAAATGCTAGCACTCCCGGCCTCCCTTTCTTTTCCCCTGAGGGTGCAGGGCCAGGACCGAGAGGCAGAGCTTTCTGCTAGGACAGTGTGTGCCGACTCGGACCGAGTCTGGGAATCGCACAGGGACCTGGCCACCAGGCAGAACTGAGTGGGGGCGGAGCTGAGGCCGCCTCCCAAATCACGCAGATGCCCTGGTCTGTGGAACCCACTTTTAAGGGGCAGGTTCTGGGCAAAAGGAAGAGGAAGTTCTCTGTTGTCGTCTTTCACAGGTTTCCATCGATTCCTCAGCTCCCTCACCTCAGAGCAGCAGGTCTCAAAGCCACTTCTCAGGAAAACCTTCGAAAAGAGCAATGAGGTTGACTTCAAAGGGATCGCCCAAAGCAGAATGAATGTTTATTAAAAACCAAAAAATGAAAAAAAAAAATACAGCCAGCCTGCATGGCTCAGTGGTTGAGCATTGATCTATGAACCAGAAGGTCATGGTTTGATTCCCGGTCAGGGCACATGCCTGGGTTGTGGGCTGGATCCCCAGTGTGGGGCGTGCTGGAGGCAGCCCATCAGTGGTTCTCTCTCCTCATGGATGTTTCTGTCCTTCTCTCCCTCTCCCTTCCTCTCTGAAATCAATAAAAATACATTAAAAAAAAACCACACAAAACAGTCACACTCATTGGGACTAAAAGAAAGGGAATAGCCAACCTTTTTAGTCGAACTGTCTGCCTAGCAAAAAGTAGCCATCAAATATTCAAGAAAGAAAACAAGACCGCATCTCAGGCTTGGACTCAATCTTCTTAAGTTTCTAAATTGTCTGTTTGGGAAGAATATGAAGAAAGTTCGAGCCTGATCACTCCTGTTCCCCCTTCCCTCAGTGTCTAATATTTGCATTCTCTCCGAAAGGAATTTTCCTATCCTGTGACCGGTCAAGACAAAAACGGACTCAGGCGTGGAACTTGCTGAGATGATACGATACGTAGTGATAACTGAACAAGTCCTTCTGCGTAGCCGTTTCCAAGAGGGGATGAGTCTCAGAAATGTTTATTTCACGCATTTTCCATTGGACGGCCTTTTTAGATTCCCACTACTTTAAAAACAAAACAAATATCCATTAAGCTACATCGCTCTTCAATTGTGTTATTAAAATCCATTGTCAAACTCTCTCCCAGCTTCTTCTGCAGATGTTGGGTCCTGGAATCTAAGCGGCTCTATAGAAAGCACTAAGGCAAATAATTTAATTTTCTTTTAATAAAACATGGATTTTTCCTCAAACAAGATAAAAAGCTGATGTTCTATTAACAGCCATATGGAAATACTTTTATTTAAACTATAGCCAAAATAACTTGTATTCAGTATAAAAAGAAATTCCAGGTTTGACTCCTGTGAATACATTTTTATGAAAAAGTATTACTGTTCAATTTATCTTATATAAGTCTATATTTTTAAAAGAATTAATCTCACAAATGTTTCTATATCTTGGCCTTCTCAATTTACAAGAACAGTATTAAGAATTCAGAAGAGTAGCAGGAAATACTAACAGATTTAGCATTTGGTGTCTAGAAAACCAGACCCACCTGGTAATCACTCCTGTGTACTCAATGCCTGAGCAAACAGTAGCAAGTGTTTACTTTTTTAGTTAAGTCATTAGGAATCTGTTATATTAGAGTGTTTTAGAAATGGAAAATTAAGAATCATTTTATTTGCAAGTGATAATAAAAGGCAAATAGTTGATTGTTGTTGATTAAAGAATCCATAATGAAAAGCATTTTCCCCTTCTTTCAAAAGGTAGCCTTCATCTCAAATGCATTCATCTCAAATGCAGGCAACAAGAGCAAAGAATGCCACTGGTGGACTTTAACTTGACACATGAATCTGACACATTTATAGCCAAGATCTTTAAGTCACCTGCAACCCCATAAAAACAATACCGATTCCACTAACTTTGACCTAAATGTCCAACTCAATATGCACAAATTTAAAAGATCTGTACAAAAATATACAAAAGCTATATATCTATACAAAAGATCTATCAGAAAACCTATACTTTCCTTATCAGATATGTCCAAGGAATTTGAAATTTACTAAAATTGACTCCAGTGTTTGTTTTAAGAAGATAGGTTCAGGCACTAACTATTTATAGAGAAAATGTTAAATGAATGTGATGTATTATCTCCGTTATCAACTGTTACATAATTAACTAACACAAATTAAGTGGCTTCAAGCAACTTTAATAACACAGACGTACTAATACACACGCACGTGCACACACATCAAACACAGCTTTTGAAAGACTTGAAGTGAAAAGGTGCTACTGAATGCTATGGGCTAACTCCCATCCATCACATATCTCCTCCCTTTTCAATCTTAATGACTACTAACTTTTCTTTTCTCACATATTAAAAGTAGGAACAAAGCAATAGCCAAATAAAGAGAAAAGAAAATCCTTTCCTCAAAAATGCAACTATAAAGCTAGATGAAAATGACAAAAATAAACATTTTACTTCTCTGGAAATTGACCAAAGGCACAACAATCAGACAGATTTTTGTTGCAAAACTCCTGAACTTCAGCTAAAAATAACAGAACTTTGTGGCATCAAAATAACAACAACAAAAAAACAGAACTTAGGCCCTTACCTCACATCAGACATAAAAATTACCTCTAAATGAATCTGAGACCTAAATGGAGGTAAAACTACAACATTTAAAGAATAAAACACAGGAGATCGTCTCCATGGTCTTTGGTTGAGCAAAGAATTCTTAGGATAACAAAAGCACAATCCATTAAAAAACAAAACAATACTTGGTATATTGGACTTCACCAATTTTTTTTTAAAAGACTCAAAATAGTGTCAAAAGACATAATTAAGAAAGGCAAGCCTCAGACTAGGAAAACCATTTGCAGTTATATATCTAATAAAGGATTTGGTATGCAAAACACATAAAAATGCAAATCAATAATAAGACAAAAACAATATAAAATGGACAAAAGATTTGAATAAACATTTCACCAAACAACATATACAAGTGGCCAATTAGCACAAGAAAAAATACTCAGCAACATTAATCTTTAGAGAAATGCAAGTTTAAACAACAATGAGACACCACCACTCACCCTATAGCTGGGCAATACCAAGCCTTGGCCAGGACATGGAGAATTTGGAAACCTCACACGTTGCTGATGGGAGTGTGTAGAGGTGCAGCCACTTTGGAAAAGAGTTTGGCAGTTGCTCAAAATGTTCCACCTACATCACGTGACTCAGAAATTCCACTCCTACTATTCAGGAAAAATGCTAACATACGTTCACGTAACGACGGAACATGTGAATGTTGATTGGAGCATTCTTCATAACATCTAAAGGAATTGGGAACATTCCAAATGTACAATCAGCTGGGGGGGTGGATAAACAAAACATGGTACATCCAACAATGGAACACCATTCAGTCATCAAAAGGAACCTCAAAAAACATTATACTAAATAAAAGCAGCAAGACACAAAAGACTATACAGTGTATGATCCCATTTCTGTGAAGAACCTAGAAAAGGCACATTTATAGAGACAGAAAGCAGACCAGTACTTGCCTGGTCTGGGTGTGGGAGTGAGGATTTAGAGGTGAGGTTTGTAATGAGTGTGTGTAACGGGCACCAGGACACATGGTGTGATGATGGGAGTGTAACTGTGTATGGTGATGGTTGCATAGTTCTAAAAATCAGTTAATTCATAGTAAATAAATTATTCATCAACAAAGCTGACTAGGAATGGTTTTTACTTGAGCACAGTAGTTCATCTTCAGCACTTCTGTGGCTTTAGGATATCGGTCTTTTACACGCACACATACGCACGCAAGCATGCACATATGAATATATTCCGTTACTGTGTGTTTTACCCAGCCTGCCCCCTCAGCCTTTTGATTTCTCTTCTCACCCTCATCATCCCATGTGTTCTGTTATGTAGCAGATTCTTTCCCAACTTTGCTCATGATCTTCTGTCAGTGAAGCAAGAGCTTTCTCCTCTACAGTTTCCAAAACTTTCTTTATGAGGCTCTTTTCAAATCCACTACATTTTAAACAATACATTTGACATCAAACTTCTACAAACAAGTTCTGTATGGCATGCATTTTATAGAATTAAGTGTATTGTCTTATTTCATGCAGCTTAGGCATGGATACATATGACATTTTTCAATTAACATGAAAATTATTCCCTAGGTGCGCCTTGGCAGTGGTAAATAGTAGAATTTAAAATCGGGGGTTCGCAATGATTAAGAACCATCTCAAAAGCATGCCACTCTGATGGTGGAAGGGAGTTAAGAGAGATACAAAGCACTCAGTCATGCTTTGCTGTCATGTGGAAGGCGCTTTCCAAGGCTGTGCTCATGAAGGTTCCACAGTCCCCACCTGGGCACCATACCAGTCCCAAGTGGCTATGGGTGCCATCAGTGAGTCACATAAGGAGCAGGAGAGTGGGGACATACAGGGAGGTAAGGGGGATTGTTGAGTGTTTCCTTCCCATGTCCCGCGTGGATCAGGGTTCAGGACCTGGAAGCAGAGCCGCACACAAATGAAAGAGAAAAGACACGAGATAATTTGGAAATATTGGGAGACCAGGTGAGTAAGTCCAACTCAGGAGGAAGGGCTTCCCCTGGTGCTCAGGCCTCACCAAGTTTTTATTGATCTGGGATACACCCATAGCATAGCCCTTAGGCAGGTGACCCCTGGCAACAGGCAGACTAGCCCATCAGCAAGGATTTACATAATAATAAATGGGGAAGTTGCTTCAGCTACCACTGTCTGGACAAACAGAGGTGGCGCCTAGCTCCGACCTTTGCTAAGGCTTCAAAGGCACCCAGCCTTGGGGCGGGGGGGGGGGGGGGGGGGGGGGGGGGGGGGGGCGGGGGGGGGGTGTCTCTGTCTATGCTTATCAGTTAGTGAAGACAATAAACGGTTTCCCACAGGGGATGCCCTCCAGAGATTTCCTGGACGGTGGGGCATGAGGGAGGCATCTAGAAATTGTGCGGGTTGGACCTGAGCTAGAGAGTCTTTCACTCTTTCACCGTGGAAACCCAGTCACACCGCACAGGCTGAAATGGATGTGGGGGCAGGGCAGTCATCTTGTTCAAGGCTTAACAGTGTGAAGCATATGAAGCTGTGGCTATTATCCCCATTTTAGTGTTGATGACAAGAGTCATCTGAACATGAGTCGGGAGGCCAGGACTGATATACGAAGCTTCTTTCTTCCAATATTTGTGTGGGTTTGGTTTGGTCTGACTGTGATGTATTGCCTCACTTTTACAGTTGTTTGTAATGATTTGTTATTTTGTTATTTTGTTATTTTAATGTTAGCTGTTTCTTTGGAACATAAACACTGAATGTGTCCATCTTGACTAAAGAAGACCCAATCTAAGGCTCTGCTATGTGCTCCTCCAACCTCAGTTGAATGCCCTTTGGGATGTTCTGTGTGTCCTGTAAGAAATTGCCCAGTTATTCTATTCCACTTCATTGACTTAAAAGAGAAAAACCTTAGAAAGAAAAACTATGTTTTTAATTATTAATTTTTCCAAATCTGAATTCTGAAAGACTTTCATAACTTAGACAACCCTCCCTTCTGGTTCTACCTTCAGCCAACTTGTGCCAATTTTTATACTACGGACAATCTATTCAAGTGCCATTCTTGAAAACGTTGACATATTCCAGGAGGAGAAGCAGCCCATTTTTATCAGCACTTAAATATGTCATTCAATACCCAAAGCCTCAAAGGATTGCTTCAAGAAGATAACTTAAAACCCAGAGTTTTTTTGAGTATTATTTATCTACTGACAAGGAATTTTCAACAAACTGTTAAGATACTTACATCTACAAGTATTTATCAACTGTGGTAACTGGACACCTGGTTCTGTTCATGCCACTGGTGTTACTGACAGACCCCATGCTGACAGCAGACTTCCCTGAGCTCTTACTCTGCAGCTAAAAAGCACAGGATCTCTCATAAAGACCTGAAAGTTTATATGACCCAGCCAGTGTGGCTCAGTGGTTGAGCATCGACCTATGAACCAGAAGGTGACTGTTCAATTCCTGGTCAGGGCACATGCCCCGGTTGTGGGTTTAATCCTCAATAAGGGGGCATGCAGGAGGCAATCAGGGGTGGGCAAACTTTTTGACTCGAGGGCCACAATGGGTTCTTAAACTGGACCGAAGGGCCGGAACAAAAGCATGGATGGAGTGTTTGTGTGAACTAATATAAATTCAAAGTAAACATCATTACATAAAAGGGTGCGGTCTTTTTTTTTTTTAGTTTTATTCATTTCAAATGGGCCGGATTCGGCCCGCGGGCCGTAGTTTGCCCATGGCTGCAGTAGATAGATGATTCTACCTCATCATTGATGTTTTCATCTCTCTCTTCCTCTCCCTTCCTTTCTGAAATCAATAAAAATGTTTTTAAAAGACACTGAAATTCCCTCAGGAAATGGCTATCAGCAGAAGTTGTGGTTAAATTTGGTTGTCAATTTGCCTTTTATTCACCCACAGGGATTATTCTAAGTCTGTTAGTTTTCCAGGCTGATAGAAAAATAGCCAATGGAATTGATGTAGTCCCAGAGAAAATTCCTTCTGAGAAACACAAGGCAAACTCTAATAGCATAACTGGACCACGTAACCCTCCCCAGGAGGGAGAGACCCAGTGAGGCTTCAGATCTTGAAGAACTGGTTCTCAAAATAAAAAACAGCTGAACAGCTAACTTTTACATCTTTTTTCTTGAGTTTAAATTTCACTATCACTTTAAATCACTTGCAAGTTAAAATAATAGTTGTAAGAAAAAAAATGTAAGGTCTTGTAGAACCAATCTTTTATTGCATGTTTACAGACCTCATATTCAAATACCTTTAACTACATCCTCTTTAAGGTTGCCAATAATCACAGGACTTTTAAACTGCTAGAAAATTCTTATAAACATTTACATGTGCCAGAAAAGATCTGGTGTTATTTCTATCCAAATAGATTTCTATCCAAATGTCCAATCAAGTAAATTATCTGCCATCTAGTACATAAGCCTTCTGCATATTTGACTTAATTTTGTTAAATAAAAACCAAGTAAAACTGTTTTGTGTACACAAGCCAATGTTTACCAAACTCTTTTAATTACTAAACCAAAAGAGCTAGCTTCGAAATGAGGGAAGCATGCAGGAGGCAACCAACCAATGTGTCTCTCTCACACTGATGTTTCTCTCTCGCTCTCCCTCTACCCTCCCTCCTCCCTCCTCTCCTCTCTCTCTAAGATAAATCAACGGAAAAAATAAACTCAGGTGAGGATTAATAAAAATGTAATAACTATTCATAGCTAATAGACTATACAGAAAAAAGCTACAGGCCTGGGGCAGGGCAAAGAATATTAAGCAAACCAGATCACCCCTGTGAGTGTGAGCTCGCCTCTCCTGCTGCTGAGAGATTCTCTCCCTGGGCACGGCTTCCTCACCTGTAAATAAGAAAGTTGAGAAGTCCCTTACAGTTTTAGCAACTAAAGATTTTAGTGAGACCACTACCCTATACTTGATATTTAATAACTCTTACTGATTAGATATATAATGGTGTTCTGTAGATTGTAAAGTGTATTTGTGTCTTATCCTCAAAATTTCCTGTGAGATGGTATAATTTTACCCACTTTTTAGATAAGAAAATTGAGAGTTTAAGAAATATTCCTGAGAAACCAAGATGGGGCATAGGTAATCACCTATACCTGCTGCCTCTCACAACCACATCAAAATTACAACTAAGCAGCAGAACAACGACCCCCCAGAACCTTGGAAAAGCTGGCTGAGTGGAAGTCCCACAACTAGAGGTGAAGAAAGGTCATTGAGACTGGTAAGAGGTACGGAGGTGCGGAAAGTGTGGCACCTGGATGTGCTGCTCTTTTAACCAGGAGGGAGATACAAGCTCCCGCTTGGTCTGAATTCCAGATACGGGCAAGAATCTGGGGGACCCAGACACATACGGGGAGAAACTGGACTGTCTGGCATTGGGACAGGAATGTGAGGGCAGCTTACTCTTAGAGGTACTCACAGCGATCATTGTTCCTGCACAGGTATGCGGGACGCGGAGAACCAGGGACTTCTCCGGTTCAGGGAAGCCATTGCTGTTTGATCCACCCTGGTGATTCCCAGAGACCCTGCCCGAGCCAATTTACAACCCCACCCAAGCTGTGCACATCGGCTTTTGCATATGAATGGCCTGTCCTTTAGTCTAAAACAAACTGCAGCTGGGTCAGAGAACCCCAGAGATTCCAAAAGAAGGCCCACTATCTGGCAGCAGCAGCAGCCTTGCTTCACAGCTGGGCCTTGTCTGGGCACCTCCAAACCCCATACAAAGAGGAGGAATCTGCAGATGTCTCTGTAGCTCCTGCTGGGTGGCCCCAGACAGTGGCTGACCTTGTAACTCCTCAGAGATAACGGATTACAACTCTTCACATCCATAAGAGACACACTCAAGGGGCAGACTCAGTGAGCACCAAAGCCCTACTGAAGCAAGTCCTGCCCCATAAAGGTGTCTCCTGTGCAACAGATTTTCCAGTGTAGACACAGCTGGTCACCACAGTCAATTGGCCTGCAGGTCAATTCCTCCCAGTGATACCAACAGCAATCAAGGATTAACTACAACAAGACTGTGCACACAGCCCACAAAGGGTTGCACCAAGAGCATCCACCTCAGGTGACTGGGGAGGCTGAGCCACCGGGCCCTATAGGACACCTAGCACACAAGTCCACTCTATCAACTCAAGGAGACTTAGCAGCTGCCCAGTACATAGAAACAAACACAGGAAAGCAGCCAAAATGTGGAGACAAAGAAACAAGTCACAAATGAAAGAAATGGATGAAAGCAAAATATTGGATATAGAGTTCAAAACCATGGTTATAAGGTTACTCAAGAGTCTTCTAGAAACCTCCAAGAAATTTAGTGAGACCCTCAAGGTTATGAAAAAGGACCAACTAGAAATTAAGCATACACTGACTGAAATAAAAATTAATATACAGAGATCCACAGCAGACGAGAGGATCCCAATAAACAAGTCAAAGATTTGAAATACGAAGAAGCAAAAAACACCCAACTGGAAAAGCAAAAAGAAAAAAGAATCCAAAAATATGAAGATTGTGTAAGGAGCCTCTGGGACAACTTCAAGCATACCAACATCGGAACTATGGGGGTGCCAGAAGAAGAGAGAGAGCAAGATATTGAAAACATATTTGAAGAAATAATGACAGAAAACTTCCCCTACCTGGTGAAAGAAATAGACTTACAAGTCCAGGAAGTGCAGAGAACCCTAAACAAGAGGAATCTAAAGAGGACCACACCAAGACACATCATAATTAAAATGCCAAGGGCAAAAGACAAAGAGAGAATCTTAAAAGCAGCAAGAGAAAAACAGTTAGTTACCTACAAGGGAGTACCCATACGACTGTCAGCTGATTTCTCAACAGAAACTATGCAGGCCAGAAGGGAGTGACAAGAAATATACAAAGTGATGAATAGCAAGAACCTACAACCAAGATTATTCTACCCAACAAAGCTATCATTCAGAATTGAAGGTCAGATAAAGAGCTTCACAGACAAGAAAAAGCTAAAGGAGTTCATCACCACCAAGCCAGTATTATATGAAATGCTGAAAGGTATTCTCCAAAAAGGAGAAGAAAAAGGTAAAGATAAAAATTATAAACAAAGTGACAACAAATACAATCTATCAACAAGTGAATCTAAAAATCAAGTGAATAAAAAATCTGAAGAACAGAATAAACTGGTGAATATAATAGAATCAGGGGCACAGAAAGGGAGTGGACTGACAATTCTCGGGGGAGAAGGGGGCGTGGGGGGTACAGGAAGAGACTGGACAAAAGTCTTACACCTATGGATGAGGACAATGGGGGTGGGGGTAAGGGCATGGGGTGGGGTGGGAACTGGGTGAAGAGGAGCTATGGGGGGAAAAAGAGGAACAACTGTAATAATCTGAACAATAAAGATTTATTCAAAAAAATATTCCTAAGATCACACACTGACAATGACAAACTCTCATCTTGAACCCAGATCATTGGATCACATCCCGTTCCCATCACATTTCTAATACTTTCAGAAAATTACCCTTAAAAACAACTCTTTAAATGATGTGGCACTCATGTTTTCAACATTTTAATCACCTTAGAAAGCTAACGGAAAAGCTTTCAATCAAAACGGGTACACTTGTCTTATCTTTCCTAAGATACAGGCTCTAATCCTGAGAAGCAGCTAATGATGTCGAAAGGAAAAAGGGAAAATTAACTAGAGTAGGCAATAGAACATCTGTGTCTCTTCTCTGTGTCTTGTAAAACCGAGACACTGGGGGCTGACATTTAACATCTCAAGGTAATAAGCACTACATTTACTTTTATACCCTCATAAATGCAATGTCTATTTTCAATTTGCCTGCCAACATAATGAGCTATATTCTTTATGTAAAGATAGTATCATCACTAACCACACATATCAAATCTCTAAGCATTTTTTGTACTGGGTTGACTGAAGAAAATCTTTATTTTAGGTATTTCTCTAACCTTGACCTCCCAAAGTTAGACATATTCTGTGGGCCTTGTTTTAGCCACCAGATCTGAAGAATAAAATAAATTTATTAAAAAGTGTCTATAATTATTTGGGATGAGGATTTAGGATGAATTAAAATAAGCCAATAATATCTTAATTTTCTGATCTGAAGTGTGAATAACTTAACTTGTATGAACTGTGCACATTAATTCAGGAATTATTTTGAAGGACTATTGTGCGTCAAGCATTGTTCTAGGCCTTGGGGACTCAACAACAAACAAAGCACAACTTCTTTCCTTGGGAAGCTTATATTTTGTTGGGGGAGACAGATAACAAATAATAAATGAATATAGGATTTTCCAGATGTTAATAAGGGCTATGGGGAAAAACAATTAGGATAAGGAGGAAAGAACAGGTGGACAGAGCACTGGGCAGAGAGGTCAGGCAGAAAAAAACAGCACAAAGAAAGGCCCTGGAGCATCACATGTACAGTGGTTTAAGGCAAAGCTAAGGAGCCCACCTGGCTGGTGTACAGAGGCAAGTGATAGGAAATGAGATCAGGCAGGTTCACTCTGCTTGAGAAGGAGATCTTGGAGTCCCCTTTGTAGAGCAGTATCATGATCTGATTTATATTTAACAAGGATCTTTCTGATCAGGTGTGAAGTATACACTATAAAGGGGCAAGGTCAGAGGCAGAGATAACAAGAAACAATTGCACAAGTCCAAGTGAGAATCTATAGTGAGTTGAGAAAGGGTTATAGTAGTGGAAGTTATATGTGGCCGTGAGATGGTTCCGGTCAAAGGAAGAGCTGTCAGAATTTACTGATGGTTTGGCCTGAGAAAGTGGAGGATGAATATTCTTTTCAAAAAGACGGGACAGTGTGAGTGTATCAGATTGGTGGGGTGGGGAGTATGCAAATCAAGAGTTTGATATTAGTCATGCTAAATTTGGGATGCCCGTGACATGTCCAAATGGAGATGTCAGTTAGGCAGTTAGACATGTGAGCTTTGAGTTCAGCAGAGGTCCCTGAAAAATGAGTCCACCTAGGAAGCAGGGGTGGCTAGAGTAAAGATAAACTTTAACTCCCATGGAGTCCACAAATATTGAGGTGAAGAGAAAGGCAACAGTGACTGACAAGAAGCAGTCAAGGAGGCAGGAGGTGGGGGGAGAAAAGGCAGTGTTCTGGAAGCCAGGGGAAGGAAATATTTTAAGAAGAACATGAGCTACATTGACTACTGCTTCAAGGTTGAGTAAGACAAGAACTAAAAAAAATCAACCATTGGGTTGGCAATCCAAAGGTCTCCAATAACCGTAATACCAGCTGTTTCGATGCAGTAAAGAGGCAAGAACCTAATTGGAGTTGGTTTAGGAGAGAAGAGGAATAAGGTAAATGGAGAACACACATAGAGTTGACACTTTTGAGGAGATTTGCTGTGAAGAGAGCAGAGAATTAGAGTGAGAGGTGGAAAGGATGGTGGTGTCAAGGGAGAGTTCTTTCAAGATGGGAGCCATAATAATATGGTTGTGCTTGTGGCCTGGTCCATGAATTAGTGCACATTGAAAGGAAATTAATTAGAAGAAATATTTTAATATCACTATTTGCCCTTTCTCTATAGTAGAAGTGTCAACCAAATTCACGATTGACAATGACAGATCGAAAAACACGCATGCGATTGGAGCCAGTAAGAGCTTGCGTGAGTCAGCTTAGCCTTTTATAGATATAGAATAAACTTGCCTAATTAGACCTGCTTTCTGATGTAGCTAAGCTTTTTCCAGCCCAGTGAAGCACCCCAACTTCTCTTTCAGGTAATTGTCAGCAACACAGCAGTAAATATCAATATGAAGCAGATTATTATAGTAGACCATGCAGGGAGAACAAAGGAGAACAAAGGGTAAAATATTTAACTGCAGCAGTCTTTGACTATATTCTATGCAGTGAGAAAACCTGAAGTCATTTTCAAGGTCTACCATTTCATACCTCTTTTCAGTCGGGTCAAGTGTCTAAGTTTTCTAAATCTTCGTTTTCCGGCTAATGAAAAGACAATAGGATTTCACCCAGGCTCCTATCTACCTTCTCCAGGACTTCTGTGAGGATCAGTGAGATGAGGCATGGGAAAAGCCTTCACAGACATTTGGTTACAGTGTAACATGTTTGCATCTGGCTATAAAGCAAGTTGTGTTCCTGGGCTGAAGAAACTCCAAGGAGGCTAGTCACTAGGGAGAGGAAGCCGGGCATTGCTACATGACATCATTACCCAGATGGACACTTAGCATATTAGCCTTTTATATATATCAGTAGGAAATGTGGTTAGTGCAGGAGAAAGAGGAAGAGATTTCAAGAAAGTGAACCTGGAGCTGATAATAGGGGTTGGGATACAGTGCATAAGAAGGGTTTAGGCAAGAGAACACACAGTACAATTATGGTGAGAAGAAAGATAATACTGTGCAGATAGAGATGTGTTAGTAGATATGGTGGTGAGAACATGTGGAACATCACTTCTAACTGCCTCTGTTTCCCCAGGGAAATATGCAGCAAGATCGTCAGTTGAGAATAATTGAGAAGAATCTTTGGAAGTTTGGGGAAAAATTGTGGACTAATGGCCTAACATAAAGGGAGAACAAAGCAATTAGGGAAATATAACATTTGCTGACAGCACTAAGAGTCCATTTGAGATCAGTGGTCATTAACTTTTTAAGTTGTCATGACTCTGTGCTTCTCTCCAGCCTTGCTCAGCTTCCTGGGTCCAAGGGTAGACCACTCAGAGTAAGATTTAAAGGAAGACTAAGAGTTTTCTGGAAGAGCACTATGGAGGTGGCAGGGTCAATGAATTCGAGTTCTCTGTGAGTTCTCAATGAGTTGTTGGTGTCTTAGAAAGTTAGGGAAAATATGTATATGGGAAAGATAAAGTGCAGTTTTCAGAGAGTGAGATACTTGAAGCTAAGATTATGGAAGGTGACAGAGCTGCTGGTAATGAATTCTAGAGTTAACATGAAAGTAGTGACTGAGGAAAAATGGAGAAAGAGATTGTTGGAGATAAAGGTAATGAGTGTCTATTTCTCTTCAGTTATACTCAGAGCAGTGCTGAGGCTAGCGGAGAGGAGAAAATACCAAGAGCAAGAGAAATCTTTGGAATCCTTTAGCTGTCCTACTAATTGTGTGAGGACCTGCAGAGAGTTTTTTATGGGAAGCAAGCATCACTCTGAGGATCACCTCTGCTGCCATGTCAGCGGAATATTCAGACACATGGAATCCTGTGGGCACCTACTGGAAGTTATGATAGTCAGAGCAAATCTATAGCAAAATCAGAAAAATATACAGTATCCTTGTCATATGACAATTCAGATGGTCCAAAGATGATCCACTCTGATTCATTTAGTGGTCTTTCTAGGGAAGACCCCTGGCATGCATTGTGGTCATTAAAGACACATCATAATGTCAGAAGAGGGTCAATAGTCTCTCTACTTCCTGATAGGTTACTTCTCTTATCCTCTTTAGAAAATAAAAAGGGTTTGACTATGTCTTCAGTTCTGTAGGCCCTCATTTCCTAAACTCCAATTAGAGCTAGGGTGAAATGCGGGTGAAAAATGGGAAATGGATTGATGAGCAAAAACTGTACTCTATGCATTAAGGAACAGGAATGCAAAAAGTATCTCCTGATTTTAAGAGTACATAATTTTTTAAAAAAATAAGGACATGTTGCAGGTGAGTTGAGAGAGGAGACCAAGATGGCGGCGTAGGTAAACACCGGAGACCGCTGCCGCAAACAACCATTTCAAAAATACAACTAAAAGACGGAACGGATATCACCCAGAACCACAGGAAGGCTGGCTGAAGAGAGACTCTACAACTAGAAGGAAAGAGAACAGCAAATCGAGGCTCAGAGGCGGCGCAGTGTGGAAAATACAAAGGTACCGAGGTGCGCGCGCAAAGCGGGCTGGTGGCTGAGGGCGCGGTTGTCATTTTCTGTCGGGAGTGAGTCTCAGACTCTGGGCTCCGGATCCGGGCGAGTCTCTAGGGACCCAGACTCAAACGGGAGAAGCGGGATTATCCGGCATCAGTTGGAACCTGAGGGCAGCTTTCTCTCTGAGGTTTGCAGCGGCTGCCGGGGTTCTGAGAAGCAGAGCCTCTGGGAACGGGACTGAGCGCGGCCATAACTGCTCCCTCCGCCCGCCCTGTTGATCCCGCCCCGCCCAGGCCCTGCGCACAGCCATTTGCCGATCGCCTCAGGCAAAGGCTGGATTAGCGCCTCCCCAGAAGGCAGACGTTTTCCATACAGCTGATTCCTATAGCCAGTCGGCCTGGAGGTCAAATCCCTCTAGTGTTAACTACAACAATTAAGGCTTGGCTAGAACAAGACTGTGCACCGAGACCACAAAGGGGTGCACCAAGAAAGCATAAAAGATGCGGAGACAAAAAAACATGACAGAAATGGAGGATATGGAGCTAAGAATCGAAATTTTGAGGGCTTGCCATAAATTTGTGCAGAGCCTCACGAAAACTAATGAGACCCTCGATGCTACGATAAAGAAATTAGAAAGTAAGCATACACGGACTGAAATAAAGAATATTATACCAAATAGCAGACCAGAGGAGCACAAGAATCAAACCAAAGATTCCACAAAAAACACCCAATTGGAAAAGCAAAATGAAAAAAGAATCCGAAAGTGTGAAGATAGTGTAAGGAGCCTCTGGGACAGCTTTAAGCGGTCTAATATCAGAATTATTGGAGTGCCAGAAGATGAGAGACAGCAAGATATTGAAAACCTATTTCAAGAAATAATGGCAGAAAACTTCCCCCATCTGGAGAAAGAAATGGACTTACAGGTCCAAGAAGCGCAGAGAACCCCAAACAAAAGGAATCCAAAAAGGACCACACCAAGACACATCATCATTAAGATGCCAAGAGCAAAAGACAAAGAGAAAATCTTAAAAGCAGCAAGAGAAAGAGGCTCAATTACCTACAAGGGAATACCCATACAACTGTCAGCTGATTTCTCAACAGAAACTTTGCAGGCCAGAAGGGAATGGCAAGAAATATTCAAAGTGCTGAATACCAAGAACCTACAACCAAGATTACTTTATCCAGCAAAGCTATCATTCAGAATTGAAGGTCAGATAAAGAGCTTCACAGATAAGGAAAAGCTAAAGGAGTTCATCACCGCCAAACCAGTATTATATGAAATGCTGAAAGGTATCCTTTAAGAAGAGGAAGAAGAAGAAAAAGGTAAAGATACAAATTATGAACAACAAACATGCATCTATCAACAAATGAATCTAAGAATCAAGTGAATAAATAACCTGATGTACAGAATGAACTGGTGATTATAATAGAATTAGGGACATAGAAAGGGAATAGAATGACTATTCTTGGGGGGAAAAGGGGTGTAGGAGATGCGGGAAGTGACTGGACAAAAATCATGCACCTATGGATGAACACAGTGGGTGGGGAGTGAGGGTGGAGGGTGGGGTGGGAGCTGGAAGGAGGGGAGTTATTGGGGGGAAAAAGAGGAACAAATGTAATAATCTGAACAATAAAGATTTAATAAAAAAATAAAAAAAAATAAGGACATGTTTTATTAAGTGAGAAAATAAATGTCATTAATTATATACTCATTAGAAAGTGATAAACTTATGTGAGAAAGAAAATACTAGAGTATATTTTGGTAAAGCAAACAGAAAGGAGAAAGGCATGATAAAGCTGACACAGAATTACTATAGAGCAGTGTTGGGAAACTTCATCCATTCAGAGAGCTGACATTGACTCATTAGTTCAAAGTAGAACACCTGCCAAGGTCTGACCTTGCTGATATTTTCATTGATCTGAGGTCAGAAGAAGCATAGAGGGAGACTGTCACACCAGAATTAATTCCAACCAACAGAAAGAAGTACATTCATTGCAATGGAAAAATTATCTTGAGAAAAAAATGGGTAATTCATTTCAGAGGAAAGGAGACAGCTTCGCTTGTGTACTTTTTGAGGCAGACTTCAAACACAAAGGAAAGAATCTGATTCTATGTTCTGGATCTTTCTTGGGAAAGATGGATTAAGAGAGTTTGAAAGCTCCAAAAATGTAATTATCTAGGCATAACTAATTATTCCAATGAAGTAGAAAAGTGACAAGAAAATGAAAAAATAAATAAGTGAGTCCCACAGGCTGTTCTCAGTAAATTAAGATCATAATAGATGTGAAAGACAGCAGGAAAATTAAGCACATAGCCAAGGGCAAATGAAAGATTCTGGCATGGACAAATCAAGAAGGTGAAATCCTCAAGACAGCTGAGGGATTATATCTTTTTTTTTTTTTGCTTTTTAATGGCTTTATTAACATTATGTTTTTCCATGCAAGTGGGTGAAATTACTGTTGACAGGAACAGAAGACTGTCTGCCAAAGCAATCTCCACTTAGAAGCTGGTAACACAGGACCCGCTTGACACATGGAAATTACAGAAGGTTCACAGCAAACAGGTCAGTAAAGGCAAATCAGGAAACACAAAGGGGGAAAACACGGTGGAAATCACAGTTTTAATCTCATGGAAAATGGCAGGAGTCAAGGCATAAGGCAAAATTCATCATGATGGGCATGGTGATTAGAGTTCCCCCTCGAGGACACGCTAATAATTCCTCAACTGCAGCTCCTGGATTTTCTCCTGATTTCTCTCCTCTCCGGGAATATTTCCATATCATCTCCATCCCAACATTGACCTGCCTAAGGGAGGCAGCCCATCAGAGGTCAGGGATCATTCAGGGAACCTGGCCCCTCAATCATTTCCTGCAGGCTGGTGGCCTTAGACTCCTCCCAAAGCACAGTCTTCCTCTCTATTCTGCATGGGTTGCTCCATTTCTTCATTTTCCTGGTGGATATCTGTCATGATGAGATTTTTTTCCAAGTTTTTTTTCGGGGCCTATGCTTGCTGTCTGCTCCTCCTGCCTATGCTCTTTTAAAATATATTTTTTATTGATTTCAGAGATGAAGGGAGAAAGAGATAGAAAAATAGAAACATCAATGATAAGAAAGAATCATTGATCAGCTGCCTCCTGCACGCCCCACACTGGGGATGGGTCCCACAACCCTGACTGGGAATCGAACTGCGACCTTCTGGTTCATAGGTCAACACTCAAACACTGAGCCACATCGGCAGGGCCTCCTCCTCCTATTTTTGTTGAAAGTGCTCACTCAGGAGATGCCAGCTCACCTGAGAGTTTATACTATTACATGCTAAGAAACAAACAAACAAGATAAGATAGACCCTACTTGAGATGGTTGTTTGAATGTTAATGGATAATGGAAAGAAATAAAAGCACCTCCTATATTTTTATTTTATTCAGCTGTTCTCTCAACTTGATAGACATTCAGACTTCAAAGAATAAAAATAATTTATCCAAACACTGCATGTTAAAACCATTAGGTTGAAGGATGTTGGGGAACAGAATATTTGCTCAGTGTTAGCAGGAGGTTGCTTACTAACTATTAAGGGCTAAATAACCTTTACATTGGAGAAATCCAGTGATCACACCTTAACAAAGGGCCAATCTTTACACTGGGGGACATCCTGGTATTATGTGTCTGTTATGATTCACTATATGTTAAAAATGTTTAACCTGAATATAAATAAGATTTTAAACCTAATTCCCAACTAACAGAAAATTCTAGGGTTAGAAGAACCAATTATATGTACTTCAAATGTAGAATAGTCTACCAAAAAAAATATCCTGATAGTTTCCCAAAATCAATGTTATAAAGGAATTTAAAAGTGAGAGGAAAATGTTTTAGAAAAAACAAAAACGAAAGTAACACATAAACTTTACTTAGATATTAGTTCAATTCTACCACAAGAAACTAGAAAAAGAAAAGGAAACTAAACCCAAAGTTAGCAGGAAGAAGAAAATAATAAAAATTAGAGCCGAAATAAAATCAAGACTAGAAAATAATAAAATACAATGAAACTAAAAATTGGTTTTATGTAAAGATAAACAAAGTTGACAAATGCTAGACTAACCAGGGGAAAGAAGAAAGAAAACCCAAATAAACAAAATTATAAATTAAAGAGGAAACATTACAACTGATATCAACCACAGAAATATAAAAAAAAAAAATCCTAAGAGACTACTATGAACAATTATATGCCAACAAACTGGATAACTTAGAAGAAATGGAAAATTTCTAGAAACATCCAAGACTGAATGATGAAGAAATAGAATATTTGAACAAACCAATAATGACTAAAGAGATTGAATCAGTAATCAAAATCATCCCAGCAAAGAAAAGCCCGCAGGACCAGTTGGCTTCATGGGTGAATTCTACAAAACATTTAAAGAATAAATAATCTTCCAAAAAATTTGAAGAGAAGGAAATACTGCCAAACTCATTTTACAAAACCAAATTTACCCTGATAGCAAAGCTATTCAAGGACACTACAAGAAGAGAAAACTACAGGCCAATATCCATGGTGAACATAGATTCAAAAGAAGTTTTCAACAAAATACTAGCAAACTGAATTCAACAGCACATTAAAAAGATCATACACCATGATCAAGTGGGATTTATTTCAGGGATGCAAGGATGGTTCAAGATATGCAAATAAATAAATATACATTTAAAGTATAAAAATTATATGATCATCTCAATTGATGTAGAAAATCTATTTGAAAAAAGTCATCATTCTCTCATAATAAAAAAAAAAAGAGCAAAAACCTTTTAACAAATTAGGTATAGAAGAATATACCTCCACATAATAAAGGCCATATAGGACAACTCCACAGCTAACATACTCATACTTTTCCTCTAAAGTCAATAGCAGACAAAGGTATCACTTTTATCACTTCTATTCAACATAGTATTAGAAGTCCTAGCTGCTGGGACTAACTGGCAGACCCTGAACAATGGATGAATGATGACTCTGACACATGTTTCTGTGAAAGAGAGGCTAAGGGACTACCTGGCTATAGCCACCAAGTAGCTTCGTTCACCTGCCCGCTTAGGCTTTTATTGTCACAACAGCTTGAACTAAAGTTAGTTATTAGATACTATCAGCAGGGTAAGCATCCTTGAGAAAGCACATGCGTCTGTTCTGTCCTTTAACCAACGATGTGTCTAAGTAAATGCCCAGGGGATCAGACTTGTTTGGAAAAGTCAAGGCAGGGGCTGCCGCCTTTGGCAAGGTCCCCCCGGAGGCCCCCTGCCTTTTGGAGAATCCTCCTCACAGACATTCCAAACAAGTCCCGTGCTTCCCCATACTAGCCAGAACAATTAGGCAAGAAAAAGAAATAAAAGCCATCCAAATTGGAGAGAAAGAAGTAAAAGTGTTTCCGTTTGCAGGTGATATGATCTTGTTCATGAAAAACAAAAAAACACTCTACCAAAATAAACCTGTTAGGACTAATCAATGAATTCAGCTCCTGCACCCCTTGCTCCCACTAAAGTTGTTCCTGAGCACCCACGCATGGTGTGTACCTCTTCAATGCTTTCCTGCTCTGGCAGAGGGTCAGTTCTAGTCTTCCCTCCCTTCTTTATCAGCCTAGAAACCACAGTGCATTATTTCAAGTATACACACCAATCATTCTTGAATGAGCCATAGTCTTTTGATATGATCAAAAAAGAATTTTATTGTATTATCTGCATAAATAAAATATCTTCTTTTGGCAAACACCAGTTTATCCAGTTTATGAAAATTATTATGTTACTATAAGGATAGCATCTTTTAAAAATCTTAGTTCTAACTACAATTTCATAAGTGAATCTGAGATGTCAGAAGAGAAAGCTAAAACAAATTGTATGTTGACTTTTTCTTGTCTTTCTAGCTAACTTTTATGGATAACAGTATATTTGACTGTAAATATAGTCTAACATTCCTCATTCTTTTATACGAAGAAAGAGTTTATGAGAATAATCACAGAACCAAAATCAGAGACATTTTTTTCAGGTATGTTAAGAAACTTTTCTTCCTGGATTGGTGAATTAATTGGGATATTAAAATTAAAACTCCTCTGAGTGGACTCCATTTCAAAGCAAAAGTGTCAGCTTTTATCAATGCTTATTGAAGTATCCAATCTTTATCTTGGCACTTTTGCAAGTTGTATCTTATGTTATTCATATAAATTAATGGCGTCATTGGGCTTTTTGCCAGTGGGAGAAAATGTGTATGAATATTACCTATCCCAGAGGGGACAGAGCATACTGGAAATTAAAATAAAGGATTGAAGTTTCCCCTTTTGGGTCAGAATACTGTGAATTAGATTATTCATACAGACCATGAGGTCATGTGAGCGAACCTAATTTAAAGATTACAGAAAACTAATACAGCTCTGTCTCTGGTAGGCACACAAAAACAAATTCTGCTAAAAGGATTTGACAAATTAATTAAAGCCGATTTGAGGATTATAAAACCTCAAGACTCATTTTCATAAACAGCTTAAAACAAAATATAACCTAACTTTTAAAGCCTTAGCAATAACAGTTTTCAGCATGGTTTTGATCAAAATATCACTTCATCTTCTTCAATTAAATAATCCAAATGAAGACACCATTCCCTGTAAATCATGGATTGCCTTTTCTCTATGCTTAATGTAATCTGAGGCTGATCTTTGGGTTTTATGTTACCGCATCCGAGGTGAATACATAGCTGATTTTCGCTTTGTGGAGAGATTGTGAAACTCGATGTCTGGAGTCATGACTAATCAATTGGCCTTCCCAGGGGCTTGGAAACAACCGAGCATGCGGGCATCTTCCATGGGACTCACTGGACACCAGCCAAGTTAATCATCCTCCCTGTGTCTTGGTTTCCTTATATATAAAATTGTGTCTAGATCATAACTTATTGTAGGATTTGAGTTCATATGTTGTGATGTGTTAAGAGCCTACCTGGCATGTAGAAAGTGTGTTTAGAGATGCTTTATAACCATTTGCTAAAACCAATGACAGAGGCACGAGGGGTCATCTAACAGATCTCAAATCTGGGAGTGGAGCTTCATGGCCAGGAACCATTGCTCTTCAGTAAGAGGGTCTTAGGTTCAAATGTTGATCCCGCCATTTACTGGCTGCATGACCTTGAACATGACATTTAATCTTTCTACGCCTCATTTTCCCCATGGCACTTGGAACTTAAGTTCTCAATATTAGTAGTAGTAGTAGCATCATCATTACCACCAAAGCATCAGAAAGAAGTCATCAGCATGGTCAACTACCTCTCATTTGACAGCCGATGGCTATTTCCAAGCTCTACGTGGTTATGGCTTCCTTAGGTCTTATTTAAGTGACATACCCATAAGACTTAACTGTCCCTGAAAGCAAGACCCTACAAAATTGGTGTTGCTGGAAAGTAAGGGACTCCTAAGAAATTATCCTATGCCCTAACCGGTTTGGCTCAGTGGATAGAGCGTCAGCCTGTGGACTCAAGGGTCCCAGGTTCGATTCCAGTCAAGGGCATATACCTTGGTTGTGGGCACATCCCCAGTGGGGAGTGTGCAGGAGGCAGCTGATCGATGTTTCTCTCTCATCGATGTTTCTAACTCTCTATGCCTATCCCTTCCTCTCTGTAAAAAAACAAACAAACAATAAAATATATTAAAAAAAAAAAAAAAAAGAAATGACCCCGTACCATGACGAGACTGGCTCACAGCTGTGGCATTGACAAGGAGAAAGATACTGACAGTCTGTCTGGCAGAAGGAGATTGTAAAGGTTAACAGAGCATAGATGCTGGGATGGTTGTAACAGAGCTTTCTTTGTTTCCACTTGAACACGAAGTACAAAAATATACTGCAACTGTTCACTAGTATTCTCCACACTACAGCATTGGTCAATAAAATCAATTCAGTCAAGTAGAGTGCGCTTTCCAAAGACGTCCAATCCAATTATCTAACGGGACAATTCAGTCAAGATTGTTAAACCAACTTTTCCAACCCAGAACTACCACAGTCACACGTGTAAGTGCGTAGTGTACACATGTGTTGAAGTCGTGTATGTTTAAAGCACATAAAGTATACCTGTAATTAAATTCATTTCAGTGAGAATTCTAACATGTAGGCATTTTTAAAATTTATTCTATGATATACCAAGATTTCTGAAGTAGGATACTCTAAAAAATCAAAACGTGGTCTTTAAAAACAGTAGCACTGCCCTCACTCTGCCAAAAACGGTCATTTTGTGATATAGACCCTCTGGGAACTCGTTGGACCAGCCTCACGCTGTGGTACCCGTGGTACTAATCCACTGAATCCACTCCTAATTGTTAAATAAACAATGTAGCTTTACATTCGACATGGGAGATGGGGAAGTAATAGATACTCGGAAACACTGGGAAATTATTTTTCAGGATTATTAAGACAAGAAAGAGTCTGGGCTAAGGAGACAGTATGATAAGCAGGACCCATTTGAATTATAAAAATCATGTAATTACATAAAATGATTAGTTAACTTCCACAATACATAGCACACTATCTTGTACTTACAGTCCCCTAAAAACATTGGAGAAAGACATTGTCACAAGAATCGAATTCTTGTGTACTTAGAGCGAGTCCACTGTAAGAATTGCATGGAATTTATTTTAATGTATTTTAATTTGGGGAAAAGACAAAAATCCAATCAGACACAAGCATGGAAGTTGCCCTCGGGACGCCATCGGAATCGGGGGCGCCGATGAAGAGTGCATTCCGGAAGTCACACTCGGCAGCAAAAACGTGGCAGCTTCCTCCCAGCCAGCCATGGAAGGGGTGCAGCCTGCAGTGGTGAATGTCTTCTTGCTCTTTTGCTCTCCTGCTACAGAGGTCGGCTGCTGGCCTCACCCACTACCTTCAACTTTTAGATTCAAATGGACCCCAGTACATGAGTATTGATCTGTCATTATTCATGACAAACTATAGTAGTCAGGAAGTCACCTGATCATGTCATCTCCCCATCTTCTACACAATAAAGACCAAGTTCCTCAGTTTGGGGTGTACAGTTCCACAGTTCAGCCCTGGCCCCATTAACCCCCCACACTCACTGTGGCCGCAATAGCCTCCAGTTCGACCTGTTTCTTCTTCTAACTCTTCCCATTTAGTCTCCTCTGTTTGAAAGTGCTGGGGCTACCCAAGCCTCCCTCAAGTTCAACTTACCCATCTGCTCCTGATGTAGGACCTTTCCCGCCGCCCCTTTGTCTCGGTACAGTCAGTAACAATAGTTACAATATGGCGCACTGAACCTTACCATGCGTCAGAAAACGTTTTCCTTCGCAGGAAGAGGAGGGGGATTACTCCTGCTCTTAGAGACTGGAGTCCAACTGCTGGGATGGTCACCGTGGCTCCGTTACTTACTAGCTGTGTGCCCTCGGGTGCCTTAGTGACCTCTCCGTGCCTCAGTTTCTTCCTCCGTAAAGTGAATCTGAGGGTAGCCCCGACCTCCTAAGGCTGCTGTGATGCACACTAAGTACTTAGTGACATAGGAAGGGCTGGGTGTGTGAGTGGGTGTGTGATTTCTCATCACAGTCACCGATAAGTTAAGGCTTATGATTAAGTGACTTAACAAGCTAGTAACTGGTAGAGATGGGAATTAAACAAAGGGCTCTCTCAACCCAAAGCTATCCACGTAGCCATTGTATCTTAAACATTTCTTTACTAGCACTCACTTATTACAATCATAATTACCTGCTTAAAAACTGAGCCCCCTGAGAACAGGGTCCATGTTTCATCTCCTCTGTGCTGGTACCGTCCTTGGATTTTCCTCACCCCAGCACAACGCCCGCTCACTAAGAAGTTTCAGCATTGGGTTCAGCAAGTGACTCAGTGGCTATTAAAGATGCAGAGGTCATCCCTATAATGATTTTCTTCTTTGGCTACCAGAGTCTCAAAAACAGCATCAATTAGAAAGCTGAACATGTCATGGAGATGGGATTGACATTTGGGACAGGATAGCTTGCTCCTATATGACATCATATATATATAGCTACATACATACCTATTTCCCTTAAATCAGTGGTTCTCAACCTGTGGGTCGCGAACCCTTTGTGGGTTGAACGACCCTTTCACAGGGGTCGCCTAAATACATCCTGCATATCAGATATTTATATGACGATTCATAACAGTAGCAAAATTACAGTTATGAAGCAGCAACGAAAGTGATTTTATGGTTAGGTCACAACATGAGGAACTGTATTCAAGGGTCGTGGCATTAGGAAGATTGAGAACCACTGCCTTAAATCCACAAATTCAAAGGAAATTTAAGCAGTTTCCTTGCTTTATAGTTGCTATGTGGTTTGTCATTGTAGATCAATAAAATACAATCTGTTCAACAAAGATTCTAGTAACCAGTACTTTGTCCTGGACCCTGTGTTCCCCTGGCTGTGGCCTTATAGGGATTGAGGGGTACAGGAGACCAAGGGGTCATTACCTTCTTCTCTAACTGAGCCCCATCAACTCTGCAGGACAATGCTTCAGACACATGAGTTCCAGATGCCTTCCCAGTGGCCCCAAGCCCAGAAGGGTCAAGGGGCCATTAATGCCTCCACTCCTAGACCCTGTGGATGATCAAGTGGCATCTGTTTGATGGATACAAAAGGTATGGATGACGCTTAGAAATGCTTCTGGGCTGAAATGCACACACCTGGCAAGGGAGGCCTCTGGTGGAGAGAGACGGAGCTGAGGATGGGGAGACAAAAGGCCAAGGCATGAGCTGGGGGCCAACGCCAGCCCCTGCCATCCTTCCCATCGCAGAGCGTGGAGTGGTCCAGGAAGCTTAGATTCAAGCCTGCATGTCCACGTCATAGTAAAAGGTAAATTTGTCCAGGTAGGAAAATAGAACATATTTGAATTAATGTTCATTAGGTTAATATATTATTTCTAGATATTGAGCAAACATTATGTGGGCTTACCTCTGTACCTTTGCCCCAGATACTGGTCATGGTAGAGGCAGGCCTTTGAGCAATCGTATGCCTGCCCACAGCTGAAGAGGAAGAGTCATATCTCTCTGCTTCTTAGAAGAATTAGGAGCTGAGTAAGAATGAGAGAAAGTAGTGACACAGCACTAGGAAAACAGCGGGGTAGGTCTGATCCTTCTTTTCTTTAAAATACATTTTTATTGATTTCAGAGAGAAAGGGAGAGGGAGAGAGAAAAACATCAATGATGAGAGAGAGTCATGGATCAGCTGCCTCCTGCACACCCCTAGTGGGGATCAAGCCTGCAACCCGGGCACGTACCCTGACCAGGAATTGAACCATGACCTCCTGGTTCCTAGGTCGATGCTCAACCACTGAGCCACACCAGCCAGGCTGATCCTTCTATATGGAGGATTGAGCCCATCATGGTGGGCAGTCTTTCTAAGTCACTGTGAAACGACAACACGAGAAAGATAACGTTTTCAAACTGTACTCTTTAGCCTGACGGCTACTGAAGTTCTTACTAAATAAACCTCCCTCGCGATGCTTGTTCCTAATGAGCTGCGTGTGCAGAGAGAAGCGCAGCCACAGGAAAAGGAGATCTCGTTGCCAAGGTCGGGTGCCCGGCGGGGGGGAAGCCCGACTTCACCTGCAGGACCCCAGGTTTCCACTGGACTCCCTAGACCTGCTCCTTCGCGGGCGCAGTCCCGGGGTCCCCGCTGGGGACCTGGGAAATGGGTCAGTGGCGTGTCCACACCAGCCAGGAAGGGCCACTCACCAGGGTCCACGGGCCCATTGTTCCCAGGCTTCTTATCAGCACAGCGGCTGGGCGGCTCCGGGCCACCTCTCTCCCCAACCCCCGGCCCTATCAGCACGGCCGTGCTCTGCAGACGGACGTGGTGATTTATAATTAATAGAAAGGGCGCTTTTACCCTTTAACAAGAGGAAAGGGACTGTGGGACTGTGTGGGGAGGAAGCCGCCCGTGAATCCAATCTGCACAGCAATCAGGTTCCCACAGCCAGCAGCAAGGAAGCCGGGCCACGGTGACGTCAGGTGCGCCGTGCTTGCAGCATTTGAACTTGCTCCTGGGCTGCGGGGCTCCTTCTCCAAGCAGTTGGGATGCCCCCTCTGCCCCCCCCCCCCCCCCAGCCCTCAGCAAGCACCGTGCTCCACGTGGGAACCTGCCAGCCGCAGGCTCACACTCACACGGTGACTCATGACTATTGTTCCCGTCACTTTCCTTAACTTTTCTCACCGTCCCTCCGGTGCTGCTTCCCTTTCCTCAAGAAGCAAACCATGGGGAGAAAAGCCAGGCTTAACACTGGCACTGAGGACGGCGTGGAAGTGCGCCGAGAGGAGCTCACCGCCTTCGCTCTGACTGTCCACCAGCACATGTTTGGAAACCCATTCTCAGCTCACATTCAAGCCCAGAATTCCATGATTCACAAAATGGACTGATCAGCACATTTCTATTTCTTCTCCCCTCTTGTAGGGAAAGGGGTTATGGTGTTGTTGTTTAATTTCACTTCTATTGAATGTGTATCCTTGCATAACTGCTATAACAATAACATTTTCTTTCTTTTTTTTTTTACTAGAGGCCCTGTGCATGAAAATTCATGCACTGGAGCAGGGGGTCCCTCAGCCCGGCCTGCCCCCTCTCACAGCCTGGGAGCCCTCAGGGGCAGGAGGCGACCTGGTGATCAGGGCAAGGCGATGCCCCAGCACACCTCTGCTGCTGCCACTGCTGGCAGCACAAGCCCTAGGCGGCCCTGGTTACCTGAGCTCTGGGCGGCTGAGCAGCCGCAATCTGAGGCTTGCCTGTGCCTCAGGCTGGCCCTGGGTGGCTGGGAGGGTTGGGAACCCCTTTTAAAACAAAGTTGGGCTGCAGTCCTGAAGAACAGCAGGGAATCCTGCCCCTAGGGGCAACTGCAGAAGTCAGTAACCTGATCTTCTCAAGCAACTCCTTCCCGGGACTGCCCCGAAAGAGACTATCCCAAAGGGCACCGCCCCAAGGGCAGAGCAGGGCATGGCTCGGATGAAACCTGGAGACCCTGGATTCCAAATGCAGCTCCCGTGCCTCTGCCCCACCGTCCTCACTGGTGCCCGTTTTTAAACTGAAACCTTAGAACTCATAACCTTATCAGTGATGCTGAATGGATGCACGTCCTCGGGAGCCAGGGAATTTATACACATAAATCAGGGCTGGGTCTCACTCATTCATGGTCCCTCCTGGTTCCCAGGAGAGAGGCGGCACAGGAGAAGCTGAGAGCACGGGCCTGGCAGCAAGGATGAGCTGCCATCTCTCCCGCATCCAAACATGACGTGATTTCTGCGATTCCGTTTAACCACATCTATGATCATAACAAACATCACGTGACCTGCAGACCCTTTTAAACACTAAAATCCGAGGACATAAATGGAAATACCAAGCATCTCGCCTGCCACCTGGGGGACACTCGAATGCAGCACGAATATCATGCTGGGGAAGTGACTTCACAGGCTGCTCTCTATGGCCCCTCTGCTTCCTGGGGAATAGCTCCTGTGTCACACACAGACCTCAAACCTGGCTTGTTTGTAGCCAAAAGCTGCATAAATTAGAAGCCAAAGAGCCTCAAAAGGAAAATGAAGAGCAATGGCCCATTTTGGGGTCGACGCCGAGGGCCCGTGTTGCATTGGGAAGAGCCACCAGGTCGCAGCACAAGCCCCGTGTTGCACTTCACCTGCACCGAGGCCCAGCCTCAGTCCCACTGTTTCAGCAAACCCTCTGAGTGCAAGGGGCAGACCCCACCTACAGCGGGGACCAGGCTTCCCGGGACAGAACGGGGTCTGCTGGGAAGGAAGACCCGCAGTCTCGCTCCCTGTAAGACACGCTCGGGGATACGCTACTCATCCCGGCTGAAAGGAGGCTGTGGATCTAAAACACAGGCAGCATGAGCAGCACCTAAGGGCGCCTGGACTTTCTGGCCTGTAGTGTATTTTCTGTTAAAGAGGCCCTTCCGCACTTTTAGAAATGCTAGAACACTTGCCTCACATAAATCGAGCTGCTTTTGTCCTGGCTGGTGGCTCAGTTGGTTGGAGCATCACCCCGTCCACCAAAAGGTTGTGGGTTCGATTCCTGGTCGAGGCACATACCTGGGTTGCAGGTTTGATCCCTGGTTGGGGCGAGTGCAGGGGACAACCAGTCAATGTTTCTCCCCTCCTGTCTCTCTAAAATCTGTAAGCATGTCCTTGGGCGACGATGAGAAAACAATAATAATAAAAATAAAAAACAACCTAGCGGCTTTGGTTCTGCTCCTACAGTACCTGCCCTCTGCTGGCAACCCCTGGGCAGGCAGCGGGCAGTGGGCTGACTGCCACGCAGCAGGAATGACTGCTGGGCACACCGTCCGTCGCACAGATACACACCAGGAGCCGCAGGACACTTCCATTCTGAACGCGGGAGGAAAGCCCAAGCCATCGGCATCAGCAGCGGCGTGTCCTCTCGCTAAAGCACAACTCATTTCACCTCAAATGCAGACGGGAAGTCCCGCGTGTCTTCCCTGCTTTCTCATTTATCTCCCAGTTACCCGTGTTGGAAACTGAGCTGGAGACTTTTTAAAAATTTAAATGAGAAAATAAGAATGTGCCATTGCCTGAGTACAAGATGCCTCAAGTCCCCGAGAGGCGGCTGGGGAGGATGATTGTGGCTACAGTTCAACACGCATGTCACTGGGACATGACAACTGAAGGTGGTTCCCCCCCCCCCCCCCCCCCCCCCCGCAGAGGGTCCTGGCGGAGGAGAAACTCCGAGTGAAGAGAATGACTGACACCTGCTGGGCGATAAGAGAAGTGACAAAAAGGCTTCAAGTGCCATCCACACTGCGATCCACAGGAGCGTTGGCATGAACCCTCAGGAACGAAAGGCCGCGGGTGGCTGGGACGGGGACGGGGTGTGGAACTGTGTGTTGTTGCCTTAGAGTCCTCCCCCCCAGGCAGCGTCAGCCCCAGAGCAGCCACACAGCCGCCACGAGCACCGCGACTCTCTCCCCCTCCCTGGTGATCTCTGAAATCTGTGGTCTGGGTCAGCTAGACTCTGGCAAGGTCTGTGCAACCAGACCAATGAGCTTTGCAAATCCAGGACCAAGAAACTCATCAGAACCCATCACTGGAAGGGTCAGCACCCCACTTCGCCCCAACTGGACAGACCCAGGACATCGGTTGGCTCGTCCAGGCCTTAAATTGGGCTTTCACCTGCGTTTCCATTTGGAAACTATTCCTTCACAAGGTCAGAGGATAACTCTGGCGAGGGCCTGCCTCGTTACTTCATTTAGGCTGCGTGACATGACCACGCGTCCATGAAGCGGGCGTTTCTCACTCCATTTCAGAGCTCAGAGGGGCGGTGGCCAGTCCACGGCCAGGTGTGTAAATGGAGGGGCCCTAGCTCACGACTCACTGCCACCTGACTCCAGGTCCAAGTTCTCACTGAACCAGCTGACTCTAGGGACACGGTGTCTTATAATAAAAAGATAATTGTGTGTCTCCCAGGGCCTGTTCCTCTTCGTGCCATTTCCAACCGTACCACTAAGGATCGTAGGAGCTGCCCATCAGCGCTGATGAAGACCCATCCTCTACTCATCACCTGGCCAGTTTGGGGACCCCCTTCTCAATCAGCCACTTTGTAAAGACCCGCAGACCGGTCAGCTGTGCTCCACAGCAGTGGACACCCCACCTTTCCTTCCTCTTGCGGGTGCAGTCTAAAAGGTGGTCTGGGCCTCAGTTTCCTTGGCTCTACAGGATGGAGACGAGGAGGTCACGCCCAGGATCACTCCCGGCTGTGAATTCACAGGAAACAAGAGCCGACTGCGCTGTAGGGTTTGCTATAATTCTGCAAAGGACACAGAATGAGTATATGTTGTACCCCTAGTTCCGTAATTGAAGTGCTATCTATTTTCTAGAGTTTCTGTTTTTGTTTACAATGCTGCGTGGCAGCTGAAGTGGAACTATGTACTCAGAGGCAGGTTAGTTTTACACAAAAGCACAGCCATAGAGGGTATGTTCTTGCCTGATAAGAAGTTGGGGGCCGGGGCAGGAAGCTCCTACTCTTTCAATGGCCGGAAAATGAAATTATTTTGCCCAGAAAAAAAAAGATCTGTGATCAAAACTTACAACGCATGTAAACATGACCAAAACACTGTGTTTTATAATAAAAAGATAATTTCTATTAATTGCAATAAAAATAGCAGATAATACCAAACCAGCTCCTTAAAAACTTAAGTGTTTTCAAATTTCCAGGTTACAGATTTTGATTATTTTACTTCCAAAAAGAACAAAAGTGGCTGAATATTGTTTTAAATATTAATGTAGAAGGGGAAAGTAACTCAATATAAATGTTTCTATAATTGGTCAATGTAGACCCCTACATTAAAATCTACAGCTGGTTGCATCTTGAACTCAATAATGCCATCTAGTGGAAATCAACCAGAAATGCTAGTTTTCTTTGGCTGTTCCCTCCAGGGACAAACCAGTGTTCAAAGGACTGGTGGGAACCCACCTAAGTAGGTGTTTGTTTGCAATAAATATTTTATTTCCTGGAGAATAACTTAAACTCACTTATGGAATATACTGAGCAGCTTAACTGAGTATTTTCCTATATAATAAAAGCCTAATATGCTAAGTGTCCGGTCATCTGGTCAGCCGTTCAACCAATCAACGTGTAATATGCTAATGATATGCTAAGGCCGCTCAGCCACTCGCTATGACATTCACTGACCACCAGGGGGCAGACAGTGGACCGGTCGACTAGTCACTATGACGTGCACTGACCACCAGGGAACAGATGCTTCGACTGGTAGGTTAGCTTGTTTCTGGGGTCCCGCCAATCGGGACTGAGGGAAACAGGCCGAACATGCCCTGGAGCCCTCCTGGATCCCTCCACGGCTGACTAACTTCCTGATCGTTCACCGGTGGGGTCCCTCGGCCTGGCCTGCGCCCTCTCGCAATCTGGGACCCCTTGAGAGATATTGGGGAGCCAGTTTCAGCCCAATCCCGCAGGCCAGGCCAAGGGACCCCAATGGTGCACAAATTCGTGCACTGGGCCTCTAGGAAAAACATAAATACCTAACTATCAGCTTATTCTTAACAACCAATCTCTCATCATCATACAAGATGCTGATAAATGTTACTGTAAGGGGTTAAATGGTATGTATGTGTGTATATATGTCAACATATACATATGTATAAATCACCCTTTAACTAGTTTATCAGCCATCATTCTTAATTTATAGTCTTTTGGTCTTGCTGACTCCATTCTTGCCCCTTCTTTAGTCTGTTCTTCACTGGGGAGCCATAGTGGTCTTTCAAACTCTAGGTCAGACCATTCATGTCACACCTCACACTCAGAATAAAATACCCCTCACAGCGGTGTATGAAGCTGTGACCCACCTGGTCCTGGCAACCTCTCCCACCTTGTCTTCTATTTCCCCCATCACCCATGGATCCTCCAACGACCACCTCTATCCTTGACATCTTCTGTTATCTACACTTGGATCACCTTTCCTACCTGGCTCACCTCCTCATCCTCCAAAACTCAGCTCAAACATTAGCCATCGGAGGGGACTTTTCAGTAACTCCTTTGATACCCTTTCCTCACATAGACTGTAAATTCCTGGATGGTAGGAGCAATATCTGTTCTCTTTATGGCTGTGTCTCAGCACCTAGCACATTGATAGGCACATAGTAGGGGCTCAGTACACATTTCTTGAGTGAACGAATGAGTGAATGAATGACATGGCATTATGTCATTGACTCCCCAGCACAACCTGATATGGTAGGTTCTATTATTCCCATTTTACAGATGAGAAGATGAGGCTCAGAGACAGGAAATGGTTTTTCTCAAGCTCACATAGCAAGGAAGTGGTGGACCTACAGTCCAGAGCTCTTTCTAGCTGGGTCTCATCTTAGCACTCCTATTCGGGGATAGCTTGGGAGATTTTTCTCTCTTCCCCTGGATCTTCTATCCAACTTCCATCTCCAAGAACCTGCTTCCCATCTCATCTTGATCCTAAGCAGGCACAGATCATGGGAGACACCTCCCCTGTCTCAGTCAGAATCCTGACAAATGACACACACCCACACTGTGTAATGGTGGAGAGATGAAGGAAAGGTCCGTTTGTAAATATGTGGCCAGGGTCAAGGGAAACCAACAAGGGTTAGTGCAGAACCCAGAACCATGGGGTGCCTCAAAGAGCAAGAGGAGGGAGAGCTGGCAGACGCTGGGAGCGAACAGTGTAGAAAGGATGGCTGTTAAAAGAGGAACATAGCCCCTGCTTCTCTGGCCCATGGGGGAGGAAGGGTCTTGGAGGAAATAAACCCAACCTCACTGTCCTCTAACCCCCATTGCTGTGCTGTTGCTTTCCATTGGCTGAGTCCAACCATAACCTGAGGCAAGGACTCTGCTGATAAGTCAGCCTCCAAGGGCACCAAGCAGGCAACAGAAGGGGAGCAAGTAGCCCTGGAGGGGCTGACAGATGGCAGCCAGCCCATAGCCCTTTCAGGCTGAAAGGTGAGAGGTGGTCCCATCCATTAGGGTTTCTTTGGTTTTAAGAGTCATAAACTGACTCCAGAAAAAAGAGGAATGTATTGGAGGGATTCAGGGTAGCTCCACAATTTCAAGGAAAAGCTAGACAACTGAGCCTCAGGGGCAGGGACCAGAGCCCAGGACTGCATGTGAAGAGCCGGGGGAGCTCCCATAGAAATTTGAGGTGCTGTGGCCTGAGTAGGGATGTGAACGCTGGGCTCACAAAAACAAGAGGTGTCCTCTCAGGACCCACTCCTACCCAAATGGAAATAAGTCCAAGTCCTTTGAAAAGCTAATGCCTTATCAGACCTCAGGAGGACCAGCCACTGGTGCTCAGTCAGCACTTGTGGTTGGGAAGAGTAAATGAACCAAGGGACGCTAAGGAATCCCGGCTTCACCCAGAGGGCACTGGAGACCTGGACCTGCTCCAGGCTCGGGAGGTGACATGGTCGGATTCGAGTTTTGGAAAGGCGTCTCTGAGTTGGGAGGGAGACTGGATTGCAGGTGCAGGAAAGCCTGCTGGGGCTGATGGTGTAACCCAGGAAGATGGCGGTGCAGACTGCGGAGGGGCCGTAGGGAAGGAAAGATTGGGTTACGTCAAGCAATTTGGGAGCTGAGGGCAGTCAGAGACACTTGATCAAACTGCTAACCATGGCTTAGAGCCCGCTCGATGGGCCTGGGTGTGGGCCACAGCCCTGCGTGAGAGGATGAGGTGATGCCAGCAGCACGTGCTGAAATCAACCACCCAGCAACACTTTCTGCAGGACTGTGTATTTTTTTTAAATCTTTATTGGTGAAAGTATTATAAATGTCCCCCTTCCTCCTCCTTCTCTTATATCCTGCCACCACCCCCAGGCCTCCACTACCCTATTGTCAAGTCCATGGGTTATGCTTATATGCATACACGTTTTTGGTTGATCTCTTCCCATCTTCCCACCCACCCACCCCCACTTTCCCTCTGGCCCATGCTTCTATGTCTCTGGATCTATTTGCTCATCAGTTTATTTTGTTCATTAGGTTCCACATCTGAGTGAGATCATGTGATACTTGTCTTTCTCTGACTGGCTTATTTCGCTTAATTTTCTGACAAAAGCTGCGCCCACCACCACCACCGGTCCTTCATCCAAGGACCACCTGGCAGAAGGACCGCGAAAGATGGGGAAGCAAGAAGCAATGCTGAGTCAAGAAAGTGGTGAACATACAAGTGAACCTTCACAAAGATGTCTGTGGTGACCATGACGATGAGGGTGAGGCCGCATTTGCTACTAAATTTTTAAAAAACTGAAGCACTGGACCCCCACAGCCCGGAGGCCACAGGCAGGTGACTGTGGTTAACGTGTCCTAAGGGCCACGCACCCCCTGGAATGTCCAGGGGCTGGGAGCCGAGCCAGGTGAAGACAGAAGGCCCGGTTCCCGCGGAGCTCACCTTCTCAACACTCCGCATGCTTAAGAATTAATTTCAGAATCATTAACTTAAAATTCTGTTATGGAAGCATGGTAATATTTCAAGGCTTACATAATATAAAAAAAATCAATACCTTAAAATAATAAAAATAAATTAAAAGGCTCCATCAATTCAAAATAAAACAAGAGAAAAGCAAGCATAGAAGTAAAAGATTGTATATAAAATACAAAGAGGAGAGAACAAGTCCAGACAAACTGATACTCATGATAACCACACATTAAGATAGAGATCATTGGATTTTTTTAATCCCGTTCTATTCTATGTAAAAGAGATGTCCCTAAAACCTCGGGCATAGAAAGGGTAAATTTAAATGATGGAGAACTGTATACTCTAGACCAGTGGTCGCCAACCTTTCGGACCTCATGGACCCCCAGTGGTCCGCGGCCCACCGGTTGGCGATTGGCGACCGGCGACCGCTGCTCTATACATACCATCTACTTCATCAATGTGTAGTTCAAATGGCCCAGAAAATGCCATTTTTTCATACTGTTAGTGGGCTTGTTTTCAATCTGATTTTCAGTGACTTTCTAACATTTACTTGTACCAGTGAGAAGGGATTTATGGACAATGTGCACAAGGATGGAATAAGAATAATCCCATTCTTAAAAGACTTATAATTTTCCCATGACACCGATTTTGGAGACTCGTCTCAGTGCATGAAATCAGATATTGCAACTTCAGAAGCTGTGAGCCGCTTTTATGAAACACAACTGAATGAACCAGGCGGTCTTGTGGGTCATTTTCTCTATGCTTGGCAGTGTTGCGATTCATACAATTACTGGATGCAATACTATAGATAGCAGCAATTTTCAACCTTTTCCATCTCATGGCACATAGAAACTCATTACTAAAATCCTACAGTGCACCAAAAAATAATTTGTATTTTTTGCCAATCTGTCAAAATAGGTATAATTTTGATTAATTCACACCAGATGGCTATTGTTGTTATGGCTGTTGTCATTTTTTTATTGGACAATATAAGGGAGGAGAGGGCAGTGTCCCTAATAGTCAGGTATTGCTTGTTTTAAAAATTCTTGCCACACAGGGTTGAAATCACTGCTACATAGCATGAAATCCGATTGTCTTCCCTAGTCATACCACCAGAGGGCACCAAAACACCAGTAATCAACAAAACATAAGCATTTCAGACTCAGACAATGATTGGATCATTTTTTCCCAGGTCTTTTCACAAGAACATCTGGCCAGGGTGAAGAGTATCCACGTCACGAAGGAAAATTTAAATGCCAGGAGTCAAGTGGCAGTGCCTGCAAAGGCCCAGTGCCCTGCGGACGGCTCTTCATGAAATGGGCTGTCACTACAACATTTTATTGCAAAATAATAAGTTTTTAAAATCAAGAAACTAGAAAAAACGTATTGACGAAATTACTTCCCTCTCTAGTGATTTTCTATAGAATATTTCACTTATATAGGAAGCTATTCTCCTGAGCCGTCTCACTAAGTGAGTCACTGAGACACCAATGCTCGGATGGGTTCGCCTTTCTCTATGAATCTTTGTGAAGCTGGTTGGGCCTGAGTCTTCTATTGACAAGTCCTTTATTATGTGATTTCTAGCCTGTGATACCTGACCCTTTAGGTCACCAGGTAATATACTGGGCAACCATCAGATGCATAAAGGTGACTGAGGATGGATGGACGACATATATGTCCTTGTCATGGAGGACACGCTGACCTTGGGGTCCCTAGACCTGTGACTTCAGGTCAGATCCCCTGGGTCCGGCCTTAACGCTCCACTTCCTCCCTCTCCCTGCATCCACATCACACACAGCCCTGTTCCTAGGATGCCTGGGAACCGCCCACCTCTGGGTCTGGCTCTGCTTCCTGTGCCACGATTTCTCTCCCGTCCCGCTCCTGCTCAGCGCTCTCATCTCACTGGATCACCTTCCCCAGGCGCTCCCTTCGCTAAAACTGAAGCATCACTCGAAGTTCTGGAGGGACCACTAGACTAGGTAATGGATGCCCAAGAAGTGCTTTCCACCCCACTCTTAAAACCTAACGGGCTCACCTAGAGAAAGTATTGCCTGCCTACACACTACAGACAAAATACAAAAAATGTTCATGAGAGTCAGCGGGCTGCCCTACTGGATACACAGGGGCTGGCCAGGCAGCTGTGAGCATCGGCACGAAGTGACAGGTGACCATCCTTGCGGGAGTCGGCTCCTCGCCAGTCACCGTGGCTCCCGGCAGTAACTGCCCAGCTGAAGGTCTCCTACCCAGGGGTCCCCGCACCTCCGCAGGGCCCGGCACCTCCTTACCCCCCGGGATCGCAACCATCGTATGTGACACCTCTGGGCCAAGCTGGTTCGGCAAGTGCGACTTCTCTGCTTCCCGACCCTGGTCAGCCAGCTGGACGTGAAGGACAGTGAGCCGGGGTGGCAGCCCTAACGAACATGGGGACAGCGGCCTGACCCCACACTGGCTCTTGGCAGGAACAAGAATCGACTTGCATTTTCCTGAGCTACTGAAATGCCGATGTGACCTACTAAGGCAGCTCCTGTTATTTTAACTCTTAGCGTGTTTCATTGGCTCCCACAGGGTGAGCCAAGAGCAAGTCAGCCAGCGATCAGTCTCCTAATAAAGGGCATTTGCAAACTTTCCATCCCAAGTGAACCGGACTCTCAGTTAGGGCCCCTGCTTGTCTCCACATGCAGAGCGAGAACAGTTCAGTCATCTTTTTTTTTTTTTTTTAAATATATTTTATTGACTCCTCACAGAGAGGAAGGGAGAGAGATAGTTAGAAACATCGATGAGAGAGAAACATCGATCAGCTGCCTCCTGCACATCACCCACTGGGGATGTGCCCGCAACCCAGGCACATGCCCTTGACCGGAATCGAACCTGCGACCCTTCAGTCCGCAGGCCGACGCTCCATCCACTGAGCCAAACCGGTTTCGGCCAGTTCAGTCATCTTAAAGCAGCAGCTGCCCAGACTTCCCTGTGCGCCTGTGAGATGCCCACACAACTTGGCAAGGCCTCCAGCAGGGTCCAGTGCCCTCTGCGTTCCGGTGCCTTTTGTGTGGGATCCTGGAGGGCATCTGAGAACCCTCCTCCATGCCCTCTGTGCTCACTCCTGTACCAGGCAGGGTTCAGCCCTTCCAGGCCCGACCAGCAGGGGTATCTACTGCCAATCAGTGCCTTACTTTTCTTTTCTTCTTTTAAAATATATTTTATTGATTTTTCTACAGAGAGGAAGGGAGAGGGATAGTTGGAAACATGGATGAGAGAGAAACATCAATCAGCTGCCTCCTGCACACTCCCTACTGGGGGTGTGCCCACAACCAAGGTGCATGCCCTTGACCGGAATCGAACCTGGGACCCTTGAGTCCGCAGGCTGACGCTCTATCCACTGAGCCAAACCTGTTAGGGCCAGTGCCTTACTTTTCAACTCCCAGGCGCCTACTTCCCATTGTACTCACAGATAGGCCCAGGGATGTGATGAGTTACACTTATTCCAAGAAGGAAATGCCCCTTTGTTATCCTCCAGGGGGAGGGCCCAGCTGAGAAGCCACTCCAAGCTTGAAGTTGACTCTGACAGACAAAGGCACACGGCCGATAGAAGTGATACCCTTTCTTTCTGCAGGTAACTCACTAATCAGGAGGCCCACTGACCCCAGAATTCCAGCTTTAAGGTGTCACCTGGAAAGAAAGGGACAGTGTTACTGGGCAGCCCCAGGAGTCACAGGGAGGGCTGTCCCCTCCTTGGCTCTTCTCAACCTCACCAGGAAGATTTTAGACAAGTGACAGCAGTGTTGAAGCAAAGCAAGCGACTAAGAATACATTTGGCATCAAACACAAGCAGGCAACTCAGCTAGTCTGAGTGCGCACCCGGTGGGGGGTTAAGGGGTTTCATACCTTTCTCACTATAGGTTTCAAAGCTCTCTTGTCAGATAGCTTGGGTAGCAGACTGGGTTTCAAAGTCCCCTTCTACATTGCGGACTTACCTTGGGATGTCTGCAGATACATCTAGTCATCTTGTTTGGCACGTCCTAAGACAGCTGCCTTGTTTAGTGGATGAGATAAATTGTCCCTTCTCTCCCCACCTCCTGCCCTAACATCCCCCAAGAGCTCTGTCCTTGGGTGGAGCTGGCACAAGTGGCATTCACTGGGTCTCTGTTTCCCCAGTGATTTAAGCTATGTATTCTCTGGTCAGGGAGGAGAGGCATTAATCATTTGCTCTCAGGTGTCCTTGGTTGGGAAGAAAGGTCTTAAGATGGACAAGCTGGCTGCAAGCTGTCCAAATGGTTTGGCCTTGTTTCATTTTCTTGCCTCGGTTTCTCCATTCCACTTGCCCGGGGTCTCTCCCAGCTTCTTCCTATCCTGCTACAAAGGGAGTACAAGAGGCAACGTCCAAGGGCAGGTCTGACATAGGGCTGCCCAGGTTTGGAGGAAAAACAAAAACTGGATCTAGCTGGCCTTTTATACCCTTCCAGATAAAACACACTAAGGTAAGAAGGAAACACCCATCCTCCAACTCGACTGGTTTTCTGTTTGAGGGACTATTTCCATTGTTTTGTCTGGGCTCACTGGTGGATGTTCTTCTCCCTCTTCTGAGAAACTCCTCCCCCGAGATGGAGGGAAAGTAATTTCCGCACGTCCTGTGCTGGCCAAGGAGCCAGGTGCGCCCGCAGTCAGCTGCCCGGACACCGCTGTGCCCGAGGCTGGCGGAGCGCAGCTCCTGGCCTTCCTCCAGGAGCCAGGCCGTGCACTGAGCGCTTCTTCAGGAGCTGGTAGCCATCCCGAGAGCTTTCGAGTGGGTGGGTCTGTGCGGGGCTTTCCTGTTACCTTAAAGGAAAGCTCCTTACAGGTCAACCTTCTTTCCCAGCCACCCACTCCCCCAGGCTCTCCTGCCAAGGGCGGTGGGAGCCAGAGCAGCACCTGCCGGGACTGGTCCCAAGCAGGGCTGGGAGGGAGAGAGGGGCCAAGCGAATGGCCGGAGCCCCGGGATGAAAAGCAGCATTCACAAAGCACCAGTGACTGTCCCATGGTTTGGTCCCATCGGAAAGACAAGGGCGCCATTCTCCACCCATATTCACTGGGCGCCTATTAGGTGTGCAGGGCACTCTGCCAGGCGCTGGGCAAGATGCAAAGGTAAGCCCTCCGAGAGCGTGGTCTAGCACAGGCGCAGGCTCTGCAGAGAGCTTAGATGTAACTAACCTCCCGCCACCCACCCAGCCACCCACACCCACTCACCCCCCCCACCCGCCCCCGCCCACCACACACACACCACCAACAAACAAAAGAAAGAACTTCAGTTCACTGGACTTGATTGCATCCCTTTTAGTCAGCGGCTTCACATAAAAAGCACACATCTGAAAACCTCTTAAAGTGCACAGTCATAACATTCATTTTCATTAGAAAAATGCTATTTATTGCAATTAAGAAAATCCTCAAACAGATCTTGTTTTCAGAATGTTTTAATCAACCTGTACCTGTGAAGTAAACAATTTCCCAAATGGCACCAGAACACGCTAGACCTCCTCTCAACGGGCTGCCACAGGCTCTGCTACAGGCAGGGGACGCTTTTCGGATGGATAGATGGTTGTGTGCCACCCAAGTTCACAGCCTATGGTCCCCCCATAAACCCTTCATGCCCATTCAAAGTATTATAAAATAATACCTCCATTAACCCACACCCCAAAGACCCAAAGCATCAGACCGCTAAGTTGTAGAACAGTGAAAAACAGTTCATTACACTCTTAGAGCCCATCTCCTAGCCAGACCCACCAGGCAACTGTAAAATCATTCCAAGAAACAAACTTCAAAATGACCCACTTTTGTGTTACACCCTAAGGAATTTCTGAAGTTTTGTTCTTTTCCTTAAGCATGTAGAAAGCAGATGTAAGCAATCGGGGGATAAAAAGCACCGCTCTAGCACTTGTTTAGGCAGCTCAGCTGAAGGAAAGGGGGTATGCAAATACTCAATGTTACAATTAACCTGCTTCCACCCAGAACTGCGTAAGCGTTTCGCAATTCCTCTTTTTGCCAGCATCACTTCTGGGCTCACACATTTCTAATCAGACCGGGGTTTCTGTAAGTTTGAAGACTTGGGTCTTTGTGGAGACTTGGTAAGACTTCACTAAAGTGAACAAAAGTCTCGTTTTTTTAATGTAGAATCATGGAAAACTAGCAAAGCTGTACACACCCAAAAAGGAGTTCCTGGGATCGAGGTTTCTTATGACAACTTGGAGCATTTCCCCTTGTCCTGAGCAGTTCCCCTTAGTCAAGCACAAACAAAAAACCAAGTATTCATCATGGTGGCTGGACTCCAGGCCACCTTAGCGGATGCCTAGTTTCCATGTTTACGTGCCCCAACCACACGCAGCACGTTTTCTGGGTGTAAACCTAACCAAGTCAGACCCACGTGACTGACACATTTGTCTATCGTCTGCCTGGCTCCACATGACTGGCTGATTTGTGTTTAACCTTCTCTGCTGAGCAGACGAGGGATTTCATAGACGTGTGTGAGCTGCGGAAGAACCACTAGCGAAGGGAACTCGTCTAACTGTCACTTAGCAGAGAAGGAACGGAGACCCTGTGAAGGCCAATGGAAGAGCTGGGAGCAGAACCCCGTCTAGTGCTCACGACACCTCTGACCTCGCCAGGAACTCAACTCTCACCGAGCCGCTAAGACGCGTGTCAGTGAATGGCGTGGGCTTCCATGAGACGCGACGACGGATGTTAGCCAGGACCGGCACCCTGCTTGGGAAACGCCAGCCCTGTGGCCACTGCTGGGAGCGTGGCGACGGCGACAGCGCGGGGCCGGCTGGAAGGGTAACTGGCGGGTGGCTGCCCCCTGTGAGGACGGGAATCTGCCTATCCAGGGAAATCATGCTAAATAGGACCAGTCAATCATGTATTATCATGAGTTTAATCTCTAGGTCATTTTTATACATTTGGATTCTTACACTTTTAACATAAGTAAAATTACTTCCACATGGGATGGAAAGCCCTTCTAGGAGTGGTACACAGGGTGTCCAGGGCGACGAAACATGTAATGAAGTTACACATGTGACCTTTGCTTAGTCTTAAGAGGAAAGAGAAGCTGAGAGAACCAGATCTGAGTTCCAGGCCTAACTGCCGTCCCTGTGAGCTATGGAACAGCTCCATTCAGTCAACCTCTGGGCTCGTTTCTCCGTCTGCAGAGCAGACACTGCAGTGCTGACCTCATCAGCTCATGGAGGATAAGTCACAGTGACACATGCGAGTGCCTGCACATGGGGAAGCACACCAAGTGTCACCCCAATGGCTATTAAAATGGGGACCGCAGAACGTTTTAAATAATCAGCCCTCAGTGCCACTAGGCATGCTCACTAGAGAAACTTCACCCAGAGGGACCATGCAAACATGTCCACCTTCAACAGCAATGCTAAAACCACACACAGGACACATGGAACGTTCCAGAGAAAGCACTGAAAGACACAACACATTGGGTTGACAAGAGACTCTTCAGAATGAGTTAGGATGATTTACAGCATAGATGGAGGTATTTATCTTTAAGTGGAGAAAGGTGCGAGTCAGCTGTAAGAAAAACGCATCATGGCCCTTCCTAAGACACAGGGAACAAAATCTCATCACTTTGGCTATTTTGTATGTAAACCAGGCTTCTCACAAATGCCTGTGTGAATGTTTCCAGTCTCAGACATCCCCTGAGAGAGATAAAAGGAATGTCTACCTCTGCACCACTGCCTGGGTGAATGTACACTGACGAGAGGCCTAGAACAGAGTTCCACAGGCCCCTGAAAATGTCACAGACCCTCCCTGCTCACCTATCGTCCATTAAGAAGAATGGCGATACCGGGAACACGTCAAAGATAAACTTACAAATCCTAAAGTGCGCTTTTCTAACCCCGCTCTTTGTTTTGATTGTAAAGTTAAGTTTAAGTAGCACTTTAACCTTTCCCTTCAAATAAACCTTTTGATGTTAGTTCTTATACAAAAAAAAAAAAAAAAAAAAATTAAGTTAACAAAAACGGATGAAGATGCAGAGGAGGACATAAATGAGAGAGGATCCAGTAAGTATAAAAATATGCTGTTCAGATTCAGAATAATTTAATAATTCTTCATGATTTCATATGTATCTGGAAATGGAACAGACACGTGTCCTGAGCCTGTCACGAGAGGTAGGATTCCAGCGTTTGGTACGACGTTCCAGGACAGGGTCAGAGTGACATTCCTGTTGCCCCTACAAAGACACAGCAATCAGAGTCAGCAGAGACACTTCTAGCCCAATGAGAACCTGTCATTAAAGCACTGAGGTGTCCGAAGGTTTGCTTATAACCAGCCCCTCCTAAGTGGAACCCTAACCCACACACAGAAGTCTTCAAGCCTTTGACCCCAGGAGCACTGGGGCACCAGCTGTCCAGAGGCACCCACAATGCCCCGAGCTCACTGGGTTCCTAAGCCAGCAGCCCAAGGCTGAAATGAGCACAACAGAGAACAGGAACCCAGACTGGGGGGCATCAGAGGACAATGCGCGAGCCCCAACTCCACGGCTATCTAGACGGCAAAGGTGAGCACACCCGCCGCGGTGGAGGAGTCGGACACGACGCAGATCACTATCCAGCTCCTCACTGTGTGTAAGAAGGAAGCTGAGGTTCAGAGAAGCAAAGAGAACCAACACCAGAAACCTCAGTACCAGCTGGGCCACGTGTTACTTTCTCATCAAGTTCCCCTGGCAACTTCCTCTTCTGTCCTCAGAGCCTGTGCTGGGCAGTCCCACGCTCACAGGCAGGGGCCCTGGGCACGAGAGCAGAAGCCTCAGACATGGGCGGGGCACCGGGGCCTGTGCACCCGGACCAGAAGCCTCGGACCTGGGTGCCGGGCCCTAAGCAGAAGCCTCGGACCTGGGCGCCAGGGCCTGTGCACCTGGAGCAGAAGCCTCAGAGCAGAAGCCTCGGACCTGGGCTGACAGTCCACACACTGAGCCCAGATTTTACCAGTAGATCAGTTTTGTACAGTGTTTCCATGCCATCGTCCAGGTCAGATCCATATAAATACTTCCCTTCTCTCCCAATCTTCCTCTTTCACCCTCTAATATTTTTCTTTAAAAATGCAAATACATCTTTCTCTCCCCTTCACATTTCATTAAATGTTAAAAAAATGACAAGAATTGCTCACTTGAGACCATTTCCATCGTCAAAGAAAAAATATTTTGTTTTCATATCTCTCAACAGCAGCTTCGGATTATCTCCTCTCAGAACAATCTTGTCCCAAAGGACAACCTGGTTCAGAGCCTACAAGAAAATGAAAACAACTACATTAACTCAGCAGAAACAGCATCTTTGTCAATTCAAATTAAAAGCAGTGGTAAGCAATTGGTTTATGATCAATGAACCCAACTCTGAGGGGTTGCTAAAATCAACCCTCCAGCCCAGCATGGACCCAGCACAGGCTGTTACTGCTGCCAGGCCACCTCCTGCCCATCTATGTGTTGCCAAGGGCTTTCAATTGCCAAGTGTCACTAAAGAAATAAAGACTTGAGTATTTTTTCTTTAAAGTAAAACACTGGCACATCATTGCCTTATTACGGCAAAATTCTAGAAGTCGGACAACCTTTCAAGCCACTATTCTGACACATCATAAACAAATTGTTGGGCATGAAATGGAGTGAAAACACATTTGTGATCACTACCAAAGCCCAAGAACTGTGTTCTCACTAAACCACCACTCACCAGCTTGTGAGGCCAATGGCTGAGCACGTGATGACCAGGATGTGGACTAGTTATTCCTGAGAGAGGGTTCAAATCGTCACCCTCAAGTCTCTTTCTGAGACTCAACAGGAACATCACGATGGAGGGACACAGAGCCAAGCACAGGCCAGAGAGAAGCCTTTCCCTGCGTATTCATTCATTCATGAAGCAATAACCTGCCACATTCCACACTGGACTCACTCACTGGTCGTGCTGGGGAAACGAGACTGTCACCAAGAGAAGTCATTGATCTGGATGATTTGCTGAGCCTTGAATAGCATGTGTTTCCAGTGGCTGCTCTCATCCTCAACACCTCTCCTGTTTTAACACTTGGTTGACTCTCAAGGACAGGGAGCACCTTAGTCAACCCAATGCTCCCAGGCCTAACAAAACATCTGGTATAAAAGATATGCTCAAAATAAGGTGCTGTACAATCAATTGACTGAAGTGCTAAAAATGACATTGAACTAAAAAACTAATCAACAGAAAAAGCTGGTTAATTTGACATCTTGAAAATGAATACACCCCAAATGAAATACAGAAGCAGACTCCTTTCTAACTACAAATTACCTCCAGTCTATGCTGATAGCAAACATAAGGGTACTTAGGTAAGAGCAACACAGGAGTTCATTTTAATTCTACAGATTTCACATTTGTGCTTTAATTCACTTATCAGAATCATTTACTTTATACTTTAGAACCTAAGATCTGTTTTAGCAACACTCTGTATTAATATCTCAACCCTTACTCTAGCTACAACAAAAGCTTCAAATCAGACTGAACTAAAAAATTTCTATCACAAACTGTTTTAATATATTTTAATGTAATAGTTTAATAACTTCTAATGAAAAAAATCTGATAAACTCTAATATATGATTAGAAAGACTACCTTAAGTACTCAAATTGGATCCCATACAACTCCAAAACAAAGAAAAATTCTCAAGACAGGTATTTATTAATTGCATAGGTATGGCTTCATAAACTATCAAAACAGCTCAAACCATGTATTTATACATATAAACATCTAGATGGGTTATAAAATAACCTCAGAAATGCTTCAAATATAGTAATCTTTACAGTTTTTTATTACATGTCTGGGTAACCAGAGTTACAAGCACAGATCACAAATCTCATTGATTCAAGTGTCTTGGTGTGTATCTTTCTAATTATAGCTGTCCAGAGAGAATATTTCAGTTCAAAGAATCCTACAGCTGGCCCTGGCCAGTGTGGCTCAGTGGGCTGGGAATCATCCTGTGCACCAAAAGGTCACCCACCATTCCCTTCCCAGTAGGGAGGGCATGCCGGAGGCAGCCAATCAATGTTTCTAACTTACATCAATGTTTCTCTCTCTCCCCACATTCCTCACTCTAAAATCAATAAAAACATATCTTAAAAAAAATCCCACACAATGCCACCTCTCCATTTCCTAATATGCTCAAAGTTCAGCAGCGTCCTTCCTGAATGTATCACTGCAAGTGGCCTCCAGAGGTTTTGGATCACAAATTATTTTGAATAGAAACTCCTAAATATGCACCTTTCTTTACAAATTCCGCTCCTAGTACACTTTGCTGTTACCCTTCAGTAGCAGCGACATCGGTAGGAAGTGTGCATTTCCAACAGGCTTCTGGACTGGGCTGTTTCCTCAGCCAGCTTTCACTAGATCCAGGCTCTTTGTTTTTCATCCTTTAATGAAAGTGGCTGAGCAGTTCACGAGGACCGGGCATGCCAGCTGTGCCGAGCTCCTGTGACATGTGCGTGGACCACTAGCGTTCTCTTCACCTCTGATAGCTTTGCAGGGATCTTTTCAAGCCATTTCTCCATCACGTGAGGATTCATTTCTTTAAAACTGGACAATACCACCCACTTCACTTTGCACAATGCCGAATGCCGATGAATGAATGAATTCCTCGCCACCCCCAGAGTACGAGGGCACACACGTTTTAGGCAGCATGGAGCCAACCCCCGATCTGGGGACTGAGTATTACTGTCAGTCCACGTAGAGTCCGAGTAAAGTTTAACTTCTTTCCCTTTTCAGTTTAAATTGGGAAACATACAGATTTGTGGTTTACCGAATGGCATGTAGGGAAGCTGAGAAGTTGCCACACCAACCTGATATCAATAAGAAGGTGAACCGACTGAAACTGCAACTCTGCTCGGATCCACAGGAGAACGAGCAGCTCGCTCTCCTCAGACCCCCAGGGAGTCCCTCGATGCACCCCAGAGCCCACAGCGCCTCAGAGCTACAGGCTGCCATGGGCTGGTGATTTCTACCAAACTACTCAGGTCAGGTACTTTGAATATACAAAATTTATATTTTCCCTAAAGAATAAGATGTTACATATCTACTAAAATACTTATATACTTACGTTATTTTTTGTTGAATACTCTGCTGATAAATAAAGAAACAACTGCTTAACATTCCAATCAAATATATTCTCTAGATGTAAACAAATTAAGGAATAAATCATAAAGCAGCATACAGCTTTAAAACAGATCTTAGTTATGCTTAAGTATTCACAGCAATACTAACACCAAAATAGAGAAAAAGTGGCCCAGAAACATACTGAGCCACTAATTCAATGAAAATATATAAAAGAGAAAAGATTTCATTTTTCAAGCACACGATTCTACTACAGTTCTAAAGTATAACCAATCATCACAATTTAAATGTAATGACATGCAAACATCAACTACACTCAACTAAATCAAGTGTAATAAATTGTAAATGTGGCTTTTTGGACACGTCAGTAGGGATCAAACATCTCAATCCATGAAATGCTTTGGTAGAATATGCAGTGGTCACCAATTTGGTTTCATCAGTTTACTAGAGTGGAAAAAAAATCACCAGGGTTAATTACAAGACTGAGCAATGGGCTGTGTTCATGTTTGGATTTGATTAAATGGTTATGTCACATATTATATGTTTACATACTGAGAGCAGCACATCCATGTATTCACTAGTTTAGAGTCACGATGTTAGAACAGGGAAGTCTAGGATAGCGACCCTTTCCCTCTGGCTATCTCCACACTGTAGTCTTTGTCGATTCGATACATATGTGTGTATTTGTGTTTTGTTTTGTTTTGTTTTGACTTAATCTCTTCACCTTCTTTCGTTCAGCTCCCCTCCCCTCTGACACCTCTCAGTCTGTTCCATGTACCCATGCCTCTGCTGCTATTCCTCATGGAAGTGAGATCATGCCACACCTGGCAATTTAGTCAGGGCACTGACCTCTTTTCCCTTCGACTGTCTGGGATGAATACCCTGTCCTGAACCATAAACACATAGGTAATAGAATAATTGCATCTTATTGGTCATGTTGCATAATAAGGATGCGTCTGATTGGCTAATTCTTGGTACTAGAAATCCTTATATGTAAGTATTGGCACCTAATTTTTTTAAGTAATTTTGGAGCAAAAAGGGGTAGGGGATTACTATTATTTATTTTTTGGTAAAGCAATGAAAATTATGCCTATTTTTTGTCAGATCAGCAAAAAATATACTTTTTGGTGCGCTGCAGAATTTTAATTAGTTTGTGTGCCATGAGATGAGAAGGTTGAAAATCCCTGGTCCAGACAGTTACTACTTTCACACTCGATCCAAACTGCCTCTTAACAGAGATGCTTTTAAATGATGAGAACACTTGAAAGCAGGCAGTTTAGCATACACTGGACTTTTCTCACGGTGTACTCTAGTTCCTCAAAGGGCCTATGTATATATAACTAATTCCTAGTCTACTTCCAAACCCAATAATTTATTTCTAAAAACCAAGTTAAAACTAATGCCATGGGCCCTGGCTGGAGTAGCTCAGTTGGTTGAGCATCATCCCATCCACCAAACGGTCACCAGTTCAATTCCCAGTCAGAGCACATACCCAGGTTGTGGGTCTCATCCCGTTGCTCTCTCACATCGGTATTTCTCTCTCTCCCTCTCCCTCCCCCTCTTTCTAAACTGTGTAAAAAACAAAACAAAAAAAACATTTAAAAGAAAAAACACACACCATGGGAGCAGAGACACATCAGGTGACCCTCCGAGGCCCAGGATCTGCAGCTGCTTCAACTGTCCAGACAGCCGCTCTACAGCTCTGACCGATCACACTCCACACCCAGCTTTAACCCTGGGGTTTTAAAAAGGCAGCGAGATGGGCCATGGCAGAGAACAAGGCCCAAACATTCATGCAAGACACTAACAGAAGATAAGCTGGCCAAGAGTTGTCAAAAGGGGGAACTCAAGACGAAGAGAAAATATTTAAATCACCCCATTTTAAAGTAACTCTTTCAACGGTTATGACTTCTGACTTTTGTTCTGAAAATACTTATAAAAAAACTATAATGGCAAAATGCTAATATGACTCACCAACCCATAACAGACGTTTAACCTATGTTTCTATCATAAAATAGGAAGATGTACTTTGGGATTGCACAGGAAACACTGGCAACATTCTCCCTTCTTTAATCCAAATGATCTCATTCTCCTTCCAAAATACAGACTCAGTCTCTTAAAGCTCTCCATTTACTTAATGTTCCTGCGAAGAATTTAGAGTATGTATCTTCACACAGTAACCCCTGAACCTACAAATAAAATTTCTCCAGGTGTGAACGAGGAGGAATTAACACGATTTTACTGAGGAGAAGAGGCTTGCATCTGTTATGGGTGGAAGATCAGGGTCAAAATGAATGTTGGTGAGTCATATTAGCATCTGCCATTAGTTGTTTTTATAAGTATTTCCAAGGTTTGGTTGATAGTCACCCTGTCCCCCAAATCACTGAACAACATGTGTATCATCACAGCACCATAGAAAAGGCAACGAAACCCTGTCTCAAAGGATATCTGCCGTTATGTCGAAGTTAATGAAGCCCAGGTCGCTTCTTTCTCTAGGTCCAGTGAAGTCTTCCACATTTTTCCTAGGAGTAGAGAGAAAAGCTTCACCATCCCGTGAACCCATCAACATTCCAAACTCACATCATTCCTGAGGATACAGCCGTGTGCACAGGGGGATCAGCAGTTCCACAGGAAACAGTGACCGGCAGAGACACCTGTGCGTGGGAGTCAGGCTGCACTTCCTCATTCAATGCGAAAGCCCTTCCTCACCTGCTTCCACGCGCCTCCACAGAACCCCTAACGCAACCCGGGGGAGATGAAAGCTGCTCAGAGACGCCCTGACCAGTTTGGCTCAGTGGACAGCGCGTCGGCCTGCGGACTGAAAGGTCCCAGGTTCGAGGTCAAGGGCATGTACCTTGGTTGCGGGCACATCCCTGGTGGGGGGTGCGCGGGAGGCGGCTGATCGATGTTTCTCTCTCTCTCATTGATGTTTCAGGCTCTCTGGCCCTCTCCCTTCCTTTCTGTAAAAAATCAATAAAATATTTTTTAAAAAAAAACTGCTCAGAGAAAAGCGTGGATCCAGGAGGCCAAGCCATTTGGCAGGAGGTGGGAGAAAGGTGCCGGCTCAGGGGAGGTGTGCTGGCTGAGGGTCTGTGTCACGTCCATGGCCTATTTTCACAATTACAGTGGGGCCTTGAGTTACGAGTTTAATTCGTTCCATGACGGAGCTCGTTAACTCAAATTACTGTCAACTCAAAGCAAAAAACCGGCCGAGAGACGGAAAAACTCGTTAGTCGGGACACTCGTAAGTCAAGGCCCCACTGTATCTCAAAGTGTGGGAGTTGGGCGGTGCTCCCCCTTCAGACAAAAGGGAGTGAAGGCCCGGAACCTCAGGCTGACAGCTGTGTGGCGCTGACTGCGCACCACGCTCTCCCAGCGCCACAGCGGCCAGGCTCACGTCCACCCGGGATCTGAGTCTGGAACCTACAACACAGTCTCTAGCAAACACCGCCTTAGCAAAGAAATACAAAACAAAAACAAAAATAAAAATGCGGGGCGGGCGGTAGTTATTAGGTGACCCGCCCGTTGGAGATTCTGACAAGTAAAAGGAAACGAAGGCAAACTTGTTAGAAGATGGAACAGCAGGCAGACGGGAGAGGCAGAGGAAAATAGATAAACCTGCTCATCACAGTGCTGGGGGGTCAAGGCGGGGCCTCCGAGAGGCCACGTGCGGCGCTTCCCGGCTGGTTCAGCGGCGGGTTCTCCCCAAACCAACCCCGTTCCCCCCGCGCCGCTCGCCGTCCTCGCCCCCTTCAGGGCCGCCCGGGAGCTGGCAGCACCGACGGCGCCGAGGCGGACACCGCGGAGGGAACGCCCCACCGGGCGCACGGGCGGCCACGGCCCGCACGGCTGCGCGGGGGACCCAGGCGGGGCCCGGGGCGCGGGGGACCCAGGCGGGACCGGGGACCAGGGGACCCAGCCGGGCGGGCGGGGCGCGGGGGTCCCAGCCAGGAACCGGGCCGGGAGGGCGGGCGGGGCGCGGGGTTCCCAGCCCGGAACCGGCCGCGCAGGGGCTGGTGTGTGGCTCCCTCATTGGCCGGCGGGCGGGAAGTGAGGCACAGGAAGGAAGCGAGGCACTGACCGGGCAACGCTCAGAATTAAAACTGAAGCGCAAGCCCGGGACCCGCGGAGGGTGGGCGTCGGGGGGAGGGCCGCGAGGTGCCCGGCCCGGTGCCGGGGGCAGGGGGCGCCAGCCCGGGGATCCGCCCGCCGCCCGCCCCGCGCGGCCCGGCCGCACTCACAGCATGATCCGCGAGACGTGCAGCCGCACCGGCACGCTCCGGTCCTTGAAGGCGGTGGTGATGAAGCAGCCGAAGGTGAGCGCCGCCATCACGCTCAGCGAGAAGGCGAACAGCGAGTTCGCCCGCGACAGCACCGTGTTCATCGCGGCCGTGCGCCCCGAGCCCCGTTCCGCACGCACAGCCGGGACCCCGTTCCGGTGGCGGACCGGCTGCCAGCGATCCGCGCCGCCTGCGCCGCGCGCGTTCCGGCCGCGCGCCGCCGCGGCCCCGCCCCTTCCGGTCCTCCGACGGGAACGCGCGCGCCCCGCCCCCCAGGGACACGCCCACTGGCTGGGACTGGGCCGCGCGCTGGCCCGGCCCTACTTCCGGTCTACCGCCGCCACCAATCAGCGGCGCGCAGGGGAGGGCGGGGTTTCGCCAGGCCGACCCGCCCCCTCCGCCCTGGCGGGCCCGCGGGCCCCCCGGCTGGTGCTGCTCCCGCCACCCGCCGCCAGGTGGTCGGGTCGGGGCGGGGCGGGCTGGGTGGCTGATGCCTGCGCGGCGCTGCTGGGACCTGCAGTCCCGCAAGGTGGTTCGGGCTGTGCCCTGGCGCGTGGCGACTGGAAGCAGCACTTGGCCCCACGCGGGGTCCTGCCTTTGTCACTTGGGTCCAAGAGCTGATGCCCCTTAGCGGGGTGGGGGCTGGGGGCGGAGAATGCCGCAGCCCCTCTCTCCCCCGCCCCCCCCTCACCCCCCAGCCGCCCTGGTGAACCTTCCTCTTTCGACCTCGGCCACTTCCTGTGGCAGCTAAAGCGGTTTTAGGCGTTAACGGTTGGCGCCGCAGATTCTAGTGTCTGCATTTCACCTGGGATTTCCTGTAACCGGCTTCGCTGGGTTCTGAAAATCAAAGGCGACAAGTGGCCTGAAACTGCGGTACAGCACATTGTGTGAGAATCTAAGATCAGCAAGGCATCAGTACTTTTTAAAAAAAATGTTTTTATTGATTTTTAGAGAAAGGGAAAAGGATAGATAGACACGTCCACGAGAGAGGAACATCATCATTTGGCTGCCACCTGCAGACGCCCGGCTGGGGATGGAGCCGGCAGCCCGGGCTTGTGCTGTGACCTGGAGTTGAACCTGCGCCTCTTGGCTCCCTGGTGGAAACCCAGCTGCTGAGCCACACCTGCCGGCCAAGGCATCTGAGCTCAATGGCCCTGGGGCGGGGGGTTCAGGCTCAGACTGTGCCAACCTTTGGCCTTAAATAGAGGGTCTGCAGACTCCTTCCTTCTTTCACAGCTATGGGTTTTGGTCATTATAAAGAATTGAGAGGCGACGGAAATCTGCACAGATTATTTTAAATTTTAATAAACCAAAAGAGGTTCTTTAAGAACAGCTGGCCTAGAACATGATAGGTACACACTGGGAAATGATGGTCTGATCCTGGTGCTGGCCTCTGTCGTCCATCAATGAGCCCCTGCTTCTTTGCATTATTCATTATTCAATTCCGTACAGCCTTGCAGTGGGGATTATTACTGAGCGCCTACGGTGTGCCGGCTCTAGCTTTGAGAGTACAGCACTAATAAGGGAACCCCCCTGTCAGATTGGAATAGAGCCAGTAATGCAAAATGGCGAGGACCTTAGTTGAGTTTAAAAAAAAATTTGTCTTCCGCCAGCCACAGCTTATTCAATAAAACAACTGTTTATTGAATGCCTGCTGTGTTGCTAATGGTAGAGAGATGTATAACAATCACTTTCTACCCTCATGGAGCTTATAATCTAGTAGAGTTGATAAAATACACAAAATGAAAGCATAAATACCAAGGAGGTTACAGAGTGCTGTGGACTTCAGAGGAAGAATTTACATCGGTGGCGATGTGGGACCAAGCAGTGTCTGTGAAATATCACAGAGCCTGAGCAACGTGGGCTAGGTACTCTTACGGGGTGAGTTAAAGGATGCTTATTGTTACAGATGTGGATGTCCAGGGAGAGTATTCCAAAAGAGGCAGTATGGGTATGGAAGAGATCCCAGTAGTATGGTCCAGCTAAACTATATCTGTATCTATATCTATATATCTCTATCTCTATCTATCTATCTATATCCATAGATAGATAGATAGATAGATATACTAGAGGCCCGGTGCACAAAAATTTGTGCACTGGCGGGGGGGGGGGGGGGGGGGGAGGTCCCTCAGCCCAGCCTGTGCCCTCTCGCAGTCTGGGACCCCTCGGGAGATAACGACCTGCTGGCTTAGGCCTGCTCCCGGGTGGCAGAGGGCAGGCCCAATCCCTAGGTGCAGCCCCTGGTCAGGCTCAGAGCAGGGCTGATTGGGGAGTTGGGGCGCCGCCCCCTGTCATGCACAGAGCAGGGCGGATCGGGAGGTTGCGATGCCACCCCTAGTCACCCTCAGGGTAGGGCCGATTGGGGGGTTGGGGCACCGCCCCCGTCACACTCAAGGCAGGGTCGATGGGGAGGTTGCAGCGCCACCCCCTGTCACGCACAGAGCAGGGCCAATCAGGGGGTTGGGGCGCTGCCCCCTCTCACTCACAGAGCAGGGCCCATCGGGGGGTTGGGGCTCCGTACCCTGTCATACACAGAGCAGGGTCGATCAGGGGGTTGGGGAGCTCCCCCCTGTCATGCACAGAGCAGGGCCGATCAGGGGGTTGAGGAGCTTCCCCCCTGTCACTCACAGAGTAGGGCCAATAGGGGAGTTGGGGCACCGCCCCCTGTCACACACAGAGCAGGGCGGATCAGGGGGTTGGGGCGCTGCACTCTGTCACACTCAGGGCAGGGCTGATGGGGAGGTTATGGCTCTACCCCGTCACACACAGAGCAGGGCCTGTGGGGGGCGGTTGGGGTGCCGCCCTCTATCACCCACAGAGCAGGGCCGATCAGGGGGTTGGGGCACTGCCACTGTCACACACAGAGCAGGGCGGATCAGGGGGTTGGGGCGCCGCACCCTGTCACACTCAGGGCAGGGCCGATGGGGAGGTTATGGCTCTAACCCGTCACAGAGCAAGGCCCATGGGGGGGGGGGGGGCACATCCTGCCACACACAGAGCAGGGCCGATCAGGGGGTTGGGGCACCGCACCCTGTCACACACAGAGCCGCAGGGCGATCAGGGGGTTTGAGCGCTGCCCCCTGTCACCTGATCCCAGTGCCGGGAGGCCTCACGGCTCTGCTGATCCCAGTGCTGGGAGGCATATTACCCTTTTACTATATAGGATAGAGGCGTGGTGCACAGGTGGGGGCCGGCTGGTTTGCCCTGAAGGGTGTCCTGGATCAGGGTGGGGGTCCCCACTGGGGTGCCTGGCCAGCCTGGATGAGGGGATGATGGCTGTTTGCAGCTGGTCACACACCCTTCAGAGTGGGGGTCCCCACTGGGGTGCCTGGCCAGTCTGGGTGAGGGGCTGAGGGCTGTTTTCAGGCTGGCGGGTGACTGAAGCTCCCAACCGCTCCTTTTTTTGTTTTGTTTTTTTTCTTTTTTTTATTCTGGGCCAGCTTTAGCTCTGTGGCTTGGCTCCAACTCTTAGGCCTCGGCTGCTGAAAGCAGGTATCTGGTTTGTTTGGGTTCTATAATCAATACACTGTTTCAACTCCAGCTCTGAGATCCTGGCTGGCTGAAAGCAGGTTTCTGGGTTTTTGTTTAGCTTCTATATTTGTAACAATGTTTCAAACTGCAAGCTCAGAGGTCGGCAGAGGCAGGCGGGGAACGTTGGCTTCCTCCGTCACTGAAGCAAGCAAGCCTCATGTTCGCTTCAAGCTGCCTGGCTGCCGGCTGCCATCTTGGCTGGCAGTTAATTTGCATATCGCCCTGATTAGCCAATGAGAAGGGTAGCGGAGGTATGGCTAATTACCATGTTTCTCTTTTATTAGTGTAGATAGCCATTTCATCCTTGTTGCTTGACACAGTCGCTGCAGGGAAGCAACATCTGCACAGCATATGTTTCAAGGGGCCTGGCATATATGGCATACTGTTTTTAATATGTTTGCTCCCCTTCTTAGCACTATGTGTTCTTACCAGGGCCACCTCCTCGAGAAAGGTTGTTTCCCCAGCTGGGAATGTTTCCCTAGAGTTAGGGATTATCGGGACTAGGGAAGGGAATAAATCAGTAAAACCCCCTAGTGTTACAGAAATACCATGTACTACTTATGAGGAACTCAGACTAAGACTGTTAGCAATAAATTTAGGACTTGCTAGGCCCACATCCCCAGGGGTCTACCCACCAGAGAAAGTACCAAAGCCTAGACCTCTAAAAACCGCCTATGCAGGGCAGTCCCAAGGAAGACCACCAGGAAGGCTAAAAGGACAACTATCAAACAGTTAAAGAAATACTGCTGCAAACAATGCAGGCAGGCTCCTTATCTAAAAATCTTAGGCGAGCTATGCAAGCAGAAAGACTTAAACTGCCAGGCAGGTAGTTCATCACCATAGCTAAGAACAATCACGCTTAAGCAACATAACCTTTACTTAGGCCGTAGAATAGGAAAACCTTCAGTTTTTTCCTTATAGCTTAACAGTGGAGCAATAGAATAGTAACCTTAGAATAGAAATAACAAACTAGCCCTTATCATGGAACACAGAGACTAACCTTTAGAATAGAATGTAGAAACATAGACCATAGATAAGATTAAAATCAGCAGAGCTAAATAGAAATAAGATTTTTAGCAAAGGTCAGATAAGAAACTGTAAACATAAAACAAGAAACTGTAAAAGGTCAAAGGAGGACCCAAAACATACCATGATGTAACTATAGAGGCATGCTTATAGAATCAAATAGTATAAATACAGTTGTAACAGGACAATAAAATAGAACCTGACTATGCTGATCATCTGAACACTGTCTCCATGTCCTTCATTCTTCGCCGACGCCATCCACACCTTTGGGAACCCCTGGACCACTAGGGCTGGACCCTGGCATATGCCAAGTGACTGGAACGACCAGAATGACTGGTCGCTGTGATGCATACTGCCAACTGCCTGATCAGGGCCCCAATCACCCCCCCCACACACACACCTCCTGCGGCCCCTCTCAGTCCGGCCTCCAATCTGCCCCCCACACCCCGATCGAGAGCGGGGCTGGTTGGCCAACTGTCCACGGCCCCTCCCCCTCCCTGTCCCGGCCCTGATCAGCCCCCAGATCCCACCTGTGCACAAATTTGTGCCCTGGGCCTCTAGTTTAAGTATAAAGGATTAGGCAGAAATGAGACTGGAAAGGTAAAGTTAAGGGACTGCTGTAGAAATGTCAGCCAAGGAGCCTGGACTTTATGTCACAGGAAATTACATAGTAAACAAACTGGCCATTTTTATAAATTATATCTAGTGGGTAAGTAAAAAAGGAAGACTGATCTGATATTTCAGAGACAAACTATGATTAAGGACTGCTTAGATAAGGGTAGGGTCTGCAAAATGAGGAGAGTGGATTGTGAAAGCACCAATAAAATCAGTATTGTTGTGACATGATTTTTTTTTTTAACTTGACCGAAAAGCACATTGCTTGAATTGCTTGGAAGGCAAGTAGGACTGGGTGTGGGGTGGTGGGGAGGGGGCAGGTGGAGAAGTCTCTTTTTACTCCATCACACTGATTTTTTTTTAACATTTGGAATTATACAATTTTGTATACTACTTTTCCACAATATGATAGGGTTTTTTTTATTGTATGTATGTTTTTTTATTGTGTGTATGTTTTTTATTGTGTGTATGTTTTTTTACTTTTTTATCGAAAAATAATTTTTTGGTGACATTGGTTAATAATATTACATAGGTTTCAGGTGTGCAGTCCTAGACTCCATCATCTGTATACTGTATTATGTAGTCAGCACCCCAAGGCAAGTCTCCTTCCGTCACCATGTATACCCTTTTACCTTCTTCCACCTTCTCATACTCCTTCCCCTCTGGTAATCACCATGCTATTGGCTTTTAACCTGAGTGACTGGGAGGAGGTAAACACATATAAGTTGATGGTAAGAGCAGAATAGGGACAAGGGAATTCTCTTATTCTATTGTATTTCTCCGTTTTCATTTGGATTTTTTAAGTACTAACCATATAATGTACATTGGAGGACATTTATCTTTTTCTTTCCAGTGCTTATATTTCTGATAGTTTTATTTTGTTCATTGCAGTGGCCAACATTTCTAACATAATGCTCCATAATAATGTAGATAAGTGGCATCCTTTTCTTATTCCTGAATTTAATAGGAAAGTTCCTTCTATTTCTCCATCGAATAAGATGCTGGTTTTGAGATGTGTGTGTGTGTGTGTGTGTGTGTGTGTGTGTGCGCGCACGCTCATATATATGTTGTATTGATATTAAGGAAATATCCATCAATGCCTATTTATTGAGAGGTAAGACATCGATCTGCTACCTCCTGCACACCCCCCTCCTTCCCCCCGGGGATCGAGCCCGAAACCCAGGCATGCACCCTGACCTGGAATCAAACAGGCAACCTCTTGGTGCATGGGTCAACACTTAACCACTGAGCCACACAGGCCAGATGCGTGTTAAGTTCTTTTCACAGGCATTTTCTGTGTCTTTGGAAGTGATGTGTAATTTTTCTCTCCTGCTCCATGCTATGGACTGGATGTTTGTGACACTCCCACAAATTCATATGCTGGAATCCTAACTCCCCACGTGGTAGCACCACGAGCTGAGTCCTTTGGTGAGATCAGGCCAGCAGGGTGGAGCCCTCCTGCGGGGATGAGAGCCCGTGGAAAGTGACCTGGGAGAGCTCCCTTGACCCTTAACCTCATGGGCGGAGACAGTGAGGAACTGCCTGTCTGTGAACCGGGAAGCCAGCTCTCCCCAGACGACCAGCACCTCGATCTTGGACTTTGGCGCCTCCAGAAGTCTGAGAAAGAAGTTTCTGTTGTTTATAAGTCGCCCCGTCTATCGTAGTTTGTTATAGCAGCCGGAAGGGAGTAAGACACTGTTAATGTGTTGGATTAGATGAGTGAATTTTCTAATATTGAACCACTGTGCCTTCCTGGAATAAACGCCACTTGGCCTTGATGGATTAATTTTTAATATGCTCTTGGGCTTTCCTTGCTAATTGTTCTTTTATGTTTTTGTCATAAATATTAGTAAGTGGAATTGATTTTTTCTTTCTTGGTTGTAATATACTCAGATTAGAAAATGAATTTGTACGTTTTCCTTTTTTCCTATAGACTGGAATATTTTAAGTAGCATTTGGATTATCTGATCTTTAAAAATTGGGTAGAAATTTCATGAGGTACTATTCTTCTATTTTGATGGTTATTAATTATTAATTCTAATTACACATATTTGTGTTTTCTCCTTTTTTTCTTTATTGATTAGTATTTTTGTTGATTTTTTTCAAAGAACTATCCTTTACATTTCTTAATACTACTGTTCTTTGTATGCTTATTAATTTTTTAGTGTTATCAATATTTTTATTCCACTTTTCCTTGGTTTACTAGTTTTAGGAATTAGATATTTGATGTCTTTTCATTTTTGTTGTTCTGATAACTGCTTTATGTCCTAACATTCCTGAGATGTTGTTTTTAAATCTTGTATTTCTTCTTTGATTGAGAAGTAATTTAAGTGTGAAAACCCTGGGCGGTGAGTCTCCTGCTTCCCTGGTCCAGGGCACTTGACCTGCTGTCTCAACCCCGTGCTGGGGGGATGCAGCAGGTCCCCTGTGACTCCACCGGGAGAGGACCTCGTGCTGGGGGGATGCAGCAGGTCCCCTGTGACTCCACCAGGAGAGGACCCTGTGCTGGGGGGATGCAGCAGGTCCCCTGTGACTCCATCAGGAGAGGACCCCGTGCTGGGGGATGCAGCAGGTCCCGGGAGAGGACCCCGTGCTGGGGGATGCAGCAGGTCCCATGTGACTCCACCAGGAGAGGACCCCGTGCTGGGGTTATGGAGCAGGTCCCAGGAGAAGACCCCGTGCTGGGGGTATGGAGCAGGTCCCAGGAGAGGACCCCGTGCTGGGGGTATGGAGCAGGTCCCGGGAGAGGACCCCGTGCTGGGGGATGCAGCTGGTCCCATGTGACTCCACCAGGAGAGGACCCCGTGCTGGGGGATGCAGCTGGTCCCATGTGACTCCACCGGGAGAGGCTCTCGGAGCTGGCTGGCTTCTTCCCCCTCGCAGTTCCCTTTGCTGGCTGTTCTGTCTCCCGTTCCTGTCATAAACGGACCGTGTAACTACAATGAATCCGGTGAGCCCTAATGAGCCAGCAAACCCTGGTTCTGGGGACCCCTGACGCAAGGAGTTCTCCCCAAACCCAGGGAGGCTCAGCCCCGTGGTTCTGCGAGGGGAGGCGGAGGGTGTTTTGTCCCAAGTCTCTGGATGAACTCAGGCTTCTGCTGGGTGCTGGCTGCTCAGGAGCTTTGCCCACTGCGCCCTCCTTTATTCTGCCTGGCCTTCAGGTGACTTGCCTTCCCCTCTCTGTTCCCCATGCGCCTCAGGCCTGCCTGTCCCCTTCTCATGTGGACACATGGGGCTGGTCCTTGACCTGGAGTTGTCTGCCCAGGACTGATTTTCACAGGCTCCGCTTCTACACACATCCCCTGTGGGTGGCAGGGGCCTTCGCTGCTTATTCAGGAACATCGAGCCCTCAGCGCATCGGCAGCTCTTCCGACCCCCGTGTAAGGGGAGCAGCCAGGGAAGGCCATGATTTCACGCACATTCTCTGTGTGGACCTGTTACCACGTCCATGCTCCTTGTTTAATCTGTAAAACTGAGAAGGAAATCACTATGTGAAGAGGCGGTTGGAAGACTCTAATACCTAGCATTACTATTTTTTTCTGAGAAACTTTTTAAACTCCTGGGAACACCTAAGAAGTTAAAAACCACATGCACCAAAAGAAGGAACCATCCGAATTCTTTAGAGCCTGACTCTGAAAGGTCTATTCTGAAGGGAAACATGCTTCAGGAGAATCACAGGTTTTAGCTTCTGGATGCCGGAATGTGTCCCAAGGTTTTCGCACGATCACGCTTCGCATGGAAGGAAGTTGGAAGCCCCACTCAGGTGACTGGAATATCCGACTGAAACCCTTGAAGCACAGATCCTGCCTCCGTGTTCTCATCGTGCGTCATCCTGCGGGCGCCGGTCATCACTGTGTACATGACACTGTAGGAGCAGGTGGAGACCTGAGGGCCTCGTGACTTGGCACGAGCTCCGTGACAGATGCCGAGAAGCCGGCCCGGCTCTGCGCGCCGGTTCACCGTCCAGGCTGCCACATCCCCGGCGTGTTCCCCGGGCAGCTGTGAGTCAGGCAACAGGCAGCCCATGAGGCCTGACTTACTCACGGCCGCAGGCGCCTCTCTGCCTTTCCGTGCTCGTTCACAGGAGGCACGTCTGACTGTAAGTTGCCGTTTTTAGCAGCTGGTCATTTTTGTGACTTTGCAGGGAAAGATCCCTGGTGATTCCTGACATCGAGTGGTTCTTGCCAGAAAGATCCCACGAAGAAAGCAGAGAGCAGATCACGTGTTCCTTCTCTGGAATGAAAATGAAGACCGAGGAAGAGCAAGCCCTTAGCCAGCCTGCAGCCGCATCTCTTCTTTCTGTCTCCACTGAGCATGGGCGTGGCCGTGGATACAGAGGGGCGGATCCGCATTGCCTTTGGTTCACAGAGTGAACTTGACATTCTCCTACCTAGCCCAGGGTCTGTGTTTTTAAGAAAGGAATTACTTCTTATGTGTGTAGCATCTGTTAAAAGTTATTTAAATGTGTGGGGAGAGAATTACTGGAATAAAATATGTAGGTGATGGAGATGTAGAATGTGTTTGATGTTTGCAGTCATTATAACAGAAATAATTCTTGGCAAATTTTTTCTCTATGGTCGGCTTTCTAGCCACATAACCTTGACGTGTTACACGTACTCACTGGGTGGTTTCCTGGTTCTAAGGAGGAACCATGTTGGGGAACTACAGGAGCGGCACTACTGGGCACTGAGCAGGACGAGGTGTCCCTGCAGGCACCAGGCGCCGTGGTACTCAGGCAAGGCTGCCGGGCCCTGTGCTGGATAATGAGGCTGCACATAGAGGTGGAGACCTCGGCGGACTTGCAATCCTGTCTAAGGTGCGGAGGAGAATGGGGTGGGAATATTGCAATTTGGGGGCACACATGGCTACTCAGAAGTCACTAAGGATACTCCCAGATCCCAGTGAGGGATCTTTGATTAACTGCTGGTCGCCAGAGCTCAGGGGTGTGGATGCTGTTAGCAATCTTCCTTACAGCAGTCAGGGCTGAGGGACCAGCTGCAGAATTGGATCTGCAAGTGGCGGGGGGAGGGGATGTCAGGTGTCATAGCCACAGAGGTGTGGAGAGTGGGAGGACTGCCATTAAATGCCTATTTCTTTTCTATTTAAAACAAAATAGCCATGATTTTGTGATGTGAATGGACCCTTTCTTTAATAGAAGGATAATTACAAAACTGAAACATCCTCTCATACAAATAAAAACTGAGCTGTCTTTAACTCTCCAATTCTGTGGACTTTATCAAAATTTTAAATTTCTCTTCAGTCTACTTGTGTGTATAATATTCAAGTTATATTCATAAAGGAATGCTATCTAAATGCAAATGATAATTTTAAAAATTTCAAATTTAAAGAATTTTCTGTTTCTGAGCCATTCCAACGACTCATTCTTTAGAACAGCGATTTTCAACCTTTTTCACCTCATGGCACACACACTAATTCCTAAAATTCTGCTACACACCATGAAATAGAATTTCCACCAATCTGACAAGAAAAATTGGCATAATTTTGGTTCATTCACACTGGGCGGCTCGATGTGTTGGCCATTGTCATTTTCGTATCTAAGGGAAAGGAGGTCAGTGCTCTGACTGCATAGTCAGGTACTGCGTGTTTGAAAAGTTCCTGCAAATCGCTGCCCCAGATCACAGAGCAGCCTGCAGCATAGCTGACCCACTGATTAAATGCATCTGCTGCCGGCTTCATACAAACCACCGTGGTGGCGCCTGGAGCAGAGCAGGCATGCACCGTGGGAAAGCCATCCGTAGCGCCATTGCTAAGGCAAACGCTGCTACTAAACAGGTATTGAAAGACCTGCACCTGCTGTCAATGTCACGGCTAGACCTCCCCCCACCCCCAAGCTTTTATGTAATAATCACATGTAGGTAGAACCGAGCACTGAGGTAAAGTTCATAAAAAACGAATGGCTCAGGTAATAGGAAAACACAGCGAGACCAGGAGATAGCAAGAGACTTGAGGACATTGCAGCGTGGAAGTTGAGAGAGAGTCTTAAAGATGAGCTGTAGATAGACACCTGTTAATGATTCCCATTATGTCCTTCACCTGAAGTCAGAGAGTGCCAGGAAGGCTGGGCGGTGAGGGGACGAATGGGAAACCGGCATGAGAAGCTTGCCCTCGGGAGGCCTGTGAGGGGAGCTGGGGTGAACAGGCTGCCCTCTGCGGTGAGAGGTCCAGGTCTCCGGGTTTGGGAGGACATTGCTCCTACAAATAATGTGACAGCAGGGACTGGGGCCTCCTGTGGTCCTCTCCTGCCAGCCCTCCTGTGACGCTGGGGCGGCGGGTGAGGGGGGCCCACACCGCCAGGGAAGCTGTAGCTGTGCCTGATCTGTGGTGGCAGCTCTGCCCCAACCCCTCCTTTTCAGACTAAGCTAAAGCAGTAAGTGACCCAGTATTCAAACTGGAGGCCACGCCAAAGCTCTACACCAGCTGCTGGATGTAGCTGAAGTGATGCAGTACATGACAAACCCTAAGGCCACAGAAAGGAGGTGACCCCAGCTCCCTTCCCTCCCCTCCCCGGGGCCTCGAGGCCCTTCAGCTTTCTCCAGGAGAAGAGGGGCTTCTTAGCATCACTTTCCTGACAGCCACCGTTTATCAAGGAGCTTCCTGTGTGCCAAGCCCTGCATGAGCCGTTGAATGTCATCTACCAGGTAGACGGCAGGGGACAGCACTCATCCCAGAGCCCATGGCTCAGCCCAGGGCAGGAGACAGGCTTCAGACCAGAAAACATGACCCTGAGCTGTAGCCAGTGCCGAGAAGGGAGAGGAGGTTGTGAAGAGCGCGTATAGCCAACTGCGGGGTCAGGGAGGCCTGGAGGTGTGGGAGCGGCTTCAGCGTTTGGACAGGTTCAAGCCTCGGACTAATGAGAGGGCACGGTCCTCTCGTGACAAAGCCACGTGCAAGTCCCAGCCTGGAGGGCAGAGCCCTCCCAGCACAATTATAGCCAAAGAGCCAAAGGCTGTGGTTGTAAGCTGAACCTATGGTCTGAACCTGTGGTCCCATATGGCTGAGTAATGTGGGCTCCATAGAGTTCAGGTGCATGTAATTGAGTAGAATTGAAACCCACGGGAATGTTGTAAACATCTTGACCACACCCTTACTTTGCCTCGTGGAATCTGGCTATAAAATAAAGACGGCTTGTAGTCTGTGGCTCTGTCGCTAGCTCTCCATCAGAGAGGACAGCATCCCACCCAGGCCCAGCTTTCTTCTCTTGTCTGTCTTTTCTCCATCCTTCACCGCCCCTCTCAGGCTCACCGAACCTGGCTGAGCTGGCTCGGCACATATGGCGCCCAGCATGGGGCTGAGTATGCCATGGCCGTGCCGGCTCGGCACATGGAGGGAATGCCGTGAAGCTGCTGCAGTGACAAGAAAGAGAGCAGGTGACCACGGTGGCTGGAAACCCCCTTGTCACACTGTAGGTCTGCCGGGGGCGGGCTTCCTAGTGGCGGTGCAGGGCCTGGGTCTCCTCTCTGCCCCACTGCCCATGGTTTCCGTTCCCTTTTAAGCCCGGGTCCTTTTATGGTTACACGGTGCACCCATAAGAAACAGAAACTTATTTCTCCCTCACGTCGAGCTGGTTGTATCTGGGATAACCTGCACTCTGGTGGCAGGGAAAGAGACCCAGCCCTGAGACTAGGCCCCACCTCCCTCCGTCTAACCGAGCCATGGCGGCAGAGAGCCTGCCAGCTGTCCGCCAGCACGTCGCGCTGGGTTTCTAGCAGAGCAGGCAGCCACCTGGAGTGAAGATGACATTGCTCAGCTGTCCCACACCTGGTGTGGCCCTGTGGCTGGGCTTTAGCAATGGCACGTCCATGGAAGTGACCGGTGTCATTTCTGATCTCGATCCTTACAGGGAGGGGCCTGGCTCCGTGACCCTCCTTCCTCCGGCTGCTGGAATGTGAATACGATGGCTGGGTGTCTGCAGCCTCCCAGGGACGACGGCTCAGCCACCTGGACGGCCAGCAGTGATGATGCATGTAAGGCGTGATGCTGGCAATGACGACAAGGTAAGGTGAGGTGCTGTCGTACATCTTGCTGTTGTTATCACTGTCATCCTCACACCTTGATGGGCCACCAGAGGAATTTATTACTTCATGTTACTTCGCATCGGCTCAGTTCCCAGGCGAGCTGTGTCCTCGCTGGCGAGGCTGGTCCGGCACCTGTAGGCTGGTGCGTCTGTCCTAACTTCCCTGCTGAGTAAGAGCATCTTTCCCAGGCCTCCGCAGAAGTCCAGAAGCAGCTGGCATTGCCTCGTTGTCCTTTTCTGGAGCCAGGAGGTCAGGTACACAGACTGAGGATGGATGAGAGATGATCCTCTAAAAAAAGCGCTGGATAAAAAAAGAAAGAAAAGGATGTCCCTGTCGTTGATACAGCATGTAGAACAGTGTTGGCACCTGGGAAATACTAGCAAGGTGCTCATTTTCAAATGGACTCTGGTTTTGAAACTTTCAAATATGTCGAACTCCGGCTTTCAGCCACCTTTCCCGGGGCTGCACGTGGGTGACTGAGACCAGCTGAACCGAAGGCAGGTCGAGTGAGGGCGGGCCTTAGTCTGTGGTCTGTAACGTGCCTCAGGTCATAGGATGGAACCTGTGCTGAGTGTGGGAGAAAGCCCGTCACTTTCCCCCCAACAAGCCTGGATGTCATCTGAGTAAATGACACCTCGGTGCTATTTGTTTTCTTACTGATTATCATAATGCTGGCGGCAATTACTCTCTCGCTCCGTTATATTGGAAGCGTGGCTAGATGCCATAAGCAAGAATGTACCCCCAGGTGGCCCGGTCAAGCAGAACGGAATCGCTCTCACCCCGGCTGCCATTGCAGAGAATAACTGTTGCGATGATGACAGTCGCCATGGGCGTGTATTCTTCATCCATAAGGAAGGACACCTGTCAGGACCGGGGCATTGCACCTGTGCTCGGCTGGGAACACGTTGTCTGGGAGCGGGACATCACAGCGCTCACGCCCATACGGGAGCCACGACCAGGCACCCCACTTGGCCTTTGCCAAGCCTCTGCTGTGTGTCCCTGAGCACAGCTTCTGAGTCAGTGAGGTTAAGCTAATTAAGCAGCATCTATAGCCTCTGCTGAATGGAATAAGGCAAATTCGGCTGTTAATTCCCTGCAAGGGTTTCAAGTTACAGTGCAAACGTTTCTGTTTTTATTTCAAATCCCTACGCAGCCCAAGCATGGGAGGCTCCAGGGTGTTCTAACCAGCCGAGAGCCTCATCTGCCTCTCTGTTTTCCTCATGAGATTTTGCAAAATAAGAAAGGAGGAGGGTTATAATAGCACAGCAGTGAGCTCTTACCCTTCAAAAACAACCTGCATAATGTTTCCCTTTTCATTTCATCAGCTGTCACTGACCTTCAGCAGCACCAGCCAGCAGCCCTTAGAGTGCACGGCCTGCATCTAAGTCCCCCTCACACCCCTGTCGGGGGCTGGGCGGATGGCTGCCATGCACGGAACATTAGCAACCTCGCTGTTCCCAGTGTAGGCCTGTAGTTCTGAGGGCTGTTTTTTTTGTTTTGTTGGTTTTTTTAAATAATAGGAATAAAAATGTCAATTAGAGCCTTTAGATTTCTACCAGAAAATAAGGGATCATATTGTAAAAAAAAAAATAAAAAGGAAGTGGTCATTTCAATGGAGTGACTATATTTCCTCTACATAAAAATACTTATGCTAGCCCTGGTCCCATGCACCAAAAGGTTGCTTGTTCAATTCCCAGTCAGGGTACATGCCCAGGTTATGGGCTTGATCTCCAGTGGGTAGGAGGCAGCTTATCAATGTTCCTCTCTCTCTTTGATGTCTCTCTCTCTCTCTCTCTCTCTTCTCTCTCTCCCTTCCTCTCTCTCTAAAAGGCAGTAAAATTATTTTAAAAAATACGCTAAGATTTATCAACTGGAAAACACTAGAAACAGGCAATGTTTATCATGTCCCATTGACGTTTTCAATCTAATGACTTGTATCTATACTGTAGCTAAGGCAAAACAGGTGCGCCCTGTAATCTCTGGAAATGAGATGCTCTCTTCTGTGAGAATTTAAAGACTAATATGGCCACCTTTGAGAGTCATTATCCTGTTCCACATCTGAATGAAATTATGTCTCTGAAGCACACACACAAAAATGCCAATTTACGTAGGATAGTCACCTGGGATGCTAAAGGGAGGTGGGCAAGAGCTGTGGGCAGAGAATGGTTGTGAGTCCCAGGGGGGGCCTCAGAACCCCCTCTGACACCCACGTGGTGGAGAGGAACCGAGCTGATACTTAGAAAGGTGGCAGGAGGAGGAAGCCAAGGAACCTTTTTCATTTGGGAGTCACTTTTAGGATCACCCTTCACTGCTCTTATGGTTGCCGTGTTACCAGATGGGGTCTGGGCCCGGAGCCGGTCTGTCTGGGGCTGGCCAGTAGTGTGTGGGTTCTTGGCGTCGTGCAGGAAAGATTTCACAGCACACGTTTTTGAGAGTGTGATTATTAAAGCTGGGGACAGTGAACCAAAGGAAGGGCTTAAGGTAGAAGAAGCAACAGGAGAGAGAAAGAGAAAAAGGAGGCCTTGGAGACAGGTTCAGGGGGTGAGACCAGGATGCGCTGCTGCTGCCAGCTGCTCCCCTGGTTGCAAGTCTAGGGGGGACCTTTCAAGTTTCGGAGAAAGAGAGCAGAGATACGAGGCGTGGGCGTGCTCTAGGGAGAGCACACGTGGGTCCTTTGCCTTGAGACTTTTTGTCTTCCTTTGACTGGTGGGGAGCGTAGAGGAGGTCTCAGGGCAGAGTCGTACCAGAATAGTCATTCGCTTCCTAGATGTGTTCTTCAGGATGCCGATTCATCAAAATGTGCATATAGAGGGGCCAGGGGTTATTTTCCCGTTAGTTTCATTTTTAAAGGATGTCATCAAGAAAGTCGGGGAGGAGGGACTGGTGCCGAGGCCTTTCTGCCCTGGATGGTCTGCAATTTGCAGACGTTCTACCCTTAGGGTCCTGGTTAGGGAAGACCAAACCTTGTGATTCATTAGCTGGCTGTAAATTGTTCCAACTGTGTGGCCTTGTTAATTACGTTTTTCTGTTTTCCTTATTCCACTTGTCAAGGAATTTTCCTAGCTTCTTACTATCTTGCCTCATCCACTCCATTATCTTATTAGAATACTTAGTCAGAAATTACCCATGAACTACTTCGACCAGATCTAATATTCTATTTTTTATCCTCATTCTTTTTCTTCTTACTCAATCATTTGATCTTGGTTTGAACACTTGTTGCTTTTAATGTACTAACTCTCAACCACTCTGTATTTTGTCCCCTCTGTCTCCTTCCTGTCTGTTGTTTCTATGGGAGTCACTCACCAACTCTTAGCTTTGAAGAATCCAAAAGTATTAGCCCAGTCACGGCACATCCCCTTTCCTTTTTGTCTATTTCTGGAGCACAAACAGGATTCCATCTCACAGAATCCTCATGTATAGCCTGCCCTACGACTTTAGGCACTCATTTAGGTACACGATTAAACACAGTCTCAGACTGGTCCCTGTGCGTGTGTGTGTGTGTGTGTGTGAGAGAGAGAGAGAGAGAGAGAGAGAGAAAGGGGGGATCTGGGTGGCTCTCTTATTCTCGATGCATGTGCTCCTTCAGATTGCAAGTGCTTACAAGTAGAAAGGATGAGCAGTGACTTAAGCGTGTATTTTAGAGCCAGAACTGTGTTCCAATAGTGCAATTGCTCATAGGAACTCTGTAGGTCACTAAAGCTGTCTAAAGCCAAATTCTTCATCTTTAAAATTAGACAATGATACTCACCCCTCTAGACAGAGCTAGCAAGTAAGATTTATGTGAAATGAGCAGCATACAGGAGACTCAGCAATGATTCCTCCCTGTGCTTGTAACCTCCCTCACGTCACCCATTCCAGTAACACAATTTTTGAGCTCAATTTTGGTTTGATTGATTGATTGACTAATAGGCAGATTAGAACAGTTGGGATAGTCTGGCTAATCAACCAAATCCCTCCACCGTGTCCTCTCAATAATGTAAATTATGAAAGTTTTATCTCAATAAATCACTTAAATTACTAACCAAGATTTTATTTTTAAGAAAATGTTAATGTCGAAAAGATAGGGGCACCATATGTTTAGGGTGACTCTGACATACTAATAAAGTTATTTGGGAAGGTCTAGAATGTGAAAAATACAGCATCTTGTTTATATTTGACTAGAGGCCCAGTGCATGAAAATTCATGCACTGGAGGGGGAGTCCCTCAGCCTGGCCTACCCCCCTCTCACAGTCTGGGAGCCCTCAGGAGTGGGAGGCGACCTGGGCATCAAGGGAAGGTGATGCCCCATCACACCTCTGCTGCTGCCACTGCTGGCAGTGCAAGCCTCGACTGGCCCTGGTTACCTGAGCCTCGGGCAGCCCTGGGGGGCTGGGAAGCCGCCATCGGAGGCTTGCCTACGCCTCATGCTGGCCCTGGGTGGCTGGGGAGCTGAGGGGACTGGGGGGTCTCCAAAGGCAGGCACACAGAGTGGCCAGGCCCATGGGCCCAGCCTTGCTGCGCGCCTGCCACTACAGTGGGGCTGAGGGAACTGGGCGCCGCCATCTTGTGGCTGTGAGCGCCGCCATCTTTGAGGGTGTGGCAGTCAATTAACATATACCCTCCTTATTGGCTGTGGGCATCGCCATCTTTGAGGGCGTGGCAGTCAATTAGCATATTCCCTCCTTATTGGCTGTGGGGCCCCGCCATCTTTGCAACGGTGTAAGGGTCAATTAGAATATTCCCTCTTAATTAGATAGGATAAATTTGCTTACTGTCATTTTATTTGGTTTTCATTTTTATTAATTAACTAGAGGCCTGGTGCATGAAATTCGTGCACGGGGGCGGGGTCCCACAGCGTGGCCTGCAATGATGCCAGTGTCCCTTGCCCCAGCCAATGGCCCAAGGCCCCTCCCCTCCCTCCGCACAGCCAGGGCACGGATGCTGGGCTCACGTCATTGCGAGCCCAGCATCTCTCACCGCGGCCTCTGGCCGGAGGCCCCTCTCCTCCCCTTCCTCATGCGACCAGGGTGCAGATGCTGGGCTTGTGTTGCCGAGGCGATGCCGCCAGCGTCCCGCCCCAGCCACTATGGGTGCTGTCATCTTTGTTGCGGAGTGACGGTTAATTTACATATTACTCTTTTATTAGATGGGATAGAATTAGAGATGGTAAAAGTTGTTGAAGGAGCATATAAAACAGAAAATACAGGCATCTTGACCTCATACCCTAAATATCATAGTTTTTTTTTCCTAATAGTAAAGCTATGGGGATTTAAAGGTGATGCCAAATGCCAGCAGCGTATTGAAATAAAAGTGTCCCTCAGCCCCAGAGAATCCCGGCCCCCGATGAGCTGATGTGGGGACAGTTTTAATAGCACTTCTGGTAAAGAGGAAGGAGTGAAACCCTAGACGTGACCGAGGCGGGATTTGTTGGTAATCCTGGGGCGCCTCAGTGGAAGTCAGCACAGTGACTCAGAGCCTGTGACGGGCCAGCTGTCCCAGCCCATGGCTCCCTGTGTGTGGTCCCCATTACCACACCCCAGGGAAGCCTGGGGGTGATGGCCATGCAGCTGCTTCCCTGGCAGGACCTCAGCACCGAGGCAAGGGGAGCATTTCAGTGCTTTGAAGTCAGTGGCACTGGGTCCAGTGAATGGCCACTGTCACCTCCTCCGGGGGGGCCTCTCTGACTCCTCTGCACCAGGGCGAGGCTGCTCCTCTAGGTGCGCCCACCACACCCTGTCCCCACCTGGACGTGTCTGATGTCTGTCTCCTTCTCTAGACCATGAGATCCTTGTCGCAAGGATATTATATTTTTCTATGTCTCCCCAGCATTCAGCAAAATGTTTGACACATAGTAGGTGCTTAAAAAGTGTTCACTGAATGAAAATTAAAGTTATTTTCTATGGCTTTCCATGTATGAAATTTTATTTTTTTTTCTGACAACAGCCCAACCTACATCATTGGCTCATTGGATGAGCCCTGGATGAGATCATCCAGTGGTGGACTGCTTGAGGACTGAGCTCAGGACCTACAAATAGGACCCGCTCAAGGCTTGACGTGATGGGCTTAGTTCTACCTGCTATTCCGGATATCATGTGCAGGGACCCCGCACACAGAGCCTTCAACGTGTTCATGCTAATTCCATACCAAAATAATAACAATAATAAGACAAGAGGCAGCAATGTGTATGTCGATTTCACTACCCGGATTTTGACGCTCAGAGCAGAGGCCTGCGTGGCGTCTGTTTCTTCCCAGGGTGGAAAGCCAGGGGCGCGGGCCGGGCACGCCTCGCAGGCCTCGCTGGAAGTCCGGCCAAGGGGGCGGCGCGGGCGGTATAAATAGCCCGTGGCCGGTATAAATAGCCCGGAGGCCGCCTCGCTGGGATTCCGGCCGCAGCCCAGCTGTCAGGCCCGGGGCTCAGGACGCGCAGGACGGCCGCCCACATTCCTGTGCAGCCATGTCGGCGCTGGAAGACGGCCGGCCATTCGCTCAGCAGCTGTCCAACGTCTACTTCACCATCCTCTCCCTGTTCTGCTTCAAGCTCTTTGTGAAGATCAGCCTGGCCATCCTCAGCCACTTCTACATCGTCAAAGGCAACCGCAAGGAGGCGGCGCGCATCGCGGCCGAGTTCTACGGCGCGGCCCCGGGACAAGGTACGTGGCGCCCGCTCTCTGGTTTCATCTGAGTTTCACACTCGGTCCTCCCACCATCCACCCAGCAGGTGTGATTTCTCTGACGGGTTGCTTCAGAGGGGGTCTCTTAGAAACTTCTTTTTTAAAAATTTCTTTGTTGATTAAGTGATTACATATGTGTCCTTATCCCCCCATTGCCCCCGCACTCCCCCTGCTCATGCCCTCACCCCCCTGGTGTCCGTGTCCATTGGTTGGGCTCATGTGCATGCACACAAGTCCTTTGGTTGATCTCTCCCCCTTCCCCCCACCCTCTAAGGTTTGACAGTCTGATCGATGCTTCTCTGTCTCTGGATCTTATAAACTTCTCGTTGTGGAAAATGTTTGCTAACTCCATGGTTTCATACAAAAGAAAAAAAAAGTACTTTGCTGTGGAAATGTCTGAGTTAGTAAAAGGCAGGCATCTTTGCAAACTAGATGAATGGGAGCACACTTTTAACTATACCTTGTTCTGGCACGTGTGGCTGGTTGGTTGGAGTGGCATCCCAGAAACCAACTACCTATACACTGTTCTGTGAATAAATATCATAAAACTTTAAACACTTCCTTTGCCATAGTTTTACAGGCTTCGATCACGGATCCCACTTGTATGGTCCGTTAACATATAGCCAAAGTTTTATCATTTTTAATTCAAGTCTTTAGGCCTATGGGAAAGCATTGCTTTAAAAGAGAAGATTTGGAGATCTGATGTGTTTGTCACCGCTGTTATTTTACCAAGATTAACCACTTGATTAAAGAATAAAGCGCAGCATATCAAATAAGATTTACGGCGTGTGCTTTCCTGGTGGCTTGTTGCTTTGCTCCATTTGTAAGAAATGGATGGTAAGAGGATAGGAAGATGAATTAACAAGGGTGTATGTGTGCAGCCAAGAGCACCCGCCCATGCTTCCCAGAGGAAATTGAGGTATGATGCCAAATGAGAAACAATGATTTGAATCATAGACTTTAAAGGTTGTAAAACCATTTCTGTTCTATCGGTCTGATACTCTGTACAATCACAGTCCTTGTGGTGGGTTTCAAGGTGACATTTTTAGTTCTGATGGTCTTTTGGTTAATTTCAGGTGTGAAAATTGGCAGGCAAGCACACACATTTTAGATCCCCAGATATCTCTAACGTAACTTAAATGTTCAGAATCTAAATATCCTACCACATAACTATAGAATGTAATTTTTTTCAAAGCACTTAGAGTGGAAAACTTGACCTCTTAAAAATCTGATTTCTTCCATTTTTCAATTTGTGAAAATAATTCATTTTAAATGCAGGTTACCCTGTGTGTACATGGAAAGCTGAGTAAAGGCCGGAAATCTTTTTTTGGTGTATGAGGTAGATCATGAGTATATTTTTCCCCATAAAGAGTTTTCTTATGCAAAGCGAGGACTTGATGAACTCATGGAAAGTGGGGGAATCTAACTGCCTGTAGGCACCTCCCACGAGGAAGGTGGGCCCCGGAGGAAAGAGGCAGCGTTTGACCCTGTGCCCCCCCAGCCCGCTTCGGAACAGGTGTAGCTATGGGAACGTGGCAGCGTTTCACCGGTAGACCGAATATCTTGTTTAAAAACATCAAACATCGAAGACTAGATTTTAAAACAAAACCACATTTCCAGACACCAGACTAAATAGATTATATGATTGTAGGTCCCAGCGTTTACCCTCTCGGGCAGCCTACAGCTCATTACCATGCTTCATGGTCAAATCTTGTCTACAGATTAGGAGAATTGCCCTATGTAAAAACCGAAAATATGGGCCAAAACGCTATAATTTTGTATGTGTGTGAACTGACGAGGGTTTTAGAGGCAGCTATGGAAGCTCATTTTTTGCACGTATTTTGGTGCAAATAAAATGCAACAATCGGCTTCTCTTCAGCCTGGGCTCGGTGTGATGAAGCTGGTGTGGCAGGCATATACGAAATGGCTCCCTGCTTTTTACGAGTCTGTGTGAAGATATCTGAGAACTCTAGGATTATTTCCCAAAAAAGGGAAGAAGGAAGTTAACACTCACTAATAGAAAACCCTTTTCCTAGGAATATAAAGTTGTTTACAATTTCTGTTTTGTGTTGTTTTGAGTGGTGGATCTCTTTAGCAAAATTCTGCCTTCCAATATCTTGCATTAATCTATATGTTAAGTAATGGAATATATTATGATAATTTTATTCAGTGTAAGCATAATTAGTCTCCTTTAAAAAAATTTGTTTTTGTATTGGATTATCAGATACCTTGCAAACACTTTATTGATCTCCTACATCTAAGAATTCATTCTTTCTTGCCCAGGAAATTATTATTTTCTTCATTTTAATGTAGCTTGTTCTTTTCTTTACTATAAATAACTATTTTTATATTGATTACATTTTTATAATGAACTAATCAGGCTCAATTATCTTCGTTTAATCTGGCAATTTCCTCCTTCCTCGGAGAGATTATCACCTTTACTCCACTTTGAGTTAGGTTTCTCTTTCCTCCTTTCAAGACTTAGCCAGATGGCTCCCCAACATTTATGATGTGGGGGTGCCAAATTCCATGAAATAGGAGCTCGTGTGTGTGTTTTCGTGTCCTTCATAATCAGAGAAGACCCTGCTGACAGCCGTCTGGATGTCCTCCCGTGAGCAGTGTGCTTGTTAGGAATGAAAGAACCGTGTCTTAGAAACGCCCGCAAGTCAGCCCATTGTACCCACAGATGCCGGGCAGTCTTAAAGCACTTTCCCAGCAGGCTTGAGACCACAGGATGAGTACACAGCAAGAATGCAGCACAGATAAATGGTAGCTAAAGTAGCTTAAGGTTATTTCCTTCTTGATCTTTATTCCAATAAAACAAAAATCCACCTTTTCGTTTTCTGTACCGATGACTTTTATCAACGCCACCATCAAGTAGAAGGGACCCCCTTATCACACTTTGTTATGTAACTACCGCCTGTATCGTTCCTGCTGTTTAAGGTCCTGGTGACAATCTCTATGTACCAGAGGTCTAGTCCATTTTTAAAGCTAGCCCTGGACTTGGAGACTGACTGTGAGACTAACATAGTTGAAAGGTGTTTTCAACTGTGCTGTTAAATGGTACAGAGAGCAAATGAGGCTGTGGGGAGTACATGGGTTTTCTGAAGTCACTCCACGGTCCCAGAAGAAGCCATGAGCTGTAATATTCCAGGGACACCGCGGGAGTTAGCTGGCTCCTCTTTTCAGTTAAGGGCAATATTTCCCAGTTCTATCTTAGGCTCTGAAGGAAGTTCAGTAGCTTTACCCACAAGTGGACAGGGCCCGTTCTAAGCACTAGTTTTTTGAGCACCCCTGATAGCAAGGAACTAAAGAAACAGAATATAACAAAGACAAAAGGTATCATTCCCACCTGTAAGCTTTTTATTCTAAGTAAGGAGATAGTGTATCAGCATATAATAGTGACTTTCCAGATAGACTTATACCAAAGGAATCTGATGAATGGGAAGATGAGTCTAAAATGTGGACTTTCAGAGGTATGCGTGGTGAGGCAGATCTTGAGTTGACCCGAGGAAGGAGTAGAAGCATGGGTTTAAGCTTAGACTATTAAGAGACAATAGATTTGACTGCAGTAGAAGGTTTATGAAGCAGAAAAGGATGTTAATAAATTGGGCACAGATATGAAAGAATCTGAACGGCAGGCTAAGCAATTTGAACTTTGAAAGCAAGAGGAGTCATTGAGAGTTCCTGGCAGAGTGTGTGTGTGGGGGGGGGGGGGAGAAGGGGGGCTCGGAGGGTGAATGGGAAAACACATGCATAAAATCCTAGTTTAAGATAGACTTGTATATTCATGGTCTTTGGAGTTGGGCAGTGGGACAGGCTTGGATAGGTAGCTGAGGAGCTCCCTGCCATAAAGAGGTGAGACCGAGGCTTGTTTGTTGGTGCTGGCACAGATAGAAAAGAAAGAATGACAAGAAATATAAATTTAAAAAAGAAAAGAAGAATAGATGAACCTGATGATTCCTTTAATAACATTGGCAGAGAAAGCAAATGTTACCTTAGGGAACTGACTGTCTCCCAGAATTCGATTTAACATATCTAAAGAAAAATATGTCAGTCACAAGGATTCGTTGATACACAGGCAGATCTGTGGTTTCCAGCCACCCCGGAGAGGTGGGCCCTTAGCTGCTTAGCCGCCTCCTCTCTGGTGTGAAACATCAGGGTAAATCAACTAGAATCTGAAATCTGTTCTTGCATTTGATTTATTTACTGTATTCCCCTTTGTCCCACCTTTTCATCGCCAAGCCACCTCTGATTATTACTTGCCTCTCCCTCCAAACTTGTCCACAGAAAGAGAATGTGCTGGTTTGACCCAGCACTGCATTAGTCCATCCGACACTAATGGTCCTTGTTGTAAATTCAGGTACTTGAGTCTTGATGTCGGTCCATAGAGTTTGTGCTCTGTGAGTTGTAAGCGCACCCCTCAGATGTGAATTTGCTCCAGCTTTGCTGCCAGATCAGGTTTCCAAGCCTGTGAAGTCATGGGCACATCCTAGACTATGGAAAACTCATCAAGGCACTGTCTCTGCGAGGCTGCTTGAAAGACAGTCTCGTGACTCCCAACCTCTTCGGCCCTCTTTTCATCGCTGAGACTTTCCGTAGAACACAGGAGAGATGGAGCGTCATCTCATGCAATATTCGTGTTTGTAATTTGATAAATTTGGATCTAGGGTTGCCATTAAGCATGCAGTTTGTTGCTGTTTTTCTTGAGCTGTCTATTGTTGATACTTGGAATTGGGCTACCGAGTAAGCCTTTCACCACAAGTCAAAGTACATGTCATTTGGAGAATAGTGTGAACTGGGTGGGAAAGCAACTAGAATTTTATATAATGTCATGTCATTTTTTTTCTCCATCAGTAACGTCCATCCCAGGTCTGAAAGCTACGTCAGGAATTTAACTCTGCGCAGATGCCGGCAACGGCACCCAGTGGCATTTATCATGCCTGCTTCTGAGGAACACAGTCAGGTGGTTTTCGGTGCTGCTGTGTTGATTAGATATGAGGTTAGTTATGTTAGGAACGTTCCTCAGAACCTCAGCGGTGAGCAATTTCAAGGGACAAATCTGTAGGATGGCTTATTTCCTGGTGTTCATTATAGAAAGGCATTGAAGATGTGAGAGCGTGGGGCACATGTTCTGCACTTAGGCGGAGCACTGCCTAAAATAACCTGGATCAATAGAACTGCTCTTCTATGATAAAAGCATAACATTATAATCGAAAATGCTAACGAAATGTTTTTAAAGAGATTTTCATTTTACCCAAGCTCTACTAATGTCCGGGTATGCCAGGCCACTTTTTGGGAGGAAACTATTTTTATCGCATGAGTGGAAAATGGAATCTGGGAACAAAGGCTGTCACTTTAATGTGTTAATATCTTTCTTCTTCCTCCATATTTGGAGAATCGCATGAATTTGTGGAATTAAGGAACTTGGCATAGTTGATGATAGCTTAGGAGGGATCCGTTTTCCTGGGAATAACCTTCTCATGCCTTTTGTGCTTCTCTTTCTTCCTTTGGTCGTTCAATTATTTGCTCATTTATTACAGAGTTTTCTTGTGTATCTTTTATGTCAAAGGCACTGTGCTGGGCATTAAGGATAAAATATACAAACATACCACTGTCCCTTTCTTACAGGAGTGTATAGTCTAGTGGGAGAGACAGACAGATAACTAAGTCATTTAAAAGCATCATAAGTGCTATTTTGCATGGTTAAGGAAGGGGCTGTGGGAGCACAGAGGAGAGAGTACAGATAAGAATGCTTCTGCCTGGGATATGGCTCTTAACTAAAGGCTGTACCAACAGCAAGCATGGGCTCTCCCATAGCATGCACGGGTCCTTAGTCATAATGCTTCCCAGTTCCCCACTTTCACTCCCATGTATTTTCCACCTCTCAACCTACTGATACTATTATTTCTAACTCACATCTCCTGCCTAAATCTTTACCTAAAGCCTCAGAGATTTGTTGTTAAAAGAATTTATTTTTGGAAAAGAACAGGTATGCTCATTGCTTATCCACCAAGGTTTTGGAAAATTAAAAGCATTTCGGTGATATTTTTCAGAATGAATTTTGTATATATTGATAGATGCCATTGTTATACTCAACTCTGAAATTTTTATATAATAAGGACAGTTAAAGAATGAAAACTAGGTCTCTATTTTCTGCTTTCCAATTTACTATCTCTCTTAGAAATGGTAAATTATTAAAGTAAGCAATTTTTTCTTATTATTTGACCTAACTGAGAGTTTTATATTTAATTCAATTCAATAAATACTTGGATACCTACTCTATTCCTGGCACAATATTATGTGACACATGTTCGTAGTTGGATGCGTATGAATCTGTACATATGTGGCTGTGCATATATATATTTACTTTTTACGACATAAGACTTGCTTTTTGAGAAAAAGAAGACTTAGGTGAGTGGAGCCAAACCTTGTACATGTCAAACACCCAAACAGCAAGCAAGTAGAAATTTGTAGGGTGCTAGGGGAAGCAGTTTAGTTCTGCAATGAATGTTCCCTAACGAAGTCCATTGAGAGTACCAGGAACTTCATGCAGAAGGTAGAACTTACAGTTAAACTTCTAAGACAGATCATATCTGGTTGCGAAGTAAAGATGAAACCAAGCTGAATATAAAGAAAAACAGGACGTTTAGGACGCGGAACTAAACAAGCCTGGTTCATCTGCGATGAAGAATGAAGATAACCCTTAGATAAGGACGCATAGTTGGGTGGTTGGTGTCAGTGTGAAAATAAGCACACATCTTCTCAGCATGCACATCCAAACGTAATAGCTCTAGTAAGAGCTTTCTAATGCCTTTCCTGGATTTCACCTACAAAAAAGTCATTAGCTAATGATGGAAATGCTTACCACCAGAAGCATCTTACAGAATCCTTGGTGTAACTTCATGAACCACATCTTGGAGAAGATAGAATGCCTATGTGACATTGACCCCACAGTGCACCTGCTCAGAGGGGCTCCGTGGCAGTTCCGTGGGCTCCTGCAACAGTCTTAATACATTACACTCATTTCCTCGCCTGGAGGAGGGAGGAAAGCTTAGCTCCGGTGACAGACAATCCCTGTCCTTGAAAGCGGGCGGAGCATTTGGAATGCCTCTTCCTCTGAAACTACCTCAGAAAGTTTTGGAAGGAAGTGTGCCAAGCCAGCTCAGCCTCGAAAGCCTGAGTGAGGGCAGCGAATGGATGAAGAAATGACAAAGAGAATAAGCTGGGTCTTGGGGGATCTCCTGTGCCTGGCTGAGGCCACAGAGAGAGATCCAGAGGCAAGCTGAGCCTCTATTTTATAGTCAGAGGTAAACAAGGTAGTGGTCACCATAGTTACAGTGTTCTTGTGAGTTTCGCTTGTTTTGGCAGCACTCGCTGCACCTCCCTTAGCCTATTAGCTACCCAGATAAGATCTAGAGAGCGTCATAAGGTCAAGCCTAATTATGCTGAAGAGGACTGTGCCCTCTAAGCTGGGACTTATTTGTGGCTTTGCCAACAGGTCAGTCCAAGGCTTAACCCTATAGCTGCGACCTACAGGAAGGAAGGAGGGAGGGAGGGAAGGAAGGAAGGAAGGAAGGAAGGAAGGAAGGAAGGAAGGAAGGAAGGAAGGAAGGGAGGGAGGGAGGGAGGGAGGGAGGGGGAGGGGATTTGCTAAGGCTATGTGGACTTTTGGCCTTTCTTCTTTACCAGCTGCACAAGGAACAAATCCTCCATTCTTTCCAGCCTTCTCTCAGCAACGCTACAAAGCAGACCATTGGCTTTTAGACTGAAAATGCCCAAAGAATGCCAGGCCCCGGCACAGGAGGCTGAGGGAGGCCCACACATCGTCGGCACTTCCAGGGGGCCTGTGATTAAAGAGGTGCACGCTGCGAAGTTGAGGTTGAGGGTGAACATATTAGAGTGATCTTTTTTTCTCAGCCTCATAATTCTCCACTGGTTACTGTGAGACAGGGTTTTAAAACTCCGCCCTCTGAGTAGATTTAGGAGTTTTCTAGAAGAGCGTCAGGGACCAAGAGGCTGGGGTGCTGTGAGGGGACAAGTTTCCCAGGTGCCCCTTCCCCTCCCTAACAGAACACCTCGGCTTTGATGGACCTTCCGAAGTTGGGCTGTAGGAGGAATTTTTCTCTAAAGAAAAGGATAAAATGAGGATTTAAACAAAACTGTCCCAGTTTATGTCAAAGAAAATGTAAGTTACATGCATCTCTCCAGAACCTGACCCCCCTGTGAAATGAGTCCCAGCTGAATATCCTTTCAACACTCTTTCCGGAGGGTTAGGGGTAGAAGTGAGAGGCCCGGACGCTTCTTTCTCCCCCGGGGCAGCTATGTCCATGTCTCCACTGCCTCCTGAGCAGGACAGAAACGCCGGGGACGCAGGCCCTCTTTCCAGAGGCCTGTGGTCTCACCGCGGGCAGACTGCAAACAAGCTGAAAGGTGAAACCCAGACGCCACCCATGGTCTTAAATAGAAGCACTGGCTCCTCTGCGTCGCCAAGTGTGCAGCTTGATTTAGATGAGGACGGAGACCCAGACAATGCAGTGGAGGCCGGCGGGTGGAGAACCTGCCCTTGGCCATCAGGACCTGCCCGGTTCCCTGCTAGCGGGCTGAGCCAGGTAGTCAGCTGCCACAGGCTCATGGAAGCCCTGCTGCCTCCGGAAAGGCCTCGCCCCGGAAGAGCGGGGCGATGGCGAGCAGTCGGGATGCAGAGACTGACTCCTCACAGCAGCAAGCGCACTTGATGAGCCGGGAGATGTTCCGCGAGTTCCGTTTCCCGACCCTGCCTCATTCACGGGGGAGACGATGAGTCCTGCCGCCCATCCGGTAGAGTAGCAAGTGATTTTTAGAATGAAATGACCCACCCAACAAATTTCAGAGATCGGGAGCTTTGTGTCTTACTTCCCGCCTGAGCCACAGCCCAGAACGGAGAATTAGGAAAAGGAAAGAGGCCAGTTCCTTAGAGTTCACGTGCCCAGAATCGCAGACCCACTGAGTCTGAGAAAGAAGGACCGCTCCATGGTGACCCCCAAGACCTGGAAAACCAGGGGGCTCATGAAAATGCGAGTGAGCTTTTCTCCCTGTCGTCATGATGAAATAGCCCATCTAGTGGAATCCAGGGTAGGAGCTAGGTTTTGTGGCTCCTTGTCATTCATTACTCAAATCCACAGAACAAGAGTGGTTTGGGGTAGAGAGACTACGTCCTGTGCAATGAAAGTTAAAGCAATACTTGCATATCTCATTGGGGTGATATGACAAGAATGCGAAAGCGAAATCTGTTTGAATAAGCTCAATACTTAGGGTCTCCTGGAAGCAATGCTAATATTTGTTTTGAAGAATTGTTATTTATGCAAGTTCATTTGATTTGCATAAATGTGCATAAATGACTGAGATGTTTAAAATTATTTAGAGCTAGATTTTTAAAAGTACATACAAACGGCCACAAACCTGGTTCTATAGCTTTAGAATGAATATTTTGATTATTGAAAAAAGAAGCTTTGGGGAAGATAAAGAATTTAATTAGAAGGGAAAAAATGATGTTTGTAATTAATCTGAGGCTCACGAGGCAAACGTGATTCTTGCCAAATACTTGGATCCTGAATTATAACCCGACTACAGGGGAAAACAGCTGTTACTCGGAGAAGGAAATAATTTACTAAGCAAATCACTTGGTCCTTGAAATCGCCACTAATGGCAAAGAGGAAAAACAATGCCTTGGATATTGAAGAACCTCAGCAATAAGTAAAGACCTCAAATCAGCAGGAAATGGGCTTTTAAAATCACCTTGCAGACAGCCTAGTGGTTTAGCCACCCGACGTCTTTCTATTATGGTTCTAGACTTTCTAGCCGTGTCTGTGGTCTTAGGAACGCTGTTTAAGGTCTGTAGCCCTCAGTGACTTCATCTGTAAAATGGGGATGGTGGATGGATGTTATTTCAGAGGGTCATTGTGAAGTTTCTATGAGATATAATTTATGACCTCAACCATTTGCCCCTGTGTCTGGCAGGTAACTAACACTCCATACATGTTGGATTCAGAGTCCAGAGTGCTAACCATTACACCATGGGGCCCAAGCTTTACATACATGTTATATTGTCCTTTAAACATGTTCAAAACCAGGGCAAGAATGCCACCATGTAGTAACAGGGAAGCATCACTAAGAAAGGACAGTGAACGTATAACTAATCGTGTTCCTGAACAGTTGCCAAAGCACAGGCTGACAGTGGGACTCAGCTGCCCAGCAGGCAGGCGTTCTGCCCCAGCTCACGTCAGCTCCTCAGGGAGATGTTTGCGGGACTTGAGTGGTTGCTTTTATGTTTATGTCGATTTAAGGATAAACTGAAGCTCAGAAAGGCGAGGAGGTTGTCAGCTTGCTCAGTCAGTCACCGGAAGAAGGAGAGCTTTAACCACCAGCCGCGGCTCCCGAGTCTCTCTCCTCAAGCCCAGGCCTGTCCCTCTACCGGGGTGGAGACCTTTGCCTGCCAAGGGCCATTGGATGTTGATGTCACCACTCGCTTCACTAACTCACTGAATATAGATGGATGCTGCTGTGAGAACACTACTACTATTATGGTTCTAGACTTAAGAACACTACTTCTATTATGGTTCTAGAAGGGCGTCATGAGGGCCCTGTGCGGGCTGATAGTGAACTTCACCACTCGCTTCACTAACTCACTGAATATAGATGGTTGCTGCTATGAGAACACCTAGATTCCTTGGAGTTCGAGTCCCCCCTGCAGTTGCCTTGGCAGGGCCAGACCCAATGCTTCGCAGGCCTCATAGGAGCTGTGGGCCGGGCGCTCCCCACCCCTGCATCTGTCACACCCGGGGAGCCAGGCGATGGCACAACGGGGCCTCGTGCTCAGCAGGTTCCCGTGCCGGCCACACGCTCTCTACTGGCCCTTTCCACGCAGAATTCTAACTATTTAAAAAGGGTTTAAAAGACAACACCTTCCAAACACTCAAGCAAAAATAAGCAGTGGGTTCTGGGCCTTTAAGGCACAAGCTGTTCTTGCCAGGCAAATATTTTCTCTGCCAGGCTTCACACACAGGACAAGCAGGGATTCTGGGCCCCGTGTGGATGGAGCAGCGGCCGGGCCGCCTCCCTGGGAGCTGCTCTAAAGGGCCTTGCAGGAGGCTCCCCCGCGGTCCTACTCTTTCTAAGAAACTCTTCTTGCCAGAACTTCTTCGGACAGAAACGTATTTCTGGGCAGATCTGGTCAGATACCTGGTGGCGGCTCTCCCGTGGGACACCTGGGTTTTCTGGGAGGGCGTCATGGGGGCCTGTGCGGGCTGATAGTGAACTTCCCGTCTCGCTTAGGTGGGGCATAGAGGCTTCACCTGCAGCAGGCGATGCCCCACGTTACCTCCTGCCAAACCACTTTCTTGCCCTCCCCTCCCCTCCCCTCCCCTCCCCTCCCCTCCCCTCCCCTCCCTTCCCCTCCCCTCCCCTCCCCTCCACTCCCCTCCCCCTCCCCTCCCCTCTCCTCTCCTCTCCATCAGTGGCAGCTGAAAAGGGAAGACAGGAAAAAAACAAACAAACTAAAAACCTGTGATGACAACACTAACAGTGAAGAGCTAAGTTTAGGGATTTGGCGTTTTTCCCTTGATTTTCTCTGCTCCTTTCTGCCAGCTGGTCGCTCCAGGAAGCAAGCAAAACACAGCTTTTCCCTGGACATATCTCACAGAAAGCTCCTTGCCTCACGTGGAGAGAGAAGCATAATCTTTTTGAATAAGCAGGTTTATATCCGGAAATAAGGATGCAGAGTTATTTCATAGCATCGTCGGACAACCTGGGATACTATCGCTGGTTTACACCCTCTGGGACCCTGGCTGGGCCCGCAGGGTCTCCCCAGGAGCTGGCAGGAGCACTGCCACTCCCCCCGCCACTCAAGGACGCTCTGAAGGTGGCCAAGCATCTTTTCAGAAAGCGATAAGTCACAGGTAATGTCTTTGTCTTCTCCAGTCCGAGACTGTTAAACTGCACAGGCCATTGAACTGCATATATTACGCCGGGAGCAAAGTGATGATTCAGGCAGTAGGGACATTAGGGCTGGTTCCTGTAAGTGTGGGAGGAGCCCTCCTCCTCCACTGCTCATGACGAGGCGTCAGTCTCCACCTCAAGTCAGAGAGGAGTGTCACCCCGGAAAGCCAGGCAGGAACAGGCTGAGGGACAAAGAACTGTCTCCAAGGGGAAACCAGGCCGGCCGGTGGCTCAGCAGTTGAGCATGGACCTATGAGCCTGGAGGTCACGGTTCCATTCCCGGTCAGGGCACATGCCCAGGCTGCAGGCTCGATCTCCAGTGTGGGGTGGCAGGAGGCAGCCAATCAATGATTGTTTCTTATCATTGATGTTTCTCTCTCTCTCTTCCTCTCCCCTCCTCTCTGAAATCAATAAAAACAAATTTTTTTTAAAAAGGGGGGGAAATGCCATGAGGAGCCCTCACAAACTGGGGAGTGGCATTTCTGAGCAACATGGTGGCCTACAGTGACCCCGAATTTTCAGAAGGTAGCTCCATCTAGCCTAGTCTTCAATAGAAGTTATGGCCCAACCAGTGTGGCTCAATGGTTTAGTGTCTACCCATGAAATAGGAGATCACGGTTCAATTCCTGGTCAGGGCACATGCCCGGGTTGTGGGCTTGATCTCCAGTAGGAGGCATGCAGAAGACAGCCAATCAGTGATTCTCTCTCATCATGGATGTTTCTATCTCTTGCTTCCCCTGCCTCTCTGAAATCAATAAACAAAACAAAACAGAACAAACCTTCCATGAGCTCAGTGGTAGTAGTGCTAGAACCTCCCACGAGCTCACGTTTGTGGCGAAGAAGCCTCTGTGGCCAGAGCCGCGGGAGGAGGAGGACCATGTGTAAGTTGCTACACTGGGTCCCTGTCCGAGGTGCATGTTGTGTTTTCTCTGGCAGCCATCATGCTCAGAGGCGAGGGCACAGGGGCTCATGTCACTCCCTGTATGGATCTGTGGCCCTCTTAACATTGCAAGCTGGCAGGTGGTAGAAATGGAACAATTGTGCAAAGAAAGTAAGTAAAAAATAACAAAAGGACAAGAAAAGTGTGCTTTTTATGAGAATAGTGAGCACCAGCCCAAAACAACCCATTCGCTGTTGTAAACACATACAGCCATGAACTCATCTGATCCTTACGGACCGCCTTGCGATGGAGGCGCGGCCGGTCCCTAGCCCTGGTCTTGCCTTCCTTCCTCAGGCCACGGGCCTAGCGCTGAGTGCCCGGGCGCTAAGTGCCAGTGTCGTGCATGGAAAGAGCGCGGGCAGGAAGCAGACCACCTGGGGCCGGGCCTGCTTTGCTGGTCAGGCTCTGGTGACTGTGAGGACATCCCCTGCCCTCTCTCCACATCAGGGTCCGTATCTGCAAAACGAAGGCGTGAGGCCGGGCCAGCGGGCTTTGTGTCTCTCTGTCCTTTTCTTATGACCTGGAGGCCTACTATGCACAGCTGATGGCTGGAGGCCGTTCTCTGTGAAGACCGAGGCCACGCCCGGCTGACACATGGCAAGGCAGCTCTCAGCTCCAGGGTCTTTGAAGCCATTTGTTTCTGGGTTTTTTAAATATATTTTTATTGATTCAGAGAGGAAGGGAGAGGGAGAGAGAAAGACATGGATGATGAGAGAAAATAATTGATCGGCTGCCTCCTGCACTCCCCTCCCGCCCCCCACTGGGGACCAAGCCTGCAACCCGGCATGTGCCCTGACTAGGAATCAAATGTGACCTGGTTTATAGGTTGACGCTCAACCACTGAGCCACACTGGCCGGGCTGAAGCCATTTGTAAGTCCCTAAAGTAAATGGTCGCTAAGTCCCCGTTTTAGCTCTGGGACACGAGGATTTCTCATGTTACTTTGACTATTGGTGAATCACTTCTGTGCCAGAGAAGCTGTTACACAGAGAACCCAAGATCCTTTTGTGAATGTGTCACACCCACCTCGCCTCCCCGAGTGCAGAGCATGGCAGTTACTCAGCCCAGCTGCTCAGAACAGCTGGCCTGAGTCACCAGGACACATCAGGGCAGCTATTCCGGAACAGCCCCGTGGTCCCCGGACAGATGCTTCTCATTCCCTTCAAGGGTCACAGCGGTCCCTGGGCACATCGCCTGCCGTTCCGCTCTCCTGGCCGCTGGGGCCTGTCCCCCGACATCTCCCCCTCTCCACTGTGACTCAGGAGGTGCACAGAAGGAGAGCTGAGGGCAGGGAGCAGATCTTCGGCAGATTTGGGAGGTCGTGGCAGGGGATGGGGGGCTCCCAAACACCACTGCTTAGGATAAAGGGTAGCAGGTAAGAGGAGCCATGAGCTTTGCTTGCTGTTAACACCCTCCTCGATTTTAGTCTTTAGGGCTGGCCTCTCTGTGTTAATTAGCATTTTCTTCACCACGAACTAAACTACATTGGGGAGAAATGGAGAGAACTCACAGGCTTTAGGAAGAAGTTGTGAAACAGAAACCTGCTTAACCACCATCCTAGTCGAGAAGTAGCCAACATTCTTGGAACCCAGAAGCTTCCCAGGTAACCCTACCCAGACCTAGCGCCCATGCCCCATGCCCAACGACAGGGCGCCTCGCTGGTATAGCCATCATGTCTTGCCTTTCTTTATGGTTTTCACTCCTATGACTACATCCCCAGTGGGTAAGGTTTGGCTTGGCCTATTTTAACATTTTGTGGGAATTGAATCAGTTTCTACACATTCTTTCATGACTTTCTCTGTTCCCTGGGCACCATGATGGACAGATTTGTCTGTATGCATCTGGAATTCCTTCATTTGCAGTGCTGTGAACTCCGCTCCCAACCTGGGGCAGTTTCGAATGACGTTGCTATAAAGAGTGAGGAGAGATGATCTTGCAAGGCTGGCGGTGTGGTGGGGCCAGGCCGCACAGCACACGTGTCTTTGCTTTTGAGATAGCGCCACACGGTTTTCTATCACAGTCGTGTCTATGGAGAGACAGAAGTGTATGGGAATTCCTGGCACTGCCCGTTGTTGCTAATATTCGATATTGTCCGTGTTCTTCAGTGTAGCCAATCGGGTGGGCACGCAAGTGTATCTCATAGTTTAAATTTCACTTCCCTGACTAATAATATCATTTTCCCATGTTTATTGGGCATTTGTATTTCCCCTTCCGTGATGTGTCTGCCAGATATTTTGCCATCTGTTCTTTTGAGTGATCTTCCATTGGTCTTTAGAAGTTACTTATATATGCTAACAATTAGATAGACAATGAATGAAACTTAGAGAACCAACGACAATGATCTTTTGTGGCTATTTCACTTTGTATGGCTTTTTCTTTTGGTGAACAGAAGCTCTTAATTTAAAAATAGTCACATTTAGAAAACTTTTCCATTTTGGTTAATACTGTGCAATTTACCTTAAAAATCCTGCTGTACTTCAAGATAATAAAAGTATTTTTCTGTATTCTCTTCTTAAAGCTTTCCTTTCAAATTACCCACTCAGAACTGATGTTTTGAGCGGTGTGAGTCCGTTTTTACTAGTGGACAGCCAGTCTTCTCTCACCACTTGTCGGAAAGTCACCCCTACATTCCGTAGCCACGGCAGCGCCCTCTGCACCAGCAGGGGCTTGGTGTGGGGTCTGTTTATGGTGTCCTTACAGTTCCACAGCCCTCGCCTTCCCTGGTTTCTGCAGCTTTAGAATATGTGTTGGTGCCTGGGAGAGCAAGCCCTCCCAATTTGTTCTGCTTTCTCAATAGTTTTCGTCATTTCTATCTTGGTAATTTAAAATTTCACGTATCAATTTTAGAAGCAACTTCTTTGGTCCATAAAGCGCCTGTTGGGTTTTTGTTGGAATTCATTGAGCCTATTATGTAATCACTTATTTGAGGAAGACTTTCCATCTTTGTGATACTTTGGCCTTCCCATTTATGTTCTATTTCCCATTTGTACATGTTTTCTTTAATGTCTATGATTATCCCCAGGGGGAGCTTACATGTTTTTTTAAAATTTATTTCTAAGTACTGAATTGTCTTATGCTACTGTACATAGTACCTTGTTAAATGTTTTTCAGTTTCCACCTGTATGTTATAGTCATAGAGAAATACAATTAATTTTCGCATATTAGTCGTATACCAAGCAACCTTGTTAAACTCATTAATTCTAATAAGAATCTGTAGGTTCTGTGGGGTGTTTTTAGGTAGTAAACCCTACTACTTGTGAGTATGACAGTTGTGTTTATTCCTTTATAATTGCTATACTATTTTTCATTTCTTCTTTATTTTATGGATTAAAATTTTGGGGACAATTTTAAATAGAGTGCTGCTGCTGAATGACTATTTTTTTTTTCTTTCAGAGGGAAAGCTTTGAACATTTTGCCTTTAAGTATAATGTTTTCTGAAGGTTTTGTTCGTTTTTGTAGATAACCTTTAGCATTTTCAAGGAAGTTCCTTATTATTTCTGTCGCTTTACCTGAATTTTGTTCTGTTCTGTTATAACGACTCTGGCACCTTTACCTGGGCATTGCAGTCACCGAAGAAGAGTTGCTTCTGCAGATGCTTCTTTCTCAGCATCCCTTGTGGCGTCAGTGATGTATGTCAGGGTGAGCTTTCCTGTCTGGGAGACGATCCCTGGTGCCCTCACGCACTGCCTGAGCAGCTGCCCTTGGGCTGCCCAGCCCGCGTTCTCTGCTCACAGTGGTTCTGCGACACTGATTCAGGCTTTGTGACCTATCAGCATCCCGCCCGTTCGCGGCTCTTGGCCACGTGGCCTGCACATTTCCGACAGATGGTTTGCAGAGGCGTTCTTTTTTAAGATGAGCTTTTCCCCAACGTTTTTAAAGCTTATCTCAGAAAAATCTGATTTAACAGCGTCGTTCTTCCTCCCTCCCTATTATATCCTGGTCCATCATTTGTCTTCGTAGGGTCTGCAGAAGGCTTAACCTTTACTAATTTTATACCGAGATCAATCTGGGGAGACTTTGTGTGTGTTTGAATAAGTGTACGTGGTTCACAGAATGTGTCTCACTGCTTCCTGGTGGTGGTGGTGGTGGGGGGCGGGGGACTGGCCAGGCCACCTGGACACTCCTGAGAGCCCAGGGTTGCAGGACAAAGTGTCGGGAGGGCGGTGGCTGGGGCGAGGCTTGGGCCACCTTAGCTGAGGTGACGGGTCACAGGTGGGTGATGTTCACCTGGTTGTAGGATAAAAATGAGATTTATCAAGGAGATGGCCACGGTTAGAGGAAGACACTCTGCACTGGGGTGAGGTCTTATCTCCAAAGAAGGTTCCAGACCTCAATCCTATATGGAACCTTAGAGCAGTCATTGGCAGAAAGTAAGTGGCAGCTTTTGTATGTTGTGCTGTGGACAAAAGTAGGTGTGGATGCAAATGTGGTTTACATGCAACATCCCACACAGCAATGAGTTTGTGCTTGGCGCACAAGGCCCGTGTCAGTCCCAACTTATACTGGAGAGATTCTACTTACAAAGACAAGATTATAGCTCCAATCCTATTTTAGCTCTCCTTAATGTCAAATCTGCATAAAAGTTTAGGCACAGACAGTGTTTAAAAACTAAATATGATGTATAACTTTCAGAGAAGAAGAGGGGAAATGGAATTTAAAAATTAATCAAATCTCACTCATGAATATAGATACAAACATCTTAAATAAAATATCAGCAAGCCAAATCTAGCAAGAGGAATTAGCTTTCTAAGAAATCCGTTCTCATAAAGTCTCCTATCTTAAATAACACCCTGGCCCATACACTGAGCAGAAAGATAATGTCCTGTTGGGAGACACGACCTGGCTTTGGCAGAAGCACACGATCGAACTTGTGAAAGTTACTATGGGGATTATTGTGAAGCAACTCCCAGACATATCACTTAATCAATAAAGAGAAAAGGGATTGGATGATGGCCAGATCGGATGTCGGGAGAACAGTTAGTAACTGTTACACAGGAGCTTGGTCCAGACCTCTGACAACGTTGTTGCTGGTATTGGACGTTAATGAACATGGACAGAAGAGAAATTTGGGAGGGAAAATGGGCATGATGAAGTCACGGCTTGGATTAGGCCCACTTTCACACCAACATTGGAAAGCCCAGAGGCAATGACCATTAAATTTATCAGCATTTGCAGTGCAAGACATGGGCATTATTGCGCATCTAATGACTTGCCGTCAGTTCTGTGTCTGTTAAACTGGCATTTACCTAGCAATGAACAGCAAACGTTCAGCTTGGGTTGAATTTGATTCAACTCAGCAAAACTCACTTGGGAACTGTCCAAATCTTCTTCCTTCATCCCCACTGACACAATCTTCCAGAACCAGGGATGTTGGTAAGAATAAAGAATATTCCAGAGACTTTGTGCTTTCAATTAATTTGAAATTTGTGGCTTCTTCCCTTTATTTTATTTTATTTTTCATTTCTAATGTTTTAAGTATTTTCTAAACTCTGACTTTTACCTGAAAATGGCTGGTCCATTACATATTATATATCAACTAGCATTTCTTTCTTTGCAACCAGTAGACTCACATGAGCTAGTGTTGACGTATCATCTGAGTCTGTAACTCTTCTAGTCTGTTTTTTGTTGCTTCATCTTCATGGGCTGTTTTTGTTGGCTCATCTGTTGTGTTTTGGTTACAAAGCAGTGAAGTTACAGGCTACCGGGAGCTGTTATACCATCGTCACTGAGCCGCTGATGGACCATGCAAAGGTGTGATGTTTACGGGTAACTGAAGTACTTGAAATGTATAAGTTTTTAGTTTGCTTTTGAATTTAACTACTATACAGAGAGACAAGATTTGCTAAAGTTAGCATGAATAGCACATTTCTATTTACATTATACACGAGTAAGAATAATGCCGTAAACACTAACGTTAATTGAGCACTGTGCACCAGGCGTTGTTCTTATTTGTTAGTAATTCATTTCATTCTCACAGACACCCTATGAGGTAGGGTTGTTATCCCATTTTCCAGATAAGGAAATCGAGGCACCAAGAAATTAAGTGACTTTCCCAAAATAACAAGTTTAACAATTGGCTGAAGTAGAATACAGACCCAGCTCTGGCGGTTTGTGGCCGAGTTGAGACTCCTAATTGCACCCTTATTTTGCACGGAGTGGCTTTCCTGGAATTTGTTAAGTCAAAGGCAGATAAATTGCTAAGTCAAGTAAAATTGATTTTTATTTATTTATTTATCTATTTATTTTTGTTTTTGTTTTTTTGGACAAAATTGATTTTTAAAAGTCACATCCGTGAGAGTTTAAAATATGTTATTTCTATTGTGTCTGAAAATAAAACTAGGATTTTTTAAATGCACTATATAAGTTCTTCTATATATACGTTTATCAGGAGTCTGGAGAGATGTCTAGTCCTGTTTTCAAAAACAGAATCGATGTCTTTGGGTAGGTCTTCCTTGTTTGTTTCTCTTTCACAATGGCACCTTTCATGTTGGTGCCTTTCGTTAATTTCACACCTTACACGCTAGCTTAGCGATTTCAAAGATACCATGGTAAGAAGAATGGCAGCAGCCAGGACAGTTTTGCCTACTTTTCCGCAGAACGTTTTGGGCTTCACAGAAGTCTTAGTCATGGAAATGCACTGTCTCCAGCAAGGTTGTGTCCTCTTTCCTGAGGACCATGGCTCACTGCTTCCCATGTGCGCAGTGAAAGTGCATGTACATCAGATATTTAGTGGACCTTTATAGCAGTTATGGGGCCATCACTATAACCCCACGATGGGAATTTCTGAGTTCGTCATGACCGGAAGAACCTTTGATTCCCAGATGTACAAGGGTTACTTAGACAGCGATTGAAGTCCATGCAATTCTAAAATGCCTCCCTGGAGTCTCAGGTTCAAGTGGGCAGCAATTCTCTTTTCATTTTTGTGCCCCCAGAACATGTCACTTGGCCCCTGATGAGGGCTGAATGAATGAATGAATGATATCCCACCACCTTATTCTTTCATTACACAATGAGAGATGAGTATACCTTAGGAGTTAGAATTTATGCTAGTGTCTCGTGACTTAAGCATTTGGGTACTTTGAGTTAAAATCGTATTTTATTATTTTCTTTCTACATATAGAGATTAGTATTTGTGTCTCTTAAAAAAACCATTTCAGTCATTTCGTATAGTTTAAAATATTCCAAATTCAAGGACATTGTTTCTTTTATAACATCATAGAACAGTGGTTCTCAACCTTCTGGCCTTTTAAATACAGTTCCTCATGTTGTGACCCAACCATAAAATTATTTTCGTTGCTACTTCATAACTGTAATGTTGCTACTGTTATGAATCGTAATGTAAATATCTGATATGCAGGATGGTCTTTAGGCAACCCACAGGTTGAGAACCGCTGTCATAGAAGATATTTTAAACATGTTGAGAAGATGTTAGCCCTCGATGTTAACACACATATGAGTGAGGTAGAAATCACCTGTGAGCTCCAGCTAAGGAGAATTACTCTTCATTGCGAAGTTTCCTGGACATTGGGGTCAGGTACATTTCCCTCAATAGGAGCCCCTCACCTTTTGGTTCTGTATCTACAGTAAAAGTACAAGCTAATAAAGTGTCCTTCACTACGGTGTTTAGGCCCTGATATTAGATGTGCGGTTTTCTCATGATCCCAAGTTTGTTTTCTGTAGCGATGTTTCAGACCCGTGGCCTCTCCTAACCACGCAGCTCCCACTCAGAGGGGAGTTCCCAGGGACCACACAATGTCACTGTCGGTTTCCCAGCAACCGCTGTATAAGCCGTGGATGACCCTTGAAACGGGGTAACTGTGAGAGAACAATTGCTCCATTTCCCCTGGACACCGAGGTCAGAGGTCAGGCTTGCCCCCAGACCTCATCTGCCTCAGTCCCCATCATTAGGCCAACAGATCTGGGCACTCATGTTTCAATAACATAGAATCAAAGATAAAATGGTACCAAAATGGGGCTCAGAAGTGATTCTTGAGAGTTACACAGACGCGTGGCTTCCTAAGGAAACTCGCAGCAGCGCTGACCGAAGCGCTGAATAATGGCCAGTTCCAGATGCGACTCAGCGACGGCGGGAGTTTAGCGCCCACAGGTAACAAAACACCTCTGTGATGATTCCAGGCAAAGGTTTTCTTGTACTTTGTGAGCTCTTGGTCATGGAGAAACACTGGACATTCCTTTTTTCAGGGCTGGGTAGCTTATATTTTTTTAAAAGACATTTTAGAAAATGGATAGACACAGACTTTTGCTCCAAGATAAAGGATTTGAGGGTGATAGCCATTTAGGTATAATTCCTGAAAGCAGTGTATGGACGGAGCTGCCCTTTGGGAAAGAAAAATGTCCACCCTGTATTAGCTTGTCTATTGGAGTTATGGCTTTTGTGCGATGATCATATTGTAGTTATGATGACAGAGTCCTCGTCTTTTAGAATGCATACTGAACTGTTTATGGATGAAACTATATAATGAGATTTGCTTCAAAATAATCCTAGGAGCGGGGATGGGAGGGAAGGGGGTGGGTTGCCGATGAAGCCAGACTCCCTGTGAGTTGATAACTGTTAAGCTGGTTGGTGGGTAGTTCTATCTTTGGAATATTCCAGAGTTTATAAGTGGGGGAGATTGCCACCTCAGATCCAAGCAGGGGTCTGTTCATCTTAATATTTTGCTGATAGTGGAGGAACTTCATGATCTAAGTCCCCAAATTCAGAAATAGACCTTCAAGAATCTGTGTCTGTGGATTACTCACTCATGAGTTTAGCTAAACGCCACCCACTTGTTTAAATAACATAGAATCAGCCGAACCGGTTTGGCTCAGTGGATAGAGCGTTGGCCTGCGGACTCAAGGGTTTTAGGTTCGATTCTGGTCAAGGGCATGTACCTTGGTTGTGGGCACATCCCTACTGGGGGGCGTGCAGAAGGCAGCTGATCGATCTCTCTCATCGATGTTTCTAACTCTCCATCCTTCTCCCTTCTTCTCTGTAAAAATTCAATAAAATATATATTTTTTAAAAAAATAAATAAATAACATAGAATCAAAGGTACAAAAATGGGGCAATTTTCCTTTTGGAAGCAGTAAACTCCTGACGTGTATGATTGGTTGTGTAAACTAAAAAAAAAGTTTTCATTTTATATCTGTGTCCCAAATATACCTGTTAAAACTGTGGATGGCGATTGGCCCAACATTCTGGTTTTTCAGAATTTCTTGGAAAAGTCTATTCACTCAGCGCAATTGCATGATTTTGTAGATTTGCATCACAATCCCGTGTTGGTTCCAGCTTTCCCTTGTGAAGTATCTAAAGGCATCAGGATTTCTTTCCCGCAGACGACCCCTTCATCTCTCTGAGGATTTCCACTGCTTTTCTCTGACAGTCTCACCATTCCTTTCTCTCTACGGAGTGGTAGCCAGACAAGCACAAGTCCCTGAGTCCTCAGACACTTCCGGGTTGGTTAAAATGGGAATAGGACGGCTCCGGGGAACGGAATCACCCTGTTCCATTTCCCATTGCCTTCCTCAGGCTTTGCACTGTTACCTTAGCCTCCGAGGGTAGAAATAGCATGCCGCCTCCCGTCTGTGGAATATGTCCTGCTGCTTATCTGACATATCGTTCCCAGGCCTTTATCACCTATGGAACATAATGTTCATTCGTTCCCCTGGTGTTTCCTCTAATCCTGGTTGGCTTTTAAACTTCTTCCTGCTCAGAAGGCCCGTCGATCTGCTGTGGTTTGTCCAGTCCACTCTTGTGCTTACACTGAGGAAGCAGCCAGGCTCTCTGCGCACTCTGAGGTCCCCTGGGGCATCCTCCCTTACCCCATCACAGCACGAAATGATTCCATCCACTGCATTCGCTCCCCTGTGGATTCTTTTAGGAAATCACACAGGAGGGAGCATGCTCAGTTGACTCAATCTCTTGTTCCTTGTTTTTTTCTAGTAAATTATCTGTGATGGCATTTTCCTTCCGTGCCATGGAGTCACTTTTAAAACTGACTTATGCTTTGGATGCATGTAAACGTTCTGAGAGAATTAGCTCACTAGTCCACCTGATTATTTAGGTGAATTGTTATGTGTGCTCCACTGGCCAGCACAGCACACGGCTCAGTAAACTAAATCCGGGGACTTCTCCCAGACTGCACTGCACTTGTATACCCCACGGACTACAGGAAGCCCTCTGGAGGTATTCTTGGGAATTCCCCATTCAAAGGAGGGGCGCTCCCAGGGACCACACTCCTTAAACTAACATTTTTTGTGTGAAATCACAGATGCATGTCCTCAGTCCCTGCAATCCCAGTGCACAGCCCTGTGGAGGAGGCAGGCATTATACACAGGCATCCAAAATTGTTTTAAGAACAAAATTGTCCCCATTTTTATAATCAATCCTCCTATAGTTTACTATAGCAAAATAAAAGTGAAAAACCAAAAAGCCAAAAGTTTAAAATTGAAATTTTTTTTACCCACAAAAATTAGTGTTGACTTCACCTTTATCACCCATTGCCCCACCTCCTCCCCTCTGAGGGGAATAGAGTCGATAATATTGTGATAGGTTTGTCAGTGTAAGGTATAGAAATGTTGAATCACTATATTGTACATTGGAAAGTTACATAACACTGTATAACAACTCAAAGAATTTTAAATAAAAATATTAGTGCTTATTGTGACTGTGTGGCTAGTGGAGATCTTCAGACTCGCTTATGGGCTCCATGGGGGGACAAGGAGTAGTGGGCATGACAGCGGGCACATGGGCACGTGCTGGACTGAGCAGGCCCTGTGCTGACCACCCTTCAGCCTTCCCCACCTTCCGCTGGGGTCCTGTGCCCCATGCAGACAGCCTGGGCTGAGCTGGTTCCATTGGGAAGTTTGGCCTCCTTTGTGGTAACATTACATGCCTAAAGCTCGTATGCCACCTCGCCCTTTGTGTGTGAGCCCTAGGATCTGAAGACCAAAGAATGGTACAGGCCGAAAGAGGGATCTTCTCCCGTGCTCCTCATTTTATTTATGTATTTATTGTTAGTTATTTATTTACTTTAAACTGTGATTTCTTTATTGAGAGAAGGAATGATTACAGACATGCACCACATAAAGTTTTGTCAGTGATGGACTGCTTATACAATGCTTGTCCCATCCTATCTAATAAAGAGGGAATATGCAAATTGACCATCACACCCTCACAAAGATGGCAGCGCCCACAATGGAGCACCTGCCTCTGGAGTCCCCTCAGCCTCGCCAGGGGCCTCGGATCCTCCTGAACACCCCACTGACTGAGGCTCAGGCAAGCCTCGGATGGTGGCTGCGCAGCCACCCAGGGCCAGCCTGAGGAGCAGGCAAGCCTCAGATGATGGCTGCCCAGCTGCCCAGGCCAGTCCGAGGCTCAGGTAACCAGGGCTGGCCAAGGCTTGCGCTGCCAGCAGTGGCAGCAGCAGAGGTGTGATGGGGGCGTTGCCTTCCTCTGATCACCGGGTCGCCTCCCACCCCTGAGGGCTCCTGGACTGTGAGAGGGGGTAGGCCGGGCTGAGGGACCCCCCCACTCCAGTGCATGAATTTCCATGCACCAGGCCTCTAGTTTTACTAATAAAAGCCCAAGTGGTCCTCACACCATCATGTGTGATGCCCTCACACCATCACAAGATGGCTGTGAGTGCCGTGGAGGCGGGACCCCTGGCTCCGGCCTACCTTTTTGGAGCAATCCATCGAGGAGCCCTGGATGGGTGGGCGGGGCCTACCTCTTTGGGGCCACTGATCGTGGGGCTCCCACATTGTGAGAGGGCACAGGCCAGGCTGGGGGACCACCGCCCCCCTGAGTGCATGAATTTCGTGCACTGGGCCTCTAGTAAGATTATAATGGAGCTGAAAAATTCCTGTTGCTTAAGGAGGTCTAGCCATGAGCATATTATCATCCGGATGGACCACAATTTCTGGGCTCCTCATTTTATAGGAAAGGAAACTGAGCTGTGATTAAGATACTGGACCCTCCTGGGTCACAGAGTTTGGAAGATTAGAACGTAATTCAAAATCATTTGGAACTTAGTTCAAGATAAGGAAAGGATATTCTTGGTATTCATTAGGGATAACTTGGAGGTAAATATTGGCAATCCGCTATGGCAGGAAGTGCATGGGAAATAATTTTACTCACAAAATGTTTTTTGCTCCTGCTTGTTCTCTGAAGACAATACCCCAGTAATATTTTTCCCCGTATATGCCCACAGAAGGTACAGTCTAAAAAACAGTGATTAAAAAAATAAAGGTGGGTCACAGGATCCGTGGCCATTTTCACCAGGGCAGGTCTCAGCTGTGAGTGCCCTGTGCCGGGATCACCAGCTCAGTTAATCCTCGCAGCCCCGTCATGCTCCACTCGGCCATGGACAGGGTCAAGTTCCCGTGCCAGCCAAGCACGCCAGCCACATGTTTGGTTTTCCTCCCCTCTCCCCAGCTGCTCTTCCCTCTGCCTTTTAGGGTGGAAAATCTCAGCTGCACTTAAACTGCCTGCTGACGTCTTTTGGTCTAGAAGTGACCTCCAGAAAAAACACAAGCATGAGCTGTGCCTATAAAAAAAAAAAAAATTTAAAAAAAAGCGACTGTGATCTTGTAGGGCAGCCAATTCTAAACTTAGATCCTCACCAGGTGAAGCAGGAGCCAGCGGCCAGCTGACCCGGATCACAGAAACTTTATTCCGAGGAGGAAGGAGAAAGGAGCCGTGTGCTGAGGGCCTCTGAGCTTTCTGGCTGCGAAGTGCTGTCTGGAGCTGCATCCACCGGCCACTTTTCGCCGCACCGATGTGTACATAATTCATGTTTGAAAGACAGCTCTCGCTTCGATTCGGTTTCCGACCAGGAAAGGCACATGGACACGTTTTTACTTGCTGTATCACAGAAATAGTTAAGTACTTCCAGCCGCAGCTTTAAAAATAGAAAATGGTCCTGCAGGTCTGGCCCTGCCCCCACCCCGCACCTCCCAGCCGTTCTGCACAGAGTTCAATGTCAGGCCCTTCTCCAGTGACACGCAGGGCCTGTGACAGTCCCAGGGAGGGAAACAGGAGCCAGCATCCGCCGCGGGCATTGCTCACGGCTGGGGCACCTGCTCCTATGCCGCCTGGTTGTGGCGGACACGCGGCCAGCACGCGATGCCCGGGGATGCTGCTGGGGGAAGGGGCCGCCTTCAGCAGAGCCCCCCGAAAAGAAGGCTGGAGAGGGGAGAAGAAGGTGCCTCCAAACGACACGCTAGCTGGGGCCTCCTGACCAGTCAAGGTTAGTGGCAGCCACGGCGGTCTGTTGGCTCCTGAAATGAACTCTGTGGAGCTATGTTTGCAAAACTAACTTCCCCTGGGGTTGCCTTCCAGGGGCAGATGCTGAGACGCAAGGCTCAGTGCTGCGGACGCACCCGGCCCCAGCTAGTGTGGGAAACGCACCTGCGCCTGCAGTTTGTGTGTCAGACTTACAGCCCCTGGGCTGCTCGCCTTTCTGTTTCGGCAGGTGTTTCTAGGCGGCGTGGAGACAAGGAAAGGTGCTGTTAAGCAGGAAAGGACCACTTACAAGCAATTCAATATGGAAATTTTGAATCATTTAAATTGGATCGGAGACCGGCTGGCCTGGCTCAGTGGTTGAGCATCGACCAATGAATCAGGAGGTCAGGGCACATGCCGAGGTTGCAGGCTCCATCCCCAGTGGGGAGCGTGCAGGAGGCAGCCGATCCATGATTCTCTCTCATCATTGATGTTCCTCTCTCTCCATTCCTCTCTGAAATCAATAAAAATATTTATTTTTAAATAAATAAATAAATAAATAATAAATTGGACCAGAACATACTAAGGCAGTGGTCGGCAAACCTCGGCTTGGCAAACTGCAGCTCGCAAGCCACATGCGGCTCTTTGGCCCCTAGAGTGTGGCACTTCCACAAAATACCACGTGCAGGCACACACGTACAGTGCGATTGAAACTTCGTGAATACCGCAGAAGTTGGTATTTTGTGGAAGAGCCACACTCAAGGGGCCAAAGAGCCGCATGTGGCTTGCGAGCCGCAGTTTGCCGACCACTGTACTAGGGAGATGTGGGCAAGAACACGAATAGAACTTTTTAAAGTGCTCTGACATAAACTTACTAGTTTTCACAATAGAAACACATGAACAGTATCCAGGAGAATGGGCACAGTAACAAAGAGGAGATAGGTGAGGAAATTGACGTTGGAAAGGCCAACCTAAGTATTCATTCTAGTAGAACATCAGCATGGTCGATGGTAGACTTAAAGGTTGGAAATGAAGATTCAGAGGTAAAAATGACACCCTACTTCCTCCAAAACTGTAAGAGCTATATTTACTGTGTAATGGTTGGAGTCTGAAAACTATTTATAAATTATTATAAAACTAGAGGCCCGGTGCATGAAATTTGTGCATGGGGGTGGGGGGTGTCTCTCAACCAGGCCTGCGCCCTCTTGCGGTCTGGGACCCCTCGGGGGATAGCCAGCAGTCAGACATCCCTCTCGCAGTCCAGGGCTCTCGCAGTCTGGGACCCCTCACTCCTTACCAGCCACCTGCAGCGGAGGCGGGAGAGGCTCCCACCACCGCCGCTGCACTCGCCGGCCGTGAGCCTGGCTCTGGCTGAGCAGTGCTCCCCGTGGGAGCGCATTGACCACAAGGAGGCAGCGCCTGCATTGAGCGTCTGTCCCCTGGTGGTCAGTGTGCGTCACAGCGACCGGTCGTTCTGCTGGTTGTTCCATCGTTCAGTCGATTGGCATGTTAGGGTTTTATTATATAGGATTTAAAAATATACGAGCATGTTTTTAACTAGAATAAATACTATCATTTCTTTAAAAGACCAAGGAAGCAACTTGATTCTTTTTCCTCACCCCAAATCACATGTCCTTTTAATTCCTTTTTAAAAATATATGTTTTCATTGATTTTAGAGAGAGAGGAAGGGAGGGAGAAAGAGAAACCCATCTGAGAGAGAAACATCAATCAATTGCCTCCCATATGCACCCTGACTGGGGACCAGACCCACAACCTGCACATGTGCCTTGCCTGGGAAGCGAACCAGTGACCTTTTGGTGCACCAGGAGATGTTCAACCTACGGAGCCACACCAGCCAGGGCCTTTAAGTTACTTTTTAGTCATGCAATTATCAGTAAAGATTACGAGAAAGAACAAATTAGCTTAGATAAAAGGTGGTTAACTACCAAGAAGACAATTTAACAAATCAGCAGGTGTATATTGAGGTCTTACTGTGTCCTGGGCACTGTGCTGGGTTCTGGGAAACAGTAATGAATAGTCTCAAGGTCCTTAAGCCAAGAAGGAAGTTGGACAATCAGTTTGTGTAGAATAAAGAGCTTCCTGTCCCTCCTGAAATGAAGATCAATCACCTAAATATGCACATGACCACAGGTCTGAGCAACGTAACAGAGTTGGATGAGGTGATAAAAAAATTAAAATAACAGCACATTAGTTCACCTAGAGAAGACTCACATATCTTCAAGGAAGATAGATTCCAGAGGAAGTTGGAAATAAACTATAACGTTCTGTGAAAAATCTAATTTTGTGTAAAGAAAACATAGGTTTACACGATCTTCTTTGATGTGGTTTAAATATAGTGAAATTATTGTAAAAATGTCCCATGCTTTGATTTAAAATTTAAAAAAAGGAAAACTTAGCAAACTTTCTTTAGCTTCCGTTTCAAATTTTCCCAGCACTTTTAGTGAGAATGTAAACAGGCCCGGTCTTGCTGGAGGTAATTGGATGGCATATATCAAAATTCTTAGAATTTACATTAAGCTGATAATTAGACACATTCTATATATAAAAAATAATGTTGATTCCCTAAAACTGAAAGGTGCCTACACATCATTTAATAGGGGATAAACTCAATCAGTAATATAGAATGAAATATCCTATATAATAAAAGCCTAATATGCTAAGTATCCAGTCGTCTGGTTATCGGTTCAACCAATCAAAGTGTAATATGCTAATGATATGCTAAGGCTGCTCAAACACTCACTATGACGTGCACTGACCACCAGGAGACAGACAGTTGACTGGTCGACAGGTCGACCAGTTGCTATGATGTGTACTGACCACCAAGGGGCAGACGTGCCAACCGGTAGTTTAGCTTACTGCTGGGGTCCAGACAATCGAGACTGAGTGAGACGGGACGGACATGCTCTGGAGCCCTCCCACGGTCCCTCCCTGGCTGGCCAACCTCCCACGTCCCTCCCCGGCCCCGATCAGGCACTGGTGGGGTCCCTCGGCCTGGCCTGTGGGATTGGGCCGAAACCACCTCTCTGACATCCCCCTAGGGGTCCCAGATTGCGAGAGGGTGCAGACAAGGCCGAGGGACCCCACTGTGCATGAATTCATACACTGGGCCTCTAGTATATTATATAGTAGCATTTAAAATGTTGTAGACTTGTATTTTGTGACATGAAACAATGACCCTATGATATCTACCACTGGAAACAAATCGGTGAAAAGCAATCTGGACAGTCGCTGCATCTTGCTGAAGATGACAGGTAGGGCCAGGGAGGACTTCACAGAAGGTGGTATTTCAGTGGAGACCGGAAGTCAGGGAGGAAGCGTGTGTGTGTGTGTGTGTGTGTGTGTGTGTGTCAGAGTGAACAGAAGGGTATATGGTGTGTTTGAGGAAAAGCAGGGAGGCAAGTGCAGCTGAGCCTGGGAGATGGAGGGAGGGAGAGGTAGAACCTGGATCCAGAGGAGACCCCTGCTGGGCATGACAGGGACTGTGGACTTTACTCTGGGTGAGTAGACAGGCCACTGGATTCTTTCTGATTCCTGTGCTCAGGACACACTGATGGAAGGGCATGAGTGCAGATAAACAGACCAGCCAGGAGGCCTTTGCAATAGGTCTCGGTGGGGCGGGGGTGGCGGGGGGCGGTAATGGTGGCTTGAGCGAGGGTAGCAGCAGTGGACATCATCCTATATAATAAAAGGGTAATATGCAAATTAACCTTAACGGCGGAATGACCGGTAGCTATGATGCACACTGACCACCAGGGGGCAGATGCTTAATGCAGGAGCTGCTGCCCAGTGGTCAGTGCTCCACAGGGCAAGCGCCACTCAACCAGAAGCTGGCTCATGGCTGGCCAGTGCAGCAGTGGTGGTGGGAGCCTCTCCCACCTCCATGGCAGTGCTAAGGATGTCTGACTAATGGCTTAGGCCCGCTCCCCAGGAGGATTGGGCCTAAGCCATTAGTCGGACATCCCCTAAGGGCTCCTAGGCTGCCAGAGGGATGTCTTACTGCCAGCTTAGGCCCAATCCCCCGAGGAGCAGGCCTAAGCAATCAGTCGGACATCCTCCGAGGGGTCCTGGACTGCGAGAGGGTGCAAGCTGGGTTGAGGGACACCCCGGAGTGCACGAATTTTCATGCACCAGGCCTCTAGTGAGATGATAACCAAAGTCAGGGTCATGTGTGAATGGCAGAGGCAGAAGGATTCACTGGGGTATGAGAAACGGGAAAATTAGTGGTTACACAAGGTTTGGGCCTCAAAGCCCCTGGAGGGGTGGGGGTGCCCTGTGCTGAAAGGAGGGAGATTTAGGAGAGTCACAACAAGGGTTCAGCATCGGACATGTGAAGTTGGCTTTCCTGTTTCTATGTGGAAACACAAGTTTAGAGCTGGAAACACAAGTCTGGAATTCAGAGGAGAGAGCTGGTCTGGAGTTATAACTTGGGGTGACCAACAAGTGGATACTTATATCAATGGGACTAGGAAGAATGCGCGTGAGGGTGGGTGTAGCAAGATGCAAGGACTGGGCTCAGGAGGATGTGGACTCATGAAAAATAAAGGACTAACAGGAGTTCGTAGGCCAATAATCGCTGCCTCCTTGCAAGGAAGCACATGACATCGTCAATATTTTTATGTTTCCCTGAACATGACTGTGCTTGAATTTAAGACTATATTCTTCGTGCCAGGTGACAGAGGGCGTGGTCATACTGTGTAAAGCCAGAGAAGCCAAAAGGAGTAGCTGGTGTAGAGAGAAAGGTGATGCATTTGCTTTCAGAAATGGATTGAGATGCCAGCAAAATATCCAGGTGAATGTCAGTTTTAAAATGCGGCACTAAAATCGGTGAGAGAGGCCAGGGAAGAGCTGTGGATTAGAGCAGCAGTCACCAACCAGTGGTGGTCCACGGACCACTGGTGGTCCGTGAAGTCCGAAAGGTTGGCGACCACTGGACTAGAGAGTTATCCATGTGGATGTGATCCTTGTCCCTGACTTTTGCCCATTTCCTACCTCTATCTCCAACAGATACACAGTCAAGAGGAATGATGAGCTAAGGCTTCATTATCTTAAATAAGTCAAGCTCGTCTATCTTCTGTTGAGAAGATGTAGACAAAAACGTGTGCAGATTTATGGAACTCACTGTTTAAAATGGAAGGTGGATTGCATTGTCACACATTATGTGTTTTGGTAGGCTGCAAACTACTTCAGACTCCCTGCAACCCTCTGCTGTACGTAGACCTTCCGTCTTTTTACTGCGGAGAAAACAGGCTCAAAAGATTAAGTAACTACCAAAGGCCACATAACTCATCTCTGTGGGGACCTGGAACTCAGGTCTATTTGATGATGGCCAGCGAGCCGTGTCCACGGCACCAAAGATCAGTAATGAGTCATCTGCCCAAGACTCTATTCAGCACTATTGTCTGAAAAGTGTCTGAAAGACTTGCCCTCTTAATTTTGGGAAACCACTATTTGTTGAAAATGTTGTCTTGTTTCTTGAAATAAGCCATGTAGTTCTTTCACTTACCTGTGTTGTTTTTTTCTTCTATTAGGCCCATACACTATCTTTTTATGAAATACTAGAGGCCCAGCGCGCGATTGAAATCGCAAGAGGAGGCGCCCCACCTCCCGCTGTGCGAGGAGGCACTTCGAGGGCCGCCATGGGAGTCAGGCTGGTCGGGCACTGTGGGTGGCTGGGACCGCGCCTGACTTCTGCCCCAGGCCCTCCTGCCCCCCTGCCTGTGTCTGCTCTGGGGCTGCCGGAGCCGCCCCGCCGGCTCAGGCAGGCCCCCCTGTGTCTGTCTCCATCTCTACTCCAGGCCTCACCTGGGTGCGCAATCTCCTCCTGTCTGCTCATGACCCGTTACAGCGTCCTGGCCTAATTTGCATATTACCTCTCTCTCTCTCTCTCTCTCTCTCCATATATATATGTATATGTATATGTATATGTATATGTATATGTATATGTATATATATTAGAGGGCTTTAGAGCATGAACAAGAAATTGGTTAGGGTAACTTGCATGCTCATGTAATTCAGTATATACTAGTACACAGAAAAATCTGGTGGTTTCAGATACTGACTAGCTTTATTCCGGGAATTTTCAGAGAGGTGATGAGAATGGAGAAACAGGGTCAGTCTCAATCTTTGAGGGACGGGTTTTGGCAACACATTTCTTCCCTCCTTATCAGCCATGTCCTCCAGGGTTTCTGTGGCTCCATTCTTCTGCTTAATCTGGTCAACAGAAGAGTAAACAACAGAGGTCTGCAAATGCCTGGTGGTTTTAATTATTCTGTAAACCTGTGAATACGGATGAGCCGAAAGTGGTTGAGCCTGCAGCTGATCCATATACAGGGATCTCCTGTAAGAATGCTAACATGAGCCCTGCCAGCCTGGCTCAGTGGTTGGGCGTCAACCTATGAACCAGGAGGTCAGGGTTGGATTCCTGGTCAGGGCACATGCCCAGGTTGCTGGCTTGATCCCCAGTGTGGGGTGTGCAGGAGGCAGCCAATCAATGATTCTCTCTCATCATTGATATTTCTCTCTCTCCCTCTTCCTTCCTCTCTGAAGTCAATAAAAATATTTTTTTAAAAGAAAGATAACATGAAATTACACAGAGTCTTAACAAGAATCTGTGCAATTGGGGCCCCACATCCGTTATAAAGAAGATGGTTGATGTAATATTCTGTAGCATAAGGAGCTATAAAATGTATTCAGAGTTGGCACCCTGCTTCCTTTATGCAGGTATCACTGCTCCTAACCTCTTCAGCATGTCTACACCCCACCTCTAGGGTGGGGCTCAGGTGGGGAGAAGTCAGAGTCCCTAAACAGTGAACTGGTTTCATCACAGCCAGGGGCAGAGATCTAAATGCAAGACCTTTATTTCTTGCAGGGTGCACCCTCTCAGGAGAATCAGTAAGGTTAGGACCAGCAGTTTCTCAGAGGAGTGGTAATTGGGAGGCCATTTTGAAAGTAAGTCACACTTCCCAAAGCTGTTTTGCTTTTCGGAGGAGGAAGGTCATGTTACAAGGAGCTTAGAGTTCCTTAAAATGGCCGAATAGAACCAGCACCTGACAAGGCACTTACTTTTTTATGCTGATAAGAAAGGAGCTATGAGTCGGATTTACCTCGAGAGTGGCTGGCTTGAGGTGCCCTGGGGAGACGGCGACTTAGGTGGGTGCAGCCCCTCACAGACTGTATGTGTCTCAGGACGGGAATGTTGCTGCTCCGGTGGTGCGATGTTTACCCATCAGGGCAGGCTCGCTCCCTGCAAATTAAATACCAGATGTCTGGGAACTCGTGTTGTTTCTAAATATATTCTGAGTCACCTCCTGTGTAGCGACAGGGAGGCTGTGCCAGCAGGCATTTGATTAGAGTGCTGAAACTTACAGCTATTGTGTAAAAATGATTTTCACACTGAATAATTTCACACTGAATTATCCCAAAGAGTTAAATTGGACATTAAAAAAAAAAATCTCAGATACTGAATTGAAGTCCAACAAGGCTGTAAAGTGATTGAAGGGTTGTGTGTGAAGATATTTTGTTGGGTCTTAAGAAAGCTTGCAAACCTTTCTAGTAGGAAGCATATTCATATTGAAAGGTGAGATAGTATTGAGCTCATTTGACTAGCAAAGTGCTAAATTTCAGGCTCTGGGGAGGAGAAATGGGGAGGGGGGAAGACCGAGTTTAAAACAGAAACTGGAACATGATATAGTCCCTTTGATTCTCACCTGTCCAGATTAATTGCAGAAATTCTTCTAAGGGCTTACAAGGAAACAAATGAGGTAGGGTTGCTGGGGAGTTAAGTTAGCAGAATTTAAACAATAAAAAATGTTGTGTTTTGTTTTTCATTGAACAGCATGTGTGTACTGTAAACTACTCCTTTAATAGATTGGTACATCTTTATTTCTTACAGCTTACAGCAGTGGTTCTCAACCTTCCTAACGCCACGACCCTTTAATACAGTTCCTCATGTTGTGGTGACCCCCAACCATAAAATTATTTTCGTTCCTACTTCATAACTGTAATTTTGCTACTGTTATGAATCGTAATGTAAATATCTGATATGCAGGATGTATTTTCATTGTTACAAATTGAACATAATTAAAGCATAGTGATTAATCACAAAAACAATATGTAATTATGTGTTTTCTGATGGTCTCAGACGATCCCTGTGAAAGGGTCGTTCGACCCCCAAAGGGGTCGCGACCCACAGGTTGAGAACTGCTGGCTTACAGGAAAGAAAATGTCGCGGCCATTGTTGATTGCTAGCTTGAATACCTTCATAAGTCATGCTGTTGCTTCATATAGTGTATTTAATTAAGTTGATAACACTGAAAATCATTTCAGTCAATAGATGCTGTTATTGCCCCAGCTGGTTTGGCTCAGTGGATTGAGCGTTGGCCTGTGGACTGAAGGGGCCCAGGTTCGATTCAGTCAAGGGCACATGCCTGGGTTGCATTCTTGATCGCCAGTAGAGGGGATCCAGTAGATGGGGGCCATGCAGGAGACAGCCAATCAGTGATTCTCTCCCATCATTGATGTTTCTATCTCTCTCTCTCTCTCCCTTCCTCTCTGAAATCAATAGAAATATATTTTAAAAAGTAGATGCAGTTATTTATGGCATGCGTTTCCTTAGTTTTGGAGAAGAAGGATCGCTCCCTGAAGTTCACATGGAAATCTCCCCTGTTTGTCGGTCTTGTGGAACAGGATGCTGTGTTATTTACTGTGCATTTGTAGAGCAGGCCCTAGACTAGAGGCTCACCCCTGACCCCCGCATCCTGCCCCACAGGCAGTGCTTTCCCATTTGATGAGGACACTGGCCCTCACATGAGATGGCTGCGTGGAGGCCACCTTTTCCTCTGGGAGCTTCTGGGCTCTACACCCTACCTGGTTTCTCACTTCCTCAGGGTCTCCATTTCCATCTGTCCTCCTCCTGCTCTTGCTTGCCCCCTGCTGGAAGCAATAATAACAGGCAGCAGGGGTCCCAGGCAGTGAGCAGAGCTGAGCTCAGCTGGAAAATACTAACCTGGCAGTTATTTCTTCCAAGCGTGGTCCCTGCCTGGTGGGCCAACGGGTCCCCCGTCCGACATGCTGTGTTTTTGGTGGTTTTGTCCCTGACCACCTGCCTACACTTTCCAGCAGATTACTGTGGCATTTAACTCCCTTTTCATGCCAAACGGAGGTCATATTAATAGAAATGATAGCAAATACACATAAGTAAGATCTGGCATCAGCATTTTTTCTCTCCACCATAATGGACTTAAAAAAAAAATAATAGAGTGGGACAGCAAGGTATGTGACAGTCCTGGGAGGAAGGCCTGGGGGTTGGGATAAAGGTGGGAAACTCAAATACTTTATTCTCTATTTGGTCCTTATGTAGCCTATTTTCTAAATGACCCATTTCCTTCTTTTTCTTTTTCTGTTTTCTCTGGTAAACACCAGCAAGCAATGTTCAGATGGGTCAGAGGGCGACCAAATCATTTTGATGGACAAACACAATAGTGTGCACAAGAGGAATATCAGGTTCCTCATAGCTGCACATATTGTTAACTTTGCTGCCCCTTGAAGGTCTCATAATCTACCTGAACAACGTGAGTCCAGAATGAATCCCAAAAGGCCATTTCTTGGCTTTCCCACCCTGGCATCTGGTTAATTGCCGTGGTAGCTAATGATGAGGGAAGAAGGCTTAGTCTAGCCAATGGGCCTCATTTAATTTAGCACAGTTTTTAGAGATGAGTTAAGAGTAATGAACTCAATTAAGCCCCTAAGCAGAAGGGCACACATGATTCTTATAAATATTATAGCTTATCATTTAAATGTTGAATACTCAACTTCTTATTAATTGACTGCTGCTCTGCTGAATAAACTGAACATTGTGGTTTCACACATATGCAATCTCTCTGGAAAGTGAATATTATAATTTTCTTTTTTAAAATATATGTTTTTATTGATTTCAGAGAGGAAGGGAGAGGGAGAGAGACAGAGAGAAACATCAATGAGAGAATCATTGATTGGCTGCCTCCTGCATGACCCTTACTGGGGATCCAGCTTGCAACATGGGCGTGTGTCCTGATGGGGAATTGAACCGTGACCTCTTGGTTCATGGGTTGACGCTCAATCATTGAGCCACACTGGCCGGGCTATCATTTTCTTAAATATTATCAGTGAGAATGGATAAATGTTCCAAAGTCCTTCAGCGTTTCACTCCTCAATCAAGTTGTTTAAGGATGTGTATGATTTGCAAAGATTCAGATTTCAATTTAAAAGCTAGAACTCGAAACATGTTCCCGAAAATGATAGTATTTCCAATGGAGACTTTTGCAATGCAGGTAGTGAGAATACAATGCTCCAATTTCTTATAAGTTATTATCTCACCACCAATGTTTGTCCTATCAATGGATAGTTATGGGTGTGCAATATTTATTTCAACCCTGCTTCTAATGTATAACAGGAGCGTTGCGTGTGGAAAGAAATAATACACAAAAGCTAATAACAGTAACTTGCTTTCCGTTGAAAACTCAAGGAATCGGATGTCTGGCTTAGTAATCTTGGATGAGCAGGAAATAATGCTAGACGGAAAGGCAAACCAAGACAGCAAGGGCAGTGTCTAACTAGATCAGCTCCGGAGGAAGACCATGTGACTCCCTCTAAGTGATTTCCTTTCTTCTAGCTCCCAGCTCCGCACCTTCCAGATAGAAACAATCATTGCATCCACCTGACAGAGCGGTGAGAACTAAATGAGAGGTCGTAAGCAGTGCTTAGACGAGCACATTCGCGTGGGGAACACTATTCAACATTAGCTGTAATTACCATTGGTCATAAATCAATGCCAGTGCATAGAAGAAAGGCTCTTCCCCTCCCCATTAGCAGTGTTTGTAATAAAACCCCAAGTATCACCGGTTATGAAAAGGCTGGTGACTGGCAGTTGACTTGTGTGTCTAGCGCAGGTTCACTGGGTCACTCCGTCACCTTGTGGTATGTGCCCACGTCTTAGTCAGTGGGGCTGTTTGGACCTCACTTAGGGTGTGGGAAGGTCTACTGCAGAACCATAACACAGAAGCACCGGCGTCTGTGGACTTTTCCGAAGGCACGACCTGCAGGGACGATGCGGAGGCGTCTAACGGACAAGGCCCTACCAAGTTTCCAATAGTTTTCCTGACCCATCTGCTTGCACAGGCTTTAGACGTGCTTTGCCTGAAATGTGCGTCTGACTAGCAGCTAAGTGACTGTTTAAATTGCACTAGAATTGATTTTAAAATCATTTGTTGCGTAAATAACATTATTTTGATTTGTTGCAGCCCCTCACACCTCAGGGCAGGGAAACAGCGGGGGGTGGGGGGAGTATGGGGCGAGGCTACAATGTTTTGGACAGGTTCAAGCCTCGGACTAATAAGAGGGCACAGTCCTCTCATGGCCATGTGCAAGTCCAGCTTGGATGGCAGAGCCTTCCCAGCACAATTAGCCAACAGCTATAGTTGTGAGCTTGAAGCTGTGGTCTGAACACATGGCCCCACGTGCCTGAGTGATAGAGTTTAGGTGCATGTAGTTGAGTAGGATTGAAACCCACGAGAATGATGTAAACAACTTGATCACGCCTTTACTTTGCCTCGTGGCATCTGCTGTAAAATAAAGACACGGCTTGTGGGCACTGGCACTGTCCATCAGAGGGGCAGTGTCCCACCGAGACCCAGCTTTCATTCTCTTGTCTGTCTTTTCTAAGCCTTTCACTGCCCCCACTCAGGGTCACTGAACCAGGCTGAGCTGGCATGGCACATAAGGCGCCCTGGGGCTGAGTATGCCATGGCCATGCCGGCTCCCCACAGGGGAGGGCATGGAGGGGTGGTTTGTCCAGCTGATTCTCGGCTAAAAGTGCCAAAAACAGCATTTGGGGGGTTCTGCCTGGACAACCATGAGACAGAGGTGGTTTTTCATTTGTTGGTTTTGGTGGCAAATCTCGTGACCTGAATCCTCCTAGTCTTTGAAGGAGAGAATTCCAAAGGTGAGGGATTTGAGGTCAGCCAGTCAGGATCCTGTAGAGAATCCAACTTCCTGATGGAGGGATATGTGTCCCAGTCCCCGCGGGAGCCCTGGATCTGGGGTCCCTGTTTCTCCAGGGTGGGTCCTAAGAGGGCTCACCTGGACTCAGACCCTGTGTTCCTTCTCTTCCGCAGGTTCCTGGGCAGACCGCTCACCTCTACACGAAGCGGCGAGTCAAGGCCGCCTCCTGGCTCTGCAGACACTCCTGTCACAGGTGAACTGTCCCATATGCTTACCACCGGCCCCGGGCCATGAGCGGAAAACATGACTCCCCAAAGTCATCAGCTCGAAAACACTAACACCGCTTCGTAAATTTCATTAGCCTTTTTAGTTGAACTCACCAAGCGGTCAAGTCTGTGGTTTCTCGTCTATCGGAAACCTCTTTATAAATATGTTGGCGTCTGTTCTTAGGTCTTAGCATTTCCGACTTCCTGCGCAGTGTATTTGTTTATTGATAGACACACGTATGTAGGAAGTCATTGGAATCTCGTGTTATTTATTAAGCGCGTTAAGTATCCTTCACTCTACAATGTGTGCAGCTTATTCAGTTCAGCCTAAAATATCCAAAAGAGGCTCATCAGACCAGCCGCCTAGACCAGTGGTCGGCAAACAGCAGCCCCTGACTGACTTCTGCGCCTAGGCCACGAAGTTTCAATCGCACTGTACCTGTGCGCCCGCACGTGATATTTTGTGGTATTTTGTGAAAGAGCCACACTCAAGGGGCCAAAGAGCCACATGTGGCTCAGGAGCCACAGTTTGCCGACCACAGGCCGAGACCCTTCATGGTAGCTTGTGATGCATTGTGGGAACTGTCTGTGAGAGCAAGGGACCGGTCATTTCCACCTGCCTGCCCATCCCTCACCAGAGGGAAGATGGAAACCACAGGGGCTTTGCTGAAACAGGAGGCGCTCTGGCTCAGCCTGTGGGTTTTTAAAAGTTGCCAGCGGCATGCAGAAGAAAAGAGAAAAACTATTTGCCAGCACGACTCAAATGGACACCCAGGCCAGGCAGCCACTGTCCCGTGTCTCCCAGGATCAAGGAGAGGCGCTTTCTCCCAGGGCCATGAGGGAGGAGAGCAGAGTCTGTTGCCCAGGGTGAGGGCACCTGGGGCTGGGGACCTGGATGCCAGGCTGGCACTGAAGGTGAACCCCAGCATCTCTGGCCCCCACTGTCTCTCGTCTGTGAAGGGAAGAGTTAGGGCGAGAAGCCCCCTTGGGCCCAGCCACTTCTCTGATAACCATGTGACTCTTTTGTTTGCTCATCACGTCATGAAAACAGCCTGCAAAAAGGTCATTCATGTCTAACGGGGACCCCCTGAAGGGTCACGCAGTTCCCAGAGAGGCAGGCAGTCTGAGGATATTTCATAACACGTATGTCATACCAGCCGACAGCCCAGCCAGGCAGAGCCCGAGGCTGCGCCACAGTCCTGCGTGATAGGGAATCTCCCCTTCCCGAGGCTTCCCTCGTCTGGTCCCTGGTGTGTGGCAGTGGGCAATCCCTTCTCCAAGTCTGACGGCTGGCCAGCCACCTCGAAATCTTGGAAAGGATCATCTAAGGCAGCGGTTCTCAACCTGTGGGTCGCCACCCCTTTGGGGGTCGAACGACCCTTTCACAGGGGTCGCCTAAGACCATCGGGAAACACATATATAATTACATATTGTTTTGTGATTAATCACTATGCTTTAATTATGTCCAATTTTTAACAATGAAATTGGGGGTCACCACAACATGAGGAACTGTATTAAAGGGTCGTGGCATTAGGAAGGTTGAGAACCACTGATCTAAGGGATCTTAAAAATTGCCACTTGCCAGTGACGAAGACTGAGGGTGATTATTTTCTTGCCTCCGATTTAAGATTCCTCACGTCCCTCTGGCATTTCAGACCGTGGGGATCTGCAGTCTGTTACGGGGATCTGCAGTCCGTTACGGGGATCTGGCCCAGAAAAGTCTCCTCAGGATGGTGCTTAGTGTGACAACGAATCACCACCCACAGCAAGAAGGCAAAGGATCGCAGATCCTGGTCAAACCTAATTACGTTGGTCTGATATCTTTAGTTTAATTAGAATGGCAGTTTTAGGCGTGTTCCGTTGTGATTGAATAATCAAATCAAACCTTTCCTCTGTGCTGGGCACTGTAACAGTAATTGCTCTCCCTGCACCAGCTTATTTAATCTCCATTAATTTAGAGGCTAATGGACTCATCTGAATGAAAGCCATCACTGCCTATGTGTCAAGGCGTCCAAGCCAAGCCTGACTCCGTAGTCAAGGCCACTCACCACCAGCATAGAACCTGCTCAGACCTACTTCCTGACAAAACTTCACAAAGCAAGGGATCCAGCCTCTACCCAGTCTCCAGTTCTACAAAACAAAACAAAAAACCAATAGCAACCCAAGCAAGTCCTAACGAGAAAGAAAAACGTTACGTAGCCAAATGTCAATAATACTTTCAGAATCTATTGAGCACAAGACTTAAAGCAGCACTGGGTCTGGGTGGGGTGGTGTCACAATTACAGGGCGCAGGTGTCTTGACCACTGAGCGACTCCATGGCATTCAAACTGGCCTTTCTGGCCACACACACCTGACTTGCCTGACATTCCTTGACTTTTTGTATCCCTCTTTAGTGACAACTTGTAGAGATGACTTTACAGAACTTTTTCTCACCTTCCAAAATTATTCACGTCACATTTAGGGTTATAACGTAAACGCGGTCACCATAGACCATGTCACCCCATTGCACGAAGCCTGCCTCGGCGATCACGTGGCCTGTGCCCGGACTCTTCTGGAAGCTGGAGCCAATGTAAGTCCCTGTTCAGTGTTCACATCTACCGGGTACTCAAATCAAGAAAAGTTCTCACTCTGCCTCCCTTTCCTTGTTGGTGGTTTTCAAAGAAAACAGAATACAAATAGAGCTCTCCAGCTGCCCAGCCTTCTCTCATTTGCACTCGAAGAAGGAAACCCAATCATTGCAAAAGCGGGGAGCAGCCGCATCCTATGGAGTACTCTGTAGACTGTTGCCTGCTTTCGTGGTTCTCAGTAGGAATAGATGGACTTCTTTGTGCCCATAATGTTTGCCCATCTTTTGGATGATTTTCTTTTTTAAAAAAATATATATTTTTTATTCATTTCAGAGACAAGGGGAGAGGGAGAAAGGGATAGAAACGTCAGTGATGACAGAGAATCATTGATTGGCTGTCTCCTGCATACCCCAAACTGGGGATTGAGCCTGCAAACCTGGGCATGTGCCCTGACTGGGAATCAAACCCTGACCACCTGGTTCATAGGTTGACTCTCAACCACTGAGCCACGCCTGCTGAGTTGGATGATTTTCTTTAGATAAATCCTCAGAAATTTTATTTTCAATTTAAACTGCTCCCGGCAAAGTGGCTTTGTCTTCATTTTCATCAATCACTGTTAGGCTTGATTTTTTTACCTGTTGAAAAGTACCTAACCATTAAATTCATTTTTGTGCATTTGATCCTTGAGTATGTATTTTTTCATCATTTTTATTGTAGGTTCATTCCTATGAATTATCTACCATATCCTCTTTTTATGTATCTCTTGAAGTTGTAAAACTTTCCTTATCCATGTGTCTGAGCTAAATATCCTTTGTCATATTTACCACACACGTTCCCAATTATTTTTGTGGGCAGATCATCACACCTTTAAACATGCCTGAGAGTCAATCACGTGTGATCCTCCGAATCTCACTCTGAGATTTTGGTTCGGTTTAGGTCAATGCAATCACAATAGATGGCGTGACGCCGTTATTCAACGCCTGCTCCCAGGGCAGCCCGTGCTGTGCAGAACTTCTGCTGGAGTATGGAGCCAAGCCACAGCTGGAGTCCTGCCTGCCTTCCCCCACACACGAGGCCGCCAGCAAAGGTCAGCTCCTGGGGAAGTGACAAGGGCAGCGGTCCCTGCAGCCACCTGCGCGGTTGCAATGACCTTTCCGTGAATAACAGGCTGGAGCCGTGGGCACAGGTGCGTGGGAGGATGGGCCTCAAGGAAAACAGGTCTCTACTTTGTGTCTGCAGGTCACCATGAATGTCTACAGATCCTGATATCCTGGGGCATAGATGTTGACCAAGACATTCCTCACTTGGGAACTCCGCTGTATGTAGCTTGTATGTCACAGCAATTCCACTGCATCCGGAAGCTTCTTTACGCTGGTAATGACCTTTAAAACATCTTCCATTCCATCCATACCCACAAGTAATTATACAGCTCTTATTTCTTTTTCTTTAAAAAAAAAGTATTGATTGATTTGAGAGAGAAGAGAGATTTGTTGTTCCACCAATTTATGCATTCATTGGTTGAATCTTATATGTGCCCTTATCAGGAATGGAACCCTCAACCTTGACATATTGGGGTGAAGCTCTAAGCAACTGATGAGCTACTCGGCCAGGGCTCCACTTGTTTCTCTACATGAACTACTTTAAAAATGATATCTCATTTAAAAAATGTTCTTATTCTAAGCTTCTCACACATCAGTCTATAGCCTATAAACAAGAACCTCATTCTTTTTTAAATCTTTATTTTTGAAAGTATTACATATGTCCCCTTTTTTTCCTCATTGACCCCCTCCAACCTCACCCCGCCCTCCCACCCCAGGCCCTCACCACCCTACTGTCTGTGTCCATGGTTTATGCACATATGCATACAAGGTCTTTGGTTGATCACCTCCCACCAACCCACCCGCCTTCCCTCCGAGATTCCTCACTCTGTTCCATGCAAGACCTCATTCCTGATAACTCCACTTCACCTCAAAGCTCCAAACCCTCTACTTACAAAGCTCAAAGGTCATAACATTCAGATCTTCAAGTTTGAATGTAATGTTGCTAAATATGAATATATCTGGGAAGGAAATGATCAAAAAAAATTCTAGGGATAGTTAACTGCTTCATCGCCTTACCCCTCACCAACCCTAACTCCTGCACGGTCCTAGACCTCATCGTCTCACTTACCTCTGTCTACTTACCTGAAGAGACGTGCTGCCCACTTACTTGAAGCAAACCAGGTCCTCAAGGTTCAGCTCCAGCCCCTCAGAAACTTCTCCTGACCTTGGAACCAGGGGTGGGATCTTGGTTAAGTTATGGTTTCTCTCTTTTTCCATCCTCTGTTCCCTCTAGTACAGTGCTTCTCATGGCAGGTGCTTAAATATACTCAGAATGAGTAAATAAGTTTCTATGTCTTTTTTTGTTCCCTAGAGGCCTGGTGCACATGATTCGTGCACTTGGGGCGGGGGGTGGGGGATCCCTCAGCCCGGCCTGCTCTCGCTCGAAGTCTGGGAGGGGGGAGTGGGCCAAAGCCAGCAGTCGGACATCCTTAGCGCTGCCATGGAGGCGGGAGAGGCTCTGCCACTGCCGCTGAGCTCGCCAGCTGTGAGCCCGGCTCAGGGCTTCTGGCTGAGCAGCGCTCCCCCTGTGGGAGTGCACTGATCATCGGGGGCAGCTCCTGCATTGAGTGTGTGCCCCCCCGCCCCCCCCCCCCCCCCCCCCCCCGTGATCAGTGCACATCATAGCGACCAGTCATTCTGCAGTTTGGTCAATTTGCATATAAGCCTTTTATTATATAGGATGGCAATCGTTTGGCCTCTCATACATCCTGACAGATCTTTGGTGACCCCTTACTGTTTCTCACAGTATCTTCGCTAAATTACACATTTCAGTCAAGCAGTCTCCATCTATTCTGCTCCCTTTACTAATAAGACTCTTAAATGCAAGTTCTGCTAATAATTGTTGGCAGATTGATATTTTCTGGCTGTGTCTCCCATATATTTGCATAACTAGGAGAGTGTGTTCTCCATTACCTTTCTTTACTTTGCTAGGAATATTTTCTTTCCATTGAATATTTTATGAGGAGAAGAACACTGAAAAGTGTGGGTAGTAATTGGGACGGACTGCCATTCTCAGGCTCTCTTCTGTCCTAATGGACACACCCAGCAGAGTGTACGCTCCCTCGATGGAGATGTTGTTATGCAATGCAGTTTTCCCACTAAGCATTTCCATTAGGTTAAAATGTTGAAAACAATTACATTGATTGCAACTTGAGCGTAGCAGGAGGGCCACCCCCTACTTAGAGTGCACTGCTTCTTACAAACAGGAGTTTGACAGGCAGGACCAGGAAGTCGAGTTGAAAGGACTAATGCGTTTTCATCGATACATTTCTCAGTGTTGTAACCATGTATGTGCTGGAAAATGGGATTCTTCTTCATTTCCACATTAAATAGCATTTCTCCATCAGTCATGCATTCAGTGGCTGCCACTAAGATAAAAGGCTATGCAGTAGGTGATTTAACACGGAAGTTATTTTTAAATGTAAGCATTTGAAAAAAAAACTGCATGCAGAAATAGATGTGCCTTTTCATTGAATAGGCTCAGTGCCTGTGTGTCGCTATCGCCTTCAACTACACGAGTGAGAAGTGACAGGAACATCTATTTACATTTTACCTAAAGAGCGCGTGTCTCTGGAATCACGAGTTTTCCAAGAAACAAGAACTCTGTTGCCTTAAAATAAATGAAAAGAAGAAAAGCAATAAGCTCTTGGATACTCCTGAGAGCTATCAATCACGATGCAAATAGATGTGTCAAACTAACTGTGCACTGTTTATAATACATATGGTAGCTAATATGATGAATGTTGGAACTGTTGAAAATTAAAAGTTCTTTTTGTTAGGTGATATTTTAACCATATAAAAGAGTAGACAGTATAAAAAATATGTGCATTTTTCATCCAGATGTACCAAGTTTTATGATTATGTGTATGTGTATGTATATGTACATATACGTGTATATGTATATGTATGTTTGTTTGTTGATGTGTAATGTTAACATAAAAACATTCAAACCTGTAAAGAAGTTTGTGAGTTTATTTGAGCCAACTGTCGACAATTGCCAGGAAGCAGAATCTCAACAGATTGGGATAATGCTCCGAAGAATGGCGGTTTTTCATCTATTTTTATATGTTGCAATCAAAGGAGGGGGCGTAGGTGGGTTACAGGAAATCCATTGGTGATGGATTAGGGAGGTCGGAGAAAGCAAAGTGGGGATACCTCTGGGATTGGATAAAAAGTAAAATGATGGACACATACTTAGGTGGGTGCAGGATAGTTAACAGTCAACAATTAACAGGATAACAGTAACAATGAAGGAATTTGTGGTCTCTGTCTTGGTGTCCAGGCACATTAGGTTGTGCCCTAAGGGGTCTGGAAAAAGGGAAGTTACATGCTACCCAGACATTTCATAGGCATGTTATCTTAGATCAGTGGTTCTCAACCTTCTGGCCCTTTAAATACAGTTCCTCATGTTGTGACCCAACCATAAAATTATTTTCGTTGCTACTTCATAACTGTAATGTTGCTACTGTTATGAATCATAATGTAAATATCTGATATGCAGGATGGTCTTAGGCGACCCCTGTGAAAGGGTCGTTCGACCGCCAAAGGGGTCGAGACCCACAGGTTGAGAACCACTGTCTTAGACGCAAAAAGACAGGCTTAGTTAAGGTAAAGATTGTCGGGGAAGATACCAGCCTAGGACATGACTACCCACCATCACTGCTTTTAGTTAAAGTGTAAATTCAGATCATCCTTAGTGGTTACTTTAGGGCTTTGAGTTTGCAAGACCGCCATGCAGGCCTTCCCTGAGCTGGTCAGGTGAGCATGTGGCCCCTTTCGTCTACAGTATGTGTATGTATGTGTATGTGTGTGTATGTTCATATACGTGTGTGTGTGTGTGTACATGTACATGATACGTATACGTGAGGCACTCAGTGCCAATGGAGCTGAGGTCCTTTCTGCCACACCTTCCTCCCTGCGCTGAGGGGACTCTTAGAACAATCGCTGTCTGTACCCATCACGGTTCCGTATTTCCCCGTAGGTGCTGACGTGCAGAAAGGCAAATACTGGGACACGCCGCTCCACGCTGCTGCCCAGCAGTCCAACACGGAGATTGTCCACCTGCTGCTGGAATTCGGGGCGGACATCAGCGCCAAGAACACGGAGCTGCTGCGGCCGGTGGACGTGGCCTCGTCCAGCAGCCTGGTGGAGAGAATGCTGCTCCAGCACGAAGGTAGGGGAGCCTGCGAGCATCCCAACCACGGAACGCGTCTGCCGGGAGCAGGGAACAGATGAAACTAGAGGCCTCCGAGGGCAGGCAAAGCAATCATGGCGTGCGATTTGGAGCATTTTGTGAAAGTGAATACTTTTTAACTTAGGTCCTATCTGTGAAAAAGACAATCACAATGATCTTAATTTTCTTTTTTTTCTATCTGACCTAAACTTTATATTCCTTTGGTTAAGTTACATAGATTCGGTTTTGACCGCACCTAATATGCAGTTCTGCATCCTATCTGTGAATAAACACGTAGAGGCTCGCCTCATGTTATAGGGGCGGGCGCCTTCTGCAGTGTGGGTAGAAACATGATCAGGACATATTTCCACACTTAAGACTTTAGTTCCAAAACGGAATCTCTCTGACACAGTAATTCACTCGGCTTTGGCTTAAACAGTAAATCAAATTTGAGAAGAACAATTAAGAATTTCCTCCATTTTGCAACGGCATGGATGGAACTGGAGAGCATTGTGCTGAGTGAAATAAGCCAGTCAATGAAAGAAAAAATACCACATGATCTCACTCATTCATGGATAATAAAGACCATTATAAACTGATGAACAAAAATAGATACAGAGGCAGAGCAGCATCGAACAGACTGTCAAACTACAGCGGGCCGGGGAGGGTTGTGAGGGGAGGTAAGAGATCAACGGAAGGACTTGTATGCATGCATATAAGCATAACCAATGGACATAAGACACTGGGGGGTAGGGGAGGCCGGGGGAATGTCAAGGCGGGGGTGAAAGGAGACATATGTAATACTCTTTGTAATACTTTAAGCAATAAAACAAAATTTTTAAAAAAATTTCCTCCTATAGTGCATGCCCTCCTTTGATCTGTATCCTTCAAAAAGCAGAATTTGTTTCTGAGGTTTTATTTTTTAAAAATGTATTTTTATTGATTGCAGAGAGGAAGGGAGAGGGAGAGAGAGATAGAAACATCAATGATGAAAAAGAATCATTGATCGGCTGCCTCCTGCACAATCTCTACTGGGGATCGAGCCCCCAACCCTGGTATGTGCCCTGACCTGGAATCAAACAATGACCTCCTGGTTCATAGGTTGATGCTCAGTCACCGAGCCACGCCGGCTGAGCTGTTTCTAGCCCAAAGACTTCAATGTCTTAAAGGACGTAGGTGGGATATACCTCGATTCTAATACAGTCTTATGAAGGCAGTGTAAATGCTCGTATGATTTCCCTAGTACAGGGGTCATACTGCCAGTTTGCTACAAAGCTCTGCAGATTTTTCTGGTTTGATTTCATGCATCTTGCAACCTATGAAAATCCGTGTTTTGATTTCATGGACACACCCCTGCTTGTCTCTTGCAGCCACGCCCAGCTCCCTCTGCCAGCTGTGCCGCCTCTGCATCAGACGCCGCATCGGACGGCCACGCTTGCACCTCATCCCACAGCTCCAGCTGCCCACGCTGCTGCAGAACTTCCTCCAGTACCGATAGACAGTAAAACCCGTCTCCGTGCTCAGACAAAAGCTCCACGTCATCCGCACAGTGCATATTTCATATTAAAATGTGCTAACGATGGGGTAGAAGCGGGTAGGGCAACACCCAGGGAAGCAGGAAGTATGGATTCTACCTTTAAGTGTACGAGTGGGTAGTGTTGTTTTAGATAGGCATTGCTATTGTTTTTGGACATAGTATATTTTGAATATCTATATATTATTGTTCCCAGAGACCCTTTTGTTGGTTTAGGAAAAGAAAAGAGTTCTCCATTTTATGTTTTTTAGAGTGAAAAGGAAATCTGTGAACTCTAAGCAAATTTATTCTTTATATGGTGTATTTTAAAAGGTCTATAGTCTTGAAGTAATGCATTCACCTTTCTATTTTGGTCTGCAATGATTCTCTGTATTTTTTTATATTCAGACAAACCATGAGTATGGTTTAGAAAACAGCAGGGAGCCCGGCTGGTGTCACTCCGTGGTTGAGCATCGACCCAGGAACCAAGAAGTTGCTGGTTCGATTCCCAGTCAGGGCACATGACCGGGTTTCAGGCTTGATCCCGAGTGGGGGCGTGCAGGAGGCAGCCCATCAATGACTTCCTCTCTCATCATTGATGTTTCTATCTCTCTCTCCCTCTCCCTTCCTCTCTCACTAAAAATCAATAAAAATATATTTTCAAACAAAGAGCAGCTAATACCTGTTTTGAAATAAAGAAGATTCACTGGGGAAACCGCTGTGTGGCACATGCACTGCCATTACCATGATCAGTTCACAGAGAGAGATGACATCCCCTCTCCTGGCAGAGAGCTCCCTAGCCGCCTCCCCTTCCGTGGGCCTGGAAGCTATCACTGCGCCCCCACACCCTGAGGGTGAGGACATCGCACACCTGCTGGGCTATTTTAAGGCCTCCCCCTCCTCAAGGGCAGCCTCTGAAGGTCTCTCTCCAGCGCTTTCAGACACATCCCTCCAGCCTCCTCCCGGTTCAGGAATTGCCAGCACCTGGTTCTGGTGCTACCTGGACCGAGGGAAACGGACTTCCTGTCTGCTTGACAAAGAGGTCCTGCCCTGGCCACACCTCAGGGAGCAGGGCAGCCCAAGGCCTTAGAAAGTGGAAGATCAAAAGCTCCTTAAACTGGGGGGCGCCACTTAGCAAACTTAAGAGAGCTTAAAAAATGTACCCCTGGGATAGACCCCTGGTTAGTAGGGTGTTTCTAATTCTCCTTACCCAAGGCAAGGGTTCAGCACACACTGGATTGCCAGGGAGCGTTGGATCAAAGAGGATATTCCTGAAACAGTGTCCTCTGCAGGGTGAATACCGTGTTCATCTTCTTCTGCTTTAACTGTGCTTGCATGCCATTTCCTGTCTGCTTAGTTCTCTTGCTGACTTCCAGAGACCCCTGGGAAATAAACCATTATGGCATAAAATTCCAAAGTCACGGCGATGGCGTTAAAAATCATTTGTTTGGAGTTTCAAAAATAGAAATAAGGCTGCAGCAAGTTTGTTAAAATATGTTCCCTGTGTGGCTAGAGACCTTTAAATGCATCTGTTTTACTGAAATCTCTGAAAACATTTGTAATGTCCTCATAAGTGTTTTTATTGTAGAGTAACCTTGTTAAATATCATTTGGTACTAAAACTGCCTTTTAGTAAAAAAGATTCCGACTGTCCTTTTCCTGCGTCAGAGGTTCCCTCGAGCGTGGGAGGACCGTGCTCCCCTTCCTGGGTCAGCACCACATGTTAACATGAGCGTTGCCCTGCCCGTCACGAATGCTGGCACCCTGTAACTTAGCTTGAGTGCGGTTGTCTTGTCCGAGAGCTGTCCTCATTTAAATAGATCACGTTTGTCCATGTGTTCAAGTGTGATTAGTGTCCCCGGAATAAAACCTGTTTTTTCGGTTCTAACGCGTCTTTGATTTTGTCACGGGAGGCCCTGGAGAATGCGGTTCGGGGCACTGAGAGTGATGCACGGCGCTGGGGAACGGCCCCTCCATGACTCAGCGCACAGCACAGTCCCCTGACATGCAGGCGCCTGGGGACACACTTGGGGGAGTTTGGGGTGTTGGGACGCCCAGCAACCAGGAAGAACTGTGCACTGTGCACCCCACGCCCCGGCAGCCCTGGCGTCGAAGCTGGTGGACTTGGCTTTCAGAGCCTGGTCAGGGTCATCCTCTCCCTGGAAATGTGAGGGGCACATGTCCTTTTAACTGCCCTCTATTCCTCCCCTCTCCCGCACCCACACACACCCTGCGCGCCCGAGCACCAGTTAGTTCCAGGGGCAGTAGTACCACCAGCACATATGGTGGAAGGAAGTGTCGTCCTCACTTGGCCGTTTCCGCGGCAGCTCTCTCAGGAGGAAGGCAGCGCTGCGCGTGGCATCGATGATCATGCAGACGCACATCCACTCTGCACAGGCCTGTTGCCTCAGCAGGAAATGACTCCTCCTGGGAAGGACTCAATTTAGTCCTCAGCCACACGGTCTCGGTCGGGGAATGGAAGGCCGTGATTTCATACTTTGAGCTGCACTCTCCTTCGGACAAGCAGTGGAAAGTATTGCAGAGAATCTCACCACCTTCCTCATCAAGTTGTGTCTGAGGAGGGACAATTATGTGACCAACCCACCCCTGGCTGCTTATTTCAGTAACAACGGGCTGGACTCTCACCCAGACCCTTCGCAGGCACCCCGTGCTTGGTTGATGGTCTGCTGTGTCATCTGAAAAGCTTGCTTTTGGGTGGTCTGCCCGCATTTCTATGTTGCACGGTGCCCTGCAAATTATGCACCTGCTCCCGCTCTGCTGTGACACTGTAACTCCCAGTAAATATCGTTCACCCATAAAAAACATGGTGGGGGAGATGCTGGGTGACTCTTGAGTGTAGGCCTCTGGGGACTTTGTGCCTTCTGCTTCCATCCTCTCGGCAGCCTGGACCACCTGTGGGGGAGCCTGGCCCACCTGTGGAGGAGCCTGGCCCACCTGTGGGGGAGGAGCCTGGCCCACCTGTGGGGGAGGAGCCTGCCCACCTGTGGGGGAGGAGCCTGGCCCAGCTGTGGGGGAGGAGGCTGGCCCACCTGTGGGGGAGGAGCCTGGCCCAGCTGTGGGGGAGGAGCCTGGCCCACCTGTGGAGGAGGATGCTGGCCCACCTGTGGGGGAGGAGCCTGGCCCACCTGTGGGGGAGGAGCCTGGCCCACCTGTGGAGGAGGAGGCTGGCCCACCTGTGGGGGAGGAGCCTGGCCCACCTGTGGGGGAGGAGGCTGGCCCACCTGTGGGGGAGGAGCCTGGCCCACCTGTGGGGGAGGAGCCTGGCCCACCTGTGGGGGAGCTGGCCACCTGTGGGGGAGGAGGCTGGCCCACCTGTGGGGGAGGAGGCTGGCCCACCTGTGGAGGAGGAACTTGGCCCACCTGTGGGGGAGGAGCCTGGCCCACCTGTGGGGGAGCCTGGGCCACCTGTGGGGGAGCCTAGCCATCTGTGGGGGAGGAGGCTGGTCCACCTGTGGGGGAGCCTGGGCCACCTGTGGAGGAGGAGCCTGGCCCACCTGTGGGGGAGCCTGGGCCACCTGTGGGGGAGCCTAGCCATCTGTGGGGGAGGAGGCTGGCCCACCTGTGGGGGAGAAGCCTGGCCCACCTGTGGGGGAGCCTGGCCACCTGTGGGGGAGGAGCCTGGCCACCTGTGGGGGAGGAGCCTGGCCACCTGTGGGGGAGCCTGGCCCACCTGTGGGGGAGCCTGGCGACATGTGGAGGAGCCTGGGCCACCTGTGGGGGAGGAGCCTGGGCCACCTGTGAAGGAGCCTGGGCCATCTGTGGAGGAGCCTGGATCTACCTCCAACTGGCAGGTGTGTGAGCAAGGCCACCAGTAGCCCCCACAGCCTGAGCACCAGGCTGACACCAGGCGGGAGGAGCCGACGCTGCCCACCTCAGTGTGAGAACATAAATTATAGTCAGTAAATCAAGCTGCTGAGTTTGGGGATGGTTCTGTTACAAAGCAATAGGTAATGATAACTACTTTTGACCCTCCTATCTCTCCTGCTCGCTTCCCGCTGCTCCGTTGGGGGACTTCCCAGTTTTGCGGGGGGCCGGGGAGGGGCATGGATGTCCCTCCTGGTGATGCTGACCTGGGGGAGGAGAGCTGTCTCCCCACCTGGGAAACTTCCTTCTTCCAGATGCAGAAGGTCAAACTCTGAGGTCACCAGAAGAAAAGAATGAGGGACAGAAATGTGGTGACTGACAAAGAGCATCTCCGAGACCATTTCCTACCCAGAATCCTCCAGATGGAGGAGGACTGAGTTTTCAGGGCCAAGCCCCTGGAACTCGTCCTTCTCTGATGTCCACTCGGCCCACCTGCGGGATCGGACCTTTCAAGAGGAGGTTTCCCATCACAGCGGTGAGCGGTGAGCGGTGAGCGTGGCTAAGGGGCCACACACTCCCCTGCCTCCCGGGACTCCCACGCAGGCAGAGGAGTGTGCACGGCGACATGAGCAGAAGTGACCGGGCCACCTGCAGGCTCGGCGACTTCCTCTCTGTCTCCCTTTGCCCCAGCGCCTTCAGAGGCCACGTGTTTCCAGCGAGGCAATCTGACCCAGCTCGCATCGCCACGCGTGGAAACCCGCCCCGCTGACCCACAGCGCCTGTGAAATGTCAGCCACAAACAATCCTTCCCTGGGTGAAGCCACCGGGATCTTTGAGCCACTGTGCTCTCGCAGTAATAAGTTGTCCAATATATTAATTTCCATCTGTTTAACCTTCAGCAATCAGAGGCGAAGATCCAAGGGCCTCATACGTTTGCCGGTTCCTTTGTAGCAGTTCCATTCATCCCCATACAAACGCACAGTGTATGTAGAAAGAAAGGTTTAATTTTAAGTCTTTGTGTATTTGTGGAGGGAGAAAGATACTGTTCCTACTGGGGTGTCCACTTGCGAGGGGATGATTATGGCCCATTATGTCATTACCAATGGACACTGAGCTGACCATGAGCTGTAATTACAGTCACAGCGGTGAGCAGGATCCAGGCTCATCTGTACAGATGGAGACGAGAAACGGTCAAAGGCATCGGAGTGCTCCCCTGAGGAGAGTGCTCTGCTGTGAGTCCGGCCTGAACACCATCGCGTGAGGCCCCCAGAGGGGAGATGAAGGCTGAGACTCCGCCTCAAAATTAGCAGAAACTAATTTCAGCATCTGCGATCTTAAAATGTCCAAGCAGAGGATAAAATCCTGCACTCACTTTTAAGAAGTTGATTCTGACGCTGACCTGTAAAATATTTAGAGAGTCATTTAGGTAGTAGACGTGTTCTGACTTAAGTTTATAGTTCTTGTTTAAGTAGAAAGGGCATTCCCAATCCTTGCTTAGTTTATTGCATTCTCAGGGCTATGCCTTCCAACTTAGGAAGGTCATTAGCAGGCAGCCTTATAAGGGGAGTATTTCATCACCAGCACCGTACGAACTGGACCATAATCTTTCCGTAGAACCACCTTGGAACACCCACAGTCCAGTGGCAATTATGAAATAACCTGTAGTTCTAGGGTGAGCCTCCAAGTTCAGCTTAAAACAGCGGAAGGCAAAGGTAGGTAGTTGGGCGCTGCAGCCCGGGGATGAAACCAGATCTTAACGAATTTTAAATGGAGGTTACGGTGTAGAGCAGTGGTTCTCAACCTTCCTAATGCCACGACCCTTTAATACAGTTCCTCATGTTGTGGTGACCCCCAACCATAAAATTATTTTCATTGCTACTTCATAAGTGTAATTTTGCTACTGTTACGAATCGTCATGTAAATATCTGATATGCAGGATGTATTTTCATTGTTACAAATTGAACATAATTAAAGCATAGTGATTAATCACAAAAACAATATGTAATTATATATGTGTTTTCTGATGATCTTAGGCGACCCCTGTGAAAGGGTCGTTCGACCCCCAAAGGGGTCGCGACTCACAGGTTGAGAACCGCTGGTGTAGAGCAACATCACCTTTTCATAAACAATCACATAGAAGCCTCAAGTTTTTGAGAAATTTGCTTTATGTCCTATTGATTTATAGATCACAAATAGCCATAAAATATTTCATATATATGTATATTGATTTCAGAGAGGAACATGGAGGGAGAGAGAATTATCAGTGATGAGAGAGAATTATCAATCAGCTGCCTCCTGCATGCCCCACACTGCAAGCTGGGCATGTGCCCTGACCAGGAATCAAACTGTGACCTCCTGGTTCACAGGTCGATGTGACACTCAACCACTGAGCCACACCGGCTGGGCTAGACATAAAATATTTCTATCAAAACTTCAATTAGTGAGTATTTACAATTTATAAAAAATCCCACATTCCGATATGTAGGATGAGTCTTGAAAGAAAGTATCAGAATTCATAATAAGCAGCAGGCTTAGATGTTAAAAGAAACGTGCCTACTTTATCCCAGGTTCTCTAAATCCCTTCCTTGTGTAATAGCTTCTGTTCCATCGTTTGAAATAGTGGAATCTTGGAGGAAGCCAAGAATGAGTACTTCCGCTCTTGCCCAGATTGAAAATTAAAGGCTGGGATCCCAGCGGCCTGCAGTGTGGCTGCCGTCTGGGCTGGTGCTCCGGGTCGGGCAGGTGAGCGCCGAGGGGTCTGAAGGAAGGTTACTCTGCCATTTCAAAGGTATGTTATCTTAGATGCACAAAGACCATGGGCAACTTCAAAATGATTAACCTTTGTCAGGCAGCTACAGGCCTGGGACGTGACTGTCCACCATGACTCACTTTTAGTTAGGAATTTCCATGTGGAGACTGCGTGTGTGTGTGTGTGTGTGTGTATGTGTGTGTGTGTGTGTGTGTGTGTGTGTGTGTGTGGTCACTTTGGTCTCTGCATTGTAAGGTGGGCCGTGCAGGCCTCCCCTGATCCTCTCAAGATTAGTATGTGGCCCCTTTCACAATTTTATCTTGCACAATAACATGTAGCTTCATGCTACATTGATTTTTTTTCCCCTTTGGTATAATAGATTTTTTAAAACTGTTGTGTAAATATTTAATTTATAATTGTCTATGCTGCTCTGCAATCATCTCCTCCCCCCTCCCCCCATTGTTCACTGATAAATCCCAAGTACCCGTGTCAGCGCACAGTAGGGACTCAGTGGAGACTGAATGAAAGAATTGCACACACTGGAGCATCATCAGGAAGTGGGAAAATCCAACTTACAAACTGTCTCCAAATACTACGTAATTTTTACGAACACTTAATGTAATAATCAAGGAAACAGGCAGGCTACGTTTAGACAGTAAACATTTATTTAGACATTAAGCATCTTATTAAACATATAGACACTGGGCACTTAATTTTGAAGGCCTTTTTTCCCCATGGGTGTCCAGGGGGAAACATCATATCGTTTCCAGTTTCCAAGCAACACCGTCCTCATCCTGTGGAGCCCCCTCACCTGCTCCTTAAAACGCTTGGCTGGAAACAGGCCTCCAGCTGGGCTCACAAACCCCGGGATGGGATCTGAGACTGCCCCGCGGCCTGGCGCAGTGGTTGCAGGCTCCCCGCCCCCCGCCTTCCCTCCCCCCTGCGGGGCGTGCAGGAGGCAGCCCATCAAGGATTCCCTCTCATCATTGTTGTTTCTAACCCTCTTTCCCTCTCCCTTCCTCTCTCGGAAACCAATAAAAATATATGTAAAAAAGAAAATAAAAGGTAAACTTCAAGGGAGCTCTAAATTAGTGAAGACAAGGAACACAGCCTGAAACCCTCCACCCCTCCCCCAGCCCCCAGGCTGAAGCTCCCGGACCAAGTCCACGTCCAATTCGCGCAGGGATCGCATCCCCCGGCCCCGCCCCTCGAGGCCCCGCCCCTCGAGGCCCCGCCCTCGAGGCCCCGCCCTCGAGGCCCCGCCCCCGCGGGTGCTGCTATGGAAACCCAGAAAGCTACATGGCAGCCAGCCGCCAGAAGAAAGAGATTTTGCAAGTGCCATGGGCAGCCCAAGCCAACTTACCTCCACGTTCGTCACAGGCCTCAGAGGCAGCCCTGGGGCGGCCTAAGAAGTATCTGGTCTACCCGCACCCGCCCAGAAGGTCCCGCCTGTCTCGGTCGATCCTGCGCTGGCTCCAGAGCTTGGACCTCACCTTCTTCCCCAGGAACATCAACAGGTGGGGGACAAGCGGGCCAGGTGGACCCCGCCCGCTTCCTCCAGGCCGCCCACCACGCCCACACACACACCTGCGCCCTTAGGGAGCCGGCCTGAAACAACATGGTGGAGCATTTCATTCATTCATTCATTCATTCAAGCAATCGATCATTAAATGTTAGGCCTACGCTAATATAGGTAGAAGGCTTTGGTGACTACAAGAGTATTGAAATAGTCCAGGCTCTTCGGGTTCACTAGACCAGTTACTTGCTGTCAGGACAGAATATTAGGTTGGTGTTCACTGGAGCACAGACGGTATAAGTAACCCCATGTTCTCTCATTTCCTTCCGGCCACGGATCAGGGATTTTTCCAATGGCTTCCTGGTAGCAGAAATATTCGCTATCTATTACCCCTGGGACCTTAGCCTCTCGTCCTTTAAAAACGGCACTTCTTTAAGAGTTAAGTTGGATAACTGGGCGCAGTTGGAAAAGGTAAATCCACAACCATTAACGGCGTTCACTGCTCCGTGGGTGGTTATAAAGGGCTGGGTTTCTAGACGCGTGTGGCGGGCTCCGAGGGGATACTGCCGCGTTGGCAGCTTGCTTCCTGGGATTGAAAAGAGGGTTATTAACACGCTCACTTCACGTGGGAGTGGGGTGTAATGGTTTTCTTGCCGAATGACATCATTTAATGATGAACAGGTGAGACAGAAAATTGGTGGAGATAAAAGGGGGATTGACGGGAATTCATAGCGATCGAACCTTTGAATAAAACTACTCACGATGCAAATGTTTTCTTTCCACTATTAAAGTTCCTGGCCAAAAAGAAAATTAAATTACCCAGAGAACTAATCTACGGGACGATCCACTGCAAAGCCGGCGTGCCGGAGATCCTGGTCCAGGAGGTGTACAGCTTGCTAACACACCAGGAGTGAGTGAGCCGGGCTTCCTAGCAAACGCCGCGTCACCTGAAACTTTGGGTAACACACTTCTCATTCCTAAAATGCCGCTGGTGAACAGCATGTTGTTTGTTTTTTATTTCCAGAACCCCAAGTATCCAGGACGACCTTGTGAACTTCACAGACTATAGTTACCAGATGCAACTGCCGCTGCTCCCCAGGTCCACCGCCTCCAAGTTCATTAAAGATAACATTAGGTTGTCCGAACTCATGAGCAATCGCAGCCTGCTCAGCAATGAACTGAAAATCGATTTCCTCTTCCTTCTGCAAATGTTGCAAAGGAAGTTAAGCAGAAAGATGCATCCAAGTAAGTTTTCCTTGGGAATCCTCAACCGAACGAACTCCTCCTCGCCCAATGGCGCTCCTCTTGGGCACGGATGAAGGAAAGACTCTCATGCCTGCTGTCTCCGGTCACCGGTTTAACGGGGAAATACTCCCGTTGTGCAAGCAGTGGGATGAATTCTTTTCGTCGGGGTGGTTAGTGTTATAATTCATTCGTTTTGAAGAAAGCATAGGTTACCAGTGTCTAAGCACGTTTCTTCTTAGAAAATCTTTTAAGTGAATCTGTTCACGTAAAATATTGTGGGAATTCAGAAGTTCACATATCAACTCAAGATACCCAGGAGGATAGGAGTGTTTAAGCGTCCGTCAGGGTGTAAGTACTTGACCCCTAGCTGCTCTCTAGGTGTGGTCAGTGCTGTCCTTTCTGTGGTAGCTGTTGGTGTGGAGATGGCCAGGCCGACTGGGTCAGCCACAGCGTCTTCTTGTTGCTGTGGCTTTTCTGATACTTATTCGGGACACCACTCATGCCTGGGAACCCGACCTCCCTGACTGCAGACACTGGGAGACTGGTCATTACCTAGACATCCACGCCATTCCCGAGCGAGGCGGGTGTAGGCCATCAGGGTTTCTCTCTCCCTTTTTTGAACCCAGTTTTCCGAAGAGCCATCTTACTCTAGTCTCTGGAAGGAGCGGAGAGCCGCAACCTGACCTCCCTCCCTAATTAATTGTGAGACAGATGTTTTGTCCTTTATCGGTCCGTTCTTCCATCTTCTGTCATTTTTTGTGTCTCTTCTTTATTCTACTTATGAATTTGAGCAGAGACAGAACTGTAAATTTTACGTTCAGATTTTTGGGAAGTTTTCAGACACTAACGTTTTGCTGTGAAATGTATCATACATGCAGCGTATAATGCATATACATTTGTGTACCCCCTTGTAAGAAACAGAACATCACCGGTGCCTTCACATTCCCCTGTGCGTCCTCTGTGATAGCATTCTCTACCCTTCCCGCCGAGAGCAGCCATTGTCCTCCTGCCTTATGATTTCCTTGATTTTTAAAAAATATATTTTTATTGATTTCAAAAAGGAAGGGAGAGGGAGAGAGAGAAACATCAATGATGAGGGGGAATCATTGATTGGCTGCCTCCTGCACGCCCCACTCTGGGGATGGATCCCACAACCCAGGCATGTGCCCTGACCGGGAATCAATCGAACTGAGACCTCCTGGTTCATAGGTCCACTCTGAACCACTGAGCCACACCAGCCGGGCTTAAAGTAACTTTTTAAAGCAACTATTTTGTGCATGAAGAAGGTAAGCACTGCGGGGAGAGGGGTGTTAAGCTCTGTAGTCACCGCACTCCTAGGATTATGGGGAAACGGATATCTACACAATTTGCTGAATTTCTAAATCGTGGGGCTTTATTTTGCCAATGGCCACAGTGAATTCCTAAGAAACGACGTTTGTGTCTATTTTACAGGCAGGTTTGAAGTCAAACCGACCGTGGGAGAACTCACTCTGGACCACATCTCTGCCCAGGCCTCTCGCCACAAGCCCAAAGCAGCGAATCCAAGGCCACCGGACGTTCCTGTTCTACGTACGCGCTTTTGCTGTGGTTTCATTTTTAACTTTTTATCTGTGAAAAGGGATTTTTTTGTTTGTTTGTTTTGCTGTGTTCATCGACATTTTTAAAAAGAGTTAAAATGCTGGTCTCAGCCTTCGGTCTAAAATGATGCCACAGTTGGTTGACTCGTTGTTTGCTCTTGTTTTCTTGTTAATCCTCACCCAAGGATATTTTTTCATTGATTTTTAAAGAGAGTGGAAGGGAGAGGGAGAGACAGAGAGAGAGAGAAACACCGATGTGAGAGAGACACATCAATTGATTGCCTCCTGCGCATGCCCCAACCAGAGCTGGGGACTGAGCCTGCAACTGAAGTACATGCCCTTGACCGGAATGGAACCTGGGACCCTTCAGTCCATGGGCTGACGTTCTATCCACTTTGCCGAACTGGCCAGCGCGTTGTTGTGCTCTTGATAGAGAGATGGGGCCCCATCAGGGGAGCTTCCCAAGCTGGGGTCCTCCTTCTACTGTGGGAGCCACCTGGGTGCTGGTTTCTAGGTTGATGCTCAACCACTGGGCCACACCGGGCAAGCTGTTTTTTGTTTTTTTTCTAACACTTAACTTCCTCTATCGGTTTACCTAAATCTAGCATAAGCAACATGATGGGCCAAAGAATATAGATTCCTTAGTTGCAACGGGACTGTCCCTTGAGAAGTGAGTGAGCTGCAGGGCCCGGGTGGCCGGCTGCATGCTCAGAGTTCCAGAAGCGGGTGTGCACTGTGCGTGCCACAGCAAGGCTTCTGGAGTCGTGTGCAGTGGCCTCAGCTGTTTCTGAAGCAACATTTAAAAACAGCTGAGTCATATTCGGGATCAAAATAAGCCGCGGGTATTTTTAGGCCCTGCTGGCGGCTCCCGGAGGTGGGTGGCATGCCGAGTTCTTATTTACAGCTACTATCACGATGAGCCCGTCTCCGCCTGCGGACCTTCGCTGTGCGCACGTTTGATATATCAGAATCGTGGGTGGTTGCGTACATAGTTAATAACCGCACATTGATTTTAACTTTGTTTTGAAAATATTCCAGCAAATATAGGCAACGCTGGCAATTAGGGAACCAATCCAGGGGACGCAGCCTGGAACACCTTCTCTCGGCCCTGAGACAGAGCCTGTCTGAACCTGGACAGGTGACCTTGGAAACCCCTCATGGACTTGAAGAAGGGCTGCCGCCACCTGTGCCACGTTAAAGGGACAGAATCGCCGCCTTAGCTTGTATTTCAGTGAAAAGTAAACTAAAGTGGTGTCGTATCCATACTTGGGCTGTTTTTTCTTCTCAATTCCATTCAACAACCGTTTATTAACATCACCTGTGCCACATCCCGTGGAAAACACAAAGCCAAATTAATTAGCGCAGAATGAGCCCAGGTCACCGTAAAGGTGCAGTTAAACACAACTTACCTCGACCAGCAACAGGTCTTCCCCAGAGAGCCGGTAGGAATGGTGACTGTACCCTGTAATATTTTCCTCATTAGAAATGAAAAGAGTTACTAGGCAGCCTGACAGTGTTTATTTACACATCACATCTATAAATAAAAACATTTATTCTGAACGATGATCCTTGTACACTGGCCCATAGACCATCTTGCCCAGGTCCATAAATAGCCGTTAACGTTTCTTACAAACTGGCGTCCTTCCTTGAGACCGAGCTGTGGAGAAGGGAAATGCTTCACTTAGAAACTGGCCTGGGGTTTAGGGACCCATTTCTTCCATCTAAATATGCCCACGGGCTGCTGCCATCCCCCACACCCTTACTGAAGGGAAACCATAGCAGCTGACATCCTGAAAGGCGGGTTCTCTTCCATCTTTTGGAAATTTTATGTTCGTATTGGGGACATTTCCTTCAACTGGAACCACTCCTGTGAGACGCCACCCCATTCACAGTCCCTTTGGCTCCCCAGATGACAGTGGTAAGTCCCACCATGTGTGGGTCAGTTTCCAGCTAGCCTCGGTCACTTTTCCTGCAGTGTGGAAGGCTTACACAGTTTTATTAGAATTTCTACCTCCGGAGACTTCCTTGTTTGATTTTACATTTTGGGGGAGAGCATATTTAGTAAAAGAAGTTAAAGCCAGCCCCAATGAAAGAGATGACTTCTTAGGAGGGTGTTTAGAATCTGGTTTTATCTGTGGTAAAGGATTCAGTCCAAATGCACGTCCTAACCAGCTCTCGGTTCCCTACTTGCTGCCTTGGGTTCTAACAGGACACATCTAAGTCCAAGCTGGTGGGGATCATCGCTAACCCATCCATTGCCGATCCCCAAGGAAGGGTGTTAGGAAGAAGTCAGCTGAAGATCCTGAGAAAAGGCCTGGGTCGGGATAAACAGTCAAACACACTGCTCTCTCCTCTTGACACTGCGTTCAACCTCCTGGAAAAGCCCATCCCCCGTGGCCAGTGGCTGGTCCCTAGGACCCTGCGGGAGGAAGGAGGGCTGGGAGAGATAGGAAATGGTCCCCAGGCTTCAGGCTTCATCCCCGAGAGTGAGTGAGTGAGTGAGTGAATGAGGGCAGCGGGTACAGTCAGAGCAGAGCGGGGAACTGTAAGAACCTCCAGGATGAGTGTGCCCAGACGCCAACGCTGGGGCACGTCTTAGGAAGGCCATTGGCTCAGAGGCTCTTGGATGGACAGAAGGAAGGAAGGAAGGAAGGGAGGGAGGAAGGAAGGAAGGAAGGACTTTCCCGGGAACTAGGCCGCCTCAGGAACAGGTCCTGTCCATCAAGTGGCAGCATGCTCCTCAGGGCCATGGAAGACCCAGCTGCTCTCTCCTGCTCACGTGGCGGTTTCCATAGTCATTGTTCCCTGCGAGTGGAGGGTCTTCCCTCTGAAGGTCCATGGAGTGACTTTTGTAGGCTTCCTCCCGGGAGGGTAATCTCTGATGGACAGCTCAACCCTTCACACCTGCAGTGCCCTGGGAAGTAGTGGAGCGTTAGGGACAAGACTGGTGCTCATCCTACCAGCTAACCATGTCACATCTGGCTTTCCCTGGGGGGACCTGGAATACATACATACACACAAATCTAGACAACTACATGCACAGTCACACGCTGCTTCAATGCAGCATGAAAGTGTTTTTCAATTTATTTACGTATAAATGTTTCAAAGATACGGTACAATAAGCACTCACTAGGAGTGCACTATAAACATAACTTCCGTGTTACGAGTGCACTAAATAGGAAATACAGGATTTTACAAATAATGTGTGACGCGTATACTACATTCAGAATACCTTTGAAGACCAAAAAATGTCATTTTTCCTACCATAGGGACAACAAAATACAGTCATTGCTAATTCGACCATGTTCCTGAGCACATCTGAATGGTCTTGTGGAAATATATGTATGTTTCATTAATTGACTGACATAAAAATCAGAGGTTTTCACAACATGTAATCATTTTGATATTGCAATTTTGTGAAACACCTGGTAATGTTAGAGAGAAAAATTTTTCCCAGTCCTTTTAAAATTCACTGTCTTATGAGACTTCCTTCATAAAGGCAGGTTTAAACCTGCAAAATTATTTGTCCACACTATGGACATCTTCAAATAGTAAAATAAGCTCATATTATTTATTGGATTTTCATGCATATGAAATCTAACCATGGAAAATGCTTTTATAATTTTAAAAATTACTTTTTTTCATATTAAGGTACAATATATACAGATTGACATAGTCAAATGACATTATTAATTCTGCAAAGAATTCATAGTTAAAATTAACATTAAGGTATAGAACATTGTAGTTGTCAAAGCATAACAGAATTGCACTTGAATAAGCCCAGTTTAGATTTCAGACAGAACCTGGGTTACTCTCCACTGTCTTCATGTGCTACATGATTTTTTTCATACTTTATACATAAAAATATGATTTTCCTGCATTCATTAAAATACAAAATGTGATTATTCATATATGTATAACTTAAACTCAATGATGGCTTTTGAAGGAATTAAAGCACAAAAGATAAGCTTCTTTATTTAAAACAAAATAAAGAGGAATATGGTAGGACTTAGACCATCGGTTCTCAACCTGTGGGTCGAGACCCCTTTGGCGGTTGAACGACCCTTTCACAGGGGTCACCTAAGACCATCCTGCATATCAGATATTTACATTATGATTCATAACAGTAGCAACATTACAGTTATGAAGTAGCAACGAAAATAATTTTATGGTTGGGTCACAATATGAGGAACTGTATTTAAAGGGCCAGAAGGTTGAGAACCACTGACTTAGACTCATTTTGAAGTAAGGCAATTCTAGTACACATATGCCAATTAATAAACAATTCTGAGTTACATTTATCACCAAGGGTTAAAAAATACTCAATACACTTTATATTACCCACTGCCTCTCTGAGTTGCATACATTCTCGTTTATAATATTAATTTTTTTAATAAAATGAAATTTAATGAGGAGTTAGAAGTGATCAATGTGATAGATAGGTATATATTATATATTGTTTTCTGTTTTAAAAAGCTGTTTAAGAAAAATGTTAAAATATCTTAAATGCAACAAGTTTAAAGATAATAACCACGATTATTAGACAAAAACATCTATATTATAAATTCTGCACGACTCGAGTATAAAAGTACTGTTCTTGCTGAAATGCATTAATTTCATAAATTTCAAAGTCAGAATTTAAGAACAACTGAGATACTTATGGCCATGCCTCAGGCTTTTCTTCTTTGTAGCTTTACTCTTTTAATTAATATTTTAAAAACCTGAATTTACATAATATATCCAAACTTTTAATATCCTACTTACAGGAAATTTACTTCAAACTAAATTTCATCAAATAAATTCAGTTACAGTCAATATAAATCGATTAGAGATTATGTCACTATTACGTGCATTAATGAAAATTAATATCTATACATACCCGGTCTCTTTTAAAACTCAATTACCATAAAATGCAAATTCTCATACATATGCCACTGCATTTTGGTTTTCACCCCCCAGTTGTTTTCATGCTGATAGAACCGATTCCTTTATAATTGGACATTTGAATTTCAGATAGAAACGTTGGTAATGTTCTCTCCACGTGGCTCAGCTAGTTGGAGCATCGTCCGTTCTGAACACCAAAAGATTGCAGGTCCGATTCCGGGTCAGGGGACAGACCTAGGTTGTGGGTTTGATCCCCAGTTGGGGGGTGGGGGTGGGGGTATAAGGGTGGCAACGGATGTATGCTTCTCCTACATCGATGTTTTTCTTTCTCTCTCCCTTCCCCTCTCTTTAAAAAAATCAATTTAAAAAATATCCTTGGATGAGGATTAATGAAGTATTTTGATTGTGTATCTATTTGTTGATATATATTAAACTTATAACTGTAAACTTTTATTAAAGATGAGCTAAAATCAGTGGTTTATGATACATGAAATAGAAGACAAGGTATGTGTCTGTGAGCGGACGCTCAGCCCACATACCTTCCGCATCGATGCCCGGAACCCAGGTCCTTCGAATGTTCAGTAGGACTGTACTGTACACCAAGCGCTGTCCTAGGGGTCGTACCCTTTCTTGTCTCAACAATAAATACCTGGGTTCCTTCTGCACTTTGTGAAAGTCTTATGTGCTCTTTTCGATGATTCACTCAGTCCTTTATAGCTCAAATATTTCCTTTCCCCCAAATATGGCTATTCAATTTTATAAAGGAGACACCTATTTTTTCTCAAAAGTATATAAATATTTTATTTTTTGAACTTAATGAATAAAATCGACTGTTATTCCCTACTTCCCCCTCTCCTCCTCCCAACCTTCAGCTCATGGGCAACAGAGGTTAATACTAACCAATAAAAGGTCTTCAAGACACAATGAAGCCGGAGAACAGCCTTCCATCAGAACGGGTTGAGGCGAATGCCAGTCCCTAAAGGTGAGAAGGGGTTCACCTTGGCCCACATCAGAGCATCGTTCAGGGAGATGGCGGATTTCCCATCTTCAAGGAGGTACACGGGGCCCTGCACACGGCAAGAGTTGAGGGAAGAAGAGGAGTAAAAATTCACAACATGTTTTTAAACAGAGACAATCCCTCCAGTAGAAAATCCATGGGTGATGTTTGCACGGTGCCCACAGGAAATTAAAAAGATATAGACTTCACTTTGGGTGGCGAACCCACAATACAATATACAGTGATGTATTAAACATTGTATACCTGGAACCTATATCATTGTATTAACCAAGGTCACCCCAATAAATTCAATACAAATCTTAAAAAAATATGAGAAAAATTAGTTTTTTGAACTGCTACAACTATAAAAACATTTTAAAACATCTTAATGTTATATATATATATATATATATATATATATCCTGATGTCTTTCAAAATAGGACTTAGTTTCATAATTTGAGATCTTTAAATACAGCAGTGTTAACAGAGATAACAGGTAATGTTAATCTGTTAAATACTACAAAGTTAACATTTTATAAAGGCATATATGCCTCATCATAGCCTTAAATGTACTTTACTGTTTAATTATACAGCTAGGAAGTTATTCAAGCCAGAACCTCTGAACCTGCTGTGTGTGTGTGTGTGTGTGTGTGTAATTAAAATCGTGCCAAACGTGTGATTTGCCAGCAGATCTATAATTTAGTTATATCAGTTAGTCCATATGTCAAGGGCAGTTCTGAAGAACTAAATGCAAAAAAATAACAACAAACAAAAAAACCCCTTTTAATCTGTACTGCTCAGCTCTTAGAAGGAAAAGCACGATTTTCAAAACACAAAACCTTGCTTATTTATGTTCTAAAGTTACCAGGTTTCTGAGCATGATTTCAATTAATACAGCTTGTCAACAAATTATTTGTAGACTGGAGGCCCGATGCATGAAATTCGCAGCCCCGTTAGACAGTACCTGGATTTTTAACCCCGTGAGACAAGAGATGCGAGCGTCCGAATGGCTGGGAAGGTGGGACCCCGTCACATAGTCCGGCCCCACCATCCCTCTGAGCGGCTCGGCCTGCAGTCTCCGGAGCAGGGCTGCGTACACCCTTCTCTGTGACTCGGAAGCGGGTGTGTAGGGAGAGTCCTCTGATGATCTGTGTTGTCAACACACATTGCATTTGCATTTTTGTAAAATCACGGAATCATTAAGGCTTAGACTAGAAACAGTCCCGATGGCTTTTCAGCCCCCCTTCATAGAGGATGCCAAATCAACTTTAGACGCAATTTACAGTAAACATGAAGGACTTAGAAAAAGGGCAGCATTGTAAATTATTACTGAATATCTGCTAAGCAAACCAAGAGTCCTTCTTGTGCTCGCGCGAATGACGACAATCCGCACTCTGAACGCCTGTGGACGACACTAAGCATTCCTGTTCTTTGTCAGAGTCACTCACGGGTGGACGGGCTGCGTGCAGGCTCTCCACGCCTCCAGCTCCTCAGAGAGGCGCTCGATGGTCAAAGGCACGGACACCTCCCGACGTTTCAACAGCTGGCTGCAACGTGAGAAAGAAATGAACAGCTGGCATCTAAGCCTAAGACACCAGAAAAGCAAATAAACAGCTGCAATTGTAGATTTCACAGCTATTGTTCAAAAATTCTTGTGTATACCTGAGTGTGTGTGTGTGCGTGTATGTGTGTGTGTGTGTGCCTGCTCACTGTGTAGTTAGCCTGTAAGTCAGGGGTCCTCAAACATTTTAAACAGGGGGCCAGTTCACTGTCCTTCAGACCGTTGGAGGGCCGGACTATAGTTTAAAAAAAACTACGAACAAATTCCTATGCACACTGCACATATCTTATTTTGAAGTAAAAAAACGAAACAGGAACAAATACAATATTTGTATTTGCATGTGGCCCGCGGGCCGTAGTTTGAGGACCCTTGCTGTAAGTGCTGGCGAGTCATAGATGGTCCACAGCTGTGGGCTGGGTGACAGTCTGAGGAGGGAGGGACGGATACATGAGCTGCATAATGTATGGAGGACGGTTCGAGAAGCCAAGCTCTGCTGACGGATGGCCACGCACGGCTACTGCAGGGCAGTGTGTGTCTGCACTAACATGAATGTTGGGAGTAAGAAAGCAAGCGGGAGAGCAGTCAGCTGGCAGGGAGGACGGGATGCGGCTGCGTTCTCTACGACAGAGCTGGGCCAAGAGGCAGGGCCCGGCGACACAGGACCCACCCGTCCTTGAGGATGACACAGCGCAGGCTGAGCGGATAAGGACGTGTGGGGCAGTACTGGGGACACCGCTCAGTGAAGAACCCCCTCCTCTCCCGGCAGCAGGGGTGCCCTTACCTCGTGTACTCATAGAGCGCGGGGACGATGCTCGCGTACTGTCTCCTGGCGGCCAGCAGCGCGCCCGCATAGCCACTCAGTATGAGCAGCTCGTTCCGCGCTCTGCGGGGGAAGATGGTTCGGTTTAAGAATCCCATTGAAGTCTAGAGCATCATTCTCATCTGTAGTTACTGTACTTGTGTCTCTCTGTTTTAATGGGTGACATTGACAGCAAACTCTGTTTAGAACATTCTCTGAACTCAAGGATGCTGCCTTCATCAGGCAACTCAGACAGGCGTTGTGCTATGACAAATTCGGGCTCAAAACACCGATCTTCTACGTTATCTCACTCTCGCCTTCTTGTTTTTCTCGGTTGCTCCGCAGCTTCTTCATGCGCTCGCTCCCTCGGGAGCTGCTGGGTCAGAGTAGGAATCCCTGTCACACGGACTCTCACCCACCACCTTCCTGCCTAGGATCTGCCACGTGTGCAGACACGGCTTCACCTTCCCACACGGGCATCAAGCAAAAGGGGCCCAAGGCCTCCATCACAGATTACCCACAGTCTCGGGACCTCAGCCACATGGAACAGTGACCTTGAACCAGGGGCGGGGGACCTCTGGCCCGAGGGCCGTGTAAGGCCCGTGAAATCGTTCGGTCTGGCCCTGCCAAGGCATGAGGGGTGAGCTAATGAAATGTTTGACCACATAGAGCAGGCTAGTTTTTAAGCTGATAATTTTGTGTGGCCCAAGAATGATGTTATGAATATCCAACTGGCCCTCAGCAGAGACGGTTCCCCACCCCTGCCTTGAATGACACTTGTTTCTGGGGGCGGCATCTACCTTTGACGTCCTAGCGCTTTCACTTCGTCCCCAACCCAGCATGCTTTGCACACATGGGGGGTTAACAGGTAAGACCACCAGTTTCTCAGGACTGTGAGGTCCAAAACCACCAAAAAGCTTTAAATCAGCCCCATTTGAACCTGGTGTGTATGTGTGTATATGTGTGTACATACCTATATAAACATACAAACGCTATTAGTCAAGGAGCCCACTAAGATTTATGATTCCTGGTTCAAACTGACCTCTGCACTTTTTCTTAGGATGACAACAGATAAAAACATAATTTTTTCGACATGTCCTCCTACCTGCCCAAGACAATCTTAGTTCCTGATCTAAACACCAAAACTTGCAGAGCCCCCGTGAAACACCACGTGGCTGGGGTGATGGGTTCTGGGGAAAGGTACTCACTCGGTACACGTGGGCAGGAGTAACTTTTCCGTCTGAATGTAACTCAGCAGGTCAAGAACGGGGTAAATGGTGTCCAAAGTCCAATCGGAACTACTGATGTGTTCTGGCAAACAGAACGAAATGAAGAGTCTCTAAGTAGCAGCGGTCATTTTCCCCACTGTTGAACCCATGTGGTCAGCTCCCTTCTGGTGAATCCTATCTGTCCCTGGGATCAGACCACAGGTATTCATTCACCCACCCACCTCTCTCAGGCCCCACCCCATATGGTCAGCAGTGTCTTTCCTTTCTCAAGGTAGGGTGGCTAGTGCTTGATGTGAAAGCTTTTTAGCAGTATAAATGAAAATATGAGATAAATGAGCAGATTTCAAATGTCTCTACCAACTAAACACTCACCTTTGACGAAGTCAACACCAACAGGAAGGGCTTTTTCAGGTTCTTGACTTAACAAGTAATACTTTACAGCTTCAAACACATTGCCACCTGCATGCGCTGTCTCCGCCAACTGCATACATTCTTCTACGGTGGGCAGCTTGCACTAGAAAATGATCGGGTTGAGGACAACATCACCAAAATGTGCAGAGATAAAAGTAACAGTATAAGTACTAAATAAGCTTCATATTTATTCCTTATGGAAGTTGCTCAAAATAGATGTGCATAAAATAACTTGTACTGAGATACATTTATGAAGCTATCTTGAAGTTGTAATAATAATAGTGATAATCATTAATAATAATAAATAGGATGTTACCTAAGAGTCAGTGGTTTTTATCACCCAATACCTAATAAAAGAGGGGGAAGTGAATTGCCTTGGTTGTGATATTGGAACTAGTGCCTGCAGCCGTGACTTAGGAAAAAATGCTGAGATTAGTTATTTTAGAACAAATATGCTGACCATTATAAAGAACTACATGGCACACTCTTCCATGTCCTGTACACAATACATTAATTTCATGTGGCCTCTGAGACAAAGCAGCTTCATTTCAATAATTGTACAAACTCTGCAAGTTTTAGCTTTGCCGTCCGGAAATCCTACACTGTGTGGGGTTGGAGCCCATGGAATGTCATCACTGCGGCATGAGAAGCAGTACTCCCATGGTCTCCATTTTTAAAAATCCGGTTAAAACCGAGTCTATTCCTCCTGCAGGTGAGTTCTGCTTCCATAACAAGGCAGGAATTATGTTATCTCCTGGATCAAATTCCAATAATGTCCATGGTTGGTTCAGTTAAATTGCTGAATTGTGTTGGTTAGTTTCTGAGTGACACTGATAGACAGTTTGATGCTCTGGCTCCCACCACTCTGGCCACCACTGCAATGAGCTGCCACAGCAAGAAATGGTTTGCGTTACGACTCCGGAAAGTGTGCCTCACCCCCGTGAGGTCACCTGTCTCTTCTCCTGGGGGACCTGCCACCCTCTTCCCCTCACTTTTCTCTTATATCCCCTTAAGTGACCAAAAAGTAAGTTTATTCAATTCACTTACTTACTAATGCATTTACTCAATAGTTTCTGTTGTTTAAAAATTAGGTATATTTAACATTACAGATCACTCAACCTCTCAGAAAAATCACCACAAACTACAATACAGGAGCTCTCATGTGTATGACATCTCCTATTGTTTCCTATCTCTACTCACTAAGCAACAGTTATTTATTGAGCAACTCCTATGTGCATGGTACTGTGCCTGGCTAGATTAAAAAAAGGCTTCTTCACTTTGAGAAACGCTCGAAGAGCAGAGGGGATGAACCCCTTGGACGCCATCAGCGTCTACAGATGCAGGAGGCGGACCTGCCCCACACGCCACCCGCGTCTATAGCCGCAAACCTCGCATATCAACTCTGGTCGCCCAATTTTAAAATCAGACTTGCTGGTGACGTCTCTGGGTTTGTAAAGAAGATCATGGTAACTTAAATTTGTAAATATTCCAGCGCATATGGAAGAAAAGGGGATGGTTTCCGTTTTGGACGCGTGGCAGTTAACTGGTAAAAACAGTGGTCCCCATTTAAATTTCTCACTCAAATAGGATAGGACAAGAGGAGTAAGGTGATCATCCCTGTCATTCTTGTTGAATCTTAAAGTTCTGCAAGTTGTGTAACATAATATTTGAATATATAATTGTCTGTACTACTTGTGAAGTTGTCCAGCTAGTCGCTTCTTCACACATTCTAACTAGCCTTTCTGAAGTGTTATTAATGGAGTCTGACGAGACAGTAATTATGTTCTCTAGAACGTGCGTGCGGTGAAAGACTTGGTGGAGACCTTCCCGCCCCTCTGGCCCCATCTTTAACAGCTGTGATCTCAGTCAGGTGCTAATCTCCCTAAGCCTCCTGGGCCAGGGACATGCCCGTGTGCAGTAAGACACACAACCGAAAACAGCATCTGTCTTCCTTCCATGTGCATCGATTTCCACAGAAAATAGTTTTCATTTGTTATGTTTATGAGCAAAGCACAGCTCATTTATAAAGCGAGTCAGGGAAGACAAAGCGTATAAGGAAGTCAAAGTCACTCAGCTCACAACCCATTGGTAACTCTCAACATTTATCTTTTCACAAGCATTTTCTCTGATATCACACTCACACTCACACACATACACACACATACAAATACACATATACACTCTCACACTCACAAACACACTCATACTCTCACAAACACACACATTCACACACTCTCACACAGACACACACACACACAAACACACACTTGGTTTATCTATATTAACACAATACTCAGAAAGTACCCATTATCGAATGAGTAGGGCCACTCACACTGGGGGGAACATCAAGGTTCATATAAGTAAAAAATCTTCGTTATTTTTAGAGTTGAAGATGAGAAAATTTTTTACTTTTATCTTTTTCTCAAAAGAACTATCTCCTTAAATAGGCTGTGCAATCATTTTCAGAATGAAAATCACATGGCATGTGTGTAGTGTCATAATCTGCTTTCACTTTTACAGCTGACTGATGTCAATAAAAACAGAACTTCAAGATCTTTTTAATGCATTAGTAGCACTAACATACAGAAATGTCCTACAAGCTATATAAACATATAACCTCCCTATTGTGGAACACTTGGGTTGTTTTATATATAATCTCGGTACATAAATTCCTATATTCTGCAAAGGAGCATTCTTTTAAAGCGCTTAAGAAAAATGCGTGCAGATTTCATTATACGTTATCAATTCTTTTAAAGGCCTTAAACTGTCTACTTTTAAAAGTTGGCATCCATGCTCCTTGAGTGCAAAGGGGATCAGTGGGGAGCAGTGGGGAGCAGTAGGGGGCAGTGCGGAGCAGTGGGAGGGCTGGGGCTGGGGGCAGGCATTGAGGCTGGTGGTCTTGCCCGCCATTCACTCACTTAGGCAACAGCTTCCTTCCCTCCTCTGTGTTCGCTTTCTTTATGCAATAGGAACAACATCCCCTGCTTTTCAGGGTTTCGTGAGGACAGAGTAAAATACAAATACATGTGAACATTTAGAAGAGTTCCAAGCACAGGGCAGAAGCTCAGTAACAGTTACTTCTTAGGATCGTCTTTGTTGTATATACACAAGGGCCGCAGGGAGACCATATCTTTGCTTCTCTGTTTGTGTCTCAAGCCCTGAACCTGAAATGAGTTAAGTCACGGTGCTGCGTCCCCAACTACCTTCTCACGGAGATCGCTCATCTCCTCCTCGCAGCCTGGGTAGAAGGCACAGAGCTTCACCAGCTGAAGTTCATTATCTGGAATCATCAGGAGCAGATCGGCTGCCAAATTCCTGGTCACATAACAAAAGGGGAAACGCCCATGAAAACAAAACTCCACACACAACACGAGAACTAAGTCCGAGGAAGGAGGCTCAGGATACTTCCCACGCTGTCCTAGCTTCACAACAGCACCAACCTCCCGCTTAACCATGCCGCTCCTCGGCACAGATTCCAGGAACCAAAGGGCGTGGAGGAAAAATGTGTGATGAGATTCCTAAATAGTTCTTTTTAAAAATATGTTCTTATTGATTTCACAGAGAGGAAGGGAAAGCGGGAGAGTCATGGATCGGCTGCCTCCTGCACGCCCCCTGCTGTGGATCGAGCCTGCCACCCAGGCATGTGCCCTGACCTGGGAATCAAACCCTGACCTCCTGGTTCAAGGGTCAACGCTCAACCACTGAGCAGCACCGGCCAGGCTCTAAATAGTTTTTAAAGCTCTAAATGGAGTCTTCACATGTTCACAATTGATTCTGTCACCATACAATTGCCTAATCACACTGAGTTGAATTAGATCTGTGCTTTGGAATGAATTACAGACTGTGAAGTGAATGCTCGCCAGCCACGGACAGGGTGTCACTCATTAGAGCACGTAAGTTATGTTTGGAAGCTGTGCATCCTGCCTATCTGTTAAACATTAGGTGGATGTCACACACAAATGCAATTTTCTCATTTATATTTTTAGAGATGCGATCAATGGAATAAATCTCTTAAAACTAAGGTGTGTAAGAAGTTGCATGTACAGCAGCTTTACATTAAAAATACTTTTTTTGCCCAGCTGGTGTGGCTCAGTGGTTGAGCACTGACCTATGAACCAGGAGGTCATGGTTTGATTCCTGGTCAGGGCACATGCACAGGTTGTGGCTTGATCCACAGTAGGGGGTGTGCAGGAGGCAGCCGATCAATGATTCTCTTTCATCATTGATATTTCTATCTCCCTCTCCTTCTCCCTCCCTCTCTCTGAAATCAATAAAAATATATTTTAAAAAATGAAAAAGTATTTTTTATAAAATTCTTTTCTAAAATCACTAGATGGAGAGTTTTTGGTTGCATGCATCGTAACTGAGAAAACACTAATTTTCATAGTTTGAGATGTTATTATTCAGCTTTCAAGAAACTGATAAACATTCAGCATGACTTCAGAAGAGGTGATACTTCAAGTGTGAATTATGAAGGATGTGCTGTGGACTGAGACAGACCCTCCTTCACCTCTGGGCGAAGCCTTCAGGGAAATCTAGATCGGCCATTAATGTGAATGAGCTATTTTTAAAAACATTAAGAGATATTTAATCAAGAATATAGTGAGCATAGAACAATAGAGATAATTTGTTGTGTCTCATTTTCTATTATCATTGCAAAGGTAAATCTTTGAATGTGTTAACAATTTCCAAATTAGAGTAACTCATCTGTTCTTGCTAAAATTATGAATGACTTTATGTTTTCTGACACTAACAGTTAATAGCAGTTTTCAATAATGTCCACGAGAATATAGAAATTACTTGCTTTTATAATGTATAAAATTGCCACCCTAAAATTCTACTCAAACTTCTATCAACTACAGACAAAAACCTGTATTGAATTATATTCTGATACATTAAAATTTACAGCAATGCTATCTAATTTTATTCACTTGTTAGGTGAAATCACTACTTACTGAAAATTTAGCAAACCATATTACAAGTAATGATATGGACCAAACAAATGATCTAACCTCTTAAATTTCACTATCAGAACAGGCTCTTCCATTTGCTTAGCTGAATTCGCTATTATTTTATATTGTAGAGAGCCACAGTTCACTTATTACACACCTCTAAGTATAAAATCACAAGTGCTTTGTGCCTAGGTTACAGGAACTTTCGTCATTCCTCTGTGTTTAGGTTTTCTATGCTATAAATTGTGGAAATAAATTGGGATTCTGAAGACAAAGTGAAAACAGTTAATGATAATTTCTTACTACAGAGTTGGTGTCCCAATAATATAGAATATAAATATTTAATTAAGCAGTTTTTATAAAAGTAGATGATACCTGTATTCATCAGATGGAAAGCTAAAAGGAAAACAATTCTGGATATGAATACCATAGACAGGCAATGAGAACCAACCAGCAGCGAACTTTAACCAGCAAACACAGACATGTGAAGGATTCTTGGTTCATGAAGTTACACACATTCTACTGAAACTATGCTGCTACCTTAATTTTTCTTTAAAATTTGTGGAGCTCTACTAGCCATTGGACTTACAGATCTCCCTTCCCCCGCGAATAACCGATCAGCATCATCTATTTCGGAATTTGAACTGTGCCCTGGTTTTCGGCACACATATCTACGTATCGATGGGTATATAAAGGAAGAACTCCTGGGGGAGTTACAGGGAAACAGACGTTTGCTTTATATTAAAAGCACCTAAGATATATAGTCAGCTGAAAGATTTTAAAAACTCTTTTAAATTCAGTATCTATTCCTGTTTGCCTTTTTTTTTTTCTTTCACATAAACACACACACACACACAAACCACATTTCCTTAGATTGTGTGCTGACTGTACATGGAGGCAGTCACCTCTCAGAACAGGCCTCATGCTTTGGGATGGGTCTGAGGGAAGCCATGGCGACGAGGTGACTGACCACTGCAGTTCTCGACCGAGGGAGACCTGGGTCTCTCAAAGGGGCAGCATTGCATACTCAGATGGTGGGGGGGGAACACCACAGCGTGCTGGTCGGGGAAGAGGCTCTCCTACCCCCGCGCCATATGGGTCACAAAGAACAGCTCTGAGATGCCCGGCTCACTCTAGAGCTCCCACGTGCGGGCGGAAAGGAGAGTGGACAGTGTTGCCTGAGTCAGCCCCCACAGGGGGCGGAATTGTGTGATGGCTGCTGCAGTCTGCATGTGTGTGCCCCCAAACTCACGCGTGGAAACCAAACCCTCCAGGAGATGGTACTTGGAGGTCAGGCCTTGGAAGGTGCTCAGGTCAGGAGGGCAGAGCTGGCATGAACAGGGCTGGTGCCCTCGTAGACAAGGCCACAGAGAGCCCCCCTCCCCATGGGACACAGTGGAAGATGCCAACTGTTAACCAGGAGGCCGGCTCCATGGACACCTAATCCGCAAGTGCCTGGATCTTGAAGGTCTCAGCTTCCAGAACCATGAGACATGCATTTCTGTTGTCTACGAGCTGCCGGTGTGTTTGTTACAGCAGCTGTAACTGACTGAGACCCTAGGTAAGAGTGCACGCTTTGGAGACTGTTCATGTGGCCTTGAATCCTGGCTCTGACTGCGCACTGAGGCCTGAGGTGAATATGAGAGCTCATCTTAAGAGTGGCGTGTGTGCAAGGGGTGTACAGCGGGGAGAGGCCATAGTCCTAGTAAACAAGCTTATCCAAAAAGTCTCGAGGTGCTAAGTAACTTGGTGAGAGAGAAGATTAAAGTCTAAAACCATCTTTACTCAACACAGACCTTCTGAGTGACAGCATCCCCCGAATCTTTCCTAAAGTCCCTCCCTAATGAAGGGCGGTCGGCCCTGAGGACAGGGCTCTGCAGAGGTGAGTGGGAACCCACCGGACCGGGAGGCCCAGGTCGCCCCCGCCACTTCCCAGGGTCTGTCCCTGAAAGCGTTGCCGAGTTCGGGGCAATGGCCTGTGCCAAGTCCCCGGTAAACCACCTTAGTTATTACTCTCCATTGGAAACGTGACCTTATTTCCCAAACCTTAGACCAAGACACAGGATCTGACAAGGAGGAGCAGGGATGCAGAATTTGACATGTGGGAAGGTGTGGTCCTGATAAGCTTAAGATGCACACATTACTGTCTCCTGATGCTTTATGGGCTGGGAGTTCTATGGAATTACAGCTGGGCTACTTCAGGATGGGCCACGGTAGATTTCATTACACAACCGTTACGTCATTCTCACACCCCCCTTTCCTCTCACAATCTTACCTTTTATTAAAAAAGGAGACCCTGCTCTCGAAAAAGGTGCTTTCTGATATTTGGCCAATACAAAGAATGTCTGTGGTAGGTTTTTATAAGTATTCATTACCAGATTAAGTACATTTCTTTTTATTCCTAGTTTAAGAGATTTTAATAATACTATTATATACCAATACTGACTGCTATCAAATGACTTGCTGTATCTTTCTGACAATAATATGATTTTTCTATTTTATTCCATTAAAGTGGTAAATTATATTAATTGTATTTCTAAAGTTATCCAACTTTATTTCTCTGGTATAAAGGCAAGTTACCCTTGATCCTTTTTATATAGGCCTGACTTTGGCTAGCTAAGTATTTGGTTCCAGACTTTTGCTTCCATGTTCATGAGTGAGATTCTCTGGCAGTTTTTCGTTTTATACTGTCCTTGTCTAGTTTAGGTATCAACTATATGTTAGCTTCTGATAATAAGAAAAAAACAGGACACCCTGTATACTCCCAACACATGATCAAATGAGTCTTGCAAGACTGAAAAGATGCATTCCATCACCATACAATTCTTTGCATTTAGGAGCTCTTACCACATTGGGATCATCATGCATTTTCTGGCCAACAATTCCAGGGCGTAGTGGGTGGCTGGGGCTGCCGACTCGCCCAAGACCGTGCCCACGCAGACCGCCAACTCCAGCTCGTTCCCGCGGAGCAGGGATGCCATGGCCAGCTTGCCAGGGAGAAACAATGTCCTCAGGGTCAGAGACGCTCGCGGGGCACGGGCACCGCTCCCGCCAAGCTCAGGAAGCAGACCGGGGTGCATTAGCCAACACTCAGGCATTCTGATAAAATCCTGCTGCACTATTTCTACACAGGACGGAGGGGTGACTGCAATTTCAAGCGGAAAAGCTGATAAAGGGACACACAGGAAGTACTCTCTAAGGTTAGACTTTAAGGATTTGGAGCGCTTGCTCATATTTTTGTAATTAACAACAGTCTCTCTGCAATGCCCTCATATGTCCTTCAGTTTCTATCAGAAAAAACGGTAAATTATTTTTTAAACGTATTTTTATTGATTTCAGAAAGGAAGGGAGAGGGAGAGAGAGAGAGAAACATCAATGATGAGAGAGAATCACTGATCAGCTGCCTCCTGCACACCCCACACTGGGGATCAAGCCCTCAACCCAGGCGTGAGCCCTGACTGGGGATCGAACCGTGACCTCCTGGTTCACAGGTCAATGCTCAACCACTGAGCCACCTGGCAGGGCAAAAGTGTCCGTTCTTAAAAGCTTCCTAAGTAGTGTCCGATGAGTATCAATTATCCCGGGAAGGCAGTGTTCTAGGAGCCAGGAGCCCCCAGTCTGGCTCCCGGGAAGGCAGTGTTCTAGGAGCCAGGAGCCCCCAGTCTGGCTCCCGGGAAGGCAGTGTTCTAGGAGCCAGGAGCCCCCAGTCTGGCTCCCGGGAAGGCAGTGTTCTAGGAGCCAGGAGCCCCCAGTCTGGCTCCCGGGAAGGCAGTGTTCTAGGAGCCAGGAGCCCCCAGTCCGCATCCTTACTTAGGATTTCCCTGATTGCATTAGTGGGTCCCGTGGGAAACACCCTAAGAGTATAACTGGCGAAGAACATACTGAAGTAAAATAAGATCTTTCGAACGTCAGGAGTGGAGTGCAAGTGCAGCGACTTCCCTTTACCTCCTCCTGCTTCACCCACGAGATACTTGGAGCCAGCTCGTCACAAGAGGCCCTTGTGATAGCAATTTAAAACGGAAGGACAGGTCCCAGGGCCTGCGCAGTGTGCCCCTCGGCTGGGAAAGCATGCAGACCCGGGTATGACTCAGGAGTCAGCCTGCTGTCCCTCAGACACCCGCCCTTCCCCTCACATGCCCCCTCCCCCCACTGTACCTGCACATCGTCCACGGCCAGGTGGCAGCAGGCGGCCCGCACTGCCCGGCCGCCCTGGAAGTGCCACTCCGCCAGCTGCGCGCTCGCCGCGTGCAGGAGCCTCGGGAGAAGAGGAGGGGAGAAGAGGGGGACATTCTAGATCAGCAGGCGCCCCAGGAAGGGAGCTGATGCCCTATCACAGGCTGGTGAGCGGATCGAAGGGACCTAACTGGACCCCCGGGACTTAGGTAGAAGCCGGACTTGGGGGAAGTCAGGACAGCAATCTTTCTTAGCAGATGAGCTGGTGAGTCCCCCTAATGTCAGGAAAAGGCCTGATTTTCAAAGCTTGCCACCCCTCGTGGAATGAGCTGAGACTCGGCGGCAGGGGGCAGTTAACCTGTGGAGAGCTGCAGGCGGAGCCCTACCTTTCCAAGGTTTGGGTGGTGACGGGCCATGGGAAGTGTGCCTGCTAGGTCTGCAAGAGGCAGGAGTGGGCTGGCAGAGGGCGGCCAAGACCAGGAGGAAACGCTGGTCCCAACACATCACTGCCCAACATTTTATGACGCTTTTTACCCGGTCAGTGTCCTAATCGTTCCAGTGTCCTATGTTCTAGGGCGAAACAGGAGCCGAGAGGCCGGGAAGGTGGGCGACTAGATTTGGAAAAGGGAAAGACGCTGGAGAACTCTAGTCCCCTTTCCTTTGCAAATGTAACTCCTGGGATTTCTTCTTTGCAAGAGGCTGAAATGCTACTCCAGACACTAACCCTGGGGCCACGGGTGATGAGCAATGTCACCGGGCCGGTCCGCACTGACTGCACAGGGAGCATCGTGGCCCCACACAGCCCTTCCCCACGGGCTGCCTCAGCCTTAGGACTCAGGTGCTGGCCTTGCAGTCTCCACACTGAAACCCGTTTGCCTTCCTGGAAGCTAAAGGGCGTCTAGGCCGCGCCCACATGGCTGGCTTGTCCCTGTGCACCTGGGGTCGCTGCCACAGACCTGGATCCTGGTGGGAAATGCAGGGGGACCTGAGCCAGCCACGTCCTGTGTGCAAAGGAAGACGGGCTACGGGGCCCTGAAATACGCGAGAGGGAAACCAGCCATAGAAAAATATCAACCCCAAACACAGCGTTGCGCTCACCCAGTGAAGTCCTCCCCACGGGCGTCCTCAGGATCGGAGGCTCCGTCGGGGGTAGAGATGTGGCAGGTTTGCATGTTTCCCTCACACGCAGCCTGGGATGGAACGAAAACTTTCATCACTCTCTTTAAAAATTAATCTTTATTGTTAAAAGTATTACCATGTTCCCTTCTTTCCCCCACTGACCCCCTCCTCTCACTCCCTACTCCTCCCCAGGCCTTCACCGCACTATTCCTTTTTTTTGTGTGTGTTAATTCTCATCCAAGGATATTTTTTGCCCATTGATTTTTAGAGGGGGGGAGGGAGACGGGGGAGAGAGAGAGAGAGAAACATTAATGTGAGAGAGGCACATAGATTGGTTGCTTCCCTCACCCACCCCGGCTGGGGCCAGGGGTCCAGCCTGCAACCGCGTCCTGTGCCCTTGACCAGAATGGAACCCATGACCCTCAGTCCCAGGGCCGATGCTCTCACGACCAGCTAGGGCACACACCGTTACTTGAACTAATCTTTAGCTCACTGTTGGTAAGTGACACATTTCAGACTAGTATTTTGAACAAAGGATATCTAAGTCATGTTTGAAATTTATACCATAATTTGGAGCCACCTTAGAATTTGAAAAAAAAAAACAAAAACAAAAAACAGGTGAACTCCATTGTATGAACATGAAGCTTCAGTGCTCGGTTACCAGGAAAAGCTGGTCGAGCTCATGTAACGTTCAGCAGCGAACAAAGGCTCCGAGTTCAGAGTATGTGAGGACCTAAAACGAGGTCAGTGTGACCACGGCACAAACCCTGGCCTTCCCTGACTCTGTGAAGACGGCCATCAGTCAACAGGACCCTCCCCCTTCCACACCCGCTCTCCAACGTGCGCAGCGTGACTCTGCACCTGTACCTGGGCCACAAGCAGAGCTTCTGTAAGCTGACCCCGGGCCATAAAAAAGTGGACCAGTTTTCTCACATCCCCAGTGGCAATGCAGTATGGGATGGCGTCGTCCTTATCTTCCTGGATTAGCTGGTCGGCTCGCCTAATGAAATGAGAATAATTTCTCTTTTTACAACACAGTCATTCCAAGGCTCTCGGGTGGACTGAGCTTTTCTGAAATATCTAAACTTGGAGGCAGATTTCATAAAAGCTTTTTTGCATATCACTTTTTTAAAAAGACAGATGTTATGATCAAATCATAGAAGACAAAAACTTTCAGAAATAATAGATATTTCTTCCCTTAGACCACTACATATTTTAAATGTACTGACCAGGCAGGTCTTAAAATTAGTGCAGCTTATCTATTTGCACGAGCGATATATTTTTCTGAAGGTCAACTAGATAGACTAGATACAGCACCATGGCAGATCTGCTCTCGACTGGATTAACAAATGTGTGGGTGTCTGCTTTGTTAAAGAGAATTTTAAATGGTACTGTGAACACAATGATGAATAGAGAGCTTCTAAATGCCACTTGCTTAAAAATCATTAAAAAGACTGATGCAAGAACATAAATATTGATAATGAAAGGTGGGGTATTGTAAGTGACCCAGGAATGTTCCAGACAGGTGAAGGGGGTGGGGGATCCTGACGCCGAAGATTACGAAGGGTACCTGTGGGTCTCTCTGTCTCTATTGTATCCACGTCTGTCTGTCTCTGCTTCTCTTTCCCTACCGTCGTCCCAGGTACTTTCCCAAAGGCCAGCTAGTTCCTTCCACTCTTAGTGTTTAACCTGCTTTGTTGAGCACGAATCTGGTTTATCTAATTTGCGTTGGCATTTGCACTACATTGCATTTCAATGGCCAATCTTTGAGCAGGGGCAGTAGATGCATTTTATGTTGTTTTTCCAGCCCACCTTCCACCATCCCCAATGTACAGGGTCACTGGGGTTCCTCCCAACAGCTCTCTTGATACCACGTGACCCTGACTCCCTTGTTACAGCTGATTAGAGACAGTATTCTCCCCCTTGGCATTCGGAACTAGGAAGAGACCGCCAATCAAGCTCAATGGCCGGGTCTATAGAATGTAGACTTGGGAGCTTTGGGGAGAGGGATCATTTCCCGGCCACCATGTGAACCATGGCGCAGGGAAAATCGGGTGTCAGTTTTCAAAGATCAATGAAAAAGAGCTTTTGCTGAGGTTAAGACAAAACTGTTTTGAGGAATAAACGTCCTCAGCTAACTTGACCTCCTAAGGCTTGAGTGGGAGGAGTAGCACTCAGGACCGTAGGGAGGACCCGAGAATTCCTTGGATCTTGGAGCTTAGGGGAGGGAGCTTCCAGCGGAGGGCGGGGCTGCCTGCTGCTAAGCTCACAGCTGGGAAAGCAGGTGCTGGGGACCCTGCCTCCATGGCCAATGCGTTACTCCCGTGGTGCTCCAGGCTTCACTGATTGATTTTTATTGGTAAATGTGAGGTGCAATTCAATTTTATTACAAATCATGTACCATGAAATAAAAATGAAAAGTTTTTATTTTTAATGCTAGATATAAAGTAAATACTCATTAAACAGTATTCTATAGGCCTAGCTCAGTGATTAACACATAATAAGCACTAAATAAATATTTGTTGAACGAATGAATGAATGAATGAATGAAGAATAGTCTTATGTTGTAAGTTAAAATGTGTCCCCCAAAAAGATATGTTGACATTCTGACCCATGGTATCTGTGAACGTTACCTTATTTGGAAATAGGGTGTCAATGTAATTAATTACGATAGGGTTATAGTGGGTCAGGGGTGAAGACAGACCCTAAGTATGATATGAGTCATGTCCTTATAAAAAGAGGGGCATTTTGGCACAGGGACACACAAGAACAATGCCATGTGAAGACAGGCAGAGGTTGGAGTGATGTGTCTGCAAGCCAAGGACTGCTGGCCACCACCAGGTGCTGGGAGGAGGCGTGGATCTGACTCTTTCTCAGAGCCCTCCGCAGGAACCACCCCTGCCAATGACCTGATATCAGACCTCTGGCTCCGGAACTGGGACAGAATACATTTCTGTTGTTCCAAACCAACTCGCTTGTGGTGCGTTGTTATGGCAGCCCTAGAAAGCGAATACATCTTAGAAAGAAATCTTGTTTATGACATTCGTAAGCAAGGACACCTAGTCAAGCTTGCTTGGTGTTGACTCTCTCCTTGACCACCTGCTCCTCCCTAAGATCCCTGGAGAGGAAAAGGCAGGGATGAGTGTCTGCTGAGAGAGTTTCTGAGATTACAGAGGAAGTATTCCACAAACATCTGGGAACCGTCAGAAAATCTCACCACTTACCTTTCAATAGCAACACAGTCACCAGGGAGCATGTTTATGGACCTGTCATTTCATCCACTGACATGGGAAATTGGCCTTCCAATTACTTTATCAGATGTCAGGTCAAACATAAGAGCAGCAAAATGACTTGTAACCAATTAGTTTATTGTGTCAGAAGACATGAAATTCAGTTATTATTTAAAAGAACGTAAAGTATAAATCTCAAAAGCTGGCATCCTCTTCACCTGTTGTTCCTACGCTAACATATTTGGAAGGGCCCTGGGATATAGACGGCCTTACCTCTGCGTTAACTTCCTCCAGTACTTCACCGAGACGCCTGGTGCCACGGACAAGGCTTTGTCCCACTGCAGCAGAGGGAGGAGAGCAGAAACACAGCGTTCTGACGCACAGTCTCACGCCCAGCAGACTTGTTCTTTAATGAACTCAGATTTATGAAACAAGATTTTAGGGTGTATTTATTTTTATTTGTTTATTTATTTTTTTATATATTTTATTGATTTTTTACAGAGAGGAAGGGAGAGAGATAGAGAGTTAGAAACATCGATGAGAGAGAAACATCGATCAGCTGCCTCCTGCACATCTCCTACTGGGGATGTGCCCGCAACCCAGGTACATGCCCTTGACCGGAATCGAACCTGGGACCCTTCGGTCCACAGGCCGACACTCTATCCACTGAGCCAAACCGGTTTCGGCTTTAGAGTGTATTTAGAGTGTGAGCATTTCCAGGATTACTTTTCTATTCTATCTCATTCATCCCACAGAGTATAAATATTACTATATCCTAAATAATAAAAGCCTAATGTGCTAATTAGACCAGACATCCCTCCAGACGTCCTTCCGGACCACGTTCCCAATGAAGCAGGCTGCGAGGGAAGCCCGGGTCCCGGGTGCCAGAGGGAAGCTGGTGCCGGCAGCCAGGGAAAGGAAGGTCTACTCTTGCATGATTTTCATGCATCAGGCCTCTAGTCCTATCTAATAAAAGAGAAACATGGTGATTAGCCATACCTCCACTACCCTTCCCATTGGCTAATCAGGGCGATATGCAAATTAACTGCCAGCCAAGATGGCGGCCGGAAGCCAGGCAGCTTGAAGCAAACATGAGGCTTGCTTGCTTCAGTGACGGAGGAAGCCAACGTTCCCCGCCTGCTGCTGCCGGCCTCTGAGCTTGCAGTTTGAAACATTGTTACAAATACAGAAGCTAAACAAAACCCCAGAAACCTGCTTTCAGCCACCTGGGATCTCAGAGCTGGAGTTGAAACAGTGTTTCGATTATAGAACCCAAACAAACCAGATACCTGCTTTCAGCAGCTGAGGCCTCAGAGCTGTAGCCAAGCCTCAGAGCTAAAGCTGGCCCAGAATAAAAAAGAAAAGAAAAAAAGAAGCGGTTGGGAGCTTCAGTCACCCGCCAGCATGAAAACAGCCCTCAGCCCTCACCCAGACTGGCCAGGCACCCCAGTGGAGACCCCCACCCTGAAGGGGGTGTGACCAGCTGCAAACAGCCATCAGCCCCTCACCCAGGCTGGCCAGGCACCTAAGCGGGACCCCCACTCTGATCCAGGACACCCTTCAGGGCAAACCAGCCGGCCCCCACCCGTGCACCAGGCCTCTATCCTATATAGTAAAAGGGTAATATGCCTCCCAGCACCGGGATCAGCGGAGCAGCGAGGCCTCCCGGCACCGGGATCAGCATGAGGGGGGCAGCGACCAATCCCCCTGATCGCCCTGCGGCTCTGTGTGTGACAGGGGGCGGGGCCACAACCTCCCTATCCGCCCTGCTCTGTTCGTGACAGGGGAAGGTGCCCCAACCCCCTGATCAGCCTGCTCTGTGTCTGATAGGGGGGAGCTCCCCAACCCCCTGATCGGCCCTGCCCTGAGTGTGACAGTGGTGGCGCCCCAACCACCACCCCCCCCCCACGGGCCCTGCTCTGTGTGTGACGGGGTAGAGCCATAACCTCCCCATCGGCCCTGCCCTGAGTGTGACAGGGTGCGGTGCCCCACTCTCCTATCAGCCCTACTCTGTGAGTGACAAGGGGGAGCTCCTCAACCCCCTGATCAGCCCTGCTCTGTGCGTGACAGGGGGGAGCTCCCCAAACCCCTGATCGGTCCTGCTCTGTGTGTGACAGGGTACAGAGCCCCAACCCCCATGATGGGCCCTGCTCTGTGAGTGACAGGGGGCAGCGCCCCAACCCCCTGATTGGCCCTGCTCTGTGTGTGACAGGGGGCGGTGCCCCAACCCCCCAATCGGCCCTACCCTGAGCGTGACTGAGGGTGGCATCACAACCTCCCGATCCGCCCTGCTCTGTGCATGACAGGGGGCGGCGCCCCAACTCCCCAATTGGCCCTGCTCTGAGCCCGACCAGGGGCTGCACCTAGGGATTGGGCCTGCCCTCTGCCACCCGGGAGCAGGCCTAGGCCAGCAGGTCGTTATCTCCCGAGGGGTCCCAGACTGCAAGAGGGCACAGGCCGGGCTGAGGGCCCCCCCTCCCCCCCGAGTGCACAAATTTTTAATAATAATAAAAGCTTAACAGAGCTCTGCTGCAATTAAGGCTATAAAATTGGTAATTAGCCTACAATTAATGTTAATAATTAATGTCTATAATAATAAAAGCTTAATATGCTAATTAGACCAAACAGCCAAATGACCTTCCAGATGTCCTTCCGGATGACCTTCCAGATGAAGCCAGGGCTGTGAGGGACAAGGCAAGCTGCTGCAGTTGGGAGGGCCAAGCCCCTTGCACGAATTTTGTGCATCAGGCCTCTAGTTTTAAAATGAAATGATATGTAAATTGTATTGTTTAGCAGGGAAAATCCCAAACTAGTATTATACAGAGAGACAAGAGCTAGGAAGAGGGGGAGGAAGAGAGAAAGAAGGTGATGGTGGGGGAGGGATAGTAACTAAAGTTTTTAGTTTGAAAAATATATTAACTCATCATCCAACACAACACCAGAGTAATTTTTCTGTGGTATTCTATGTTCTACGTTCAAAATAATTTGTACTGAAATTTAATTTCACCGTTATGTTTAACAAATATATTTATTTCTATTCTTTCCTTACTCATTTTTATAAATTATATTTATTGTAAATTCTTCCTTTACAACTGGTAACACCAGTCTTCATATTTGAAATATTAGGCTATTAATAAAGAAGCTCATTGCTCAACCAAGGCTGACTGTGACTGTGATTTAAAAATATGGAGTTCAGCCCTGGATGGTTTGGCTCAGCGGATAGAGTGTCGGCCTGCGGACTGAAGGGTCCCAGGTTCAATTCCGATCAAGGGCACATGCCCGGGTTGCAGGCTTGATCTCCAATAGGGGTGTGCAGGAGGCAGCCTTTCAATGAGGCTTTCTCATCATTGATGTTTTTACCTCTCTCTCTCTCCCTCTCCCTTCCTCTCTGAAATCAATAAAAAGAAAAAAAATATGGAGTTTACATTCAAGTCTGGAAGGGGAGTGAGGGGGAAATATTCTGAAAGATCACTACATAAATCAAAACTTCATTTTATTTAAGACATTTTTTAATCCTCACCCAAGGATATGTTTTTTAAATTGATTTTTAGAGAGAGAGGGAGGGAGAGGAAGAGAAACATCAATGTGAGAGAGAAACATCGATCAGTTGCCTCTGAGGCACGTGCACAACAACCTAGGTATGTGCCTTGACTGGGAATCTAACTCATGACCTTTCCCGTGTACGGGATGGTACTCCAACCAACGGAGCCACCAGACAGGGTGCAAAACTTCGTTTTAATGAAGGCTTTTCAAAACAGAGCTCTGCTGCAATTAAGGCTATAAAATTGGTAATTAGCCTACAATTAATGTTAAAATTTAATCAGGTAATTTTAAATATTATATAACTTATAATCATGTTACCTAAGAAAGGGAATCTAAATATGTTTTAAAGGGAAATTTAACTATACTATAGTAGGAAGAAATGGAAAAAAGAAGTTGAAATGTAGATTAAATTAATGTCATCAAGCTCTTTCAATAAAAACAGGTCATGTAAGTGAAAAGATTAAATGTTTCTCTATCCCAGTGGTTCTCAACCTTCCTAATGCCGTGACCCTTTAATATAGTTCCTTATGTTGTGGTGACCCCCAATTTCATTGTTACAAATTGGACATAATTAAAGCATAGTGATTAATCACAAAAACAATATGTAATTATATATGTGTTTTCCAATGGTCTTAGGCGACCCCTGTGAAAGGGTCGTTTGACCCCCAAAGGGGTCGCGACCCACAGGCTGAGAACCGCTGCTCTAACCTCATAGTACTAGCCTTGCAGGAATAAGCGATCTGTAAGGAGGTGATGATGGACAATTGTAAGGACACCCATATTTCTAAAGGATCTTAAGCACAGTTTCTGGAGATCATTAGTCCATTGATAAACTGCATCTGAGTAAAGGATCTTTAATTAAATTTGAATTAAATAGTTTAAAATTAGATATGCCAAAATAAAAAATTCATAAAGATCAAGAATTATACTGTTCTATCAAAATGTATTTCTCTTTGGCTTTTGATAGGTACTATTCTTTCTAGTAGTGCCCTGTTAAAAAAAGTAACTTTTACGTCATATCTTTACTTCTTCATAAGTAAAACCTTTACACTGCTCCTAGATTCAACACTTTTTAATTTGCAGCGCCTTTCAACAATGCTTTTAAATGACACATTTTATTATTTAAGGTCAGGAAGCAATTGTCTCTACAGTATGAAGCAATTAAAAGGTGCATTAAACTTCATCTTGACATATTTTATTAAAACTATTGCTTAGCTTCATATTATTGATAAGCATCCTTACTTGTATGTCATCATCATGGTAATTATGAAATTAACTAACTTAGACATTTAGAAAAATGATCAAGTATGAAATGAGTCCACGTCATCTTAGTTTTTTGTTTTTGTTTTTTGGTGGGGTGGGGGAATTTTGTTGGAGTAAATACACACGTAGGAAAATGAAAAGCTCAGTAAGTTTCCACCCTGGCTACACTCATGTAATCAGCTCCCGGGTCAGGGGTCGGAACAGAGCCCGCCCCCTTTTGCTCTGCCAGTCCCCGCCCACCTTCCAGTGTAGGCCCTTGTGCAGGATTTTACCAGGGCAGCTTCATCAGAACCTCTCATGGGAACTGTTGAGCTCAGTCCTCTTTAAAATCAGGCTGTGCCGTCAGATGACCCTCAGTGGGCACTTCTGGCCAGTGCGGGACTTAGTTATGACAACCAGTACTCGCGAGGGAACCCACAGGGCACGTTAGCCAATCAGAGTCCAGCCTCGGGCAGTGGTTCTCAGACTTCCTCCTGCTCGAGAGGCACCAGGAGGGCCTATAAAAGCTCCGATCAGCCTGGCGGGCGTGGCTCAGTGGTTGAGTGTCCATCTATGAACCAGGAGGTCGAGATTCTCATCCCAGAGGGCACATGCCTGGGTGGTGGGCTTGATCCCCGGTGTGGGGCGTGCAGGAGGCAGCTGATTAATGACCTCTCTCATCATTGATGTTTCTCTCTCTCTCTCCCTCAGTAAAAATATATTAAACAAAACAAAAGCTCAGGTGCCTGGCTCCCACCCAGGGTTTCTGACTGGGGCCTGGGGTGGGAAATGCGTGTCTAGCAGGTCCCTGAGCCCAGGACCCCCTGTGATGGCACACACTTGAGGGACCGAGGACCAGCGAGACCCGAAGAAAGGTCAGCTTCCCAGCCCCTAACTAACCAAGACCGACTGCGCTGCTAAACTCGCGCATGTCGCTCCGACGGCCCCTCACCTCGCCGAGCTCCACCATGAGCTCGCAGTAGCGCTGGATCTGCCCGAGCCTCAGGTGTATGTCCGCGGCCTCCTTCAGCCTCTCCTCCGTGGTCGGCGCGCCGATGCCCCCTCCGAACTTGGACATCTTGACTGTGGTCAGCTCCTGGGCTTCAGACTGTGGCGAAGAAAAGACCCTTCTGAACTGTGTGACACAAGCGCTGGGGATGCACCTGCCCCCAGAGCGCTCTGTGGACACACAGCTCAACAGCATCCGCACTGGGAAGCAGGCACTGAGAACCACACTCCCCTCTAAAGGAGGCAGCCTGGCTCACAGTGCGGGTGGGGATGGAGCCTGGGGGCCTGGGGTGGGTGGCAGAGGCGAACTCCCACTGTCCCTAAAGCTCCTGGGGTTATGGTGACACAGAGGCCCCAGGGCCGGAGGCAGTGAGGGAGAGACAGCCGTGATGAAGAGGCATAAGATGGCCGCTGACAGACATTACATTACTTGGCCTGGTGTGTGGTGGGCACTGCAGATCACCCAGGTGTGAGATAACTAATGCTTCTGCATTACCATTCACTACGGCCAGTTTAATAAGACATAGCTCAGAAGACAGCCTTTCAGGCCCCTGAGACCAGACCCAGCGTGGCCCCCGCATCCCCGTCACCTGGTTGCAGGGTAAATGGGAAGCATTGCAAGCAGGTCCAGGTGACCTTTGGGATTTCATGAAGTTTGACTTATGAGAACTACGGCTGCCTCCTCGGTTCTCAGGAAATTCCTGCTCTCAGGGTCAGACTCTCATGCTTGGTTTTACTGAAGATTTATCTCCTCAACATTCACATATTTCAGTCAACTAACTCTAATTATATAAAATTTTAAAATAATCTTTATGTTTTAACTAGAGGCCCGGTGCACAACATTTGTGCACCGGGGGAGAGGAGTCCCTCAGCCAGGCCTGTGCCCTCTCACAGTCCGGGATCCCTCGGGGGATGTCTGACTGCTGGCTATCCCTCGAGGGTTCCTTAGTGCTCGCCAGCCACGAGCCAGGCTTCTGGCTGAGCGGTGCTCCCCCTGTGGGAGCACACTGACCATCAGGGGGCAGCTCCTGCATTGAGCGTCTGCCCCCTGGTGGTGAGTGTGCGTCATAGCGACCAGTCATTCCGCCGCTGGGTCGATTTGCACCCTAGGGTTTTATTATACAGGACAGCGAGGACGCACAACTCCTTTCTGCAGAGCCCGCCTGTGTGCCACTGCACTCACCGTGCGGAACTTCAGCAGGTGCTTCAGGTGCATGATGCCTTTGCAGTAGTTCTGGGGAAGCAAGCTGTCATCCTGCCCTTTGATCACGGCCACCAAGTTCCACAGGTTGTCACTGCCACCTGGAGGCTAACAGTGGATGCAGAGTCAACAGCCAGAGATGTGCTCAGGAGAGGGAAACCCCGCAGCACGCTGCATCTTCACACACGCAAGGCAGGCACATCGAAACTGAGCATTAACAAGGGAACGGCCACGCCGCCTCCCATCGCCTGCTTCCGGCTTCACCGGCTTCCTTACACTGTGCAGGCATGTTCAGAGGGACGCAGGGAACCCACGACACGTGCAAACATGTGATGACTTCGTGACCACGGCTGTGACGATCCATTTGGGGGCAAAAGGAAATGCTCACACCTCATCCCTGTCATACTCACGGACAAACACTCCGAAAACCACCTGAGCTTCTTCCCACGCGGGTGTCCGCCCAGCTTCTCTATTTCCTGTTTAATGTCCCTCGACACTTTGCCGCACAGCACAGGGGGCGCGCCTCGCAGGATGGCGTCATCTGGAGAACAGACATCACTCAGTGAGGAAAGGCTGTCGGGAAATTTGAGTTAAAAATAAAAATCTGGCCCGACTGGTGTGACTCAGTGGTTGAGTGTCGACCTATGAACCAGGAGGTCGCAGTTCCATTCCCAGACTGGGCACATGCCCGGGTTGTAGGCTCCATCCCCAGTAGAGGGCATGCAGGAGGCAGCCTATCAATGATTCTCATCATTGATGTTTCTCTCTCTCTCTCTCTCTCTCTCTCTCTCCCCCTCCCTTCTCTGAAATCAATAAAAACACATTTAAAAGTAAATATATAAATAAATAAATAAATAAACAAACAAATTAATAAATATAAATAAAAGGTTGACCCATGCATAGTGTCAGTACCAGTGTTCCCGATAATTTCCTTCCATGGTCTGTCCGCCAGGATGCTAATCTGTAAAGGGGTGATTAAAGGTGCCAATGACCACAGCCTCACGGTGGAGTCCCGCGAGCAGGAGGCCATGGTGAAGGGGCGGCTCGGGTGGCACGTTAAACCTGAAGGAAGAAGAAACGGTGTTAACTGGAGTCAACATTGGAAATATTTTTTATCTACGTGGACCTCAGCGAACGCATACAGGATTGGAGTTTTGAAGAAATGTTTCTATCTTGACTGAAAATACTATAAGAATGGAATAACTTACTTAGCACATTCCATAAATAATGGCTAAAGGGTGTCCCAAAATTCATGCAAGAAGGAATTTTGATAGAAAACACAGGTTTATAATTAAAAATTATAAATTTCTTATTGATTCATAAAGTATACAGTATAGGGTTATGTATGGAATAGAACATTGGGTAAATGGCCTCCACGGCTTTGCTGGTACATATGCAAAGCCGTGGTCTTCATTGGTCTTCATTGTCCCTGCTCCTGGGCCATCATTGGTACTTGGTAATGCTTATCAAATTGAAGGGATTGAAATCAAAGGGCAACAGATATTAGAATCTGATTCAATAAACCAAGTAAAATTAGGCTTTTATTTTTTGTTGTTAACATTCATGCAAAATTCAAATCTTGCGTGAATTTTGGGACACCCTTTATAAATGGAATAGTTATGGGAAAGCAAGCGGCCCTGGATGAAAATGTTGAAATTATATCTCAGTTTATTAATACCAATGCAGCACACAGCCATCTGTGACTCCACGGAAGTTCTAGCTACAAGGACGGGGGCCCTTTCGATTTACAATGTCCGTAAGTGCAATTCTCTCTCACGCTCAGTCCTGCGCTGCCTCAATTAAAAGGCCACTGGGCTGAAGCACATGGACACACATGGCTGGATTAGGGTTACTTCTTCCAGGAATCATTTTTGCCATCGTAATTGACCTACTTAGGCCCATTAAGGTGTTGGTGCTGCAAATGAGAGTAAAGATGTGCAAAAGATAAGGTATCTGATTTTCCATACCCAACTCAATAATATTAAAAAACAAAACACCACTCTACATATCCTGGTGGTAGAGGAATGGCTGAATAAACTATATCTACTTCATTACTGATTTCCTGTTTTATAACTTATCCCTGGACTGATGGTAGGAGAGGAAGAAAAATCCAAGCCATACATGCAAATATGTGCATGTCTCTCTGTGTGTGTGTGTGTGTGTGTGTGTGTGTGTGAACACAAGTACACCTGCAGGTAAAGACACCACAATGTAAACAAAAGTTATATTCTGCAAATTTCTGATGATGCTTTTATTGTCTGGTTTCTAATGAGAATGTTGTTTTAAAATGAAACAGTGTAAAAGTTCTTAAGAACACCATACTGCTTGGAAATGAGAGTCACCATGAGGAGGGCACGGTGTAAAAGCATGAGGAGCACTTTACCGTACACATCTGCGCCATGATCGCACACGGTGTCCAGGCACGTCCCCTCGCGAGTGTCCCACACCCTCACCGTGTAGTCCCAGCTGCCGGAGACGAGGAGGTACGGGATCTCCGGGTTCCACAGCAGCCCCCGCACGGGGCCGGAGTGCCCGCTGAGAACACGGATGCAGGCATCTTGAGTGTAATCCCAGATGCGAACGGAACTGGAACAGAACATTATGGGTATGATACCATTCGAGGTATCAGCTACCTAAAATATTAACACATTCTTATTGGAGCACAATGATTACTTCTCAGTATATTAAGAAAGCATTTTATGTTTCAAGATATGCTAAGAATCTCCTCTTCATAAAAGTTGGAAATGAATAATATGCTAGAGTTAGCGTACTGCAATACAGAGTATTTTTTCTCCTGACTTTTACTGGTCATTTGTTAATGATACTAAATGTACTATTTCACAGTTTATATGTTTAAAGAATTTATTTCTTAAAATGAAATACCCAGAACCGATAAAACCAAAGAAAAATATGAGTAATAACATGGATACAACAATTTAAGAACACTTAAATTTTTTGTAAATCATGAAAATACTGTATATATGGCAATGGATATTACCTGAAAAATCAATTCAAATTTATGATTCTATCAGTCATCATAATAAGTTGCTTATTCAGTGTGGAATCACTCTCAGATCATTACAAAATTTAAATATAACTGGATTCAGGATATGACTTGAATCTACTGATTAAATAAAGTACAATTGTTACTAAAATAAAATTTAAAAATCAACTTAAGATTCCCCCAAATGTCCACTTTGCTTAGACAATTCATACTAATTTTTTAGTCACAGATTTATATCAATCTGCTGATATCAAACTATTGATACTTCAAATATTACATTACACTACAAAGGAGACACATATATATATATATGTACTTCTTTACGGCATATCTATTCTGCTTTCAATAAAAAGACTTCTTCTTTCCCCCTTATCCTAGGATAGCACAGTGTATCCAGGTGTATCAAAATCTACTTTTGGGTGCTGATTTCTTACATATATTTAAATTATTTTGTTTGATATCACACCTTCATAGATAAGACTATATTAATTTTTTAAAACATATATTTATTGATTTCAGAGAAGGAGAGACAGAAAACATCAAGGATAAGAGAGAACCATTGCTCAGCTGCCTCCTGAATACCCACTACTGAGGACTGAGCCCACACCTGGGCATGTGCCCTTGACTGGAATCAAACCCGGGACCCTTCAGTCCGCAGGCCAATGCTCTATCCACTGAGTTAAACTGGCTAGAGCTGTAAGACTATATTAAAGTGATTGGTTTCAAAATACTTTATAGTTACCATAGGGGGCACTAGAACAGGTGTCCTTGCTTTTAGGACATCAGTGAGATTAGGCAAACATCAGGCATTGAAGTCCTAATGTGTGTATTTTTTTTTGAACATAAGAAAAGCATGTTTGTGGCCCCCTGTACATAAGGAGAGGGGCTTCCAGGTTGAAGCATGGTACCTGTGGATTCTGGAATAAGGACACTGGCAATTAATGATTTCCCAACAACTCTGACTTTTATGTAAAGGTGCTAGGTAGCGTGTTAGGTACAACCATCACCTACATGACTACTAGGAGGACCGATAACCAGAATTCAGTACAGTCTTTCAACTTTCAAAACCATAAGTCAGTGACATGCTTACTGCTGTCTTTCTGACAAATATTGCTTAGACATTTGAAGATTATACTTTTTCTCATGTGTTATATAATTGAGACTAGAGTCCTTATTAAGAGACTGGTGATAACTCATAGAAACCCCACAATTATTGTTATTATTAAATTTGGATTGATTCCAAAATTTCAAGAATAAAATATTTAATTTTCAATATTAGACCTGAGGTTACTGTATACTGTGACTTTTACTTGCATGAAGAGCATCCTTACTTAAATGTATCTCCTATTCAACAGTGACCAAACTGTATTATGCAAAACAGTCTTGTTTGAACATAAAATACAGACAAGATTTCAGAAACGTCCACAATGCCCCAAAATGTTAAATCGCTCCCGTTACAGCTCTTTTCTTCATGCCAAGATACACATCCCTCTTCTTTTATCCCTTCTCAATGAAAGCAGTCCCTTGTTTTCCACGATATGTGAACAATGCTGAAATGAACTCTTCTCTGTGTTTTACAGACTTATTTGTTTCCGATCGTTTACCCTTTCCCAACAGATCCTTTTAAAATTTCTGTTCCTATTAACGTTGTTACTGGTAAGATAGAAACAATCATCCACAGTGAAGTAAAATAAGTAAGAAAACAGAAATCATGACTGATGGTAATATAAGCACAGCAACATTTAATTTACCTGTGGTTGAATGCAGTTAGGTGCTTGTTAACTGCCCACATGTTAAGTGCACATTTAACATATTTCCCCACCAGCTGGATCATACAGATGGACTAGGACATTCGGATCCAAAGCCACGTACCCGTCATCAGAGCCGCTGCAGAGGATGCCCTCCCTCAGGGGCGACCAGCGCACATGGAACACCTTGGCCGTGTGCCCACTGAACACCTTCAGCGGCTGGTCCGAGCTGGTGGCCGCGTAGTAGACGCGGACGCCTCTGTCTTCACAGCCAGTGGCTATCATGTCTCTGAAAGGTCATCGGTGGCCCATGGAAATAGAAAAGTATGAAAGATGTGATGTTACTTGTTGCTGGTAATTTTAAAACGTACACAGTTCTAACTTCTAACAGTAGAAATGTTTGCTTCCTTAGTGAAGTGAGACTAAAATCTTACATAAGTAAAAACATAATTTGCAGAAACTGCCCTCTCTCTTACTGTTTCCCTTTAACCAGTTACATTTTTATTTTATTCATCTTAGATCTGAGATAACGGTATTTATATTTCGATGTGTTCTTTTTCAAAATGTCCAGATTGAGAACTTCTTGACTATTTCTCAGAACTACTGGTTCTTAGGACGGGTCCCCAATGGTGAGTGATGGAGATGTGCTTGCTTGCGGGTAAGCAGATTGTTAATGACACCCTCCCGACCCTCTGGTCCATTCTGCGGTGGCCTGGGTCAAACAGTAGTCCCCTGGGGAGGCCCGCTGGGATCGCCCCCAAACCAGGGCTGTCCATCTAGGATGAGTCACAGCCCCGTCTGCCAATTCTCTTTTGAGCTTGAGACGCTCTGATGCTGGAGGCAACTAAGGACCTACTAGAATATGTGGATTTGATCTTTAAATGATCTCGTTCCACATTCTCAAGAGCGTGAGAGTGAGCTAAGCAACTGCTTATGCCCAGTGGTCATGCTTGGGATACTGTTTCCAAAGGGAGTCTGAGTCCTGGGCAGACGGTGGGACCCTGGGCCCATCAGAACAGCCCCCACTAAGGGCCACTGCCCACCATAAGCAGTCCCCACACCCTAGAGGCCAAGAGCCCACATCACAGGGCACAGGCCTCCAACTGCAGGGAGCTGACCGTTGTCACAGGGGTTATAACAACTGTCCTTATATAGTCCTATGTGAAGAAATACAGCAGTTTTCAAACGGGCATGCTGATCTGTAAACGTGCAGGTTACATCTGCCCAAGCCCACTGATACATGGGCTGGATTCAATATCATTTGCATAATACAAATATTTATATGTATAAATGAATATATATACACACACACAGACACGTAAGTATAAAATCTTAGAAATGAAACAATAAACATTCAAAGAGTGTACATACAGGCATCAAAATTAATATTCAGCAATACCTTATGAATAAACTTTTATAAATTCAAGGTGTTTCTCACTTATCTCCTAACATGCTAAATAGAACATATAGCAATTGGAATATTTTTAAAAGATCTTTAAAAATAAAATTTATTAGGCAGGCTTGGTAGTAAGCATAATAGTTAAGTATGAAGGACTTTTTGAAAAGAAAAGCTTTCTTAGCCAACAAAGCATATTGCACTAATCACTAGTTTTAATTTCAACTGTCAAATGCCCATTAAACCTACGAAACTGAGAAATGAGAGTGTGGGACAGTTATGTTGGTCAGACACCAGGGAATTTGTGTATTGAACACAGTGTTTGGCTAAGAACACAGAGCTGCAAGAAGGTATCACTTTGAGAGTTGATTGCTCAATTTTGAAAATGACATGCATTTTAATAAACACTGCCTTTAAATTTTTCAAAGTGTGTGTATACATTTTGGGGGGCCACCCTATAGATGGGACAGAATTATATGTTTCATTGGTCAGCCACACGCTTTATCCTGAAGCATCAGGAAGTTGTTTCAAAAGCAGGGAATTGATGTTTCTAAATCATATAAAGACAAATCATGAGATAAATAGACACCCGGGCCCAATAAGCAATGCCAAGGCTAGGCAAGGGGAACGTTACCTAAGGCGTGAGGAGTACTCCCTCTGGGGTGACATTAAACTCTGTGGTTATTTGAAATCTCAGAAGTGTAATTCTCACTGATTTTGGGGGAAAATACTCACTTGTTGTTTTGGCTCCAATCACAGCCGAACACGGCAGCGGGATGCTTGTACCTGTGCAGCACTCTCCCATCGAGGGTCCGGATGACACTGAAACCGAGTGCAGCGTGTCAACAGGAAACACACACTGTAAACACTCGTTCAAGGGGACGAAGAATTGCGTAAGTCAAGCCCAAGTGCGTTAGGACAGGGACCTTGGCTGCACCGCACTGGGCACATTCGAAGGGGCTGGGTAAACGTTACCTGCATCACATATTATTGATTATGGTAACCTACTTATACCCCGTAAAGGGGATACATTTTTATTTAGAAACGACTTCTTATAGAATTTTGTTATTGAGGAAAAGCACAAATTACACATATATTTTAAACCATAATGATGTAACTGACATATGTCTTAGGGATTCGGCTTCAAAATTTATATTTAAAATAACTCATTTCTAATGCTGGTCACATGTACTATCATACCAAGTCCAAGATGTACATGTTGTCATATTTCTCTGCGTGTTCTAAGTGATATAAGTAGAAATTTGAAGGACCCCTTTTCCCTAAAAGGATCCTGTATACTTTAACTGCAATACCATATACATGACACCACAATGCAAGGGCTACTGATGCCTTTAGAAAGAAAAAAGTAAGTTCTGTATAAACTAATGTATTACAGGTTTTAAAAAGTTTTTGGAACAGACCCTCTAAGACACCGTTAGGTCCCCCAGAACTTCTGAGGGTACTGGGTAGTGTGGTGACCGTGCGTGTAAGTGTTTACTCACTGACTGTGCTCAGTCGTCAAATAAATACAGCCCTGAACGGACGTGTGTCACCCAACCAAAAAACACGTAGGCACATTCTTCATATTTTGGTCTGTATCAATTTGCAAATAGTTATTTCAAGGGAAATATCACTAATATTGTCATTTCCGAAAATTTTAATATCCCGGTAAAGAACTTTAGTTTCCATAAGTACTGTCTTTCCCACTGAAATTAAAAAGTGAGAATAAGAACAGTGGTGCCTATACAGCAAAACCTAAGACGGGACAAATGACTCTACTCCAGCAACCATGAGTGTCTGTATCACCGTCAGAGACAGCAACCCCTGCAGCTGAGGGGACATCACCAGATTAAAACGTTATTGCAGCCCCAAGGCAATTTCTCCCTTGCATGGTATATTTTGGAGACCTGCCTTCCCCTAGGACAGGGGTGGGCAACCTTTTTGTGAGCGCGTGCCAAAACCAGCAAAATCTCCGACTCAAAATTCTTCTGCGTGCCAACCCTAATTTTTTGATAACATGTTACACCTACTTGATATCTCTTAAGGTGTACGTATGTGAAGAACCTTGAAGAATAAAATTCATTCGAGCGACAAAAACACAGTATATGATGATGAAATAAAAAAGTCGATATTAAGAAAAAAATTGTAAATGGAAGGTTCTAAGAGAGGGTTTTGCGTGCCAGCAAAAGTTACTGGCGTGCCGTGTTTGACACGCGTGCCACGGGTTGCCCACCCCTGCCCTAGGACTTAACAGAATTGAGAAAGCACGTGTTTCTGAGACACGGGGTCAGAGAACTGAGCTTCTATAAGAAGGCATTTCCCACATGAATTCCCTTATCCCTATCCTTTTCTAAATAATGGCACCTCCCCAACTGTGAAGACGTTTCTAGAGCACGTGATGGCTCCCGAGTTGCTGTAACCCTGACCAGCCACTCCCTCCAAAATCGGAGGAGAAACGTTTAGACTCTTTGTGAAAAGTCCTTCAAGCCTCTTGGAGGACATTCACTCTTGTAATTATTACTCGGGTAGTGCTGTCACTTTACAGCAATGACTGGCTCCTTTTTATTATTTATTTATTGTTAATTTTTAAAAAATTGACTTCAGAGAGGAAAGGAGAGAGAGAGAAATATCAATGATGAGAGAGAATCATGGACCGGCTGCCTCCTGCACACCCACAGTGGGCATACAGCCCGCAACCCGGGCATGGGCCCTGACTGGGAATCGAACTGTGACCTCCTGGTTCATAGGTCGATGCTCAACCATGGAGCCACACCGGCCGGGCTCTTTTTATTTATTTTTGAACATCACCTCATCGTTATTTATTACTGATGCATCATAGCGATACAGCAGATGCCTGTGTGGGCGTCTACATAATATTGGTGACAGGTGTGCACAAATGGAACCGCATCCGATGTTCAGGGAGGAGCTGCCGGACACACTGGCAGGCCCCAGGCGTCTCTGTGGAGGTGACAGCCGCACACAGCACTCACCAGAGACCATCTCCGCTGCAGGTCGCTATTCGTTTGGAATCTTTATGACTCCAGGCAACGCAGAATATCCCATTCTTTCCGTGCTTCAAAAAATGCAAAACACCTATCAATAAGAAATAGTTCACCTCTTTTTCTCTTAGTCACTTACTCCGTCTAGGTATTATTTCGCTATGAGGAGCTGCTGGGGTGAGGCTAACAGAGGCCTTACAGCCCACAGCAGGGAGGGAATATATACCCTAAGCATGTGTCCAGCTCTCACACTTAACCTCAGGATCATTGTTTCAGGACACGAACCGGGTGGCTTCCGCCTCTCTTCTGTGGACCCCGGTCAGGAGCCAGAAGTGCTTGCTGAGCTCCTTGCGGATGAAGCTCTGCTCCCCGCCTCCTGCACACACCAGGCTGCGGGTGCAGGGTGACCGCCTGCTTCCTACCCAGGGCCACCGGGACTGCAGTGTGAGACATACGGCAGACACTGTTGCCACGACTGTTCTCAATTTCAAAGTTTTACTTTTGTAAAAGCAAAGAAGAGCAGATTTAAGGTCATTCCTAGAACAAATAGCTTCATTCATCTGTGTGTCTGCATTCTCAGACTGCGGGCGGGGAAAGGGACGCAGTCCCAGCTGCTGTGATGGGAACGTGTAAAACTCCAGAAGGATGGTACACGCGGCACGTCATCCTTCAACGGGGTCACGGGTGAATAAGGTGCCGTCACCCCATTTCCAAAGCTGACTGGAGACATTTCAACCTTATATCCCACTAAGCTGTGCTGCTTTAAGGGGAGAGAAAATGCCTTTTCCCCTGTTTTATGGCCGTTTGACTAAGGTGGTGTCTAGCTGCTGTTCTTACCTCTTTGGAGGTCAAGGGGGAGGCTTACAAAAATGGATACAAAATGGGATCATGTCCATCCCCGTCCCCTGGAGCACGCCCCCCCCTCTCCCCCCCCCCCCCGCCATCTCCGCTCCCCCATGCAGGGTACCCCCCCGGCTCTCGAATACCCTGCTTTTCCTGTGTGAGGCGCAGGTAACTGCTAAGTCCCGCGGGCATTGCTCATTTCCCCCACATTTATCCTCCTACATTGGAGCCTTTGATACTGGCCTGAACTAGAAGGATATGGTGGCAACAGGGGATAAGAACACGGTGCTATGATGCTGGGCTGCTGGGGTGGGGCTGGGCGGCTCCAGTGCTAATGGACAGCTACTATAGGTCACAAGATGCCCTAAGAACAGTCCAGCAGATCTGACACCTGGGATGAATGTCTTGTATTTAGGTTTCCTCCTCTGGTGCCTTTCTTCTCCTTTGTTATGGGATGCATGTTGTTTTAGCTGGAGGGGCGGGAGTGGGGGGCAGAGGATAGGGTGGGCAGTGCTAGAGGAGAGTGTGGTTGTTACATGGAGAAAGGGCAGGAGGTGAGCTCAGTCCTGGGTTGGGGGGTTCGGGGGGGAGGGGGGGGGGTAGGGAGTTTCCTCTGCTGAGGGCAACACTGCCCCCTGGCGTTGGAAGTTCCCAAACACTTGCCAACCTCCTGAGATGAAGGCTACTTGATCCTCAAAGGGATAATAAGTCTTTAGTATACATGGTTTTAAAGCCTCAAATATAGACACGATTTTATAGACATTATATACTTAATAGGCATTAACAGTAATCACTCGAAATGAACGAAATTTCAAAATAGCAAGAGACAATCCTAGGTTCTGTGGTATTTCCCTTGATTCGTATCTAACACGCTGTCATGAGATCATGTATATTTTCTAAATATTAGTGGGACTCGGTCAACTCTGGGTGACAACTGACTCCAAGCAGAAGTACAAGCACCATCTGTGACACTACAAATAGGAAGAGGATTGGTTTTAGGGCTTGTCATGGAATAAAAGGATTTGAGGACTGAAAGGGAAGCTAAGACACTATATAACCGACTTCCCTGTCTCAGAGGTGAAGAGTCGAGTTCAGGCAACAAAGGCTTCTCCCTATGTCAACAGCTAACCAGCGAGAGGCCTGGGACGGTGACATGGGAATTGTTCTGGGTTTCGTCTCTTCCGACTCCTGAATATATGCCCAGATAATCTGGGGAGGATGACTCAGATTCCTCAGAAGACCTAATGCCACTTGAGGTGGAGTTATTTTTCAGAATTCATTTTGACATGTAAACATCCCCCTGGGTGCCCTTCTAATTCAGAGAACACAATGCCACCTGGGGATTATCTATTAAGTTAAGAGACAACAGCATTGGGAAAGTCTGAAGCAGCATAAGACATCAGGTTGCTCGGCCACCAGGAAATAACATCTTACCTCGTTAAAGCGCTGGATCACTTTGCCCTTTTTAATATCCCAAATGAAGGCGCCATTTTGGGAAGTTGCTCCGGCAATGCAATCCAAATCACCTCGGGAACAATTTGATAGACATTACCTGAAATGCTTGCCAGAAATGTGCTTCCCGAAGATGTAATTTTGGAAAAAGACTTGAGATTTGCTAAGTAGTTCTTTAAAAAAAATGTATTTATGTGAAAACCCACAGAATTAATCACACGGTCACAAGTGAACTGTGCTGATGCATAACCATTCACATTTACAAAACAGCTGCATCAGGGAAAAATCTGTACTGTGATTTAGAAAGCAAATTTTGTAATTTTAGAAAGCACATTTTCAACACTTTCATATATTTGATTCGTATAAAACTTTTAAGGAACATGGTCGCGTAAAATGCGTTATATCGTTAAATGCATGTCTATACAAATGCAGCTAAAATTAGATGGATCACAATGAACCTGATTTACCTCGGCTTTTCTCTATGGTCACGTGATACCAAAGGGCCCAGAAACCCAAGTGTCCAGCAGGAAGTCTATTCTGAAAACCTCCCCCAAACTCACCCAACAAATCCGTTCTTCCTACTGCGCCTCCACCAGCCTTTGGAAGGAGACGACATCGAGGGGAAGGAGGGAATTCACATGAAAATAAAAGTCAGGAGGCCATTGAGCTGTCCTCCCGATTTTAATGGCATGCTTCTTACCTGGCGCCCAGGAGAGGGAATAAATCACCCCCTCGTTCCCCGGGGACGTGTACACTGCGGTCAGCGTGTCCACGTCCCAGACCTTGACGGTGCCATCGAAGGACGCTGTCGCTAAGAGGTTGGGGTCATTGGGCTTGAATTTGCAGTCGAAGATGGTTTCCACGTGTCCCTAGGATGGGGCACACAAGTCACTGAGAAAATTCAGCCACTGGGACAACCCAGGTGATTAATAAGCAAATGAGTGTGCAGTCAAGTTCAACCCGGTACCAGGGTTTCCAAATACGAGTGCAAATATGCAACGGTGAGCAAAGACACAGGACCCGCGTGCTGTTGCTGTGGGGGTCCCTGTGCTGTGACCGTGCACGCCTCACAGACCTAGATTCATTCAGCCTCCGTTCCCTACAGCAGCAACTAAGTCAAAGATTTCCAAAAGTCCGATTTCAACTGCGGCCCAATGCATAGCTTTTCTTAATACTTATCGTACACAGAGGACGATGCTAGAAATTCATAAAGCAGTGAATTCTTAACAGTTACTATGTAATTCTGGGAACATAATAAAAGACAAGAGAAAACGGAAAGCAGCCTTTAATGCAAATATCACTTTCTTCGTACCAATGACATAGTCCAAAAGGACTTCACGGTTTTAACTGAAAGAAGACGCATCTGGCTTGGTCTTGGCTTTTCATCAAGTTTTTAAACTGTTCCAATGTTTTCTAGCAAGTTTACTCTTTGGAACTCACAATCCTGTTCCCATGACATGGTGATATGGGTCCCAGACACCCCATAGGCTGTGCGGTGGGATGGACAGATGTGTGCAAACATGTACCTGCTAAGTGGAGGCTAATTACTGGGTGCCTGTGGGCGAACCTGGGAAGAATCTCAGGTAAGCAGCCAGTTGCCATGTGTGTCTCCCAGCACTGGGGATGGGAACTGACCCTCCCCTCCTACTCCAAGCAGCAGACACTGCAGCATTCGGGGCTGGGGAGAATTAACACAGGGACAGGGCGGGCGAGCTCTCCCCCAGGCCTGCCCTAAAGGCTCCAGAGGGAGCCTTCACACTCAGGTGCCTCCCGTGATACCAGGGAGCACGGCCCTCAGGAAACCGCACCAGGGCCGCAAGGGAGAGGAGGGGAGGGGACAATCTCCAGAGCCAGCGAGAGGGAGGGGAGGTGGGTGCAGCTGCTGGTGCAGCCCCAGGGGCTGGGCAGGGGCAGGGGCTGGGACTGCCTGCAGGTGCATTCTTCAATGTTAATTCACGGCTATGCTTTCAGAACTCATTTGAGAAATCATATAGCAAGAGCTACGTGGTGAAGGTTTCTTGTCTTATCAGGAGGAATGCAGGGGTGAAAGGAAGAAAGGGAAGCATTTTTCTTCATTTTAATCAAGTCGACATTCGCGTGGAAGGACGCCTGTTAGCAAGTATCTGATCTGAACAGGGGTTTTCTGATGCCATGTACCTTGGAAGCTTGGAGATGCTGGGCACTTGCAACATCACGTCGGATGCTTGTGCTGGTAACTGCCCAGCCATCCCAGATCGGGGTCTGCGTTAGCAATGGGACTTTATGAGGAAAAAACTCAAGTCTCTTCTGACTGGCAGACACTTAAAGTGAGAAGAGCCACTGAAATAATTTATAATCAAGGAATGTTTTAGTTTTGACTGAATTATAAATTTAACATAGTTTTTTTAAATAAAACATATTTTAACATGAGGATATACACTCAATAGAAAGTCGTTTGAACTTAGATTGTGTAACTTCCTTACTAATATGAATTTTAAAACACTTGTTATATTTTCCTCCCTTCCCTTTCATAATTCTTTTAAAAGTAGGCGGTAATTTGAAATGGGGAAAAAATTTCCCACACTGGGGAAGCATGTATATGGAAAGAAAATTCAATAAACTGAAGAATATCTACAAAAGGAATGTTTTCATATAACTAAGCTACATATTGTTAAAAAATATTTTTGCTAATGTTCCATATTTTTATTTGAGGATAAAATCAAATTAGCCTTCAAATAACAGTATTATTGATTACTTTCCTCTTTTTTTTTTTTTTAAGAAGGGCAAAATAGCTGTAGAGTCCTTTCTAAGTTTTTCCAGAGAAAAGCAATTAACATTTAAAAGTCTTAAATGTCTAGATTAGTATAATTCAAACCTGTAGGGGAAAAAATGGGCATTTTATAAACAAGGAAAAATTAGGGAGGATGATTCTTGACAAATAGTAATTACAACACAATATACATGATTATATTCATTCACTCACTCATTATGCATGTATTCATTCATTCAGCAAAACTTAATGAAGTCTTGCTATGTGCCAGGCCCTGGTTCTAGTAGTGGAGCTAAAGCATAGATTAAAACCCAATAAAAACGCGAGTCCTCAGTGAGGTTGTACTCTATTGTATACAGAGGCTTAGTGGTCCTGAGAACAGAAGGGCCCATAGTCCCATGCAGCGAAAGGTCGCCAGTTCAATTCCCAGTCAGGGCACATGCCTGGGCTGTGCTCAGGAGGCAGCCAATCGTTGATCCTTCTCTCTCTCCTCCCTTCCTCTCTCTGTAAAATCAATAAAATCATTTTTTTCTAAAAAAACAGATGATAGAATCATAGAATTATAATGATTCAATAATGGAAAATAAATCTTAAAAATACTTAACCCAACCGCCTTGCTCATTTACAGATGAGAACAGCAAAGCTTGGAGTAGCTGGCAGAGACAGACTTGTCCTTCCTCCTAAGAAAGGCTTGTGCTATTTCTCTCTTTACTTCCAGAACATGGCACAGCAATGCAGTTTCCAGCACTGTACGAAGGGCTGGCATGGTCCACACAGTATTGGAACACTACCAGCCATGCAGGGCAATCAGGATAAGTGAGACCATAATGTTCACTGGAGTTTCATGTTTAAAGCTTAAAGAATCTTAATAGTTTTGTCACCATTCTAGACATCATTCTGAAATGTTTCAGCCACCCCGGGTAAAGTCCTAATGATATGATTCGTTTTCAAAAAATACACATTTCTAGACAGAGAGGAAGGGAGAGGGATAGAGACAGAAACATTATGGATGAGAGAGAATCACTGATCAGCTGTCTCTTGCATGCCCCCTACTGGGGATGGAGCCAGCAACCTGGGTATGTGCCCTGACAGGGAATCGAACCTGTGACCTCTTGGTACATGGGTCAACACTGCTCAACCACTGAGCCATACCAGCCAGGCTGATTTTTTACAAAAATAAATGTTAACAATATTAATATGTGAGTGAAAGTAAACATCATGAGCTTCACAAAATAAGTGCCGTGTGTGAAAGAAGGGACGACCGCAGACATACCATGTCCCTCAGAAAATCCCACTTCTTGGCTCCCAGGTCATACAGGCCCACGCCCCCGTCCAGGAAGCAGCAGAGGGCGTGCCCGGGGGGCAGGGAGAACGCCTGGCCCAGGGGCAGCGCCGGTGGCGGCACCGCCTCGCTCGTGGAGGACGTGTGGTGATTTGGGGTTGGAGGCTGGATTGAAACTGAAAAAGAAGAAGATCAGCAGGTAAACGTTTATGGTAGCAGCTTCCCGTGTGCAGATGACGCCATGAGGCTGAGTTTATAAAGAGGCTCCCGTGTGTCCTCTCAGCAGAACTGGGGTCCGTGAGCTGTAGGCAACAACCACATTTCTGCCCTAGGAGTACTTGCAGTTTTGCCAAAAGCAGGGGGCGGGGAAGGGGGCAAAGACGGTTACAACTACTACAGTAATTAATCAGTCATAGTATACGAATAAACTCTGTGCTCCGTGAACTCACAACTGTAACCCTCCTGGTTCCTTTAGCACAGATATTGCCCCGCCCTGTAATATAGAAAACTGGATATTATTCTGAAAAGAGGTGTGTAAAACTGCAGGGGGAGCAACCTGGATGAAAATTAGTGTGTGACAATGGAATACTATGCAGCTGTAAATAGGAAGGAACGCCTACCATTTACAACAGCATGGATGGAGCTGGTGAGCATTATGCTAAGTGAAATAAGCCAGTCGGAGAAAGATAAATATCACCTGATCTCACTCATTGGTGGAATATAATGAACAACGTAAACGGATGAATCAAAACAGATCCAGAGACAGAGAAGCATCGATCAGATGCTCAAACCTCAGAGGGAAGGTAAGGGAGGGTGGGGGTAAGGGGAAGAGATCAACCAAAGGACTTGTATGCATGCATATAAGCTCAACAAACGGACACAGACAACAGGGGGGTGATGGCATGAGTGGGGGCAGGGGGCAATGGGGCAATAAGGACACATATGTAACACCTTAATCAATAAAGAAAAAAAATAAAATTAGTGTGTGAGGAATCACTAATGCTGTGAATATCTGGTGTATTATCTCCCCATATATTAAAGCAGAGAATGCTTATTTTTTAATTAGAACTTTCTTTCAAAGCCTTGATATATCAGCTTACTCCCCCTTACACACATACACACACACACACGTGAATTTTTTCTTTTAAAGCTCATAACTCTCTAGTAATTGCTATTCTAATAAAAATAATTATCTTTGTGATTTTATAATTCACTTTAATTTAGTACCCAAATTAAGAACCATAATTGCCTGACATACATTTTTTTACAACTTATTTTTTAATATGCTTTTATTAACTTTTAGAGAGGAAGGGAGAGGGACAGAGAGACAGAAACATCAGTGAAAGAGAAATATCATACATCGGCTGCCTCCTGCACACCCTCTACTGGGGATTGAGCCTGCAACTCAGGCAAGTTCCCTGACCTGGAATTGAATTGTGACCTCTTGCTTCCTAGGTCAATGCTCAACCACTGAGCCATGCTGGCTGTACATTTTCATCTCAGTTTCTCTCTCTTCCTCCTCATGTTTACTTTTATTGTTCATATGCTTCCATTTCTCCAACTTTCAATTGCTTAAGTGTCCCCATGTTTAATTATTTTCTGCCTAGTCTTTATCTCATACCGTGTCTTCTTTTCAAGAAGTTTTTTTTTTAGAACATGAATATTCTTTTGTAAACATAACCCAAAATAATGGTGCCACTGTAAATTATCAGACCAATCTATACTAATTACATACTGGAATATAGATAAATAAATTCAGATATTCTCTTTTTTTAGTATGCTCCCTTTTTTATTCAAATATAATCGTCTTTCTTACTGCATTCATTTGGATAACGCTATTTCTCGGAATCTGGGAATGACAGGAAGTCCATGCTAGAATGAACTTCTCATAACAAAAGAGGCATCTGATTCCATGAAACCTTATTCACCATTTGGTTAAAATTCATATGATCCATGACTCATTGTTCTAATATTTTAATTTACTGACATTATGGGGGGTTTTGATACCCTCTATGCCAGTGGTTCTCAACGTTCCCAATGCCGCGATCCTTTAATACAGTTCCTCATGTTGTGGTGACCCCCAACCATAAAATTATTTCCGTTGCTACTTCATCACTGTAATGTTGCTACTGTTATGAATCGTCATGTAAATATCTGATATGCAGGATGTATTTTCATTGTTACAAATTGAACATAATTAAAGCATAGTAATTAATCACAAAACCAATATGTAATTATATATGTGTTTTCTGATGATCTTAGGCGACCCCCGTGAAAGGGTCATTCGACCCCCAAAGGGGTCGCGACCCACAGGTTGAGAACCGCTGCTCTATGTACTTACCTATCTGTAAATCATCCTTTTTTTAAGAATTTGGTATGTCTGTATTTTAAAATCTTCATTATTCACATAATTTTTCTTATTCCACACTTTGTTACATTTTTAAAAGTGGGGTAAAAGACTAGACATCTAGCAATAGATTCCCTAAAAGGAATTACTCACAAACGACAAGACTGGTATGTGCTTCTTCATATTTTATGACTTTCCTCTAACGAACATGGACCGCTTTTGTAATATGAAAACCAATGTGAAAGAAGAGAATCGGTGATGTGTCAGTCATCCTATGCTATGCACGTCATAGCAACTAAACCAGGGGTGGGAACACGGGGCCCGCTGGTCACATAAGGCCAGAGAAGTCATGTGGTCTGGCCCTGCCAAGACATGAGGGGGGAGTTAACTAAACGTTTGACCAAATACGGCAGGCTAACTTTTAAGTTGATAACTTTGTATGGCCTGCGAATGATGTTATAAATATCCACATGGCCCTTGGCGGAAAAAAGGTTCCCCACCCCTGAATTAAACAAAGAAACAAGTACCGCCCCCCCCCCACCCCCCCCCCCAAAAAAATTGCAGGATATACCCTGTATCAGCCTCCAGAATGTTACTTCTCCAGTCTCAGCACCTCCAGCACTCCCGTTTCCAGGATTTAGAAGCAGTAAGGCCTGACAGAAAAGCTTAGCTTGTGTGGCTTACGTGGTTCCTTTAGCACAGACTTTGCCAAAGGCTGATTTTTACATGTGCTTTTCAGAGGCACATATCTGATACGCCTATATCACTACATCAGTCATTTCATTTGGAAGCAGCACATACACTATTTTAAGGTATTAAAATCTGATGATACTTTTACTCACATTTTTTTCTTGGTGGAGAATTAAGTACATGTAAGCAGTGAAACCCCGTTTTCTTGAGTTTGAAATTGTCAATCGGCGTTGTTCTTGAAACATTCCAAATGCGTAAAACGCCTACTTGAGAATCTAGTCAGGAAAAAGCATCATGTTAACACGTTTACTTGAAATATGAAATGCCCAGATGTAAGAGTAATAACAAAATCTTCAACTTGCAAGATTTTTAGCACTACCAATGGCCTTCTTCAATAATAAGACTGTACAATAACACAGTGAAAGAGATAGCTAACGTGCTATTCAACCTTTACATTTTTGACATGTTTACTATTTTTTTCTGTTCTGGACCCTTCTCTGGGGTGAGAAACTGTCTTCTATGGCACCTCTACCCACAGAGGTCATTGTGACAATCTGATCGCAAAAAGCACCCTACTGAGCCATGTGGTCCAGGAAAGGCAGCCACTGACAACTTCCCACCCACCATTAAACAATCCTCCCTCGTCCGACACATTCATAAGCGGCTCCCTTGCTAAACTGCAGCCAGACAAGGCTGCCCAATAGACCCGAAACCCGGCTAGAAAGCCCCCAGAATTCTACCTTCATCAGCTACTTTGGAAAACAATCTGGCAGGTCCTCAAACGATTCAACATGGACCCAACATGTGACCCAGCAATTGCATCCAATGAACGTACCCACAGAATTAGGAACGCGCCCATACAAAAGCCTGCACCCCAATGCTCATAGCAGCGCTATCCATAACAGCCAAAAACGTAGAAAAAAGCTAAGTGTCTGTCAGCTGATACACAAAAGCTGGCATACCCATGCCCTGGGATATCATTCACCTTTAAAAAGGAATGAGTTACTCACACACCCAACAACACGGATGAAGCTTCAACCCTCTCCAGAGGTCCTCAAACTTTTTAAACAGGGGGGCAGTTCACTGTCCCTCAGACATTCCACACATGCGCACTGCGGGCCTGGGATGAGTCGGCTGCTAAGCAGGACAGGCAGCGGCAGCAAAAACACCCGGCGGGCCGGATAAATGTTTTCGGTGGGCCGCACGTGGCCCGCGGGCCGTAGTTTGAGGACCCCTGCCTATGCTATGTCAAAGAAGCCACATGTTGAGTTATTTCATTTCTATGAAACGTCAGAATCCCCAGAGACAGGAAGCAGATTAGCAGTTTATGTTCGCACACGTGTACACGAGGGGTGGTGGACAGGGGGTAGCGGAGAGTGACTGCTAGTGGTACAGAGGGAATTAACTGAGGGGATGATGGAATGTTCTGGAATTAGATAACTGTAAAGGTTGTACAATTTTCTGAGCATAGAAACCACTAAACTGTATACTTTAAAATGGTGACTTTTATGGTATGTGAGCTTTATCTCAATAATAATAATAATATTAGCTATATAAAAAATTCCCATGTTTATCATTAACGTACCCTATGAAATTAAAGGCAATTAAGATATATAAGGAACTGTCTACTTCCATGTGTAACCGAAGTGCTTAAAGTAGTAAAGAATGTCTTTTTTTAAACCACAGTCTATAGCCAGTACCGTTTCGCCCAGTTTCAGACACACAGCACAGTGGCTGGAAGGACAGGTACTCTACTGAGTGGTCCCCGCTGCCCACCCGCCCACCTGGCTCCATGCCCGCTACCTCCACATCACCGACTGTGTTCTCCACGTTGCGATCGCATCTCTGCATCTCTGTGGCTATTCTGCAACCACCCATGTGACCTGCTCAGTCCCCTCACCTATTTCACCCAGCTCCCCTCTGGCAGCTGTCAGTCTGTTCTCTTTATCTCTGAGTCTGTTCCTATTGTGTTTGTTTTGTTCATTAGATTCCACATAAAAGTGAAATCATATGGTGCTTGTCTTCCTCTGACTGGCTTATTTCACCCAGCATAGTCCTCTCCAGGTACATCCACACTGTCGCAAAGGGTAAGATGTCCTTCCTCTTTATGGCTGAGTAGTGTTCCATTCTCATCCACTCAGCTACCAATGGGCACTTGGGCTGTTTCCAGATCTTGGCTATTGTAAATAATGTGCAAATAATTTCTTTAAAAATGTCGAGAGGATAAAGACTCTCTTTTATTTTACACTAAGCCAATAACAGGATTTACACAGCAGCTGATAGCACTATCACTTCAGGGACCATACTTTCTGAACTTAAGTAAAGAGTAAATAGTAATATTAGTTAATTTCTAATGAGTATTTTAAATTCCCCCTCTTCCCATCCCCATCACTCCTTGACTTTGCTCGCTCTCCTGATTAGGAAGCCATGTGATAGATTCTGGGGCTGCCTCTGCATAGGGCTCACTCCGATCACAATCCCCAGGAAGGCTCGTAGGCCTCCTGTCCAGATAACCTGCTGTTTGAGTCCGTCCTTTAACTCTCGTCCTGCCATTCCTGAAACTGAACTGTTTGTATTTTTACACACACAAACATGAACATGCACACGTGTGCACATACATATCCCAATTTATTACCAGAAACCTGGATAACAAGGTCTTAATTTCATTTGTATTTGTTGTTATGTTAATGACATACAGTACAAATAAAAGTAAACTAGGCATTTATTATAATAAATGATAACATTTGCAGCATTAATAGGTCTTACACAGAAGAAACCAACGAAGGAGTATCATTTCCTGACCGAACTAAAGAACACACGCTCATTTTAAACGTGGGGGGTGGGGGCCCTCACCTCCAGTGATGAACATGCCCGGGGCGCTGGGGACCCAGGCCACGCACTGCACGCAGGCGGCTGCGCTGGGCAAGCTGAAGCTGGTGATGCAGTAGAGCGACTCCGAGTCCACCAGCCGGATCCCGTGATGCAGATTGGCCACCAGGAGGTAATCCGTGGACAGCGGGTCCCACTCCAGGGCCGTGACTGGGTCCTCTTCGTCGGTCCCTTCCAGGGAGTCGGGCCTCAGAACATGTCTCTGACTTTTGTTACCTGTTAAAATGCGAAGAAAATGATTTCAAACGACATTCTCAGAAAAAGGTCAATAATCGGGAGGGTGCTGGCTTTCTCCGCGAAGTCACCGAGGACGTGTGACGGTGGGGAACAGAGCTTGTCCCAGAGACGGAGGTCAGACTGGACTGCTCTGCGTTGGCGACCTCTAGTACCTGGGAAGTCTGCCCTATTTGTTCCTGAAAAACGGTGAGAGAAAGACATGCATACACACGATACTGTCATCAACTACCATGTCACTGAGTGACAAAGCACACAGAGAGGAAAGGGCTTACCAGGAGGAAGAACATCTTGTTGTGATTAAAAGCACAGACTTCGGGTCCAGCCTGACCTAGTTCCACCACGAACGGGCTTCGAGTTCTTGGACAAGACACTTCCTCTCCCTGTGCTTACTGTTTGTCTGTATAGTGAACATAACGATTCCTACCTTGTAGAGTTTTCTTGTTTGTTCTTTTAAGATTAAATGAATTAGTTGCTGAAAGTGCTTAGAACAGTGGCGATATCATGAGCAGCACATCACTATTTACTCTTTGTCATGCATCAGACCATCTGTCATAACCATCGTTCACTCCTGACTCCAGTACAACCAAGGCAGCCAGAAACACAGGGGACAAAACAAGGGGAAGTAAATGAAGCCAAAGCGCGCCCTCGCCGGTCTGGCTCAGTGGACAGAGTGCTGGCCCTCAGACTGAAGGGTCCCAGGTTCGATTCTGGTCAAAGGGCACGTGCCGTGGTTGCAGGCTCCATCCCTAGCCCAGGTCGTGGCTTGTGTGGGAGGCAACCAATCGATGTGTCTCTCTCACATCGATGTTTCTCTCTCTGACTCTGCCCTTCCTTCTACTCTCTAAAAGTCAATGGAAATATATCCTTGGGTGAGGATTAACAACACAACAACAACAAAACCCCACAGAAAAACAAATAAATGAAGCCAAGGCCCATCAAATAATCCTCTCTTCCTTCCAAATTACATACACAACTGGCAACGGGGGGACTACGCTTCTGCAACGCACCCCAGGGGACTCCACTCCACAGACGCTCTCACTCTCCAAGCACAGCAGTGAAATGACTACACTGAGAGGCGACAGCCCAGTTGTCCCTGTGTGCTCTACACGTTAAGATAATATTTTTTTAATTTAAAAAATAACACAACTGGAAGATACCATAGCTCTGTCATCAGCGCGTACGGTTCTCCCACCTTTCAGGTTATCAAAGCAGAGAAAAGCGATTCCCGTGGGTCTGCCAGGTATTATGAAATGAACTGAAAACCTTACAGCTGGCCCTGACCAGTTTGGCTCAGTGGATAGAGTGTCGGCCTGTGGATTGAAAGGTCCCAGGTTCGATTCCGATCAAGGGCATGTACCTTGGTTGCAGGCACATCCCCAGTAAGAGGTGTGCAGGAGGCAGCTGGTCAATGTTTCTCTCTCATCGATGTTTCTAACTTTCTATCCCTCACCCTTCCTCTCTGTAAAAAATCAATAAAAATATATATTTTTTTAAAAAACACCTCACAGCTTCTGCCTTGACATTAACTTCATCAGAATATGATATTATATAAACACAATGTGGATCTTAAACAGGTATTGTTTTAGTCAGAATTTGTGCATATATAGTCACAGAAAGTGCACGACAGTTTTTTTTGTTTTTTTTTTGGATTTGTTAAATTTTCACAATGACCATCAAGGAAAATTTGTTTGCTTCTTCTTTCCCCAAACAAACATCATCTTAAATTTCTATTTTATGTAACAATAATGAATATTAATAAGGTGGGTCATTACAAGGCCAAAAGAGGCAGAAAAATGATTTATTAACCTAGGTCAGGGGTGGGCAACCTTTCTGTGAGTGCGTGCCAAAACCAGCAAAATCTCTGGCTCAAAATTCTTCTGCGTGCCAACCCTAATTTTTTGAGAACATGTTACGCCTACTTGATATTTCTTAAGGTGTACGTATGTGAAGAACCTTGAAGAAATAATGAAATTCATTCGAGCGACAAAAACACAGTATATATGATGATGAAAAATACATTTACTTTTTAATGTATACATGTACACTGATAGTCCGACAGAAAACTTTATGGCTGCATTTGATATTATCAGTGGGACATTTGCTGCTGCATCACTGATGACAGAGATTTTACATCAGGTTTATATTTCGTGACCTTCAGAGATATGCCCGAGCTACTACTTTCATCTGTCGGGCTACTCCTATTATGAGACTTAACAAAATTCATCACTGAGAACAAAGATTCACAAGCGTATGTGGATGAAACCAAAACACTGGTCGGATCTAGGAAGGCAGGGAGAGTTAAGGCAGAGGCATAGAAATTGCTCTTCCCCTCTCTCGTCAATCCATGTCTATGGTCTTTAAGATAACTTGTTATGTAAAAATATTTATTTATCTAAGATGCACCTACACTGAATTTATCTGAAAAATTAAAAAGTTGATATTAAGAAAAAAATATTAAATGGAAGATTATGAGAGAGGGTTTCGCATGCCAGCAAAAGTTACTGGTGTGCCATGTTTGGCACACGTGCCAGGGGTTGCCCACCCCTGACCTAGGTTGTACTTTACTAATTTTTAGGTATTTGCATGTGCCACTTAACATCTATGACTCATTAAAAATATTCCAGGATATAAAAAAATAATAGCAACAAAAAAATGATAAAATTTACAATGAAAGTGTTAGAATATCTAAATCTTGTTGCTACAAAGCCCCATCTTACAGTCAAAATGATGAGTTATAGTCACTATTTTCTGTTCTATCAGGTATCAACATTTTTATTATAAAAGATAGAAAAATGAATCTATAAATGTAAAGCCAGTCATTAGAATAACCGCTGATAATATTCTAGTTTGCATTATTTATTTTGCTATTACTTGTGTTCTATTTTTTTATACAAATATCAGGCCCCTTGTGTTGTCAGGTGAGGACAGACGCATGTGATAAATTGGGAAGATGAGGTTGACAATTTCTGTATGAGAGACAAAACCTGGGGCAAGGGAAAATTATGGTTGAAAAATAAAATAATGAGGATGATGCATAATCCAAAGAGCTGCTGAAATTTTGATTGTGAGATGTGGTGGCTAAAGCCAAGAGGAAAGCAATCATGAAAGGTGGCACAATAGGATAAAAATAAAACAAGATGACAAACAAAAAAAATGTACTGACGAGAAGCACAGCGTTTCCTAGAACTGACACCAGAAATAAATGCCGCTCCCCTGAGCAATTCCAAACGGGGACACGGTGTCGCACGAGGACAAGGTCACCAACAACATGTCTAAGGTGAAACAATGCAAACTTGATTAATGCCCTCCTAGGGGTAACAGCAGAGTCAAGTCAATTAAAACAGCTCTGTGATGAAGATAAGAACATTCTCTGGTGAGCTGGCTTTGTCTAAGAATATAACTGGAAATAGGTAAAGCAGTGGTTTCCCAACATTTTTGGCCCTGGAACCCTCTATGCATATAAGGATTTTTACATGAAAATACAGATAATACAGAACAGAGTGGTGCTTTTCGTCTGACTGAGTCTCCTGGATCCCTTCTCCCCTCCACCCAACACACACTCAGATATACAAACATACTCATAACCCCAATTTTGAAATCACGGATCTAAAATAATGGGTGAACTGCCTCATTGTGGGCAGTCCTCCATGAATATTTCCCTTTTCTTCTTCTTCTTCCAAGATAGATAAACTGGACAGCAGTCACCTGCAGGAGCCTGGAGGACGGAAATTCTATCTTGTCAGGTGGAGACTAGACCCCTATGGGGCGGGAAGTCAGTAACAAGGTGAGGGTGGCCGCTCCTCGGGGGAAAAGTAAGCAGCTGCGTGCTACAGTATAACGCCACAGCTCCAAGGTTTCAAACTCACAGCAGAGGGTCTTGTCTGAATCAAAAAGCAGCATTTTCTTCTAGACCCATTTGCTCTTGTCTACACAAAAGGGGAAGGCATGGCCAGATGACACCTTCCCTAATGGTGCGTGCGTGACTTCTTAAAAGCCTTGGGGCGTCACTGAGAGCAAGAAGGCCATATTGGGTTCTCAGTGGTGGAACTGTGTCCCTTCAGAGGAGGTGGAGGATCTGTGACGTTGTTGAGCATGTGACTTGGTTTGAAAACAGGAGCCCCCAGCCACAGAGACGCCGGGTGCTGACAGCACGCTGCTCAGATGCCAGCAGGACTCTGTGATGAGCGGGGAGCCATTCAGGGAAGTTTTCAATAGACATTTTATTGTTTAAATTTTAAAAATAAACAAAATTTTCAGACCCTTTCCTTCAGCCGGAGTGATGAACTAATGGGGTCTACAGAGTTGTTTTTCCTTCCGCCCCAGGACCAAAGACCCGGCTGAGGACCTGGGGCGTCTGAATGGCATTTTACACGCAGGTGGGCGAGTAATTTTGAGTGGTAAGTCATCAAGGATTCCAGCTCCATGTCCTTACCCCCTCAGACCGCTTTCTTAGGAAGTGTGCAGAATCAGAGAATTGACTTAAAAAGTAAAACTATGGGACACATGCCTGATCCGGGGCACATCAGTCAAATCTGCATGGCTGGGTTGAAGGTACGACAAGGCCTGAGCTGTAAACTAGCTTCCAAAGATTATTTGGAATCGGTAAGATGCTGGGTAATATTTGCACAGCTATTACTTAAAAATCAAAATTCTGTTACCTTTGGCTTTCTGCCGTGTAAATAAGATGTCACACAAGCGAAGGAAAAGAAAATGGGGGAGCTCTAAGAACATCCTCACCTGATTGGAAAATCGATAGACTCCCATCCATGTGACCAAACACGACTTTGCCCTTCTTCTGGGGGTGCCACCTGAAGGTGCAGATGTCGGACATGAAGCTGTGAGCGTCTCGGTGCACGGTCACGCCGCTGTCCGGCCCCGAGATGGTCCAGATGAGCAGCGGGCCCCTGCGGGGAGCAAAGGCCACGGCCTCGCCCGCGTGCCAGCACCAGCTAAGGGAGGCGGGCGTCCCTGGAACAGAGGAGATGTGGTCACAGCAGAGAGTTCCGGCGAGAGCTGCCATCCAGCAGCGTCCGCTTTGTGAGTTCTACAACACGGAGAAGAGTGTGTTCATTACTTACAAACACATGACCTTCTGACTTGGGAACTGGATTTTAAACTAATCCCCGAGACCCCTGGGAACGTACACAGGGTAGTTCGTCAGTGAAAGGAACAGTACCTAGTTAGGCTTAAACTACTAACACGATTACACGCTTCCTATTTAAAGAAGGGTATAGAGTTCTTTCTTTTAGGACACTGTTTGCTTATTAGAGCAATTAATTTTGACCGAGTTCTTGTGTGTGAGACCTGATCTAGGCAGTCCCTATACAAGTTAGTATGGGTTACAATTCCTGCTTTAAAGGATCTTAAGTAAAAATTGGGAAGATAAGGATGAAATGTATGAAAAGTTAGATGTTGCTGTCAAGGATTTAATAACAATGAAGTTAATGCTACAATCTCCGTCTTATCAGGAGTTTAGAATCAAACCTTAGCCTTCCCTCAGGTGAACTAAACAAGTCACTTCCCGTCAGAACCTCTGTCTCCTCATCCGCACACTGGCCACAACCACAACCATCTGACCACTTACTTCACATGAACATCGAGAAAAGAAAATACAACAATGAATGGAAAAGCCCCCTTAAACTGTAAGACAAAATAGGACAGTTCATTGTAAATCCCCCCACTGTCATCACAATCAAACAGATCCTAAATGAAATAAGGGTTACGGTGAATTCATGACTCAAGACAGGGATGGGACTCTTTCAGCAGGTACACTGATCAATGGCATCAGAATCGCCCAACTGAAGATGGGCAGCGGATGATGGGGAATGAGGGCCTGGGAATCGATTTTAACAGGGTTTGTGAGCCACTGGGCTACTGTTCCCAAAGGAAATGGGGTTTAGATTATACCCTGGAGGAGCCATAGAGTTTAAATATATGAGATGAGCGCTATTTCCCAGGAAGAGAAAATGATGTAAACAAAGACACAGAGTCCAAAGTTGTTTACTGACCGGAAAATCAATTCGTGCCTATAATGAGCCAGGAGGCAGACACTAGAATCTTATGCCTAGTGCAGGGCCTGACATACAAGGGGAACTCCACTAGTTGTATTAAATGAATGAATACATGAATATATAAATGAGGTCAATTAAAAAGACGATGTGGTTTTAAGGTACATTAACAGACGTAGAATTTCCCCAATAAGGGATGAGACACACTGTGTGACCAAACCACCACAGAACACTTGAGAAACCATGAGAATTCTGGCTCTCTGAACGGCTATTTCCAGAAGGGCAGCAAGGAAGAAAGGGGGCAAGAACCAATGTCATAGCCTTACAACAGAGACCCCTACCACAGTGGCCTGCTGTATGCAAGTGCTTCTAAGAGCCCTACCAATACTCACTCACTTGATTCTCCCAACGAGATTCTGAGATAAGTAGGACACATAATTATCCACCATTAAAGGCTTTCTTTTCTGACAGCATATTGTGACATTTTTCAAGTGGGTGACAATTTTAACATTTTAAAATTAAACAAATACATTTCCTTTAAATTAATTTTTTGATTATTGGGGAAAAGTAATGATGAAGTAAAAACTACAGTTGCAGGTTCAAGTTCAACTGCTAGATGGGGAAGTTCTAATATTGACTGAAAAACTGACAATGCAAACTTCTACTTTGCTTACCCTGGATTCTGGAAAGGAAGAAAAATAAAGTCTAAGTCATTTCAAGGGGACTATTTAAAATGAAAGTGACCAAAAATATTCACAATAACTCTTTGAAAATAAAATATCAAAGTTTTCCATCTTCACATTAAGGAGGTATTTGGAAACAGCATGAGGAACTTATTGATAAGTCTTTGAAAACTTCGGAGGAAAAGGTATGCACACTTGATTTAAATTGTTACCAAAATTATTTAACCATTCTGCCAACATGAATGCAAAGTTTTTTGTGTGTGGATTCAGTGGCAAAGGAAGCCGTGGTCCACACAGCTGGTGAATGAAAAACCTTTCCCTCCAGGAATGGGGGTGATGCAGCCGTTGTCTGATGACAGAGCAGGGGATAGACTGGGTGTATCTGGCTTCTCTTACTGATGTTGATGTACTACAACAACGCACGGTCTCAGCTGTACTTTAGCTTAACATTTAGATGGCATGGTCTCATGTAGACTTTGTGTGACAGCTTCATGAGAACAATGACACTGTGTGATATTTTTAGTTTATGTCACATAAAACACAGACAGAATTTTAAGGAGTATTTATTGTGCTACTTAAAATAAATTTCGCACAAAGCTAGGTTTAAAGTATTAAGGAAATGCACGGTTTGTTAATATAAACAATACTGGAAAATTTATAGGGTTTGTGGTTGTTGGAGAAACACATAGGACTAGAAAAACATGAAAAATCTTGATGGAGGCTATCGATGGCTTTTATAATTTTTTAAAATCCTCACCCGAGCGTATGTTTTTATTGATTTTCAGAGAGGAAAGGACAGAGAGAGAGGACCATCAGCTGGTTGCTCCATGGGCGCCCCGACAGGGATTGAACCCCCAACTGAAGCGTGTGCCCCACTTCCTTTTGGTGCATGGGAGACTCCGCCCACTGAGTCACCGGCAGCCTCCATGGCTTTTATTTTTTTATTTTATTTTTATTTTATTTTATTTTATTTTTTGGCTCCATGGCTTTTATACATCACAAAGCTTGTACCAAAAGTAATCTGGCTTCTCTTACTGATGTATGGAAAGCCTTAAGGAAAAGTTTTACTTGCATTAATGGAAGCTCACTGGATATTTAAAAATATCTGCTCACAGATTACAGCAAATTACTAATACTGAAGTTCACTGGTTGCGGCAAGTAAAAATAGTAAGTAGGATGTATGAAACTGGAAATAAGACTTACATTTTTCTAGTTGAAAAATGAACCTTGTTTGACAAGTATTTTTAAGGTGAGATTTATATAACAAAATTGGTATATTTTACCAGTATTTTCAACATTCCTAATGATCTAAATTTGAAAGACAAGGAAAAAGCAATAAACAAAATACGTTGAACATATCCAAAGACTCCCTCCAACACGCATTATTATTGTTTTGGAAGCAAGACTGAAATATCATGGCCTATGGATTCTCAACGTTGTCACTACACACTGAGAAGAATATGATAAAGAATCTTTAAGCAAAATAAAGTCAGCGACATTGTCACTTCTCCATGTTCTCCCTCACAGTTATCATCAGAATTTTTTAGAGAAGAAGCTAAATGTGGAAAATGTACCCAGCAGTAGCTTCCAAGTTCATAATCACTAACTGAGCTACACTCGGTGCTCAGAAAGAGGTTGCATATTGTGATATTGAATGCAGAAACAGGATGACTAACTTCACCGTGATTGCAGGGTCTGATTCTAGGAGGAGGAGCAGTGTAGTGATAGTATTCGCTTCACTAAGACCCACTGGTGTGAACCAGGGCTTTCCACCTTGATCTGGAGGAAAGAAACCCATTCAATAGGGCACTAAAGATGCGTGCATATTGTCCTCCTGGGTTTCAGATTGGAATAGAGCAATGAATAGGCAAGGCCAATTGTCCCCTTAAGAAAATCTTATCTAACTGTTATTTTTATATTTACAGGGTGGGGCAAAAGTAGGTTAACATTGTGAGTATATGAAACAGAGTTTATTATTATTCATTAACTAGAGGCCTGGTGCACGAAATTTGTGCACTGGGGGGTGGGGGGGGGGGTGGTGTTCCCTAAGCCCGGCCTGCATCCTCTTGCAGTCCAGGACCCCTCGCACCTTCCTGCTTGGCTCGCTGTTCCTTAGCGCTGCCATGGAGGCCGGAGAGGCTCCCACCACTGCTGCTGCGCCTGCCTGCCAGCCATCAGCCCGGCTTCTGGCTGAGTGGCGGTCCCCCTGTAGGAGCGCACTGACCACCAGAGGGCAGCTCCTGTGTTGAGTGTCTTCCCCCTGATGGTCAGCGCACATCATAGCGACTGGTCATTCCGCCATAGAGTATTGTATTATTTTAGGTACGAACAACTGTAAACTACTTTTGCCACACCCTGAGTTTTGAAAATGTTTGTGTTTTATTTAAATACTAACAAAATGATTTGGTATTTACTGTTTCTGATTGTTCGGTGTACTGAGTGTACTTTTTCATGGAATCCTGTTTCCGTTTGGCACACACGCACACACACATCATGAGCCAGGACGTGCACTGTATTTCTTGTGCAGGTTATCAGGAGAGAGCTGGGCTACTTGAAAACCTGAGCTAAAGGAAATAAAATATTCTGTTCATCGAAATACAAATGTTTCATTCCATCAAACACATCCCCGTTCCAAAGATACCTTTTGTATTGTTGAGTTTAGCAATGACTTTTTGTTCTGCCACATTCCAAATGATCACTAAGTCATCGGAACTGCCACTTGCAAAGAGATCAGGGTTATGTGGACACCAAGAGATAGCTGTGATAGTTTTCTTATGTTCAGACATAATTGCGTGGAGTTTAAATTCATTATAACGGTGATCCAACTAAAAAAAATACATAAATAAAACATTTCAGTGCTTCTTTTTAGATTGTACACTTCCCATTAATCACATTCCCACAAGCTACCTCGATGAACATTAGCATACCTCTAATAACAAAATATGAACACATTTCAAGCCTTGGTCTACTGTCAGGTATATCTGATCAGTTGACAGAAACTATTTTGAAAAAATATGAGAGAATTGAAATGAAACGTATCGATTTTAAAAACAAGTAAAAATAAATGATGTACATTTTAAATACACATAATTTAATTTTTTATCATATTTTTATAGCTAAATCTATTTATGAGGAAAACACTCTTCATCTCAAAATATTTTTACTGCAATGTTTCACTTACATTTGAATAAAAACATTTAGGTTAAATAAACCAACTCTCATTATTACATTAGTAAGATGCCCAAGGTCTGCCAAGCAATGACCCTATTGTATATCCTTGCTTTCTGGATGGGGCATTATACTGTGTTCTTATATGTAAGTGGGAAAAAGGAATTGCCTCATTTTCCCATTTCCTTTCGTAAATGTGCCATTCATTAGTGAGCCAATTGACCTCTTTATCATTGTTAACATATTTGGGATTATATTATGTCATTTTATTGTTTCGTCCTTTAACATGCAATGAACTTTTCACATTGTTATTCAGGGTTTTACTAGTCATTGTTATGTTAGTGACTTATTATCCCAATCTCTGTTTAACCATGCAGTCACAGTAAATCCTGACTGCTAACATGACCCTGAACACCCTCCCTCAGGAGCCTCTGCTATTGGCCAGTATCATCTGGCTTCATTTTCTTCCTAGTCCACTCTGACCTCATTTCTCCACTATGGCCAAAACATTCCTGCTGGAGGGCCTGTGCCTGCAGTCCCCTGGGCCAATGATGCCTTCCCCTCATTTGTCCACAGGTGTTCCTTCCCCTGTCCAAGTCCCAGTTCAAAACACCTCTTCAGAGACCTGTTTTCTGACCAAGGTATCAAAATAACTTCATGCCCCTTCCCAGAAACTGTCCCATGACTTTCTTTAACCTTTAAAATTGATATGTAATACACATTTAACATTATATTCGCTTCAGGTATACAATATGCTGATCTGACATCTGTATACATTGAGCTTGCTGCCGTCTTCCGTATGGGGGATGGAAGTGGAGAACTGTGAGTTCTATGGGAGCTGCATTTTTTACTGACTCGTTCCCCTTATTCATGCATTCACTGGTTGATTCATGTATGTGCCCTGACTGGGGACTGAACCCTGAACCCTGGTGTTTCAGACGAAGCTCCAACCAGCTGAGCCGATCGGCCTGGGCCTCCAGTGGCATGCTGATATTGCCACACACTCCAGAAATGAACTCTACTCTACAAAACCTTACTCGCTACTGTGGGAAACTCATTCCTGTCTAGATTAACACTACTATCCAACATTTTCAATAGACGACAACACTATTAGCAATTAAAAGGAATTTTACTTCAGAATAAAGCAACATTTTTTTTCACGTTTAACTGAAATGAGTTGGTGTTTCAAGATTTAAAAAAATCATTTAGAAAACGTTTAGTGAGTATCTGCTGAATGCCAGAGTGCACGATAACGTGAGAACTGAACGATGGGGGAGACAGTCATTGCTTAAATGGTCATCGCACCTGATGAAAGGAAAAGTTGGGGAGAGGCGGGATTGTTTACCTGGTAGACGTAGATGGCCAGGGTGGCGCAGTAGGCAAACCTGTCCCCGCTGGCAGCGCACACGTCCTTGTTCCAGGGCTGACACCCGGCGGCCAGCAGCCCCACCTGCCTCACCCGGGACATGCTGGCCTTGGAAACAAATGGGGAGGAAGGTCGGTTACTGTCATCCCGAAACAAACTTACTCCTCATTGTCTATAACTGTCTTCCTCAATCCTTATCTCTGTCCCTGAACAAATGTTCTATGATTGCCGTCAATCTCAATGTAATGTTTCAGAGAACAGGAGTTTAAATCCGCAAATGTCTATGGACATCAAGGCAGGCCATGTAAATTAGGGAAGCAGGAGACTGTAAAGTGCTGAGTGACAGGGGGCACTGGGCCAAGGGCTGGGAAGTGCAGGGGAGTGATGGGGTCTTGGGTGGAGCAGAGGGCGCACAGCCTGCCTGCAGGGCTCCGAGGCCCCTGGGGGAGGCCCTGCCTGGTGCCAGACGCATGGGGCTTCCCAGACAGAAATATATAGATATTTTGTGTACATTTTTATTGATTTCAGAGAGGAAGGGAGAGGGAGAGAGAGAGAAACATCAATGATGAGAGAGAATCATGGATCGGCCGCCTCCTGCACGCCCCCTACTGGGGATGGAGCCCACAGCCTGGACATGTGCCCTGACCTGGAATTAAACTGTGACCTCCTGGTTCATAGATCAGCGTTCAACCACTGAGCCATGCTGGCTTGGCAGAAATATACAGATTTTTATGTAAAATAAAAATACATTTTTATGTAAAATGTACAAATTGCCAAATGTAAAAAGGGGCAATTCATTCAAGGCATCAAATTCAAATGTAAAACAATGAGGCAATATCCGGAGGAATCGGGCATTTGTCATAGAACTTCAACATTTTTACATGGGTTCTATATTCTTACAAAAACGACTTGAGTTACACAGGGAGATCTACAAGCTGAATTGTAATGTTGTTCATTGCGAAGAGGGGCCGACGGAAGCTGAGACCGCTGACTATAAACTGTGTATGTGGCAACACTGGGATCCTGTGTCTGTCTGTCTGTGGCTCCAGGTGCGGGGGCAGCAGTGTGTCCTGTGACCTCACTTCTCTCATGGATCTGAGAAGAGTTGTCCATTTTCTGTTCCTTCAGGTTTTATTGTTTCAGATCCAACTGAGGACGTCTAAGCTCCTTACTTGCCTGACTAGAAACTAGAAGTCCCTTAGCTCCATTTTTGTGTTAAAAACAAGTAAATTACTCTGAAATCCATGCCAATATATATTTTTTAAAATATATTTTATTGATTTTTTACAGAGAGGAAGGGAGAGGGATAGAGAGTTAGAAACATCGATGATAAAAAAAAAAAAAAAAAGAAACATCGATGAGAGAGAAACATTGATCAGCTGCCTCCTGCATACCATCCACTGGGTATGTGCCTGCAACCCAGGTACATGTCCTTGACGGGAATTGAACCTGGGACCCTTGAGTCTGCAGACTGACGCTCTATCCACTGAGCCAAACCGGTTAGGGCAATGCCAATATATTTTTACTTTAACTATTAGTTTATCCTGATTTGCTACTTTTTAATTTTCATGTTTAGATAATATAAACATTTCAATTTTGTCATATAATTTGTATGCCCTTTAAATCCTGGGGTCCACCAACTTATGTCCTTCCTAAACTCAGAGTTGAATAACTCGTCCACACCAGCCATGAAAATACTACACAGGACAAAACAAAATGGCATTTTATTTTAAAAATCTAACATTTTGAGTGAAATATTTAAAAATGATTTATTATTAAATATGAATACTATGATATTTATAAATCTGAGCTATGTATTTAATCTGGTAATGTTTGAAACTTCCAGATTATTTTTCAACAGTTTTATTATAAGATACTAGTATATTTGGCACATAATACTATATAGCCTTTATGAAGTGATGCCTAGAGTTTCTGAGGAGATAAAGCTTCTGTCATCTTTGTGGTCAGCATGGGTTGGTCCAGGGCGAATGGATCCGCATTCCTGGAAGCAGACCTGCTCAGCTGTGGTCCATTTCGTAACATGCATCTGCATTGTAAATGCGAATCCTGTAGGATGTCACATATCTGGGCAAGTGAGTGGACTTAGAATTAGGTGGCAGGTAACTGTGTGCTTCAGATAAATATTGTATCCTTGTTTGTCTTTCTTCTATAATATGCTTCATTTTTCATTTGAACTTAAGGAATCCCACGTCTATTCTAAAGGTTTGTTGCTTCAGAACATATCATCCTTCTGGCCCAGGAACAATGCGTGCGCTTTACAGATGAGGCACCAGGCAGTGCAGCTCACGGCTGACGCAGACGGAGACAGGCTCTGGGAGGGAGAATGCCTGAGCTTCCTGCACCGCGTGCACGTGCCGGTGTCAGTAGCCTGGCAACCACAGCCCTGCAGAGGGAAGGTGTTTATTTTTCCACCCTGAGTACAATTTTAGTTTCAAACACACACACACACACACACACACACACACACACACACTCATACATCCACTCACACACTCACTCACACATCCATACATACACACCAGCACACACACTCACATACATTCACACACACACACACTCACACACTCACACATCCACTCACACACACACTCACACATCCATTCATACACACCTTCACACGCACTCACATACATTCACACACACACTCACACACATTCACACACATATACTCACACACTCACACACATACACACTCACACCTTCACACACACACACTCACACATCCACTCACACACACCTTCACACACACTCACATACACACACACACACAACACTCACACACACTCAGACACATATTCACACACACACTCACATACTGACACACACAACACTCACACACACACTTTCACACAGTCACATACTCTCACACACACTCTCACACACACATACACTGTAACTGCAGTGAAGATGCTTTGCACAGTAAGTGTACGAAATACGACGAAAGTGATGAGTATATTGTCATTACATTTATATACTACTAGAGGCCTGGTGCATGAAATTCAGCCCAGCCTGCACCCTCTCAAAATCCGGGACCCCTCTCACAATCTGGGACCACTGGCCCCTAACTGCTCACCTGCCTGCCTGATCGCCCCTAACCCCTCTGCCTCCCTGATCGCCCCTAACCACTCGCCTGCCTGATTGCCACTAACCTCCTCTGCCTGCCTGATCACCCCTAACCACCTCTGCCTGTCTGATCGCCCCTAACCACTCTGCCTGACTCCCTGATTGCCCCTAACTGCTCGCCTGCTTGCCTGATCGCCCCTAACCACTCACTGGGGGGCTGCCAGCTGGGGTGAGGGGCCGTGGTCATTCTGGTCTCTGGTCGTACTGCCATTTTGGTTGCTGAGCTTATATTATATAGGATGAGAGCTTACTTTTGAAAATGCAAGAGTATTATGAAATGAAATGATCACAATAAAATTTAAAATACAGCTATATAGTTGTAACCCTGACAAAAATTAAATTTTACACCTAAGTTAAAATCAAGTTTATATATGTGTCTGTGAGACTGTAGAAGTATGTACATATGCCATAAACAAGAATTCCATCAATGTGTAAAAGGCCAATTTGGTGCTCTAAAGATCAAACTCACACCTGTATGCGAGTTTTCAAACATTACATATCTCCATTACAATTTTTAACTCAAAAATCCATCTTGTGAATATTTAAAACATAACATACTGACAAAGTCTGCTATGCTGAATGCTGATTATCTACACTAATAAAAGAGAAAGATGCAAATTGACCATACCTTCGCGACACCCAACAGCCAATCAGGAGTATGCAAATTAACCCAATAAAGATGGCGGGTTATTTTGCATACGCGGCCGAGTGTGGGGTGGGATGCTTACGTCGTTGCCATGGTGACGACGCAGGTGTTCCGCACCGCCCCAGCTGCCGCTCCAGGCCTCTGGGCAGTGTGGGAAGGTGGAAAGGCAGCTCCAAGCTGGAGCGAAGGCAGAAAGGCGGCTCTTTGCCAGAGCGAAGAGGAAAGGCACTCTGGCCCGAGCGAAGGCGGTGCCAGCAGACAGGAGAAGGAAGGCCCATTCTCGCACGAATCTTCGTGCATCGGGCCTCTAGTATAGGGTATAAATGCACATACACATCACCTGAAAAGTAACAGGCTGGATTTTTGGAGAACATAAAAGTCAATACTCATGTGCCCATTTTCATTATTCAGGGTAGAATCTTTCTTCCTCATCTAAACCTGTGTAAGAGCTGATCGAAACCTGAGCCAGAAGAAGCTCACGCTCATGAAGACAATATGGTAATTTTAGGGTCACACTATGCCTACAACAGCTACTATTATGGAATGTCTCAGAACCAGGAACTCATCTATAAAGGCCAGGGGTGTCAGCAAAGGGCAGACTGGAGCAGAGGGTGGGAGGAGGGACTGGAATCCTCACACTCTCCATGAGCTGCCCCAGAGGCACTGTAAGGGAAAGCATGATTTTAGTAAAAAGCATTTTTTTCTTGGCCTCAGACACCCTTTTCCCCAAAGTAGATGACCATCCGTGTCCCTTCCCAATGAGGAAATATGGACGGCACTGGAAACTAAGCCTTTTGTTCCAACATCAGAAATGCACTTACTACATTTAAAACACATGGACATAATACATAATAAAGAATGCTGACATTGCAGAGTGTGTGTGTATGTGTGTGCGTGCGCGTGTGTCCAGGGGGATTGGAGTGCTGTTATTTTAAACTCATAAGCTGAAACATTTTATCATTTACGGGTAGGACTAGAATTCTCGAGCTCACTCCTGCAGAATGCTCAGGATTCACAGTATGAGGGATTTTCTCCAGAGTCAGGTATTAACTGGCTCCAGGACCGTTTACCAATTTGGTTCACAGCTGAAGAAAAAAATTCTAAAAAGTAGGCAAGACGCTTTAAACTGCTGAGGATTTACAATGAGAGAGATAATTAAGCCAAACAAGGAGAAATAAACCAAAGAACTTGTATCCTTATATGCATAGGCCATCAACACGGGCAATAGGGCAGTGAAGACCTAGGGGTGTGAGGTAGGGTCTGTGATGAGGGGGTAAAAGGAAGGAAATGGAAGGTATCTGTAATACTATCAAAAATAAAAAATATATTATAAAATGAACTGAAATAGTGAGAAAATATCTCTGATGAAGATGATAAGAATGGGAAACTGAAGAAGTGAGGAGGAAGGAACATTCAGTGGTGCACATCTCAGTAGCACCTGTCCTCCAGCAGCAACGGGGAAGCTGGGAAACTACAGCCACACACCCTCCAACAGCAACGGGGAAACTACAGCCACACACCCTCCAACAGCAACAGGGAAACTACAGCCACACACCCTCCAACAGCAACGGGGAAACTACAGCCACACACCCTCCAACAGCAACGGGGAAACTACAGCCACACACCCACCAACAGCAACGGGGAAACTACAGCCACACACCCTCCAGCAGCAACGGGGAAACTACAGCCACACACCCACCAACAGCAACGGGGAAACTACAGCCACACACCCTCCAGCAGCAACGGGGAAACTACAGCCACACACCCACCAACAGCAACGGGGAAACTACAGCCACACACCCTCCAACAGCAACGGGGAAACTACAGCCACACACCCTCCAGCAGCAACGGGGAAGCTGGGAAACTACAGCCACACACCCTCCAACAGCAACGGGGAAACTACAGCCACACACCCTCCAGCAGCAACGGGGAAGCTGGGAAACTACAGCCACACACCCTCCAACAGCAACGGGGAAACTACAGCCACACACCCTCCAGCAGCAATGGGGAAACTACAGCCACACACCCTCCAACAGCAACGGGGAAACTACAGCCACACACCCTCCAGCAGCAACGGGGAAACTACAGCCACACACCCTCCAGCAGCAATGGGGAAACTACAGCCACACACCCTCCAACAGCAACAGGGAAACTACAGCCACACACCCTCCAACAGCAACGGGGAAACTACAGCCACACACCCTCCAGCAGCAACGGGGAAACTACAGCCACACACCCTCCAGCAGCAACGGGGAAACTGGGAAACTACAGCCACACACCCTCCAACAGCAACGGGGAAACTACAGCCACACACCCTCCAGCAGCAACGGGGAAACTGGGAAACTACAGCCACACACCCTCCAACAGCAACGGGGAAACTACAGCCACACACCCTCCAGCAGCAACGGGGAAACTACAGCCACACACCCTCCAGCAGCAACGGGGAAACTACAGCCACACACCCTCCAGCAGCAACAGGGAAACTACAGCCACACACCCTCCAGCAGCAACGGGGAAGCTGGGAAACTACAGCCACACACCCTCCAACAGCAACGGGGAAACTACAGCCACACACCCTCCAGCAGCAATGGGGAAACTACAGCCACACACCCTCCAGCAGCAATGGGGAAACTGGGAAACTACAGCCACACACCCTCCAGCAGCAACGGGGAAACTACAGCCACACACCCTCCAGCAGCAACGGGGAAGCTGGGAAACTACAGCCACACACCCTCCAGCAGCAACGGGGAAACTACAGCCACACACCCTCCAACAGCAACGGGGAAACTACAGCCACACACCCTCCAACAGCAACGGGGAAACTACAGCCACACACCCTCCAACAGCAACGGGGAAACTACAGCCACACACCCTCCAGCAGCAACGGGGAAGCTGGGAAACTACAGCCACACACCCTCCAGCAGCAACGGGGAAACTACAGCCACACACCCTCCAGCAGCAATGGGGAAACTACAGCCACACACCCTCCAGCAGCAACGGGGAAGCTGGGAAACTACAGGGAGATGTTCCACTCATTAATGAAAAAAAATCCACTAATTGCCTTCATTTGAATAATTTATAATTCATCCATTAAAAGGGTAAAAAGTCTAAGAGAAATCATATGTTATTCTAAACAAATCCATTTTGATAAGGTGCATTTTTAAAGAGCAGTTTTGTACTATTGCAATGATACATCCAAATAGTTATTTTCAAAATACTATGCCAAAGTTGCCATAGTAATAATGCAAATCCTTTTGGAACATAATTGCCTAATAATCTATCAAATGTAACATAGCCCACTACCTCAGAAAATTATTTACATTTCCTTTTATAATATTACTAGAAGCCCGGTGCACAAATCCCCTCAGCCTGGCCTGCACCCTCTTGCAATCCAGGACCTCTTGGGGGATGTCAGACTGCCAGTTTTGGCCTGATCCCTGCCGGCCAGGCCGAGAGACCCCACCAGTGCACAAATCCGTGAACCTGGCCAGTTTCGGCCAAACCCCCACAGGCCAGGCCAAGGGACCCTGGGCCTCTAGTCTATATATAAAAGCCTAAGCAACTGAACAACTGGTCAACTAGTCGCTCGCTATGATGTGCACTGACCACTAGGGGGCAGACACTCAACGCAGGAGCTGCCCACTCGTGGTCAGCGTGCTCTCATAGCTGGAGTGCCGCTCAGCTGACCAACGGGCACCAGACACAGGGCTCACAGCTGGCCACTGCAGCCCGGAAACCACAGCAGAGCAGCAGTGAGCCTAGCGAGCAGCGGCGGCAGCAGGTGCAGCCGGGCTGGGATGAGCAGGAACCGCAGGCAGGAGCGGCAGGAGGCGTTGGCTTGCCGGTTTGGGCCCGATCCCCACCAGATATGCCAAGGGACCCCACAGATGCATGAATCCATGCACTAGGCCTCTAGTATGCATATAAGATCTTTGGTTAATCTCTTCCTTCCCTCCCCACTTCTCACTCCCCCCTTCCCTCTGAGATTCATCAGTCTGTTCCATGTTTCCATGCCTGTGCGTTGAGCATCTGCCCCCTGGTGGTCAGTGCATGTCATAGCTACCGGTTGAACAGTTGAATGGTCACTTAGGCTTTTATATATAGAGATATATAGATAGTATTATTATACGCATCTATTCATTGAATGCATTTCTTTATGAAAAATTATTTCACTGAAATTATTGCTATTTTTATATATTAATCTCATTAGAAAGAATTCTAGTTTATACAGGGTCGGTCAAAAGTCTGTTTACAGTTATAAGTATGCAAAACACAGAATTCTTGTATTATTATTTACTATTGTTTTATTTTCCATATGGACAACTGTAAACCTATTTTTGCCCCACTTTATATTTAAGCCTAAAGACAATCTGAAAACACTATGAATTCATCTTAAACCAGGATAGAAAAATGCCTTTTCTTCAATGTATAGGTAATTAGGACTATTCGCATATATCATCTTCTTACCTCTGCTTTTAAATCTATCAAATAAGTATCTTACTTGACTCAAACTTTTGCAATGCAAAATTGTCCACAATGAAAATGACGCAGTAATACAATACAATTGCATGAGAAATAAAACATACAAAAAACATAAAATTATAACTACAACATAAATATCGCTTACTCTTTGCAGTCCTTCATACCAATCATCTTGCTCAAACCAACTTGAAATGTAAGTCATCCAAGCCATAGGCTGTTTCTACCTTAATCAAGGCAAATGGAGACTCAGCATCGCAAGGCAGCACCTAAAGTAACAACAATGAGTTTCAACCACGCAGCTCGCCAACTCTGCCCGGAGAAGGCTGTTCAGGACAGGAAGCGAGGTGTGCACACACATTTCAGCTGAAGCAGTGTTAACGATGTACAAAGAACAGTGTCTCTAGAAATAATGCTAAACCAGAACATGGACGCCTATATTCAACTAAGAAAAAAAATAAAACAATAATGTTATTGCACAGTACCTGAGAAAATGCTGTATCAAAGAGTTTATTTGGTTTACAGTTTTCATTCTAAAAATCTTAGTTTCAACTTTCGCAAGAAACAGGTGAGTTTCTAGAAGTTACCAAATTAGCACAAAAACACACAAAATAACAGGAAGCAGAAAATCAGTTTCATTGTCAACCTTAGGAGTTGGACAGACAGCTCGGAGAAAGTTTCTAGGTTAACAACTGTACGAGGACAAGGTCAATCCTATATATCTATTTGCTTCCAGCTCAGCTGACTGCTAACCTTAGCACCTGAAATGATTTATAGACAGCACAGGACTGGATGGAGTGCTAAGGTGTTCAACAGAGGATCAAAATCACACCCATTGGGCTTCATTTTAGTCTTACTCACTTCCAGAAGAAGTTATTTACCAGCCATGCTAAAGAAGAGATTTCTTAGAATCCTGGGAGGATATCTGAACTTGAAAATGGCCTCCCTAAAGCTGAGGTGCATCACCCACTGTGTAACAGGTTTTGCGTGATCCTGTCCTGGCTGAGCTCATCAAACCCTCACACCTCGGAGAAGAAAAAAAGGAAGGGAAGGAGAGAGGAAGGGCGAAGGGAGAGAGGTGGTGGTGGAAAGAAAAAAGAAAACAATTTGAAGAATGTGAGTTCCATTTTTCATACCCCAAAAGCAAACTAGCTGCTGTTCTGACATTGAGAGAGAGACTTGTATGACATGTCAATGTCACTGTAGGTAAGTGAGAACAGCACATGGCTACAAATTTATCAATGGACCATGACCCTCTTCTGCAGAAGTCTTCTTGTTTTCTAGAAATATTGTCAATACTACCTGCTTGAAGCCTTACAGAGAAAGCTCCAGGATTGGTACAACCTCCCGCTTAAGGTTCCCACCCTGGTCCCTGAATGTGGACCGTGTTTTCTGTCCTGCCCTTTGAGTTCCCACGGATCCCTTGTCCCTGCCTCGCTGCTCAGGACTGGAATCTCCTGCATTGTCCCACCCTCTGGGTTTGCTCCCCACACTCCCACTGTTGTCTCTCTTGTCTATTGCTTATCTGATTTTGAGCTACAATTCTATGTCCTGCATTAAGCGTTCTTACCCCGCCTTGACCTTCTATCTAGCAGCTGCCTAACAACTCTAACTACCTTGCTACTATTTCAGTGGTTCAGTCTCTCTTCTAATACACTCCACCAACATCACCCATGCCAAACGCCCAAACTCCATTCCAAACTACCTACCGAACCTAGACCCCTCTGCCTTTTACCTGGTAATCTCCTGTGAACATGTGTAAAACCCAGCTCATCTGTCTTGAGCGAGGTTTCCCCTTTCCACCACTCCCAAACAGCCTTGGGGACCCCTGCGGTCCCCATTTCAGAGACCATCACTATACTCAGTAACCCAAGACACAGACACCAGGCCACCTTTCGTCCCCTCCCACTCCCCTCCCAGGACATTCGATCTCCAAGTCTTTTACCAGGTCTCTTCAAAAGGCCCTTCTCTCCATCCCAATGCCACTGTTTGGGGCAAACCCCCGTGTCTTGCATAAACTAATACATGAGGTTACTAACCAATCCCTCCTTCCACTGCAGTCCCTCAACACGTCCTATACTGTCGTGACATTATGCCCAGACGTTTTCAAATGCTTTTGCCTGAACTGTCCTTCCCCTCCCCATTTTCCGGTGAATAACAAGCTCTTTCAGATTGAGGGTCTTACAAGACCCACCTTAAATAGCCCTCTTCTCTGAAGCCTTCCGCAAATGCACCAAGTCCCTCACCTGTGTGCCTTTAAGTTGGTATCTGCACTGGATAGTGAACATTTGTGTGGATATAAATTGTGAGCTCTGCAAGGCAAAGGGTCACACCACAACCATATCTGTACAGAGACACAATGTGTCTGTGCAGAGAGTTGACAGAAGAGCCCGGCGACCAGGGGCAGGTCACAGGAATGGAAGGTGCCCAGAGCTGACACTCAGGGAGGAGCCAACGACACAGACCCCAGTGACCTGTGAGGGACCCACCAAGCGAAGTGGGAGCACTCTTCCATGCCTTGTGAGGAAATGACTAACCACTCACTTAAGAAATTGTCTTTAAAAGGTGCAAATGCTCACTAGAACTGGTACCATTATTTTATCATTATCCCAGACACCAAGTGTCATTTATTACAACACTGCAAATCCAACGCAGTTAACACAAACACCTTGTTGACAGGGCACACATCGTCTCATGATTATTTCCTGGTGTTATTCCATGAGCACTAGCTTCCATATTTGCTATAATTAAGAAAAGCAAAATACTTCATGTCATGTAATCTCAGGCGAAACATTATCTTGCCTAGAAGTACACATTTCTTCATTGAACTCCGGGTATTTTGATGACCTTGAAAGTGAACAGAACCTGGTTCGTTTAGTGTAAGAATGGCAGACAGTTTCCAATTCCCGAACCTCCCTCCCTGTCAGAACCGTCTGGGGTGCAGAGGGAGACCCTGAGCTGCCCTCGGAAGAGACGTGGGAACTGAGGCAGGAAGGGTGGGGCGATGGTGGCTTAGTCCACCACTTCACCTGGTAAGATCAGTGATGGAAGGAAATGACAATAATCAAACTCCAGTGTCATCATGATAAAGACATAAACAAAGGTAATAAAGGAGAATGTTTGCAATGTCAGAAACCTTACTGCAAGTATTACTACCCAAATACGGCCTGGCTGTCGGTCCTGACCTTCGCACACACTCTCCGCATCTCTGTTTGCCATGACCTCCTCGGGGCAGACTGTCCCTGCCTGCTGCCTTTGGACTTGCCAAGCAACTTGTTTGGCCTCGTGATGGGTGGGCAGACATCAGTGTCCCAGGTCCATTCCCACCCCCGTGCCCCTGCCGTCAACCTGAGAAGGACAGTCCATGGCTATCTCGCTGGGCCAAGGAGGACAGAACTACCCAGACCAATCCCAGGCCTCCAGGAAGGCGCAGGACCACCCAGCTTAGCCAAACCTGTTAGGAAAACCCTAGGATTACACCTGTGAGCATATTAATGCTCGCTGTTCTACTGTGCTGAGTGTGGGAGGGGTCTGTACCAGTACTTTTGTGGCAATAGCTCCCTGATGCATACAATGGCCCCAGGGATATCAGACCCAGCACTGCCAAGCCACGAAGACACCACACTCCACGGAGCTCGGCTCGCCCAGTCAGCAGGCTCCCCTCACCTGCATGGGGAAAGCAGGGCTGATGACTGTAGGAAGGAAGCGGGGTTTACAAGGTTTAGCGTGTCCTGACAATCTGTGTGCGGGAGGAGAGTTACAGAGGACAGGACGTTCTTTAAATAGCTAAATAGGGCAAGAGATAGTTATGTAGATAAAGAATCTGAGTTAGCGCATGTTTTTTTTCAGTCTCTGATAGTCAATCATTTCACCGGAGGCAAACGCAGTGGCACATCTCACGAGGCCCAGTCAGACGGGGGCGGGGTTTCCACCTGAGAAACACCCTTTTCAGAAGCGCTTTCTAATTCCGTGTCAGGACAGGTAGGACGAAGCACAAGACGAAGGCTCTGCTCTCGTTCTGAGAAGCCGATGTAGGGTCCAGTCCTCACCTCGGGCCATAATTACAAGGACTGAAATCAAAACCCTGGCGGGCAGTCCCTGGCCGAGAGCTGAACGTACTAAAAGTTCTCTGGGTGTAAATTTATGGGGACCTATTTGTGCCAGATCCCGAAGTGTCCGCTTCTGCGCTCTTCTGCCTGAACCTGGGGCTGTTTCTATCGCTCACGCCTGTTTAACATCCCCGATACAGTGAAATGACACGGCGGCCTGTGCTCTCAGTCTTGGTCTCCGTTGTCTCCGCTTTGGTTCCACAGCTAGGTTTTTCCATCCAGTGTCACCTGCTGTCTCAGACCAGGGCATCCATCGGCTTAACCCTCTGAAATGTCGGCATCTGCAGCCTGTCCTTTCCTATCCGAAGTCTGTCCCCACCAGGGACATCTTCTAACCTATGGCACCAGCTGCAGTTATGCTCTCAGCCGGCCCTGTCTCCGTTATCATGTGACACAGCAACGGTACTTACAGGAACTTCCCAAGGAACTGGAATTAACGTGCAAGGTGAGCACAGGCCACCGCTGGTTCAATCAAACAGGGGGGCACGAAGTATAACATAATGCATTGCTCAAATCACCCCCTTCCCCATCCCCGCATCTGACCTGCCTAGAGCCCTGCTGGGACGGTCAGAGGAGAGGACGGGGCTGGGAGAGGGACTCGGGAGGCGTACACGTGCCTCCTGCAGGCGGTGCACAGGGTGCTGCAGACCTGGGATCACCTGCCTGCCTACTCACCAGGAATAAACTCTCCTTGAAGGCACCGAAATGAGTGGAAGGCAGCTGTCAGAAGCACCATGTCACTGCAATTGGGGTGATCCCTCTACCCCACCTACATCAAAGCCCTGCATTAAAACATCAGGAGGAAGAGCTAGAAGCAGGTACACAGTTTAAAAAGTGTGCTTGGAATAGTCAGCATGATTCCTCACTTTTGAAAGATTGTTCTTTAGTTTGTCAGTTTATTTTGTTCATTAGATTCCACATATAAGTGAGATCGTGTGAACAAAATAGATGCAGAGACATGGAGGCATGCAACAGAATGAGGATTCTCAGAGAGAAGGTGGGGGTGGGGAGGGAAGAGACCTTATATGCACATTTGCATAAACCATGGACAGACAACAGTGGGGCGAAGGCCTGGGAAAGGAATGGGAGAGGGCAGAGGGAAGTCAATGGGGGAAAAGGTGGACATCTGTAATATTTTCAACAATAAAGACAAATTAAAAAATATATACATATTGTTATTTATAAATAAGACCCTGGCTTCCAGCAATGGCACACAAGCATATATATTCTAGTTCTCCCACTGAGAGCAACTAGGAAAGGGGGATAAAAATATGAAAACTCTCAGGCTAAGAAGAGGAGTCACAAGAGAAGTCCAAAGAGCTAGCCAAGCACTTTTTCGTTGATGATGGTGGTTGGGGGTGGAGGGGGGGGTGGGTGCCACATTTTCCCCAACAGCATTTGCCTAAATATAATACTGAGAAGCTCTGGAGAGCTCTGGTGATGTCATAGGGCTGGACCGGGAAATGAGCTAATAATGGTGTCCTTTCAGCAAGAATAATCTGGGGCTATGGCTTAACCATTCGCACGCCATAAGCGTCTATAGACGCAAGCGGCGGACCTTTTTAAATTAAATTCAGAATATCGTGGCAGTTAACTTGAAGACTAAAGAGGAAATAGAAACAGACCATCCCTCACAAAGGATCAGCTTCAAAATTCACCCACATCTGGAGCGAGTGGTCTTCCCCACACTAATGCTTTTCAAAGCAAAAGTGAATTCTCTCTGGAGGAAGATAGTGTCACACTGCCAGGCTGCAGAGCAATGGAGGGAATTCCACAGAGTGGGGAGCCCCTCTGTGGAGAGACGGACGTGCTGTGGTTTCACCGCTGACGGCAGGGAGAACAGGGGTCTGCCAGGAAGGAGGGTGAGAAAAAAATCAGACAAAATTGCACCTCATTCCCAAAGGCCAATGTGCGCTGGAGGCCCCAGGCAAGCTGAGCCCACACTCACGGTGGGGATCTTCTCCACAGGCCTCAGCGGGGTACTCAGGAGGAAGAGGGCATCAGAGACGGTGCCGGTAGTGGCAGCAACACTGCAGACTTCCCTGAACCCTCCTCTCATATGAAGCAACTAGAGGCCCGATGCACGAAATTCATGCAAGGGGGTTGGCCCTCGCAGCCCTGGCTTTGTGCGGAAGGTCATCTGGAAGGATGTCCGGAAGGTCATTCGGCTGTCCGGTCTAATTAGCATATTACGCTTTTATTATTATAGATTAGAAGCCTAGTGCGAAATCTCGAGGCTGCACCCGCCCATACAGGCCTCGCCCACCTGCCTGCAGCCCCGCCCACCCGAGTGTGCCCCCTGGTGAGTCTGGTCTTGGTTGTTCTGCATTACTGCCTGACCACCACAGGCCTTTTATGATATCGATATCCCCATGAGGGGAGAGGAAACACACAGCCACACGCCCAGGGACCACGGAGGACCAGAAGAGCACCTCCCCTGCCCCTGGGAGGGACAGAAAGCGCTCCTTCCTGCCCCGGGAACTAGGCAAAGACCCACTCCCCGGGGCAGAGGGAAGAAGCCAAAGCTGATCAGGTGGGTGGAGGGTGGGCAGGACAACATCTGCACAGAAACACAGATCTGCCAGGGTTTGAGGAGGCGCAGTCTCTCCTGCCCAACACCATCACGGATCCAGAGCGCAGTGTGGCTGCCACAAAGAGCGGTGGGGAGGGGGAGACACGCCGATCGCCCCCAAGGGCAGGTTCCCCGATCTGGGAGATAGAAATCGTAGTATCACCATAGATTCGGGGTGCTGTGCACTAATTACAATGAGCTACCCACACAAAATGGATGAAGCCTACAATGCCATGATGATTGAAAGTCAAACATAAAATGATACATAGCACATGATTCCGTTTATCGAACTTTAAAAAGGAGCAAGATTAATCTGTGCTGTTAGAAGTTCTGAGCAAGTTTTCTTTGGGGAGAAGGAAGGAGTCATGGGAAGGAGCCATAAGGGGATTTCCAGGAAGCTTAAAATGTTTCTTTTTATGCTAAATATGCTAATGGGAAAATTTTGCTGCTATAAAACACTAAGTTGCACATTTCTGCTGTCAGTCATATAATCTAAATAAAAAGAAATCAGACACTAGGAATCCATAGCAGTGTTTTCTAATACTAACAACAAAGTAAAGGAGAAACACCCCCAATAATCTTGTCCACATATAGATATTGTATAATTGAATTTTATTTTCTAAGTTCACTGGGACACTCTCATTTATCTTTTTATTTTCCCCTTAGAGTTCCCTGCCCAGTTACCACCCCCAGCCATCATATTCCGGAACACATTAACTTACATCTTTCTTTGAGATATAGCACTAATATTTTATCCATCCACAATCGTTTTTAGAAACAGTGTCAAGGACAAGCAGATGGACACAAAAAATAAATAATCTGATAACAGGAGAAGAGCAGAAACTGAAGTCTACCAGAACGAGCTGAAGGGGCCGAGAGGGGCTACATTAAGGATATGCATTGCCCTAGCCAGTTTGGCTCAGTGAATAGAGCGTCGGCCTGAGGATCAAAGGGTCCCGGGTTCAACTACAGGTTCCACTGGTACCTTGGTTGCAGGCTCCTCCCCAGCCCGGGCCCTGGTCAGGGTGCACGCAAGAAGCAACCAATCGACGTGTCTCTCTCACATCGATGTTTCTGTCTTTCCCTCTTTCTGCCACTGTCTCTAAAACAGCGGTTCTCAACCTGTGGGTCGCGACCCCTTTGGCGGTCAAACGACCCTTTCACAGGGGTCGCCTAAGACCATCCTGCGTATCAGATATTTACCTTACGATTCATAACAGTAGCAACATGACAGTTATGAAGTAGCAACAAAAATAATTTTACGGTTGGGTCACAACATGAGGAACTGTATTTAAAGGGCCAGAAGGTTCTCAACTGCACTATATGCTCAAGGCTATGCCAACATGTTTTTGGAATTATATAATCAGTACGTGCTTGTTAAAAAACTTCAGAAGCTGCAGAAAACGAGAAGAGTTTATTTGCATTAGTTCCTAGTTTACTAACTTGAGGTCTTCCCCTGTCTGGTGTCCACGATTCTAAATGACCACTTTCTCACTGAGATACGTAAAACTACAGTAATCAAGGGTGACTGAGATTTTAAATCAGTGCCTCTCCAAGTGGGGTTCTCAGGTCTCTTGTATCAGAATTCACTCAGAAACCGGCCAGGGATCAGATTCCCGGATGATACCCCAAAGCCAGTGGGTCAGCATCTCAGGGTCTGGCAACCTGCTTTTCAGCATCATTCCCAGGGGATTAGTGTGCACAGTGAAGCTGAGCGCCACTTTCTTAATCCAGCAACAGGAGAGGAAATTAGCAGAAAACCCGCCTCTGTTATCTCTACTAACGGAGATTCATCTCTTCCGTTTCTGTCATCCTTACGCGTTCCTCTCATGCATTCGGCAGGGCGCTTTATTGAAGCATTCCCAACATATGTCAAGTCACAATGTTTTTAGAGCTTAGATTATAAAATAGGTCACAGTAAGCACAGCATTAAGCTACGTTAAAACCCTGGATTAGGGAGCAAATAGAATCGGAGAAGGTCATTGCAGTAGTTCGAGTTTGGGCCATAAAATAACCGCTTATACCAGAGTGAATTCCAATTTGATCCGCAAAATGCAGGCATTATATGTAGGACCACGAAACTGACTTAAAGGTGTGGCAAAGCTAATGCATTCCATCAGTCAGCTACACATTCACTGTTACACCTCCCTACATTTTAACCAGCAGACTGAAAATTATATGGAATTGAATTATAGAACTGGATTTCTCTAGGTCAGTGGTTCTCAACCTGTGGGTCGCGACCCCTTTGGGGGTCGAATGACCCTTTCACAGGGGTCACCTAAGACCATCTATAACACAAATATAATTACATATATAATTATATATGTAAACACATATATAATTACATATTGTTTTTGTGATTAATCACTATGCTTTAATTACGTTCAATTTGTAACAATGAAAATACATCCTGCATATCAGATATTTACATTACAATTCATAACAGTAGCAAAATTACAGTTATGAAGTAGCAACAAAAATAATTTTATGGTTGGGGGTCACCACAACATGAGGAACTGTATTAAAGGGTCACAGCATTAGGAAGGTTGAGAACCACTGCTCTAGGTGCTTGAAGGATTACAGGATCTCTTTCGTTGTAATGTGGAAATGCTTTTTAATTTGATAGAAGAACTAACCCACTTTTCTTGAGCAACAGGGTCACTCACATACCTTCAGTGTGAACATTCTGAAAGTCAGCCAAAAAAACAGTAAGGGGCAAAATCACGTATGTTCACTCATCAACTAAGAAGTTAAAAGTAAATATTATAATGCAAATATGTAAATATTTCCCATAAAGAGATGTAGGATTATTTCTGTAATAGAGCACGGCAAAAAGATGTAGCCTTGTCTCTGTCCATAGGACCGCTCCTCATGATGGAAGACCTGAGTTACGCCATGAACCTGTCAAGCTGAGCATCCCCGCCCCTTCTAATTCTCTGTTTCGTAAGTTGGATTTATCTGTGAGATTTTTAAGTAGGCTGGACCTTTACGCTTACCTATCTGTGACAATCCGGATTTCCATTTGGCAGTCACTAAAACTGGCATTTTCATATTCTGGGCAAAGGATGTTAAAAATTACATTGGCAAGTCAGTTGAAAAAAAAAAAAACACAGCAAAGGAATATAAAGCTTGAAAGCTTTAAAATGAAAAAAAGCAGCCCACATAAAGTTACTACATCCAAACATTTCTTTAATATATGCATCATACAATGTTGGATGGCCTGGAATAAATCCTCAACTTTGGTAAGTAAAAGGCTGTATCAGCGAAGGCAGGGCCAATGCATAGATCGGATCGGTTGCTACTCTACTTTGATAGACCACCTGTCGAAAGGTATGACCTTAGCCAACATAAAATTCCCCCTAAAGATGAACTGATATAATTAATAATGATAGCTATTATTGAAATATAGATACTTGTGAAATAGATCTACTATGTTTCCAGGAATGAATTCATTTGTTTAGTAGCTCATGGTACTCCCAAGTTTCCAGAGGGGCATCAGACATGGACATCACCAGCTCGAGAGCTGATCAGATCCAATGGCAGCATGAGGCTCTGTCAGTACCCCTCAAACCCCACCTTCAGAAGAACCAGCTGAGGCCCAGTGAAACCCAGACCCCTGGCCCGCCCCCAGAGATGCTGATTCCGTAGGGGTGTTGCCTGAAAATGTGCATTTCTAACATGCTCCCTGGAGATACCCATGCTGATGGTGTAGGGGGCACACTGAATAATACCACTAAGATGGCATCTGATACCAAAGTGGCAGAAAGTCCAGCAAATAAATGCATCCAACTTCAAAAATGTCACCTAATGGTAAACATAACCTATGCTTCAGACGTAACTTCTGAAAGCTTCCTATTGCTTATATTCTTAACAGTCCATTCTGGATGTTTGGGCTATGTGCACTTATTGTGCCACTGGGATGCATTAGGATAAAAAAATTTGTAAGGTAACTGGATCCCAAAGAATCACAAAAGACTTTGCAGCAAAACTTAAATTGTACTAATGAGCAAATCAACAAATAACAAAACGTGTAGGAAAACACTTTTTTAACTAATAGTTTAAGTAAAATCTTACATGATAAAAACCAAACACATGCACATTGTTCATTATGCACCTCAATCATTCTAACATTACAAAAGTGATCTAAACCTTCATTACTCGAACTTTTGAATTAGTCACTTGAAGAAATACAGTGAAAAAGGAAAATGATGTTGTTGATACATTTTTAACATCTTTAGGGAGCAGCACAATGCTGAGTGTCAAAGGCTGAAGGTCTAGACCAGCTTTCACACTCACTAATTTTAAGCAACACAATCTTTATGTGTGTAGTGACCTCATCCACAAAATAATGGCGTTAGATTATTCTGTCTCCAAGGATCCCTCCAGCTTAAATTCTGAAGCGACTCCTTCAAACCTGTTACCATGTTTACCTTAAAAATAAAATGTGGGCCCTGGCTGTTTTTGCCCAGTGGTTAGAGCATTGGCCTGCAGACCAGAGGGTCTCAGGTTCATTCCTGGTCAAGGGCACCTACCTGGGTTACAGGTTCAATCCCTACCCTGGTCAGGGTGCGTGCAAGAGGCAACCAATCAATGTGTCTCTCTCACATGGATGTTTCTCTCTCTCTCTCTCTCTCTCTCTCCCTCCCTCACTCCCTCCCTCCTTTCCACTCTCTCTAAAAATCAATGGAAAAATGTCCCGGATTAAATAAATAAATAAAATGTTGCATAACTTTTCATTACGACTCATTCATAATGTTTTGTCTTAAAGGACCAAACTAAATTAAATATTACCTATTTCTTATTAACCAAGACTTCAATTTTCAACCCTCCATGTGCAGCTGTTTTTCATTGGGAATGAAGGCTTTCCTACAGCTTATCAAACATGAGTGCTCCTTGTAATGAGACTTATTTTCTACTTTCCAATTGGAAAGGAAGTTTTTTGTGTGTTTAGTATGAAATGGAATTTATTATACGTAATTGCAAGTGAGCCTACATGGATGCTGGTACAAGCTCACAACTTAAAATGCTGACAGTCTGGCAGAAAACAACAAACCTAAGCATAAGAAAAATTATTTAATGGCCTCTATGGTGAGTTCTCCATGACTGAGCATTCACATCTATGAATCAAGTATTCATAGATGCACCTTCTTCATTGAAGCATGGAAAAGTATTTCTTACATCTTTTGATAATTTTCTTAAACATTACAATGATCAATTATCCCAATACTGGCAAAAACACTGATAAATTATCTCTTGTATAATCTTGTTGTATAAGATTTATATTACTATCTGTTTCCATTATACATGGATTTCTTAAATTAGAATATAATAGAATTCCAGAGTTTTAGGAGATAATTAGGCTACTAAATTATACTTTGTAAGTGCATGTAAAGTAATAACAAGTTAAGATTTTTATCCTTATGGTTTAAAAAAAGTATCACTCAAGTACATGCTAATGTGACATCCCTATGACAACTGGGCCTGGGCCTATCGTTTTAGGTTGTCTTTTTTTAGAAAGTCTAGCCTATTTCAAATGTTCGAATTTCTCTCCAGTTATATTTGTCTAGTCTTTGAAATCAAGCGAAAACAACCTCAACACTCTCCTAACGGGATGGCCTATGTTTTACCATGAAAATTGTTGAAATCTTTCCAATTATTCATGTTGGGATTTTTACCTTCAATATAGAAAGGTGCAGGTCAGAGCTAGTCATTCTATAGTATTTTCCCCCATGTTTTAAAACCAAAGTTACAAGTCCTTGAACAGTTTAAATAACCTCAAGAAAGAGAACTGTTTTCCTTTAGGCTTTGTTCCTCTACAGAGTAATTCTGTGTGGGATTTCTTGTTCTCTGCAGGCATCACTGTCTAATTTCTTGCTCACAGCAAGGTGAATAGTCTCAACAGGGAGAGAACAATGCCCATGTGGTTATCACGGACCACAGGCTGGCCTCGGAGGTTGAAAAGACCCAACCAACTCTTGGTTTAATACATGTTTCTGATACAAAAGAAAAGAAGGAGCCGGGTGAATAAGAAATCCCTCCCAATCTCCTAATACGATTTCTGTGGATCAAAATAGTCTCAAATCTCTGTCTCAAAGACACACTGGAAGCTACATAACTCCACTTTAATACTTCAGTCTGCCCAATGGAATAGATACACAAAATATAGAATGAGGTAGTTTGGCAATTACAGGAAGTAGAAGTAATGCCTGTATATACATCATTATCATGAATGGCTGGGTAAACTGGTTATTCAGTAATCTGACCAACTGTTATCTTCCTCACATACATCGGATTTCAAGTAAATGCTGGAATATAGGAAGAAAAATCCTTCAAAACTGTTTGAATTTCATGTTAGCCTTCTTTACAGAGTTTAAGCAAATGCAACTATGTGCTTTGGAGGCACTTTATTGGTAGTGACAACCTAGTCATTCATGTTTGATGTCTGGTATCTATGGAGGTGAAACAAACAAGAATAAAACCATTCCAACTCTAAGTAATTTAAGAACTGCTTCTGACTTACCTATGCGCAGGCCAAGGGCTACAAGATGGAGTCTACAGAAGACAACAACCAAAACCTTCTCCCCGGGTAGCCCCTCCATTTGGAGCAGAGGAACTCAAAAATATTCTTTTCTAAGCTAAATTAAGTTTGTGGCTTTCTAATAGATGGCGTTATTATGTGACTAATGGGTCACAAAAGATTTTAGTACACCAGAATTTAATTATTGAAAACAAGAAGAATGAAGAATTTTAAAACTTTTACATAAATACGTATTTTTTTTCCCACAGATACAGTTGTTTAAGTACTTCTATTGATGTCAACACAGGGGAACACGAGATCTATATAAATAATACCATTCAACTACCTGTTTTATATAGAGTAAGTCTGTAGAGCACACTTAATTATATTATTATTTTTTTCCCTGCCGTGTGTGCCCTTTGAAATAGGTATTGGTCTATTCCAATTCAGAAAATCTCCCAGGAACTAGTAATGCAAGGACAGTCAAGTAGCGTCCTAACATCAGTCTCCACGCAAGCCACCAGAGCATGTTCCCCCAAATGCTGTTGAATTCACAGTCTCCCAATGACTACATTTAACTTTAGATCGCAGAGCAGGCAGGATGGTCAGACCACTGGACTCAGGCAGGGAAGATAGGACTATGCCCCTGTCTCGCCCTGAGGCCAAGCGGCAGAATCTCAAGGGGAGTGGGAGCTTCTCCCAGGGGCTGTCGGCACCAGCCCCAGCATCAGCGCCCGCCCCTCCAGCCAACCTCCAAGGCCAGGCTGCGGTCTGGGACAGTCACAGGGACATCACTCTCTCCCTGTTGGCGGACTCTTCCCTGGAGATTTACAAACAAGCATAGTTACCCAGGGATGCCTGCGGAGAGCTGCAGAAATCCCCTAGGAATGTCCTCTGTAGAGAAACAGAACCTCAAGGAAACCTTCTTCTTAACTGAGGTGACTTAACATTTTCAACCAGGACCCGTAACCTCGGTTACGGAGATTGGCAGAGAAACGAGATCCTGTGAATAGTATGTCTGAAAGTCTCAGACAACGAAAGATTCAGGAATGCAGTGTTTCTCTTCAAATCCTTGCTGAAGACGCCCATAAGTAAATATACCTACGGGAGTGACAAACACAAGTGTGCCTGGTGTTTGATACAAGACCGAAGTAATCACTAAATGTCATTCCAATCAATTGCTTTTAATTGATATAGAAAAACAGTCAGCTTACATTTTGCTCCTGTTACTATCTGCCTGCAAAAGTCTGGATTGTTTAGGGGGCAGGAAGTGTGGCATTTTCGTGAAATAGAACGTCTACCGAGGCCCCTCACATTTCACACTGTCTTTTTCCCGAATGTTTCCTCCGTTCCTGACAGCTTTCCCGGTACAACCTGAAGATGAAGACCCTCCTCGGAGGGGAGGTCATCAGCACAGCACTGCCGGCAGGCACCGAGGGGAGCCCCCCCGCCCGAATCCACACACGCCCAGAGAGCACAGGAACACCCCGTCTCCCAGCACTGAGACCTGTGAGTGCGGGGGCTGGTGCGCAGGTCCTAACCAGGTGCGTCCGAAGCTGGGGATGGACCGCGGGACCCCGTCGGGGGCACAGCCCAGGGGTGCGCGGAGCCCGGTCTGCGCTCCTGGAGGAACCGCAGGACCCATCGCTTGCACGACGCCACAGGGTCGGGATCGCCGTCCCCCGCCCGCAGCCGCCGGCTCCTTACCTGCAGGAGGAGGCGCCGCCGCCGCGCACAGCAGCCCAGGCTAAAGTGGGCGCAGCCGGCGAACCCAAAGCGCGGCCCGGCCCCGCCTCGCCCGGCCCCGCCCTCTCCTCCGGCCCCGCCCTCTCCCCACGCGCCCCACCCTCTCCTCCCGAGCCCCGCCCTCATCTCCCGCGCCGGCCCCACCCTCTCCTCCGGCCCCGCCCTCTCCTCCCGCGCCCGGCCCCGCCCTCTCCCCAGGCCCCGCCTTCTCCCCACGCGCCCCGCCCTCTCCTCCCTCGCCCGGCCCCGCCCTCTCCCCAGGCCCCGCCCTCTCCCCCCGCGGCCCACCCTCTCCCCACGCTCCCCGCCCTCTCCTCCCGGGCCCGGCCCCGCCCTCTCCCCACGCGCCCCGCCCTCTCCCCCCCGAGCCCCGCCCTCATCTCCCGAGCCCCGCCCTCTCCTCCGGCGCACTAAGGTTTCCAGGGCAGGAGGGCGGGGTCCACCAGCCAACCGCGGCCCTCCGGCGCCCCTGGTCCCGCCCCGAGGTCCACGTGACGGCTATCCTGGCCGCTGATTGGAGCGCCAGGTGGAGAGGCGGAAGTGGCTCGTGACCCTGGAATACCAAACGCGCCAGAGGTGGTTACCTAGCAACGGGTAGTCCACCGGGAAGACGTGGGTCCAGGCTCTGCGAGGCTTCCGCAGGGTTTACAGTGAGGCTGGCCTTGCGGGAACACAGTGAGCCGCCCCCTAGCCCTGCCCACGTGCGGAGTCCGCACTTTCTTGGTAACGTGAGCGGGTGACCTGCACTTCATGATGGTCTCATTGGACTCAAGTGGCACCCAGGGAGATGCCTTGGGGTGCAACTGTTTTGTCTCTATTATTGGAGCTCCATGGAGTTAATATACGGCCTTCAAAGTGTGCAACACTGGCCTTTTCCTTGTGGGGTTTGTTGAATGGAAATATTGGTACTGTCATTTATATTTTCGTCTTCATGTCTTTGAAATACCTTCACTACCTATGGCCTTTATCAAACACACGGGAGAAACTAAGTCTTCTTATACTTGACATAAAGTGTATTTAATTTCATTTATTCAGCTTTA